>NC_140518.1:30500265-31135265 GCF_964339955.1 Pipistrellus hanaki | reverse complement strand
TTGGTAAAGATGTTTTTGTGGGAGTGGTTTGTGGGATTTTTTTTTTTTTTTTTTTTTTTAAGAAAGCGTTATGCAGAATGGTTCACTTTTAGGGCATTTTTAAATAAAGCCATTCTTTGGCTTTTTTTTTTTTTTTACAACTATCTGTGGATACTTTGTTTACATTGTGTGAGTATTAAAACTTGCATCATCCTGAAGGCAGCTCAGTCTCCTCCTCCGGGGACCCACCCCTGGCTGTCCGGGGTGCCCTCACACAGAGCACGGCTGTAACCGTGAGCCCGCGAGGATAAGCGGGGAACCCCGGAGCTGACTTCCATTGTGTCCCGCACTCCCGCCCAGCCCTGTATGGGAATAGTCACTTCCTCAGTGATGGTGTGTCTTACAGTGATGGTTGTACTGGTGAATGGCTAGTGTCATCTTCGTTTAATTCTGTTTTGCTTTTTGATGGTAGATGAGATGAAATTTTAGCTCTTTCATCACCAATCCAACTCAAAAGGATCTTGGACTTTGTTTTCCCCTTCAACCTAAAAGAACAAGGCATGGATGAGACAAATGTATTGGATGTCTCAACTCACCCGGTCCCCGTATTAGGAAAAAGCCTGATGCCAGAGCAGGCTGCTGCACCCTCCTAGCCCTTCTCCCCGGGCGTGGGGTCCCTGGAGGCCATGGAGAGCTCTCGCAAGGTGCTTCTGTCTCTTCCAGCCTGGAATGGAGGGTGACTCGGCCTGGCTCCTGCTGTGGGAGGAGAGCCAGCCTCATTTCCCCAGAGCCCCAGAGCGGGAGGACAGGGTTTCTAAACTGGAATCACACACACACACCCCCGGGGGGCACTTGAACAGGCCCCAAGGGGTCTACGACCATCCGTGTCCTCACCACGGCACTGGCGGCAGCATCCTGTATACACATGCAGAGCTAACGCCCAGGGCTTCCCTCGAGCTGGTGACCCAGCCTGAAAACTGGATAATGCCCAGAAATGTTTCCCAGTCAGTAAGGCCACAGGGAGTTGGTTTTTATGTTTTATTGGACTTGGTTTGCTTGATATAGCTTAAGGTGCCTTTTCTTTCTTTTCTTTTTTTCTTTTTTCTTTCTCTCTACATTATTTTGTAGGGCTTGTTATAAATGTGGAAAACTAGTCCAATAGACTTGTTACCTTTGCCCAGGCCACCCGAAACCTTTATGCTCACACTTTTATTAAATAACGCAGGTGCTCCCTGGAATCTCTGGGACCTTTTTGAGGCATTTGAAGCAGAATATAAAGAGTGGTCTCATCTCCTTCCTTAATCTTCATAGTGATTGGGATGTTCCACTTGTATCATAGATTTTTTTATTACTGATGTGCTCCGCTGTTTTTAAATGTGAACTTGTGCGCAAATGTGCAGACTCAATGTTCTTGTTACAGACTGAATAAATTTTTATTTTGAAGATGAAATGTGTGTACTTAATCAAGTTCAACAAATAGGGTGGGTGGAAGAAGGCACGGGGATTGGAGGAGAATACTGATGATAAGTATGAAACAATGCTCATTGATTGATCTCCATCAAGCACACCCTTAAGCTGACCTCTGGAAGAAAAAAAAAATAACTTTCCACCTCCCACAGAATAAAGAGTGCATGGGAAATAGGATCGCTAAAGATTATTTCAGATATTGTGGCTCCGATCAAGTGACTAAGCTGGGAACTTGCCTGGCCAAAGAGGCTCTTGCCAAAGCCACCACCTGAATGTTAGGAGAATGAATAAGCAAAGGGACCGAAACTGCTTCGCCATCTGTGGTGCAGAGTGACTGCTCGGGGACAGCTGCCCTGACCTGCCCCAGCAGGCACTGGACCTCCTGGGTGGGTGACCTCTCTAGACACCCACCCACGCTCTCAGCACCATACCTCTGCTCACTCAGAGGTTTCTAGAAATGGGGCATGACCTTCCAAAGAAGTAAAAGCTAAATCTGCCGCCATGAGAAGAGAAGCATTTGATGTCGATGGTGGAGGGCACAGGGCAGTTGTCTAAAACGGGGGGGGGGGGGGGGGGGGGGGGGGGGGGGAGGCTCCCACTGCTGCCAGCCCTCCACAGGCATCAGTACTGCTCATGGCGTACGGGGCAGCACTACTACGTGGGGAAAGCTCCATTTCCAAATCGCTAACAGAATTTAGTGAAATTTCCAGAGGAAGCACTGCCTTGGACCCACGTTGTCAGCTTGCCTCATCCTGATTTGTCCATATCAGGTGAGAGGGGCATACCACGGGTGCCGAGTCCCCGCCAGTCTACTTAAGTTCAGGCTGGGCTTTCTAGCCCAGGGAAATGGACCAAATCATGTCTCAAGTTGCCAGGACACCTCTTCCGGAAAACGGCTTTATGAAAGATGTAATCCATGCTGGTTTTCCCCAGAGAGAGAGTTCAGAGCCCAGCTGGTAGTTTGAATAACAAGAAGGGAAAGCACCAGCCCCCAGTGGCTTCTTCACCTGCTTGGCACTTTGCGCCGTGGCTCCGCCCACCCACAGCTGCGCCAGGGCTTGGCAGCCAGAAGGCGGCGAGAGGGCAGGGCTGAGTCACGCCAGGTCCGAGCAATACCTGCGAATCCTGGCGCCTGTCACTGGTGAGCACCTCGCGCTCCCCTCCCCCACTCGCCCAGAGGATGGGACTGAAGGCAGGTTGAATCTGAAGGATTCCTGCTTCTCGTCGCAGACCTTCCCTCCAGAATGGAGCGCCTAGCTCTTTAGAAAGGAGGAGAGTTGGGTGTGAAGAGAGCAGAGCGCCTGAAGAATGGCTCCTCTGTGACTAACACATCCCACAGCAACCTGGGCTTATTCTCCACACGCGGCAGGATACTGTGGCTTTCCTGTGACATTACGCCCTCTACATTGAAAAAAAATAAAAATAAAAAGGATGAAAGGCCAGGGGGAGAAAAGACGCCCTTTTAGAGTAAGAGGCAACATGTCAAACAACTTCTCTGCCAACAGGTGGTGCAGGGTTAGAAAGAACCTGACCTAGCCCTCTTCGTTTTACAGCCCAGAAAGCTGCAGAAATAGGCTGCCAGCCTGGGCTGGAACTCCAGTTTTCTAATTCGTCCTGATGTCCTTTCCTCTCTGCCCACAAAGCAGTAACTGTCAGCATCAGCATTTGTGAGAGAGAGTGGCACTGTCCTTCAAGGAGAGACAGAAGTGCGTGGTCTGGAAAACGTGGGCCTAGGCACCAGGCCACGTGGGTAAGAGCCTCAGCATCATCAATGGCCAGTTGAGGGATGGGTAAGCTACTTAAGTCCTGAGCCTCAGTTTTCTCATTTGTAAAGCAGGGATGTTAATACCATCTCAGAAGATGTTAGAATGGGATTAATATGTGTGAATCCCTTAGTGCAGTGTCTAGCACGTAAGTGTGAGCTGTTGCTAGTAGGGAGCAGCTGAGTCATTAAGGTCCTTTCTTCCTAATGCTGTGCCTGGAGTCTTTAGGTAAACGGAAGACTCCTCATCTACCCTTACGGTTCCCCATAACATGAGTTATTCCTGAAGCACCTGTAACAGTCTGACTCAGTTCCCCTACAAGTCGCTGAGAACTCGAGCTCGCCTGAGAAAGGAGCCTGTGAGGGCCTCCCAGGTTCTCACCATCTTTTCTCCCCTTTACCAAATGCAGCCTCTGCCCTCTGCCCTCTGGAAAACTGTTCCATTGATTCCCAGCTGTGCCCGGAGAGTAGGAATAATTGGCCCCAAGCTGCTGCCTTTCGGGGCTTTATGATCCAAAGAAACAGATCCAGCCCTAGCTGGTTTGGCTCAGTGGACAGAGCATCGGTCTGTGGACTGAAAGGTCCCAGGTTCGATTCTGATCAAGGGCACATGCCCGGGTTGCAGACACGATCCCCAGTGGGGGGCATGCAGGAGGCAGCTGATCGATGATTCTCATCATTGATGTTTCTACCTCTCTCCCCTCTCCCTTCCTCTCTGAATAAATAAAAATATATTTTTTTTAAAAGAGAGAGAGAGAAAGAAAGAAAGAAAGAAAGAAAGAAAGAAAGAAAGAAAGAAAGAAAGGAAAAAAAAGAAAGAAAAATAAAGAAACAGATTCAGGCATGAGGCAGGCACTGGGTAGACGGCAGTTACAGGGACCAATTGTTATTCACTGACGATTTTGACCTGATTTCTTTTTATCTCGTTTTTACCTTGGTCAATACTCTGATCTCTGGGTCCTGAGAGGGTTGGGAAGAGGTGGGCACCAATTCAAACACGGCCCAGAAGACTTCAGAAGTCAGGCTGTGCTCTATAAATTGGCCAAAGTGGATTAGTGGACTGCCAGTCAACGGCACCCTCGGTTGCAGGCTGCCTGGTCGACTGGTCAATGTGTCTCTCTCACATAGATGTTCCTTCTCTCTGTGTGTCTCTCCCCCTCCCTTCTATTCCCTCTAAAAAAATCAATGGAAAAATATCCTCAGATCAGGATTAAAAATACATAAGTAACTAAATAAATAATTTGGCTAAAGACCTGTTACAGCCGCTTCCCCTTGAACTGCGTTCCCTGTGTGTCCAGGTGCACTCACCTTTCTCCCCCAGAGCATCTCCAGGATCTTTCCGAAAGAGGGTCTGGAGGTGCGGTCCCGCGGCTTGTTCCCCCCACCCCACCCGGGCTAAATGGGGAGTGTGATTGCAGCAAGAATGAGGCGTGAAGGCGCCTGATCTTGCCAGGCCGCTGGCTCTGGAAGGAGCGCGCCCCCTCTCAGCGCCCATCACACCCGGTAGGAGCCGAGGGCGGGTGAGGAGTGCGCACACCCCACACCCCGCACACACACCCACGATTTCTTTTTAAAAAAAAAAAAAAAAATGTTTACTGATTTTAGAGAAGAAGGGAAAGGGAGAGAAATAGGAACATCAATGGTGAGATTCATTGGTTGGCTGCCTCCTGCACGCCCCCCACTGGGCGGATCGAGCCTGCAACCCGGGCCTGTGCCCTTGGCTGGAATGGGACCTGGGACCCTTTAGTCCACAGGCCCACCCTCTGTCCCCTGAGCCAGAGCGGTTCCTTTTGACGTTTTCCGGAGCCTCCGCACTCAACTTTCCCGCCGGGGAGGGGGCGGGCGCTCTGGCCCCGCCCTCCGCGGGCTCCGCCCCCGCAGGTTGATGGCAGCAGCAGCTGGGACTGCAGTGGCCCCGGCCCCGGAGAGCCGCACGCCGCGCCGGAGCGCAGCCCCACACCCGGCGGCCCCAGCGCCGCGGACACCGGAGCGGCAGTCCCGGCCGCTGACGCCTTCCTCGGAGCCAGCGCGCCCCCAGCTCCCTCCGCAGAGGACTCGCTGCGTGAGCGCCCCTCGCAGGACCAGGTATCCCCGTTCCCTCTCCACCCTCTCCCTCCCCTCCCTGCCACCATCGCAGACAGCAGAGCAGGCGAGATCTCTGGAGGGGGCACAGGATTGCACCCCCTCCCCCCTGCCGCCACAACCGTCCCGGTGGGGCAGGCTTGGTGTCTATATTTGGACGGGCAGCGGCCGGTGCCCAAAGGGTGCAAACACCTAGTCTCACAAGAACGCAGCGCTGGCTGGGGCAGGAGGCCCAAGGAGGGTTCGGGAAGTCCAGGCCTTAGGCCCTGGGCTGCAGAAGCAGCTTGAAGGGCACGGGGATGCCCGGCTGGTTAGGGGACAGGAGACAGTGGCTGGGCTTTGGGGAAGAGCATAAGGCTGGTCCGGCCGGAGAAAAGGCACCTCAGCCTCCCCACTCCTGCAAATCTGGCCCCAGGCCCGGGGTGGAGCACCCCATCCCCGGGGTGGAGAGTTTAGGAGGACTCGGGACTCAGAGGAGAAGCAGGACGGAAAGGGTGGCAGGCAGAAGGCAGAAGGCCACAGTCAGGGCCTTTGGGAGAAGCCAGTGCCCAGAGCAGGGGGAGGAAGATGACCCACCTTACACTGTGTCCCCCAAAGCAGCACGGAGGAGACTGATGAACACAGTAGCAGGACTCGGGTTAGGTGACAGGAGGACCCTCTCCCTGGCAAGTTTTTAGAAAATTACAAAACATCTGCCTGAACAATGCCAGAGATGAGGATGGTGGGGGGCTGCAGGCCTGGCCCCACAGCTAGCTCTGAGCCAGGATCCGAGGGCCAAGGCCTCCGATTCTGGACGAGGTGCCTCTGGCCGGTAAACCGACGCTGTGAAGAGATGCTCACCCAGGGCTGGCAGCGGGCGGGCAGCCTGGCCGTGAGGCTCCTCCCCAAACCACTTCAGCTTCCAGGAAGCGTTTGGGCCCAGTGGCCCCTCAGTCCGGGTGTCTGAGAAGTGAGGCCCACCCGAATCCTAGCCCCTTGCGTTAAGCCCCACTTCATAGGTGGCCAAGAACTTTCTCATACTGTCATCACTTTGAAGAAAGCTCCCTGCTTCTCGGAGCAGACTCTGAATTTATACCCAACTCCTGGCCAGATAACCCTTTTCACTTGCTACCCTAACCCCACCCAACCCGCCCCCCCCCCACACACACACACACACACACTCTCTCTCTCTCTCTCCCTGCCTCCCACAGTTCACAGGACTAAGGACCGAAGGCGTTTCTGGGCACTGAGACCCTCCATCCCTGCCCGCAGCCATGAGCCGGCGCGTGGTTCGGCAGAGCAAGTTTCGCCACGTGTTTGGGCAGGCGGCGAAGGCTGACCAGGCCTACGAGGACATCCGTGTGTCCAAGGTCACGTGGGACAGCTCCTTCTGCGCCGTCAACCCCAAGTTCCTGGCCATCATCGTGGAGGCCGGGGGCGGAGGGGCCTTCATCGTCCTGCCTCTGGCCAAGGTGAGGGTGAGGAGGAGGAGGAGGCTGGCGGGAGGACCCTGGCTGTGGCCCCCGGCCCTCCTGGCAGCAGCCTCTGTTCTCACCGAGTTCCTCAGTCAGCGGGCTGTGTGGGCTGGCTGCCCCCTGTTCCCCAAGCCCTCACAGGCCCATCGGGAGGCTCTTTCCCCTCCCAGAGCAGCTGCATCACAGCGGCCTGCACCACCCACCGCCCAGCACCCTGGTCCCAGCTGGGCCCGGGAGTGGGTGATGGAGATAGTCAGGAAGCAGTGGAGTCAGGGCCTGGCCAGATTCTCTTCCTGTCTCTCCTGATGCCACACCCCCTCAGATTCTGGGCGTGAGGATCTTTCTCCCCAGTCCAGGATAAGCATTTGGCTACATCACACCCCACAGCTTCAGGCTGAGGACAGAGTCAGGCTCCCCAGAGGCCCTGGCCACCTGCCCACTCTGGTTCGTGCAGAGAGGGGTATGAGAACAGAGGTCAGGGGGTCATGACACAGGAGCCCAGAGCCCTGCTCCCTAACCCAGGTAATGACCACCCCTTTGCTGAGTAGCCTGAAGCCCGCCACCGTCTCCAGCACCAGCCTGACCACCCCACGCATGACCTTGACCTGGATTCTGCCCCCTACACCTTGTTCGAGGAGGCCCCACAGGTGGCAGGCAGAGGCCTGACAATAGCCAGTGACTCACTCCGGGACAATGCGGACGGACACCATACAAGGACACCGTCCCCGGGGCTCAAATTTCAAGCGGGAGCCACCTCCTCCCCCCAGTTACTACTGTCACTGCAGTGCCACACAGCCACCCTTCTCCCCTACCGTCTGGGCCCAGGCCAGCCCGGCCGCGCTTCAGAGCCCCTGCGAACAGCCCATAAAGACCAAAAATAGATGGGTCCCAGCGCAGGTTGGAGCACAGCAGGCACCAGGAGTGCCCGCTGCTTGTGGCTCCAAAGTAAACCAGTGACAGGGTGGATCTCTGCCAAGGGCGTCCGTGCTGCACTGCGTGCTATCTCACCTTCACCTCTTCTGCCAGGGGCTTCCCACACTCATCCCAACCGGGCGCAGGCTCAGGAACATCCGAGGAGGAGGAGGCCTTTCGGAAGCGCATGGACTAAGAGCTCAAATCTTGGCTCTACCAGTATCTTGTGTGTCCTTGGTTAAGTCACCTGACCGCTCTGTGTCTAAGTCCCTGATATTAAATGACTTCAGCTATGTCTTCACGGAAGTACAGGGAGTAGGCTGATTGGGACTGGAGATGCAGAGAGGGGTCTGCAAAGAGAAAACCAATGGTGGAGACTTGAGATGTAAACAGGTCCACTGCCCGCCCCCAAAACCACACAGGAGAGTGGCCCCACATCTCTCTCTCTCTCTCTCTCTCTCTCTCTCTCTCTCTCACCCCTCCAGACAGGACGAGTGGATAAGAACCACCCACTGGTCACTGGGCACACTGCCCCTGTGCTGGACATCGACTGGTGCCCACACAACGACAATGTCATCGCCAGTGCCTCGGATGACACCACCATCATGGTAGGAGCCGGCTGGAAGCCGCTGGGTGGCTGGGCAGGGGAAGCAGTGGGGGCTGGCTCACCTGTTCTAGAGAAGGTGGTGAGGGAGGTGCTGGGTCCCAGGGCCCCGTCCAGCCCAGCTCCCAGGCTATTTTTAGCTACATGCCCACTCCTTCCCAGGATGCACTGCTTACGACTAATAATAACCATGGCCAATTTGGGGGTGAAGAGTAGGGAGTTACTGCTCTGAAGCCTCCCTGCTGAGGTGATTAAGATCTCTGGAGAGTGCCAAAACCGGTTTGGCTCAGTGGATAGAGCATCGGCCTGCGGACTGAAAGGTCCCAGGTTCAATTCCGGTCAGGGGCATGTACATTGGTTGCGGGCACATCCCTAGTGGGGGGTGTAGGAGGCAGCTGGTCGATGTTTCTCTCTCATCGATGTTTCTAGCTCTCTATTCCTCTTCCTTCCTCTCCGTAAAAAATCGATAAATATGCCAAAGTAGCTCCTCATCCTCCCCGCCCTCTCTGCCTTTTCCTCCTACCAGGTGTGGCAGATTCCAGACTACACCCCTATGCGCAACATCACAGAGCCCATCATCACGCTGGAAGGCCACTCCAAGCGCGTGGGCATACTCTCCTGGCACCCCACCGCCCGGAACGTCCTGCTCAGTGCAGGTCTGGGGCCTAGCGAGGGGTCCCCGCAGTAGATGGTGGAGGGAGGGTGGCCGAGGCAGGGCCGGGCGATGGTGACCGGCCGCTCCGGGCAGGTGGTGACAACGTGATCATCATCTGGAACGTGGGCACCGGGGAGGTGCTCCTGAGCCTGGACGACATGCACCCGGACATCATCCACAGCGTGTGCTGGAACAGCAACGGCAGCCTGCTGGCCACCACCTGCAAGGACAAGACCCTGCGCATCGTCGACCCCCGCAAGGGCCAGGTGGTGGCGGTGAGTGCCTGGCCTGGCCGCTCCCCAGCCCCCACCCCGGGAACCAACCATCAGGCCCCTGAACCTGAACTCCTCTGAACCCCAATCCATCCCAGCCGCGGGGCCAGTGCTTCCACCCTCCGCCACCTCCCAGTGTCTGCAGCCACAGCTCCCTGCCCTGAGCCCTGAGCCTGGAATTCTCTGCCCCATGCCTCCTCCCTCCCCTCCCCTTCCCTCCCCTCCACCTCAGGAGCTCAGAGGAGAAGGGGAGGATTTGCAAACCATCCTCCCATTAGAACCTGCATGAAACCTGAGCTCCGGGGACCCCTCTCCTCTCAGCCGGCACCCAGAGCCATCTTGGGGGGGAGGGGGGAGAGGAGGGTCAGGGCCTGACATTGGCTCAGGGCCTGGCCCTTTCCGCCCTCGCTGACCTGCTGGGCGGGGAGGGAGGAGAGGGGCCATCCTGGGGGGGGGGGGGGGGGAGGCCATCCTCGCGCGCTGCTGGTCTCGCCTGGGTGCGAGCGGCGGGGGGCGGCGGCTGGCACCTGCCTCACCAGCCTCAGACTAACGCAGGGCGCATGGGGCGCGTGCATGTGTGTCTGCGCCCCGTGTGCGCGCGCGGCCGCCGGCGGGCCTCTAACCCACTAACCCCGCGAGCAGGAGCGAGCCCGGCCTCACGGGGGCGCCCGCCCGATGCGGGCCGTCTTCACCGCCGACGGGAAGCTGCTCAGCACCGGCTTCAGCAGGATGAGCGAGCGGCAACTCGCGCTCTGGGACCCGGTAGGCCAGGCCGCGCCGGGCGCGCGCGCTCGCGACTTGGCTAGGTCCGCCCGGAGCGCGGCCGGGCCCGAGGGGGCGCCTTCCGGAGCAGCCTCGCCGCGTCCCCGGGACACCGGCACACCTCCCCCTGCTCCGGGGACCGGCCATCGCCTGCCGAGACGCACGCCTCCAGGTCTCTCAGGGCCCGCCGCTCCCCAGGCCCGGGGACCTTTAGGCCCCGTTTTGTCCCTCCCACGCTGGCCAGCAGGCTGCTGGGCCCTCCCTCCAGGACCCCCGGGGCAGGCAGCGGGTGACGCCTCTCCCTGTTTTCCCCTGCCCCCAGGAGAGGTTTGCGGCCCACGAGGGGATGAGGCCCATGCGGGCCGTCTTCACGCGCCAGGGCCATATCTTCACCACGGGCTTCACCCGCATGAGCCAGCGAGAGCTGGGCCTGTGGGACCCGGTAACGCAGCTGGAAGCGCGGGGTGTGTGCCCCGGGGACTGGCATCACGGGAGCGGGGCCAGGCGTGTCCCCCCCCCCGCAGGGCGTGCCCACCGGACCGGGCTGGAGGCTGCTGCCCTCCCTGCAGCGCCTCCCACGCCCACGCCCACCCCTCCGCCCAGTTTTGCTGCTGCGTTGCCTGCAGGAGCCCACACTGGCGCCCCCGACTGGTGATGCCGAGTCCCTGGGGGTGGTGTGCGGTGGCTGCATGCTGCGGAGAGGGCCTGTGTGCCGCGGCCCGGGAGGGGCGTGTCCGGGACGGAACTGCGGCGGGAGCGCAGGGGTTCGGGTTCGGGGCTGCGGGGATCCAGAAGCGGGCGGGCGGGCCGGTCACGCCTCCTGTACTCCGGCAGAACAACTTCGAGGAGCCGGTGGCGCTGCAGGAGATGGACACGAGCAACGGCGTCCTCCTGCCCTTCTACGACCCCGACTCCAGCATTGTCTACCTGTGCGGCAAGGTGCGCCCGCCGGGGCCGGGCGGGAGAGCGGGGCTGGCAGAGACAGGGGAGTGGGGGGAGGGGTCCTCCGGGGTGCGGCTCTGAACCCGCCGGCTTTGCAGGGCGACAGCAGCATCCGGTACTTTGAGATCACCGAGGAGCCGCCCTTCGTGCACTACCTCAACACGTTCAGCAGCAAGGAGCCGCAGCGGGGCATGGGCTTCATGCCCAGGCGGGGGCTGGACGTCAGCAAGTGCGAGATCGCCCGGTCAGCAGCCCCCACCTGTCCTTCCCGCGGGGAGACACGGGGCGGCCCGATCGGGTGGTCTTTGGGGAAGCAGGTGTGGGGGGCGTCCAACCAGCTTGGCAGTCTCTGAACTTGGGTGTCCTCCTCTGTAAGAGGGTGGCCCGCACCCTCTGGGAGGCGTTCCCCGCTGGACTAACCACGCGCTTAAAGCTAATGCCCGGGAGGCGCTCCGCACGTGGGGGCCTCCAACCCCTTCCCAAGGAGACGCTAACGGGACGGGCGACTGCGGGGTGCTGAGCGCCCCCACTCCCTTACAGGTTCTACAAGTTGCACGAAAGGAAATGTGAGCCCATCATCATGACGGTGCCCCGCAAGGTGAGGGGCGGGGAGAGGGGCGGGGCGGGGCGGGGCTCCGCGGTGGAAGGGGGCGGAGCAGGCCCGGCGCCTGCTAACCCTCACCCCCCTGTTCCTCCCCCGGCCCCCCACCATCACTCCTCCCCTCCCCCCACCCCACCCCGCAGTCAGACTTGTTCCAGGATGACCTGTATCCAGACACGCCGGGGCCCGAGCCGGCCCTGGAAGCGGACGAGTGGCTGTCGGGCCAGGACGCCGAGCCCGTGCTCATCTCGCTGCGGGACGGGTACGTGCCCCCCAAGCACCGCGAGCTCCGGGTCACCAAGCGCAACATCCTGGACGCGCGCCCGCCCTCCGGCCCCCGCCGCAGCCAGTCCGCCAGCGACGCCCCCTTATCGGTGAGATTCGGCCCAGACCCAGACCCAGACCCAGACCCCCGCCCCCTCCCAGACCCGCCCCCTCCCAAACCCAGACCCCGCCCCCTCCCAGACCCAGACCCAGACCCTGCCCCCTCCCAGACCCAGACCCCGCCCCCTCCCAGACCCGCCCCCTCCCAGACCCTGCCCCCCCAGACTCAGGCCCCGCCCCCTCCCAGGCCCAGACCCAGGCCCAGTCTACACGTTCGTCCTCCACCCCCCATCCCCTCCCCCCGCCGACGCCGCCCCCTGTCCTGCCCCCGCAGCAGAACATGCTGGAGACGCTGCTGGAGCAGGTCAAGGCACTGCGCGAGCAGGTGCAGGCGCAGGAGCAGCGCATCACGGCGCTGGAGAACATGCTGTGCGAGCTGGTGGACGGCGACTAGCGCCGCCGCGGCAGCTCCGACCCCGGAGGGTGAGGCCGCCGGGCGCAGGGCGCAGCTGCCCAGGCTTTGGGTCTGCAACTTGGGAGCCCGCCTCTGGGCTGGGCGCGGGACTGGGAATGGAACTCCTTCCCTGGCGGGAAGCCTGGACAAGTGGAGCCTCGCGGGCAGAGACAGATACCCGCCCGGCACCGCACGCACCGCTGGCCGCCGCGCCTCCTCCGGACTCGGCGGGAGCTGGCCGGGTGACGGGCCTCAGCACCGGTGCTGCACGGCGAGACGGCGTCCGCCCGGCCCCTCGCTCGGGGCAGAGGAGTCCTTAGTTATTAGCAAGATGCTTGGGGACACTGGAGAACTGGGTTTGGCCTCAAAGGGGTGGCGACTCAATAGACTAGCGGGGCGGGGGGGGGGGGGTGTGACAGGGCTAGTCCCTCTAATCAGGCCACGTGACTCCGCCCACGTGAGTGGTAAACCGGAGGATGCCACCCCAGTTCTACAGACACAATCCATTGGCTGTAGAGCTGGGTCCGCCGGCTACGCCCAGCAGAGGGCGCTCTTTCCACCCACAGGGGAGGGCGGGCAAAAACTGGCCTGGGCCAGCAGGTTCACCCCGCACCACCCGCCTCACACACACTGCCCCCAGCCCTGTGTGGCCTCGGCTCCAGGAGGAAAACAAGTCATACTGAATGAAATCTTTTACTAAGTGTTCAGTCTGTGCCTCCTGCATGGGGTGTGTGTGTGTGTGTGCACGCACGTGTGTGTGTGTCTCTATGTGAGTGTGAGAGTGTGTATGTGTGAGTGTGTGAGAGCATGTGTGTGTGTGTGTGTGTGTGTGTGTGTGAGAGAGTGTGTAGAACAAGTCTCCCAGCCTCTACACATGCTATCCCCAGGCTCCCCGAGACGCTGACAGATGAGCTCAGGATCCAGCAGGCACCCTCTCCCCTCAGGGCCTCCCCACACTGAAGTTCAGAAGGAACCAGGCGAGCGTTCCTCCCAGGGAAGGCAGATAGGAAAAGCCTCAGGTTTGAAGCCTCTTTAATTTGTGCCTCAGAATCAGTCTGGTGCCCCTGGCATCAGGGAGGGGGTAAGAGGAACCGTTTTTCTTTGTTCTTTCTTTCCATCCCTTTGTGTCCCTTCTGAACCTCCGGGCTGAGCCAGGAAGGCCCGTCAGAGAGAACCCGGGCTAGGGTGTGCCGTGGGCCCCTGCCCCCGCAGGGTCTGTGCTTCTCTTGTGGGTGGGGTGGGGCCGGGGAGAGCCGGGGGTTAGCACCATTGGATGAAGGGTTTTAGAATCAGCCCCTGGGCGGGGGCAGGTGGGACACACAACCACAGAGGGCTAGCAGCAGCTGGTGGGAAGGGGTGGGTGGTGGTGCCAGGGCCTCGGGCAACCCCTCTGTATCCAGTCGAGTGTAGGGTCTAGAGCTTGCCCCCAGCCCAATATGTCCCCCATTTGACAAAAAAACATCATGTGGGAGCCAGGCTCGCCCAGGTGTGGGGGGCCACCGTGGGCACCCTCCTGATCACAAAAAAAAATGTCTTGGGGAAAGGGGTCTCCAACCTCTGGCCGCCCACATGGAAGCTGGGACCACCCTGAGACCTGGGAGGGGTGTGAGGGCTGGGGGAGCTGGGCACCCCGCTAAGTGCACTTGACGCTGAAATGCTGGAGTGGGGGAGGGGCCGGGCCCTAGACGTGCTGGTTTGCGTCCGGAACAAAGCAGCAGCACAGCACTTGGGGAGCTCAGCTGCCCCCAGGGGCGAAGAGCGGAAATGCAAAGGCTTCACGGGCAGTGTCCGGGGTGGGTCAGTGAGCAGGCAGCAGGGAGGCCAGCCAGAAGGAGCAGGGATGGGGACGCTGCTCCTCTGAGGACCGGCCTCCCGCTCAGGGCCGCCTGGCTCTGCCCTTGGGCGGGGGAGAGGGCTGAGGGTCAGTTTCAGCCAAGCAGGGGGACCGGGCCGAGCCAGCTGCCTCCTGGCCCGGCCAGGAAAGGTACCCCGGGACCGCGCCGACCCCCTCCTGGTCCAGTGCCTGGTGCCTCCCTGCGCCCCCGAGGCGGTGGCCCTGGCCTCCAGCGCCTGTGCCCGGGCCGGGAGCCTCACTCCGCGGGGCTCACGTGGCGTGGCCGAGGCCGGGCAGCGGCACTACTGCTCGGTCAGCGAGAGCCTCAGGATGCGCTCCAGCTCCTCCTCCTCCTGGCGCGCCCGGCGCCGCCGCTCCTCCTGCTCCCGCGCCGACAGCTCCATGGCCAGCCGCAGCTGCTCGTCGTAGCTCGGGAACACGCGGCAGCCGGGGCCGGGGCCGGGCCGGGGGCCGGGCGCCGCCGTGGGGGTGGCGGGCTGGTGCTGCGGGGTGGGCGGGTCGCTCCTGGGGGCAAGGACGACACATCCAGGGCTCCGGGCGCAACTGCGGGCGAGCGGGGCGGGAGCCAGTGTGGAGGCCCCGGACCGAGCAGCCCTGCCCACCTCCCTGGCTCCCGCCGGGCGTGGCACATCCCAGTCCCTGCAAAGCCCATCCTCCGAGGGGCAGCAGCCAGCGCGTGTGGGCATCTTCTCGAACCCTGGCCCTGACATCTGGCCCGGGGAGGGTCCGGAGGCCATGAGGAGTTCTGCTCACCCACCCGCAGGGCCAGAAAAGGGTGTGGTAGAAACCACTTTGATTCCAGAGG
This sequence comes from Pipistrellus hanaki, assembly GCF_964339955.1. Lineage (NCBI taxonomy): Eukaryota > Metazoa > Chordata > Mammalia > Chiroptera > Vespertilionidae > Pipistrellus > Pipistrellus hanaki. The sequence continues at coordinate 31,120,335 of NC_140518.1, read as the reverse complement.
TTCTTCTGGGCCGGAGGGGCTGTTCGGTGAGCAGTGTCCTCACCCACTGTGACAGGGTGTTGGGGTGTTTTGTGCGGGGGGACAGGGGGTAGAGAAAGGGGGAAGGGGGCATCTCCAAATCCTGGTGGACACTGACCTGTCCTGTCGGCGGCCCTCGCAGGACATGGGGTGAGTGCCCGGCTTGCTGTTGGTTAGCGCCTCCCAGATGGTGACCTGGCGGGAGAGGCGGGGCCGGTCGGCTACGGGGCACCGCGGGCAGGTGGCCCCTGGTCCCCGGGCACGAACCTGGTCGTACTCACTGCCTGCCTCAAGCAGGCTCTGCTGGATGGCGAACTGCAGGAGGTCGTCGTCGTCGTCATGGCTCACTGCCTCCCGCTGGCCCCCCAGCACGCTGTAGCCTCGCGGGGCCTCGAACAAGGCGGGAGAGATCTCGCATCCACGGCAGGAGGCTGAGGGCAGGCTGAGGTCAGAGTGGCTCCCAGGGAGGGGAAGAGGGCTCTGGACAGGGGGCTGGCGGGCGAGCTCAGGGGGGCAGGGCGAGCTCAGAGGGGCGGGGCGAGCTCAGAAGGGCGGGGCGAGCTCAGAAGGGCAGGGTGAGCTCAGGGGGGCGGGGCGAGCTCAGGGGGGCAGGGCGAGCTCAGGGGGCGGGGCGAGCTCGGGGGGGGGGGGGGTGCAGGGCGAGCTCAGGGGGGCAGGTGAGCTCAGAGGGGCGGGGAGAGCTCAGGGGGGGAGGGCAGGGCGAGCTCAGGGGGGCAGGTGAGCTCAGAGGGGCCGGGAGAGCTCAGGGGGGGAGGGCAGGGCGAGCTCAGGGGGCGGGGCGAGCTCAGGGGGGGGAGGGCGAGCTCAGGGGGGCAGGCGAGCTCAGAGGGGGCGGGGCGAGCTCAGGGGGGCAGTGCTCACTTGTGGAACTGGAGCTGCTGACGCTGGAGGAGTCGCTGCCAGGGGAAGGGGTCTCGCTGCCGGGGCTGCCCCGCACGGAAGGCACGGGCTCGTCGCAGCCGTTGAGGTTCCCGAAGGTGATGCGGGCGTTGAGGATGTGGAAGATCGGGATTTCTGAGGATGAGGAAACCATCAGGTGCCACCACTCACGCCATCACCCCGTGGGCCCCCCTCTCCCTCTACACCCACCCCAGCCCCATCCCAACAGGCCCGGGGCAGTGGGCCCGGCGGCTCACCAATCTTGACGGGAAAGCCAGGAGGCAGGCGCAGGGTAATGAAATCCCGGAGCTTGGCGAAAAGCGCGTTGCTCACAGCCATGAGGTCGATGATGGGAGCTACCTGCTCACACAGGGACAGGGGGTGCTCCTCACAAAGCCACAGCTTGGCCTTGAACCTGCCCCCCCGGGGTCCCAAGGGGTGAGGGACATTGTAGAAATGATGCTCCCGGAACCTTCTGGAGCCCCTGCCCCCCACCACCACCATCCTGCCCTGCCCACCCCCCCTAGAGCCAGCCGGGGGCCTCACTTCTGTGTCTTGGTGGTCAGTTCCATGGGGCGGCCCATGTCACGGCTGCCAAGCTCGAAGTTGGGGTTGAAGTACTCGTCCGCGGTGATGGCAGTGGGGTTGGCTCGGCTCAGAGTCTGGGTGATGAGGGTCTGCACCGCACGGGGAGGGGCCATGAGCCCTTCTCAGCCTCGGATGCCAGCCCGGCCGTTTGTATCCCAGGCCTGGAGCCACCCCCACTGCCACTGAGGTCTTGGGCATCGTGGGAAAGAGGTCCTCACAGGCATGCCACGCAGGACACCCTCCGGGCCTTCTCCCGAGCCACATCCGTACCTTTCCACCAGCGCCCCGCCCTGGCCCACACTCACCCCGTTTTGGGGGCCCCCATGCTGCTCGGCGATTCCCAGGAAGGACTGCAGCGGTGTCTTGCAACCTGTGAGAAAGGCGGCATCCTGGAGGACACCGCAGCCCTCGGAAGTCACAGCACCCAAGTCCGAGGCAGGAGGAAGACCCCTGGGGGCGGGGCGGCTGCTTGTCCACCCCAACATCCGGGCACCTTCCTCTGAAGGGGCTGAGGACGCCAGGGGCGGGGCCAGGACCACTATCTCTACAGCCGGCAGAGAAGGCAGGCCTCGGGCTCAGGGTAAACTCCCAGCATCACCCTCCGGTCGATGGCACTGGACACAAATACCTGCGTCTGGTGAGCAGTTCTGGAATATACATGTGTGTGTATGTTTTCTCTCAGGCACCTCCATATTCACTTGTTCTCCTGTGAGGTGGGGATTGTGTCTCTGCTTTGGACACCATAAATGATGCCCAGAACGTCAGGTGTAGGAGGCACAGGGCATCAGTGGCAGGGCCCGGACTTTCTGCCCAGAGTGTGTCTCACTAGGCTGGAAGGGCCAACCAAGGGCAGCCATGACACTTCTCTCCCGTCCCAAACCCCATGCAGACTCTGGTCACGGAGCCCAACCAAATGATGCCTTGGAATCACGTGGGCAGCATGCGGGCAGCCACTACCAACTGTGAGGCCTCGGCCCTTGAGTGGGAACCTATTTGCCTGAATAGACGACCCTGGCTTTTGCACGGATGTCAGAGGGGATGCTGATGGAGGTGTTCACGCGGCAGCCGGTTCCTCACAGCCCCCAACGTGCCTCTGCCCCGTTACCTTTGACCTTGCCCTTGTGCTGTTCTGAAAGATGCTCTGTCCGTGTCCGAGTGATGAGTTCCACATTGGATGCCCCGTACACCTGGGGAGAGATGAGAAAGGGCTCACAGACCACTGGCTCCCCAGGACTTTCCGAACTCTTCCTGCAAGGAAGGGCCTGGGGCAGGAGAAGGGAGCTGTCTGCTCCTCTCCCCAGGCCTTTGAGCAAGTAGATCTATGAGGTCAGTAATTCATTCTCTCATTCATTCAGCAAACATTTTGTGAGGAGTCTGTGAGCTGGGCTCTGAGGCGGGCATCAGGGATACCGTGGTGCACAAGCACAGCCAGACATGGTCCCGGCCCTCTTGGGGCTCACGGTTAAGTTGAAGAGACAAGAAAGTCGACAGTGCCCATGTGATGGGGACATGCCTCAGTGTGGGGAGCGCAGGGCTGAGGGGACAAAACGCGGAGACTCTGACCAGCCTACAGAACCCAGGAGACTCCAGGAGGAGAACACAAGCCCTGCAGCACCTGCCGGCCCCTTCGCTCCGCGGGGGCACCATGTGGCCCTGGCGGGGGCGGTGGGGTCCCAGAGGGGCCTGGCTGTGGGGTTAGGTGGCCGGGGTCTGAACCTGAGCTGTCACTCACAGTTATGTGACCGTGTGCAGGTCAATTAACCGCCCCAAGCCTCCTTTTCCTCCTCCTCAGATGGGCCGACATCCTACTTCATAGAGGTGTTGTGAAGGTTATTGAACCATGGAAGGGGTTCAATAATCATCTGTAAAATGGGATTAATAATAGTACCAACCAGAAGGGGTTGTTATGAGGATTAAATGAGCACATGTGTGTGTATGCCTATGTGATATGTACATGTGTATGTGCATGTGTATCTATACATATATGTAAAATGTCAGAACGGCGCTTTGAACATGAATATAGTAAGTGCTCAATAAGCCCTGACCATTCTCCTCAGCTGCCTCTTACACTGGTGCCCTTCCCTCAATGCTGCCCGGCGTCTGCAGCCCCGAGGCTGAGAGAAGGTTCAGGAGACCCTGACCCAGCTCCCCGTGGGCGGGAGTGTGGCGGGGTCTGGCACCAGGGAGCTCCAGGGCCTCACCTTGGCCTCGTACCCGTTCACCATCTCCGTCTTCTCGCTGCGCCAGCCCAGGATGCCCGTCTTGTTCCTGCGGGGTCAGAGCGCCCAGGTGAGGAGGCAGCCCACCGGGCAGGCTCCGGGCCCCCGAGACCACCCCTCTCACCTCTCAAAGGAGATGTTCTTGGTGTCGAGCTGCGTGGTGACCACGGGCGCCGCCAGCCGGCTCAGCACCTGCTCCTCCGTGGGCTGGACGGCGGCCAGCAGCAGCTCGCGGTCCTGCCCGGCCAGGGCCAGCGTCTCCGTGTGCACCACCCGGCGGTCGTGGTCGATCTCCATGACCACGGCGCTGGCGTCTGCGGCCGCGGGACAGCACGGGGGTGAGGGCAGCCCGGGGCTGCCTCCGGCCGCCCCGCCCGCCCGCCTCCTGCCGGCCTGACCTTGGCCCCTGAAGACGAAGCTGCGGTTCCCTCGCTGCCACGTCATGTGGTCGAAGCCCAGCAGGGTGGTGTCCACCCGCAGGTTCTGCCCGCTCTTCCACACTCGGTAGGTGTCGCTGGGGCAGATCTTGGACACCAGGGGCACTAGGTGGGAGGGAGGGTCAGAGATGGCTTCGATTTGCCAGACTCACCCAACGAAGGCCACGTCAGGGCAGGGGGCCAGGTGTGGCCGGGAAAGGATAAGGGAACTGGTAGGCGATAAATTGCTCCCCCCCAGTGTGTGCCGGCCCCCCCATTCCCCCAAACATAGACCACAGTCACTCAGATATGAGCAACCTGAGGTCGGAGACAGGCCTGTGTCAGCCACCACCCAGTCCCTAATACCCACCATCCACTCCATCCTTCACCCATCTCCCAACAGATTCTCATTGAACACCTACTGTGTGCACAGTCACCGGGGATACAACATTGAACAAGACAGGACCCCTGCCATCTCGGAGCTTACCTACCAGCGAGGAGTGACAGGTAACAAACAAATGAGCAACTCAGTGCAAAGAGGAGGAAATAGTAAGAACGGGATTGAGGCAGTGCCTGAGGCGGTGCGCTAAGGCCCGGCTGGTGGCCCTGAGCCGAGAACCGAAAGATGAGGAGCGACAGCAAGAGCTACGGGGAGAGCGTGGCGGGCGGGGGAGCGGCAGGGGCAAAGGCCCCGAGGCCCAGGGAGACCCGCCCGGCCCCCTCTTACCCCAGCTCGTGAACTCCCACTTCATCTCCACGTAGAAGTCCTGGGCCTGGAGGGTGAAAGGAGAGTGGCGAGCCAGCGCTGCAGACCGGGCTCCGGGCCTCCGCGGGGCGGCCGAGAGGGGCCTCACCTTGCGGAGCTTCTCCAGGAGCACGGGGATGCCCGCCAGCCGCTTCACCGCCCGCTGGTAGTCCCGGTACCGCAGCACCAGCTGCACCAGCTCCAGGTCTCGCGTGCTCACGGCCTCCTGCAGCACTGGGGGCGGGGCGGGGGAGGCGGAGGCGGGGGTGAGGATACGGTGCTGGGGAAACCCTGACTGGGGGCCTGGGGTTGGCAGGGTGCCCACCTGTCCAGCCGCTGCGATTCTCCCTGCCCACATCTGCACCGTGTGCCAGCAGCACACGGGCACACTCGAGGTGCCCCAGCGTGGTGGCCAGGTGCAGGGGAGTCCGCCCACGGGGGTCCAGCTGCTCGATGTCCACCTGGAGAAGGAGGTGAAGGCGAAGCCCTGGTCACTTCCAAAGCAGTCCCCCCACCCCGAACCCAGAGCCTCTCAGAAGGCAGCAGCTGCCTTGCCACCCGCCTTGCGCGTCGCGTGAAGCAATGGGAAGACAGACGTGGTTAGCTGGGGCCAGGGGAGTGGAGAGGGGCTTGCGGGACTGGACAGGAAGTAGCTCTGAGAGAGGGAGGGCCTTCCTCCTTTCCCATCCACTAGGTCCCCTGACAGGTCCCCTCCTCCATGCCCAGGGGGCTGCTGTGGAGAGTAAGCCTGGGGCCGGCAGGTGGTCTAGAGAGGCTGCGGGCCAAGCAGGGCCGCCGAGACGGACACATCCCAGGCGCCCAGGCCCACCTCAGGAAGGGCCACCAATTTCATCCTTGACGCTATCACTGAGATTTAGCAAACAGTGGCAGAATTACATTAAAGGAATGAAAGACTATGTTCATGGTACAACTTCAAACCCATGCCCAGTGCCTGCAGAATACTATGTACTATCATTTTTTAAAACATTTTTTTATTGATTCAGAGAGGAAGGGAGAGGGAGAGAGAGAGAAACATCAATGAGAGATAACCATTGATTGACTGCCTCCTCCATGCCGCCTACTAGGGATCAAGCCCGAAACTCAGAAGGGCATGTGCCCTTGACTGGAATCGAACCCAGGACCCTTGAGTCCACAAGCCAATGCTCTAGCCACTGAGCCAAACCGGCTAGGGCTGTGAGAGCCCAGCCCCATCCCTGCCTCAGCCAGATCACCCCCTCTCACCCCAGCGGGAGAACAGAGAAACCGGAAACACAAAGGCCTCTGGGTATGGACACTTGGGGATCCTACAGCAAGCAGGCCCTCTTGCCACCCATCACCTGCCAGGAGCACCCAGGCACCAGTAAGCTCCACAGCCCCATTCTTCTTCTTTTTCAAATTGATTTAAGAGAGAGAAACATGGATTTGTTGTTCCACTTATTTATGCATCCGTTGGTGGTTTCTTGTATGTGCCCTGACCGAGGATCGAACCCACCACAGCCTTGGTGTATTAAGATGACGTTCTAACCAACTGCGCTACCAGGTTAGGATGCCCTATTCTTACTAGTAAATATGCCCCCACAGGCAGGGATGACTGGACATTTGAGGAAAGCTGCCAACATAAAAGAGACCAAAACAGGCAAATGGATTTTTTAAACCCAGAGAAAACACTGTCAACGCAGGAAACAGAAGAAAACTTTTTTGGAGGAAAACAGCAGTTTGCATCCTCAGAGAAATAGGAAAAGGTCCTTGTACTCACAAAACAGATCGGGACAGCGTGGCCTCCCCATGACCTCCGTCTCCTGGCTTCCTTCCGGCCAGCCATTCCCGGCCAGCCGCACCTGCCCCAGTGCTCCCTCCGCAGGAAACGGCCTCATTCACTCCCTTTCCAGGTTACAGAGCCTCCAAACCCTGTCTCTCTCCCTTTTCTCTCACCTTTTACACCTAATCTACTGGCAAAACCTCACCTTAGCAGCTCTCCCTTCAAAACAGGTCCAGAGTCTTCTCAGTTTCACCCCCTCGGGCTGCCATCTGCCTCAGGCGTCCCGTCTCTCACCCCGGTGGCCTAGATGCCTCCTCACCGGTCTCTCCTCCCCCCTCCCGACTCCTGCCTCAGGTCCAGCCCCACAGGGCCCAGCCAGAGCAGCTGCCGCCATCCCTCGAAATGTCCCCCGTCCCCCAGGTCCTTTAGCTCAAAGCCTGCCCGTGGCTTCCCACCCCATAGGACGGGACGTCTCCTTGAACTCATGCGCTCCCCGCCTCTGCTCCCTCCAGACTGCACTCCCCACCCCCGCCTTCCCCACAGCCATCTTCTCCCCACGCGGGAGAGCCACCCGCTCAGGCCGCTGCTCATGTCACCTCCTCAGAGAGGCCTGGCCGACAGCACAGCCTCGGTGACAGGCGCTATTTGTCTGCCATTGACCCTTACCTCGCATTGGTTCTCTTTCAACACAAAATCGCTGGTTGGTTGGTTTGTTTGTTTTCATGGCCTCCCGGACCTGAACTGTAAGCCCCACGGAAGGAGGGTCCCTCTCGGCTCTGTTCACCGCTGGACACTCAGGTCCCAGGCAGCCCTGACCCCTAACTGGCATGTAACCAACCCATGTGCAACCAGCACACAGATGACTAAGCCTGAGGGACACGGGGAGGGGACGGCAATAAAGGGTGAGATGGCCGAAACCAGTTTGACTCAGTGGACGGAGCATCGGCCTGTGGACTGGGGGGCCCCGGGTTCGATTCCGGTCAGGGGCATGTGCATTGGTTGTGGGCACACCCCAGGTGGGGGGTGTGCAGGAGGCAGCTGGTCGATGATTCTCTCTCATCGACATTTCTAACTTTCTGTCCCTCTCCCTTCCTCTCTGTGAAAAATCAATAAAATATATTTTTTTTAAAAAAGAAAGAAAGGGTGAGATGGATAAGCCACGGGATAGTTGCGGACGTATGCTGCTGATAATCGTGGAGGTGAATAACACAAGGTGGTCGCCTCTGGGGAATGAGGTGCGAGGTGGGAGAGGCGGAGGGAGGACCATGCTTTTCATTATAAGCCTTCTACCGACAGTTAAATATTTTAAAACACGGATAGGAGCTCCTTTGTCAGAAAGAAAGCACTTTAAATTATTTATGTTATTTTTTCTAACCTGTGTTGGCATTTCTTCATTTTCAAATATGCCAGGAGCCTCCAAAAAGGGTCCCTGGCTGGCCCCTGTGGCCGGCGGAGCTGTGACTCAGAAATGTGAGTGGCTCCCCTGCTCCTCCACTCCAGCTCCCCACGGAGGAGGGAGAGCATGGGACCCTCAAGGCCCCGCACGGGTGGGGTCCTGAGCCCTGGGGTGGGAGGGGGGAGGGCCCACAGACCCTGAGCGGGCTGGGCAGTCAGGCCTCCCTGTGGGGCTGCCGCAGAGCCATCTCACCAGCCCTGCCCCGGAGGCTGCTGCTAACAAGGCCCCAGGGAGCTGGCAGGACACCCAGCCTGGCCCCGGGGCTCCAGCCGCTGCCCGCCCCCTGCCCCCTCAGGTGCCTCCGTTCCAGGCTCCAGAGAGAGAGGCTGGCACTGCCTGCAGGGCAGGGTGCCCCTCCTCCCTCCCACTCCTCCAGAGATCTACCCACACCCTCCCCGGCGTCCCCAGGGCACAGCTGTTTTCCAAGGGCCCTGCCTGTACCCAACCGAGCCCCACAGACGCCCCCACCTGCCCAAGCAGAGCCTCACAGGGGAAGCGGCCCCCGGCGGGAGAATTCATTAATTTCCCCAGCAAAGCCTGGAGCTATTTAATTGCTGGAATGAAAAGGTTTCCCGTGAAACCCAACACCGTGCTCCTCTCGGAGAGAATGGGAACCCTGAAACCCAGCAGGCCTCAGCCGGAGCCACACGCAGGGGTCTCTCCAGCTTAAGAGCCAGGGCTCCCGGGAGGTCCCAGCTCCCCAGAGGTCCCCCCTCAGGCACACACACGTGCATGTGCACGCACCATAAGGATGCACACTCACACCCCTGCCTCCACACTCACCGTATGTGTGTACCCAAAGGGTGCAAGCACATGCGAGCCAGCCGCCCTCTGGCTCTACAGGTGTCTACTCATGTGTAGCACGCGTGATGGCTGCCAGCATACCAGCACATGCACACCCCTCACATCCACACGCAGGTGCGGGGTGTGTTTTCAAACTCGTTTAGCATTAGCAGGATCCTTTTGTTAGGTGAAATCTTACAAGGACACACCAAGTGCACAGACTGAGCGCGGGTGCTGGAGAGGAAGGGAGCGGGCCCCGTGGGTGAGGCCTGGCCTGCTCAGTCTTTCTCTTCCCTGGCCCCCTCCCTCCTCCGGCCCCAGGGGGACAGCTGGGGTCTGGTGCGGTCACTGCTTCCCAGTCCTCCCGCCGGCCCCTGAGGTGAAGGGACGGGTATGTCTGAGTCACGCAGGGGGGAGGGAGGCAGGATGCTCCCTCAAGCTGGGCTGAGCAGGTGGGGGTGGCCCCTGCTAACTCTCCCCTCACCCCGCCTCCTCCATCCTGCCCCACGCAGCCCCGCCCCTCAGCCCAGGCACATTGATTTCTGGTTTCTGGGGTTTGTGGCTCTCTCCCCTGAGCTTCCCAACCCACCGGCTGTGGCGATGGCCCACACCTGAATGCTCACTTTGGGGGGGGGGGTGAAGGGGGGGCATAGGTGCTGAGGAACACAATAGGTACCTCGGGAGGGGCAGCGTCTGAGCATCTGGGGGCCCCGCAATCCCATCTCCCCGCCTCCAGGTCAGAGGGATGCGCTGGGAGAGCAGGAAGGAAGCCCGTGGTGGAGGCAGCCCCAGGAAGAAAGATGTTTCCCTAGAAGCACAGCCTGGCCCTCTCCAGAGGGCCTGTTGCCAGGGGAGGAATGCTGCCCCCTCCGCCCTCCCACAGGGAGCCGCACCCGCCAGCCCCCCCCCCTCCCGCCCCCAGGGAACTCCAGAGACTGGTGACTCCAGAGCCAGGACCATGGCCAGCTGGCTGTGCCGTCCTCAGGACTTTGCCAGCCAAGAGGGAACTGGCACATCCCGGCCCCCTCCCAACCCGGCAAAGAAGGAAGCCGGGCACCCAGCAACCATGTGCTGCTGGGCGCCAGCGAGGGGTGGTCCTGGACCCTTCCCTTCACCGAAATACACCCTCAGCACCTCCCGTCTCCCGACCACTCCCTGCTCCCAGCCCCCAAAGGAGCTGGGGGTGGGGACTGAGCACAGCCCATGAACTTGCTCTGGGGCCTGCCATCCCATCCCATCCCCCTCTCCGGCAGAAGCATTGCCAAGCCTGCCCACAGGAGGGCCTCTGCGGGGCTTCTCGCCGCTGTGCCAGGTGACAGCCGGGGAAGCCCAGATGCTGTGTTCTGTGACGGTTAGTGCCAGGAGGACCAGAGGCCAGGGCCTCCCAGCCGGAATGCCAGGAGTTGGCGGTGGCTTTAGGATGGTGGGTGGCTGCCCCCAGGCCCACCCTCTGCAGGACACGGTAGGCTGGGCACCTTCCCCTCTCCCTGGGAGCCGGAGGCCCCGGGGACCGAGCAGGGCACGTGTGGACGCAAGTGTCATTCTGGGTCAGGCCTGAAGATAAGACACAGCCAGGGGCCTCTCCCTCCCAGACTGACTGGCACTCCCCTTCGTGGCATGCGCAGAGCCAAGGAGAGGACTGGCCTGATTCCCCGGTGGCTGAACAAGGGTTAACCTCAACCAGTGCCCTATATTCCCCCTGGCCTGGATCGGAGCAGGTGGTGTCCATTTCCAGGAGACACTACCTCACCGGGCGGGTGGGGGCGGGGATGGGGTGAGGCTGGTGCCCGGTGTCTGTGGCAGCCTGAGGGGAGGGAAAGAGGAGCAGGCACAGCAGCCCCGAACCACCGCTCCCTACAGCGGGCTCCGGAGCTCACCGCCCCAGCCTCCCCGGGGAAGATGGCTGCCGGACCAAGCACCCTCCTCGGAGGGGCCTGGGTGAAAGAGCCTTGCCTCCGGGGGCCTCTTGCCTCTGCCCAGTCTCTGCAAAAATAAGACCACCCACCTCTGCAGCCAAGGAGTGTGACTGAGGCATTCCGTCTACCAACCCTTCCACCCACCATCCCTCAACCATCCCGTCAGCAAGTTCCTCTCCGGCCAGCCTTAAGTCCCTCCAGCTGTGACCTCCGTCAGAAACTGGTCTTCTTCTGTCCTCGGGGGACAGAGCAGGGGAGAGCGGGGAGGGACCGGACAGTCCTCGGCTCAGCACCCGGCCCATCACACTGCCCGTCCCCGGTCACACATCCCCGGAGCGAGTCCACCTCTGGCCTCGCTCTCTGCGCCAGGCCCCTGTAGCTGAAAACCACCTCCTCGAGGATGGACAAACATGGGCACAGTCTGAGGATCAAGCTCCAGCACCCCTGTGTGAGCGGAGGTCAAGCGTGAGCGGACACCCCAGCCAGCCCAGACACTTGGAGGCTCAGGTCACCCCAACATCTCCCGGGACGGCTCCGCAGCCATGATGCTGAGCTGGTTGGGGGGCTCGGCGGTCGGCTTCGGAGGCGCCCTGGGACCTCCGCCTGCTTCGCTGTCTGGCGATGCCCTCCTCCTGCCTCGGGAAGCAGGCAGCTGTGCAGACTGAACTCCCTGTGACTCAGGAAGCGGCCCCCAGAGGGGGCAACTCCTGGGCAAACCACTCCCAGCCCACGGCCCCAGGGCTGCGGCCCAGTCTGCAGGCCTCGGCGGAGGCCACGTGGGGCAGGCGGGGCCCAGCTCCGGCTCCTGCTTCCCCCTGCGGAGGCGGACTGCCCTGCCCAGTGCCTACCTGTGGTCTGGGGGACCAGGGGGGGAGTTGGGAACCACGTGTGACCTGTGCCTGCCTGCCTGCCTGCCTGCCTCCTGGAGAATGACCAGGAGACCCCACATTCTTGGAAGCCACTGTGGAGCAAAAGCTGGCTGACCCATCTGTGCTCACTGACTTGCAAGAACCAGGGAGCCTGCTGTGTGTGCAGAACCTCAGATCTTCCCGGCGGCCCGTGGCTCCCAGCTTCCTTCGAACCTAGGAGCCAGGCCCAGCACCAAAGGGCAGGAGAGCACCTTTCAGCTCGGGGCTTCCCCAAACGGTCTCTCTCTCTCCAACACCCCATTACCCAGCCGGTCCTGGGGTCTGAGGGGTCCAGGGGCTCTGCCCAGCCCGAGAAAAGATAAGCACTCCCCGTGAGGGCAGAGGGCAGAGGGCACTGGGTGGGGCTGGAGCCAGGGAGTGTCACTCAGCCTATTCTCTGACCCTGGGTTTATGGACACACAACAACCCCCCCCCCCCCCGCTCCGCCTTGCCCACCTCCGCACACTCCCCCGGAGGGAGGTAGCTGAGCGGGGCGGATTCTCCACCACATGGAACACGGGCTGAGCCGGCAGCCCCTCCCGGAGCCCTCCCTGCCTGGGCGAAGGAGGAGCACGGTGCCCCCCACCCCAGCTGGGAAGGTCCGGGACACGTGCGGGGCGCCCGTCCCCGGCGGAGGGACGCGGGCGCCGGGCAGCCCCCGCCCTCCCTCCGGCCCCGAGCGCGGCCGCCGCGGCTGGAACAAAGAAGCGCCGCGAACTCGCCGGGAGGCGGGCCGGCCGCGCCCCCTCCCCACGCCGGGCGGGCGGCGGGCGTGCCGGCCGCGGGGTCCCCGCCGCGCCCTCCGCCGGCGGCTCACCTGGCCGGCGCCGAGCTCCCCCTCCAGCTCGCGGTGGCGGTTGTGCCACACCAGGTAGTGCAGCGGGTACCTGCCCTCCGGCCCCTTCCCGGCGGCGGCGGCGGCGGGGAGCATCGCCCGCTCCTCATGCCGGGGCCGCGGCGCCCGGCCCGGGAGGAGGGACGGCGCCGGGGCCGGGGCGCGGGGCCGCGGGGCGCGGGGCCGGCGCTGCCTGCGGGCGAGGCTGCGGCGCGGGCATGTGCGAGCGGCGCCGGCGGGCGGAGGCGGGCGGCGCGGAGAGGCCCCCCCGCCCGGGGAGGAGGAGGGGGAGGGAGAGGGAGAGGGAGCGGCTCTGGCGGCGCGGACTCGCGCCCTGTCTCCCGCACCCCCGCACACAAAGACGCCGCTTGGCGAGGGGAGCGGGCGCGGGGGCGCACAGGGCGCGGGGCCCCGGGGACGCCGCCGCCGCCGGGACGCGCGCCCACAGCCCCCGGCTTCCCGCAGCCGCATAGCCCGGCCCTCTGCCGGAGCGGCTGCGAGGGATGCGGGGATGCGGGGGAGAAGGGAGGGGGAGCTGGGTGCTCCAGACAGGGCTGGTTATAGCGCGGCCCCGCGGCATGATGGGGCTTGTAGTCCGCCTTGTGGAACTGGGGGTGGCGAGTGGCCGGGGAGTGCCCCGCACTCTCTCCCCCTCATCCCGTAAAAGCGCGGGAAAGGAGACAGGCCTGGCCGAAACGCAGGCAGCGTCCTGACGCCAGGTTGCGCCCCAGCCGCTGGCATTTTGTCTTTTGATGGGGAGAGAAGAGGATACAGGCCTCGCTTCAGCATTGGGAGGTGTGGGAAGGTGTGGCCTTCAGGATTGAGTTTGGATCCCAGTAGAAGGTGAGAAAGGATCCAGATCCTCTGAAGAGTGACTGGTTGGGACTCCGGAAAAGGTAAGGGGCTTTGGTACCAATGATCATTGGAGCGATCATTGGAGCAATCAGGGGTCTGACGCCTGCATTATTATATAGGAGTCTTCCCTGCCCTTTTATAAAATTAAACTCCATGTTCCACACTTGACATTGGAAAGAGAATGTCCAGTCAGGCTGCGAGGACTGCCCCCCTTCCCCATACGCCGTCCTCTGCAAGGACCAGAGTGGGGCTGGGCCGAGAGAGCAGCAAGTGGCAGCTCCCCACCTCCACCCCTCCTGTGTGGTCCCCTCAGGAGAGAAAGTGGCTGATTCCAGACACGGTCACCTTCCTAAATAACCCCAGGGCAGGGCGGTCCTGCCAGAAGGGTCCTGCAGATGCTGGGGTAGACGTGGATTTGGCCTCTGTGGGGAGAACCTAGAGGCTTGGTCCAGTCCTTGGAGGACAGAGGGACTGGGATGTTAGAGACTCGAGTTAGAATTCCTCCTAACCAACTGCCTGACCTTAAGCAACCTGCTTAAATAGTCTGGTTTCTCAGACCACTCCTCTCTAACATAAGACCGGAAACTGCCTCCTGGGGTGAGCTAAAGAGGGTGTCTGCCGGCGGAGCATCCCTCTCCCAGCCAGGCGGACTGAGACAGGTGTGGCAGGGACCAGGCACAATGCCTTGGGGAGGCCACCTTAGAACCAGATGGGAAGAAGGAATTCCACACCAGCCCTACTTAGAACACTCCAGGAAGTGTTCCTGTGGGAGGTGCTAGCGAAAGCTTGCAAACTCTCCGCACCTCGCTCAGGTTACTCTGTGTGGTCTTCTCCCCTCCCTCCTCCACACCCTGCGGTGCCAGGCCCGGGGGGGGGGGGGGGGGGGGGCGGGGCAGGATGAGGGAAGAGCAGACGGCCTCGCCCCTTTCTCCAGCCTGGGAGCAGCCAGCAGCCGCTGGTGTCTCTGGCTGCCGGGGGACCACTGCCCAACTCTGCCACGAGGGGGCAGCAGAGCGTCGTGGCTGCAGCCTGAGTTGAGGAGGGGGCTGGAGGGGGGGGGGTGGGTACCGCTAGGAGTGGCCGGGAGAATGCCTGTACGTTTTCCTTATTAAATTATTTTTGGAACCTTGTGTGTGGTTTCTCTTTAACTGTTCTTCTTCCTGAGGTGACGACATCTCCAGAAGAAAATCCTGAACTCTTTTTATCCCTAGCCCCAGGCCCAGGGCTGTGGCGGGGTGCGGGGGGTGGGGGGCTTCCGGAATAAAGTTTGCAGTGTGGGTCCGCGCCTGGGCCCCTCCCAGGTAGTCCTGGGGCAACCTGCTGAATCATAAATTTCCCCCTGAAAAATCTTCGAAGAGAGCTCAGCCTGGGTTGGGGGGTCGGGGGCGTGGGGGCACTATCCCCCGGGCATCCGACTCTCTCTCTTTGCAAAGGAAGCCATACACAGACACTAAGCCCAGGTCGCTTTTCCTCCAACCTGCGCGCTCCGGCTGGGCTGCCACGTGCTCGAGACTCGCCCACAGAGCAAAGAAACAAAGACAGCCACCGACAGAGCTGCCAGCAGCCGCCTCGGCATTTAATACATGAAATTCCACAGCTGGGGGGGCGGTCGGTTGGAGGGACGGGCGGCCGTTGGTGGTGGGCTGTGTGCCGGTTTGGGCGGCCAGGCTGCTGCTTCCATTGGGCTGGGGTCACCGAGCCCATGGACTAGCTTCTGGGTGAGGGTGCGGCCCTGGATGGCAGGTGGTGGGTGCTCCACCCCCCACCTCTAACCCTCGAGGTATATATCCTTGCTTACAGAAACCCCGCCAGCCAGCCGCTGGCTGTGAGGGGGAAGGAGGCCTGCAAGGATTTTTTTTTTTTTAAAGGTGTGATTATAAAAATATCCCCGCGGATCGCTATTTCAAACAAACTTGTCAATCTGCGGCTGCAGCAAAAAGGCGATGGAGGCAGCTTTGCGGGTATTTCGGGCCGTGTGACTCATGAGCATTACTGTGTCTCCCCCCGGGCAGCAGCCTGTCCACCCACAAGTCACTGCTGCTCTGGCGCCGCTGGGATAAAATGGACCAACTCTGTATCCCCGCGCTGGGACTCTCCCCACCCCTCACCCTGGTTCCCTGCCGCTTGGGAACTCTCCCTTAATCGTGTCACTACTGACCTGACCCCCAGGCCTGGTCTTGGGCACCCTGGACCCCTCCCCACAAGCAGGATGCTCTGGCCTTTTGCTGCTGCAGGGATGGGGTCTGGTGCACGGGAGGCACACGTGTTTGGGGGAGCATGCTCAGTGCACCGGTTCACCCACGTGCAGTCTGACCTCTGCTCCCTGTCCCCCCCCATCCCACCCCGAAACCCTTTGCCCCCCCATGTCTCCGTGTGAATTCCAGGAAGAAAGGCTGCCACAAAACTAAGTCCCTGTACGTTATATGGACATACACACCTCTGGTGGCCCAGAACCATTGTGGGTGCATACAAGTCGGATGACAAGCAGGTATTCCTGCACACCGGCGCAGTGGTCACCCATGAGGGGGCCTTTTAAAACCGCCCAGATTCTTTACTTTTTAGAGGCAAGCCCTGAGGAAGGCCAGATGCAGTCTTAGCCCGAAGGGTAGGGCGGACAGACCTCTTTGGCACCTGAGCGTCCATGTTGTTGGCGGGGTGCATAGTCAGCAAGTGTGACCACACACACACACACACACACACACACACGCACACCTGGACACACACATGTGGACACCTGGGAGTCCAGGTCGCACACCTCACCCCAACCAGCGAGAAGCGGTACCCCAAGCCACAGCCCCTCACAGGAAGAGCCTAGGCCTCCAGCTCCTTGATCGGGTCTCTGATTCCCAGGGGCCACTGTCCCAGGGCCCGAACTCCAGGCCAACCCCCCCTCTGGAAAGCGAAGGGGATGGGCTGATGTCACATCGCCCTCGGGCCAGAGACACGCGGGAGAAGGTGGGGCCTCGGCCGCGGGCGAGGCCGCCTGCTCCAGCGCGGCGGGGTGTGCGGCCCCTTTAAGCGCCCCCGCCCCTCCCCGCCCGCGCTCCCGGCTTCCTTCCTCCGGGAGGCGGGGCCGCCCCTCACCGGTGGGCGGGGCCTGCGCCGCTTCCTGCAGGAGCGGCCGTAGCCGCGCGAGGGGCGGGGAGAGCGAGCGGCGAGCGGCGGCGGGGCGGCGGCGGGGCGGAGGGCGCCCGAGGGCGAGCGGGCAGGCGGGCGGGCACGGCGGGTTCCGGGCCGGCCCAGGGGCGGTCGGTTGGCCGGGCGCGCGGAGCCTCGCCGGGGCCTCGCCGGAGCCGGGACGGGCAGCAGGGTCGCCGCCGCCGCCGCCGCCCGGGGCCGCCGCCCGCGCCCCCCACGCTGGCCCAGCGGGCCGCGGCCGCGCCGCCGCGGAGGATGTCCCGGAAGGGGCCGCGCGCGGAGGTGTGTGCGGACTGCAGCGCCCCCGGTAAGCAGGCCGCGGGGGCGGCACCGGGACCGCGCGCCCAGGCCGCCGGGAGGGCGGGCGCCTGGGCCTGGCGGGAGCGCCGTGCGGGCTGGCGGGCGGGGTGGGGCTGGGGGCTGCGGCCTCGGCCCCCGCCCGGGCCGCTGCGGAGCCCCGTCCTCGGCCGGAGCGCCGGCCGGGGGCCCCCTGCGGCCTGGTGCCCGCGGACGAGCCGGGAAGGACGTTCTCGGCGCCGCCTCCCACCCCTCAGGCCGAGGGAGGCGGGCAACCGGCCGCCCCCCGCCCCCCGCCCCCATCCCCGTACCCGAACGGAAGCGCCGGCCCGGGGTGGCCGAGGGCCGAGGCGGAGGCCGGCCAGGTGCAGGGGGTGGGGGCGAGTGTGGTTTTGCGCCGTCTCCGGGCCGCCCACCCCCGCGTCTTGCACCTGCTGCTCGCACGGTCTGCCGGCCGTCCTGCCTGCCTGTCGGGGTGGCGGAGGGCAAGGGGCCGGGAGCCGGGCAGATGGGCCGGGGGGAGGGGGAGGCTTGGATACTGTTTCCTCGGGAGCAGAGGAGGGGTGGCTCCTCCGGGAGCTCCCGGGCCCTGGCTCCCCGGGCTGGGGCTCCTCGCAGGCAGGCCTGGTGCACCGGGCCCGTGTGAGCCTGAGCATCTTCCCGAGGCGGCCCCCCGGCCACCTGGTGACTGGGACCACCTGGACCCGGCTTTTCTTGTGCCTCAGTCGGGCCCGCTTGGGGAAAGTGAGCTTGGCATCGCCCCAATGTGGGCAGATACCTCTCCTGGTGCCCTAGGCCAGCCTGACCAGAAATGGGTAGGGAGCAGGGTTGAGGGTTCTAGATTCCCCAGGAGCCCGCTGGTCCCTGGCCGGCCTCTTGGCTGTGTTTACCGTGGTGTTTCCCTTCTTCCCAGCAGTCAGCTCCCAGGCTGATGCCAACCCCTGACCTGCTGAGGAAGTGAGGAGCAGGGACCCCCCCTTCGCCCCGCCAGGCTGCTCCCTTCTGATGTGGGAGGACACTGCCAGTGATGGGGCTGGGCAGCTGGGGGGGGGCGGGGGGAGCCCAGGCCTGGTCCATCCTCTTTAGAAATGGAACTGTCTCCCTCGGCAAGCTCAGGGGTCTGTGAACTCCAGAGGGACTGGGGACAGACGAGATGTAAGGGTGTGGGGTGCTGTTTTGTGGGCCCATAACTCCCAGACATTCCTTGGGCGGCCCCAGGACCCCAACAGGTTGAGGCTCACAGATGCTCTGGTGGCTCCAGCCTGGAGGGATCTGGATGCTGGCACAGGTCTGGCGCTCTGTGGTTGGTCATGACCCCGAGGCCTCCTCTCGGCATGCCACGGTCTAGCGGGCTCCCAAGAAGCTGTCTGGGGTTGTGTGTGCTTACCTTTGGTTAGCTGGCAACGGTGACCCGCTGGCCCCAGCCCGGGGGGGGGGGGGGGGGGGGGAGTTTGCCTTCTCTGTGGCTGTCCCAGGCGGTTGTGCTGCTCTGCAGGGGGGTGGGGGGGCAGCTTGGGTTTTAGAGTTGCCTTTGTATCCAGCTTACTCTGTGACAGCCAAGAGGCCGGCCAGGGACCAGCGGGCTCCTGGGGAATCTAGAACCCTCAACCCTGCTCCCTACCCATTTCTGGTCAGGGCTAGGGCACCAGGAGGGGTATCTGCCCACATTGGGGCGATGCCAAGCTCAGTTTCCCCATGGCAAGACCTTCCCCGCTCTGTCCCGTTTCCTCACCTGCGAGGCAGGGAAGTCGGAGTAGAGATGGTTTTGGGCGAGTGTCCCGTCGCCACATCTGCGGTCCTGATTCCGGGTTTGAGGAATGGAGAGCGGCATCAGCACGGCCGCTGTCTTTTTTCCACTCCATTCGCCTGTTGGGCTGTGGTCTCTGGGTGCCCATTGGGCTCAGGGGCGGAGTGGTGTGTATCTGAGGTTTTTGTACTGCCACCTCTTACCCCTGGCCCTTGTCCCTCAGAGGCATTGTGCCCTGGGGCCCGCATCCCCCTTGATCAGGTCAGGAAGAGGCAAATGGTGAGAAGGTGAGGGTGATGAGGTGGGCCGGGTGATGACAGTCTTGTCACCCCACCCCAGCACCTCGCGAGGTGTCTGGCACAGAGCAGGCACTGCCCGAGGGTGTGGATGCTTGTCTGGACCCCTGCTGCCTGCTGGGTCTGCTCCAGAGCCCGCTGTGTGCTGTGTGAATGGCGCTCTCTGTCTGGGAACTACTCGCAGCCCAAGAGAAAGGCCTGAGAGTAGGCAGCTGCCTGGAGCTCAGACCCAGAGCCACCCTGTGTGCCTCCTGCCCAGGCATAGGCTTCCCTGGCTGTGGCAGGAACCCTGCAGTCCCAGCCCTGGGGGGCGGGAGGGGGGGCGATGATGTAAAAGGTGAGGTGGAGCCTGACCCCAAAGGCCCCTCCTCATCCTCCCTCTGCTCCCAGGCGTGGGCATGCGGGGATAGTGTGAGTCGTTGTGAGGCAGCTGGGCATGGCCTGCCTGCTCTGGCTGCTGGTCAGGCACCATCTGTGCCCCTGCCTGCCTTGGGAGTCCAAGAGAGGGGCTGGGGTCAGGGAACCTGCAGGGTGTGTGTTTCCCTGTCCTTCCCCTGCACACAGCTCTGGCCCTGCTCTCAGGGCTTGTTCCTCACCCTACGGGCCTCCATGCAGCCCCTGGCACCTTGGAGGAACAGGGCTGGCCACCTGCGAGGGCCATTTGGGAACCTGCAGGTTCGCGTGTCTCCTCATAGTTCTTGTGGGATGGGGTGAGTGGTGGGCTCTCTTCCTCTTTTATTGAGATACTAGAAGCTGGGTGCATGAATTCGTGCACGGGTGGGGTCCAGCTGGCCCCACCCTGATCAGAGTGGGAGGGGTATTTGGGGTCTCAGACGGTTGGCTGGACAGCCCACCCTGGTCAAACTCCCGGTCCAGGGGACAATTTGCATATTAGCCTTTTATTATATAGGATGACTTATGAATGGCAAACGGCACGCACCTTTCTGTTTGGCTGATGAGTTTGTGCATGTGGCTATAGCTGTAGCCGTCACCCCAACCCAGAGAGAGAGCATTCCCATCGCGCTGCAGGGTTTTCTTTTTTCTTTCTTCTAATATATATATATTTTATTTTTTTTAAATATATTTTATTGATTTTTTACAGAGAGGAAGGGAGAGAGATAGAGAGCTAGAAACATCGATGAAGGAGAATCATCAACCAGCTGCCTCCTGCACAACCCCCCACTGGGGATGTGCCCGCAACCAAGTTACATGCCCTTGACTCGAAGCGAACCTGAGACCTTTCAGTTCGCAGACCGACGCTTTATCCACTGAGCCAAACCGGTTTCGGCTGCAGGGTTTTCTTGTGCCCCCGCCCAGCAGCCGATGTCCCCCAAAGGTAACTGCCGTTCTGACCTCCGTTTCTGTAATGACTCTCGCCTGCTTTCAGCATGGCGGCTTCTCTCTCTTCCTAGTGCGGATCTGGTCCCTCGCTCAGGAGAGGCTAGCCCTGATAGCAGACCTCCTGGCCCCAGTGGGGTCGGCATTGGTTAATGTTACTTCAGGATCCCTCCTGCCACTTGCCCACACTTATCAGACCCACCCTGACGGAGGCAGGCGTCCAGGAGGATTGGCAGATACCAACTTGGTCACCGCATCTCGTGGGCCTTGTTCCCCGTCTCTCTTCTGCCCCAAGTTTGTCCAGGGAGCCTCTTTGGGACAAGACTCCCTTTAACTTTAAACTCCAATAGCCATTGGCTTTCAGGAACCCTTCCTGGCCCTTCTGCTTAGCAACTTGCTTAGCAATGGCCGAGGTGAGGCCCGGGGGCTCTTGCTTGGGTACGTCCCATGTCCCCTGGGCATAGGGACAGGGAGTGGGGTGAGGGGGGGCTTTCTCGTCTGCCAATCAGAACTGAACTGGCACCAGCGTGCCCCAGACCAGGACAGCGTCGCCTGCCCACCCTTCCTACTTCAGGTCACTGGGCCTGGGGAGGAGAGGGGACCCCTCCCCCAGCCTAGGAGAGTGGCAAGCCGAGTCCTGGGCCCCGTCCCCAGGTCCCAGTGTGTGGTCGCTGCGCATTCAGGGACTTGCCGTGTCTGTCCCGGCCGGCCCTCCAGGCCGGGATTCTCCGGTAGGCGGTCCATTCCTGATCCTGGCCTGGGCTCCCCACTTACAGGAAACCCCACCATTTCAACAACAGGAATTCAGGCTGCGTCATTTCCAGCTTCCTGCCTGGGCAGCGGCGGTGGCCGGAGGGCAGCCCCCGGCCCAGTGGCGTTGGGAGTGGGGGAGGGAGCGGTCACCTGGAGCCGCTCCTGCTCCGTGAAGCCAACACCAACGCGCTGTGGTTCCTTCCTCTGGGCCCCTGGGATGCGCTCCCCAGGAAGGGGCAGTGTGACCGTGTGTTCCTGTGCCGTTGTGGGGAGGTGGGGCCCTGACCAGAAGGCTGAGTCCCTCTGTCCCTCCTGTTCCCGGGCCGTGAGGGGCTGCTGGCGCCCCCTGACTCGGTCTCCTCCGTTCTCCGGGGCTCGGAGGGAAGTCCTTTCGGGCAGGGTCTGAGAACCACCTTCTGGTGGAGAGGCTCTCGTTCCCCGAGCACCACGGGGCGAGGCGGGGAGCCAGCACCCCGCCCGGAGGGCTTCCTGACAGGGTGGGGGCCGGCAGAGCACAGTGTCCTGGGAGACAGGCTCCCCGCCCCCGCTCTCAGAGGCGCACAATGGCCGCTTTCTCCCCGTGACCTTTCCACAGCCTGAGCCGTACACAGCGGCCCCCCTCCCCCGGGGGGCCTGGGAGGGGTGGCATCTCCCCTGCCCTTGAGAAGGACCCCAGGAGCTCCCACCCGCCCTGGGTTTCCAGAGTTCACTCTCCAGGAGTGGGGAGAGGTTCCCAGAGCCCCCTGTCCCCGGGGCTGTCCCCTTCCGGGCAGAGCACAGGGCTGCAGCGGTTCTGGACACGGCGTGGTCTCCGGCATCCGAGTGCCCGGGTGCGCGTCCCGGCAGCCCACTCCCTCGTGTGTGACCTTGTGCACGCGCGCTAAGCTCACTGGTCAGGCGGATAGCCGTCCCCACCTTGCCTGGCAGTTGGAGAGGCATCATGCATGCAGCGCCCAGTGGGGCACAGTGGGTGCTCAGTCAGCGGTAGTTCCTCCGCGCTCCCATCCGCCTTAGGAGGGATTCCATCAGTGATGGCGACAGGAGCCCCGGCAGGGGAAGGGCAGAGTCGGGTGTCCCTGGGGATTGCGATGGTCTGGCAGGTGGGCCACTAGGCGAGGAGAGGTGTGGCACTGGCCCGGACGCAGGAGGAGTGCCTAGGGACGGGTGGTGCGGACACATCGGGCTTCCGTCCCCTCGGGGATCCCCGTTTCCCTGGGGAAGGCTAGGGGAGCAGTTTTGTTCCCTGGGGAAGGCTGTGGGAATGATAGTGGCAACTGCAGGACGGGAAGCCCTGCCCGCTGAGTAGGCCCTGGGGACCACACCTTCCCAGAGAGCCAGAGACGTGTAGGAAAGGGCTCGGCTGTGTCCGTCGCCCGCTGCGAGCCCGTGTGGAAACCCCTCTCGCTGCCTCGGCTCAGCTTCCTCATCCGTCGCCGGTGCCTCCTGATGCCCCAGTTTCCAGGCTCTGAGGGCGCAGGGGAGCGAACATGTGCGGGCACTAAGCACAGTGCCGGCCCGGAGCAGGTGCGCAGGGCTCTTGCCTGCACCTGGCTGTGCTGACCCTGGCTCCCCCGCCCCCCGGCAGACCCCGGCTGGGCCTCCATCAGCAGGGGGGTGCTGGTGTGTGACGAGTGCTGCAGCGTGCACCGGAGCCTGGGACGCCACATCTCCATCGTCAAGCACCTTCGCCACAGCGCCTGGCCCCCCACGCTGCTGCAGGTACGCGGCTGGCCGCCCTCCGCCGTCCCACAGGGTGCTCGCCGCAGGCACGTCTCCCTCAGACAACACACACACCCGCCTGCACTCAGTAGCTCCTGGGGGGTGTGCCTAATCCAAACCCTAATCCAGACCCATCCACTCACCTGAGAGAGGAGGCATCAGGCCTGGGGTCAGGCAGACCTGGGCGCTCATCTCTGCTCTGCCTCTTACTAGCTGGGCCATGTAGCACTGAGCAGGTCGCTTAACCTCTCAGCCGTGGCATGCTGGTCACGTGACCTGGGGTTCTAACCAGGACCCACATCCTCGGGTGGCCTGACGGGATAGAGATGCAGCAGGGAACAGGCACCCAGTAGGCGCTTTGGTGCTTTTGCAGCCACACTGGCTGTGGCCGGTGCCCAGTGTCCGGCACTCAGTGGGCCCTCACTTGGCATCTCCTCCCCGCAGATGGTGCACACGCTCGCCAGCAATGGGGCCAACTCCATCTGGGAGCACTCCCTGCTGGACCCCGCACAGGTGCAGAGCGGCCGACGCAAAGCCAACCCCCAGGACAAAGTCCAGTGAGTCGGGCTGGAGGGGCGGTGGCAGGGGCCGGGTGGTCTGGGACAGGGGCCCGGAGGTGGCCAGGTGACTCCTCTCTCGCTCTGCTCCCCATTTCCTCCTCTGTGCCCCGTGCAGCCCCATCAAGTCCGAGTTCATCAGGGCCAAGTACCAGATGCTGGCATTTGTGCACAAGCTTCCCTGCCGGGATGACGACGGGGTCACCGCCAAAGACCTCAGCAAGGTGTGAGGGGCCCCACGCCGGAGGGCGGGCCTCTCCCCACCCCAGCGCCCTGCAGGCTCCTCCTCAGGCAGGAACCGCGGGCCGTGGAGCAGCCCACGTGCTTGGTTAGGCTGCCTGTGGTCAAAGCCCCTCGACTCCCGGGAGGACACACAGGCTGACATCCCCCAGCTGCCACCCAAAGCCAGGAAAACTCGGGGTCGTTCCTCAGCCTCTCAGAGCCTCAGTTTTCTCATCTATGAAATGGGAAGAACAGCACCATCTCCTATATACTGTCTGTTCCAAGCAGAGCACACAGCACGGGGTAGAGTGACTGACAGCAGCTGCCATTAGTGGGCGTTAACGCCGAGCGCGAAGCCCTCTGTCCTCCCAGACACCCGCACTTCAGCTGGGCCCCGGGAGCTGCGGGCGTCCCCGGTGCTCCCAGTCCCCAGTCAGCCTGAGGGAGGAGGGCTCACACGTGTGTTGCTCCCGCTCCTTGCAGCAACTGCATTCAAGCGTGCGGACAGGCAACTTGGAGACGTGTCTGCGCCTGCTGTCCCTGGGCGCCCAGGCCAACTTCTTCCACCCGGAGAAGGGCACCACGCCTCTGCACGTGGCTGCCAAGGCCGGGCAGACGCTGCAGGCCGAGCTGCTGGTCGTGTACGGGGCCGACCCCGGCTCTCCCGACGTTAACGGCCGGACACCCATCGACTATGCCAGGTGAGGGTTGGCTGAAGGGTGGGGCACGGGTGGGTGGGGCAGTGGGCTGCTGCTGCAGGCTGAGCCATGGCCCCTCCCCACAGGCAGGCGGGGCACCATGAGCTGGCAGAGAGGCTAGTCGAGTGCCAGTATGAGCTCACTGACCGGTTGGCCTTCTACCTCTGCGGACGAAAGCCTGGTGAGCAGAGTGCGGGGCGGGCCTGGCGGGGCCAGGCAGGTGGGACCCAGACACACCTCAGCAGCAGGTGCCATGGTGACACAGCCGGCTGGGGAACAGTGTTGATAGGCAACTGGCTCCTGTGAAATTGCTGCAGGCTCTGGGCTGCAGCACATTGGGGCAGGGAGTGGGGGTGGCATAACTTCTAGCCAGCTCCCAGGCTTTCCCCTGACACCTCTGGGTGCCTGTCCCTGCTCCTGGCACTGAGGTGGGCGTCCAGCTACTCAGGCCGCTCAGCACCAGTGACTTGGCATTTTTCTTTTTGTTCAGATCACAAGAATGGGCATTATATCATCCCACAGATGGCCGACAGGTAAGTGCCCACCTGGTGTCCTGCCCCAGGCCATGGTGGTGCCTGACCCCACATTCCCCACCCCCCTCCTCCAGGGCCTGGAAGCACAGACATTTCATAGTCTGGTCCTTACTCCCTGATTCTGGGCCCCCGGGCAGATAAGTGTCAACTTAGCACATGGCCAGCATGGCCTGAGCTCCTTCTGTCAGAGGCACAGTACAGGCAGCACCCCAGAGCAGAGGGTCACCGGGTTCTGTTCCCAGTGACACTGGCCCGTCTGAAATCTTAGTAAATCTCTGCTCCGCACGAAGAGCAGGTGTGCTCCAGGGATCTGAGGAACTGGCCAGCCGTGTGGTGTTCGTAAACTGGGCAGGGGCTGGAGGGCAGGGCATGGCACCATCCAGGTGTCTCTGCCTCTGATCTGAGAGGCCCCGGTGCCAGGCTGGGAGGTACCACCTCCAGTCCTTACCCAGCTTACAAGATGGGTGCTGGCGCCACCTGGTGGCTGCCTCTGGTGGCCATTGCTATGCCCCGCTGTGCCTGCTGGCTTGGGTCTGGAGAGGCTGCCTCCTCCAGAGGGCAGTGTGGGCAGATGGGGCCTGTCAGGTCTGGGCACCTTGGATTCCTGAGCCCATACCTCCTCTGTTCTGAAATCCCGAGACTCCCCCTCCGTCTTTGGTCTGACTCTGCCTGGTGTGCGTGCCTGCGTGGCAGGGGGTGTTGTAAACACATGGGCACAGACTCAATGAAATGTTAACCGAGCACCTTCGCGGCGCCAGCTGCCGTTCTTGGCACTGAGACACAGGTGGCTCCGACACCATCCCTGCCTTGAGGAGCTCACAGTCGAGAAAGGGAGGCAGCCCAGTCAGACAGTTGTAGTTCAGTGTGGGACGTGCAGCAGGAGAGACAGAGGCACAGACGCTAGGAACGCTGTGCCAGGAACTGCAAGCAGATCGGGAGCCTGCAGCATATGTGAGAGGCGGGATCCCAGGAGCAGGACTGGAGGAGAGACGGAGTGGCCAGTCCTGTGAGTCCTGAGAAAGGCTGTGACCCTCCCGAGCGGGAGAGGTCCCAGCATGGGGGTCTGCTGCTGTCCTGGCTGTGGGGCCTCAGGCAGGCTGCTGACCCTCTCAGAGCCTCGGTCATCGCACCTGGGAATGAGGGCAGCTGTACCTGTCTTTGTGGGCTGTTGAGAGGATTAAATAAGATAATGCATGCAAAGCATTTAGCATATTTTTTAAATGAGCTTTTTGTTATTATTGAGGTATTTTTAAGACCAGGAATAGTGCCACCAGGTGTGTCAAAAGGATCACGTGGTGCTGGGTAGGAAAGTTTTGTAGGAGCAGAGTGGGAAGGGGAGGGGGATTAGTAAACTGCGGCCAGAGCCCAGGGGGAGGCAATGACGGCTGAGGCGGGAGGCTGGGGGGGTTCAGGTTCTCCAGGAGCTGACGTTGTGCCGGGAGGTGGGTCACCGAGAGGAGGGCGAGCCAGTCAGGAGCAGGCTGGGGAGAGGAGTCCGTTGTGTGCGTTCTGACTGGCGTGTGCACAGAGAGGAGTGAGCTTGACGTGGGAAGGCGTGTGCTCCCTTCTGCTGGGTAACTGCTGCCTCTGTCCTGTTCTTCCCTCTGCTGCCTTCCTCTGGACTTAGATCCCGGCAAAAGTGCATGTCTCAGAGGTATCTGTGTCTGCACGGGAGCAGGCTCTGGTTGGGTGGGGCGAGGTGGCTCTGGTTGTGTGCATCTGGGGTCTTGTCTCCCTGGGCTCTCTGCATGTTTGGAGGGTCATTGGCAAAGGTCTGGCCACGTCTTATGTCTGGTCTCTCCCTTCCTCCCCCTTCTCGGCTCCCTCCTTGTCCTCAGCCTGGACCTGTCTGAGTTGGCCAAAGCTGCCAAGAAGAAGCTGCAGGCGGTGAGTCTGCTGCCGTTCCTAACCCCCACCCCTCCCTGCCCCGCCCCTCTGATCGCCCCCCCTTCCTCTGACCCGGTGTCCTTTTCCAAGTCTTTGAGCTGCTCTCACTCCAGCCTCGCGTCTCCTCTTTGCTGCTTCCCCACCCCTTGTCTTGACCCGGGCTCTGCCCTGCAAAGGCTCCCAGGGCCCTGGCTCCACTTCCGGCCTAGCTGGCATTAGCTGGCCCAGGCTGGCCTCCCTTTTGCCCTCTCCCACCTCGGAGCCTTGCAGACAGACCCGCAGCCCCCGTTTTCAGTTCTGAGACCGTGGTGCTGGGTGGCATAAGGGACACCCGGTGAGCTGGCCCTGTCGGCTCTCGGGGCCAGAGGATCTGATCAAGCCTGTGACCCCCCCTCTGTCCTCCAGCTCAGCAACCGGCTTTTTGAGGAGCTCGCCATGGACGTGTACGATGAGGTGGATCGAAGAGAAAATGACGCTGGTGAGCTGGGAGGGCACTGGGGTCTCGGGGCAGGTGGGACCGAGGAGCCACCCACTAGGAAAGGCGAGGGCCTGGGGTGGCTCCCGGGTACATTGATGGAAACTGAGAAGGGGTGCCTGGGGGTGGTCTGCTCGGCGGGCCTGTGTACAAGCCTCTGCCAGCTGTGAGCCGGCCCGGGCAGCGGCCCCAGCCGGGCAGAGTGCTGAGCTGGAGGCAGCCAGCCTGCTCCTCCTACCCCCCCCTCCTCCCCGGGCTCATCTCTGCTCTGGCTGCCTCCCACTTTGGCTCTCTCCCCAGTCCTGCCCCCCACCCCCACCCCCTTAATCACTCCTTCCTAGCCACAGCCAGATTCCAGCCCAAACTCGGCTGGGCCTGGCGAGAGGGAGTGGCCCCGCTCTGTGTCAGTCTCCCGCTGGCCGGGCCCAGTGCCTGGCGGGAGACCACCCCCGTTCTGATCACGGAGCTCCGTGGGCCTGGGGAGGAGCTAGGAAAGCTGTGCTCAGCGCTCTCCCCTCCCAACCGTGGGCCTGGCCACCCTGGACAGCCTGCTCCCCGCTCCTCCCCGCAGTGTGGCTGGCCACCCAGAACCACAGCACCCTGGTGACGGAGCGCAGCGCGGTGCCCTTCCTGCCCGTGAACCCCGAGTACTCGGCCACCCGGAACCAGGTAGGCGGCTCGGCGGGGCCTGGGCTCCCCCCCAGGGCCGCCAGCCCCGGGGCCTGCCTGCCTCAGCGGCTATTGTCTGGGCCGGGCTGGGCCTGGGCCTGCTCCTCCCCTCCCCTGCCAAGGCCTCCCTGGGCCCGGCTGGCACTGCGACTGGGCGTGGGGAAGAAGCTGCTCTTGTGAGCACTTGGCGAGCAGCTTGGGGAGGTGGGTTCCTGCCTCCTCCTGAGAACTCTCCTCGGCACCCGAGTCTGTGCCCCCTCACCCTGCCCTGGCCAAGTGAGCGGCCGGAGGTTTGCCGGGTTAAAGCCGACAGCTGATCGCAGCGGCCCTTTCCGCTCACAGGGGCGGCAGAAGCTGGCCCGCTTTAACGCCCGGGAGTTTGCCACCTTGATCATCGACATCCTCAGCGAGGCCAAGCGGAGACAGCAGGGCAAGAGCCTGAGCAGCCCCACAGGTGGGGAGGGCGAGGGGCCGGGGCCGGGCGGGCACTGTCCCAGGACAGCCTCTCGGGCTCCCTGTCGGGGCTGCGTGGTGAGGCGGGTTCGGTGGCTGAGCCCTGAGTGACAGGCCTGTGCCCGCAGACAACCTCGAGCTGTCTGTGCGGAGCCAGAGCGACCTCGACGACCAGCACGACTACGACAGCGTGGCCTCGGACGAGGACACCGACCAGGAGCCTCTGCGCAGCGCCGGCGCCACGCGGAACAACCGGGCTCGGGTCTGCGTGCAGCCCCCCCCCCCCCGCCCCCTCCGGGCCCGGGACCAGGGCCGGTCACGGCGTGGGGAGCAGCTCTCCGTCCGTCCGTCCGTCCGGCCCCGCGGCTGACGCGCCTGTCTCCTCCAGAGCATGGACTCCTCAGACCTGTCTGACGGGGCGGTGACGCTGCAGGAGTACCTGGAGCTCAAGAAGGCCCTGGCCACCTCCGAGGCGAAGGTGCAGCAGCTCCTGAAGGTCAACAGCAGCCTGAGCGACGAGCTCCGGAGGCTGCAGAGGGAGGTGAGGGCGGGGCTTCCGGGGCTCCGTGGGGGCGGGGGCTGCCTGGACCCTCGGACCCTGACACCCTGCACCCCCAGATCCACAAGCTGCAGGCGGAGAACCTGCAGATCCGGCAGCCGCCGGGGCCGGTGCCCACGCCGCCCCTCCCCAGCGAGCGGGCAGAACACGCGTCCGTGGGGCCTGGCGGGGGCGCCCACCGCAGGGACCGCCAGGCCTTCTCCATGTACGAGCCGGGCTCGGCCCTGAAGCCCTTCGGGGGCCCTCCCGGGGACGAGCTGGCCACCCGGCTGCAGCCGTTCCACAGCACGGTGAGTGCTGGCTCAGGGCGGCGGGGAAGCAGGCGAGCCCCCGGGCCTCCCTGACCTCTGTGCCCACCCCCAGGAGCTGGAGGATGACGCCATCTACTCGGTGCACGTCCCGGCCAGCCTCTACCGGGTAAGAGGGCGGGGCACGGGGGCCGCTTCTGTAGCAGGTTCTGGGCCCCCGGGTGCCAGGCTTCGTGCCAGAGGCTGGGCACAGGGAGGAGGAGAGCCTGACTCCGCCTCTGGGTTTTAGATCCGGAAGGGGGTCTCAGCCTCAGCTGTGCCCTTCACTCCCCCCTCCCCACTGCTGTCCTGCTCCCAGGAAGGAAGCCGCCACGCGGTACGTCTGCTCTGCTCCCGGGCCTGAGGGAGCCGGGCTGGCGGGAGGGCTGTGGGGGGACGTCTCACCGCGGTCTCCTGCTCCGCAGAGCAAACTCTCCCGCCACGGCAGCGGCGCCGACAGCGACTACGAGAACACGCAGAGCGGGGACGCCCTGCTGGGGTGAGGCGCGGGGGGCGGGGGCCCGGGGGGCTGAGGGCGCGGGGGCCCGTGTGGAACGGCTCTCTGCCCGCAGGCTGGAGGGGAAGCGGTTCCTGGAGCTGGGCAAGGAGGAGGACTTCCACCCCGAGCTGGAGAGCCTGGACGGAGAGCTGGACCCCGGGCTGCCCAGCACGGAGGACGTCATCCTGAAGACGGAGCAGGTCACCAAGAACATCCAGGAGCTGCTGCGGGCCGCCCAGGAGTTCAAGCACGACAGGTGCGGGGTGGGCGCCGGCAGGGCGCGGGGCCGGTGTGCCGCTGTCCCGGCAGCCTTCCCCAGAGCCCCCAACGCCTGCCTCCCCACAGCTTTGTGCCCTGTTCGGAGAAGATCCATTTGGCTGTGACTGAGATGGCCTCTCTCTTCCCAAAGGTAAGGGGCCAGAGGGAGGAGGACGGGGCAGGCCGCGGGGGGCGGGGGGTGCGGACACCCCGGGCCGGTCAGTACTCACAGCTGCAGGTCCGAGGCCTCTCTCCCTCTCCCTCCAGAGACCCGCCCTGGAGCCCGTGCGCAGCTCGCTGCGGCTGCTCAACGCCAGCGCCTACCGGCTGCAGAGCGAGTGCCGGAAGACGGTGCCCCCGGAGCCGGGCGCCCCGGTGGACTTCCAGCTGCTCACTCAGCAGGTGATCCAGTGCGCCTACGACATCGCCAAGGCCGCCAAGCAGCTGGTCACCATCACCACCCGGGAGAAGAAGCAGTGACCACTCTCCGCACCCTCACCCACACCTGGGACCTCACTGGCCATGGAGAGGGGCCCTCCAGACACTACCCCCCCCGACAGCCGCTGGCACCAAGTGCCCTTAGTGCTGCCACTCTCCCCTGGCAGCCCGGCACCCTGGTGCCCGCCCCCTCACGCCCCCCGGACGGGGAGGGGGTGGCAGGGGCTCCTGTCCCCCACATTCCATGCACCTCCCCTGTACATAGCACCCCACCCCTAGCGTGCAGGGGCCGAAAGGCGCCACTCCCAGCCCCATGCCCTCCAGAGCCCCCTCAGCAAAGGGCCTGGTGGGGACACTCCAAGCGGGGCGCTCCCCTTACATGCATCCCACCCCCGTGAGCCAGTTCAGCCCTATTGGGGCTGATGGGGGCACCCCTCCTTTGTACATAACCTCTGTGGATGTCCCCATCCTGTAGCCACCAGCCCCATGCTGCTCTCCTTCCATGCCAAACGGCCCCAACCTGTGCCCGGGGTCCCCAGCAGCAAACACTGGAAAACCTTTTTTCTTTTCTCTCTCTCCACCCTTAATTTTAACACCGTGGTAACTAATGTCCCTGCGTGTGAGTGCAGGGGGCGGCAGTGCCGTTCCAGAGGCCTGGTCCGCTTGGAGTTTGTGAGGGTGAGGGGACCAGAGCAGCAGGGCCAGTGGGGGTCAGCCCCCCTCACCCATCCTGGGCCTGCCCATTGCCTCCCTCATCACTCCCACCACTGTACCCCTTCTCTGTAAACTTAAACGAAACCACTCCCCTCCGTCCGCCCTTCCCCCCTGTGGAGGGGGTGTGCTGGCTGGGGCAGAGCACTGAGCACTGAGCCTGGGGCTGGCTCCCTGGGGTCCCTGACTCAGCCGAGAGCCCCCCTATAACCTCTGAGAGGCTAGCACCTGTGCCTGCGGCGTCCGGGCACCTGGAGCCGGGCTGCAGCTGGGAAGGCTGGAGGCAGATGGCAGTGCCCACCAGCTCTCTCCCCTCCTGCCTCTGCCCAGGGGCCAGGCTCTACCTGTATGGTGGTGGGTGGGCTGCTGTCAAGATGTGTATCCTGTACATTTGTATCAAAAATAAATAAGTGACCATGTGCTGTTTCTGATGCGTAGAGAATTGAGGGGAAGGGCTGGGGAGGTGGCAAACATGAAAGGGAGAAGGTGAAAGTGTCAGGAGTGTGAAGCAAATGAACGCAGCTCCTCACTGAGGGAGGGCAGCCGCCTGCTGTCTGGGAAATAGGTGCAGCAAGTACCACCACCATCCCCCTCAGTGGTGGGGGTTCCCTCGCTCCGAAAACCCTGCCTCACAACCTAAACGGCCTAGGACAGTGTACAAACTCAATACAAGATTCTACCAAAATAATTTAGTTAAAAATACAGAAGAGTTTTGGCAAAGGAGGCTAACACAGCTCCTTTTTCTTCCTTGGGCCTCCCTCCCCCACAAACAATACATTGAGAACCAACCCCCTGCAGGTGCCCCACCAGCCGCCAGAGGGCGGCCCCGCGCGGTCCACGTGGCAGAGGTCGGCCTCGGGGAGGAGGGCGGAGCTGCCGCGGCGGCGGGCCGGGCGGTCAGTCGGAGCTGTCCCCGTCGGGGCCGCTGCCCTGCGTGGCCGGGAGGAGGGGTCTCCGGCGAGAGCGCTTGACCCGCCGCGGGGCCATCAGCAGCCGCCTCTTGAGCACAGCTGGGGGCGGGGGGAAGCCGTCAGGGGCGGGAAGCCCTGGGGCGGGGCCGGGGTGGTGAGGAAGGGAACTCACCGGCCACGGTGTCCTGGCTGTCTGCCACGGGCCCCCAGTAGATGCTCTCCCCGCGCCGGAAGTTGCGGTGCAGCCGCGTGCAGAGGGTGGCCAGGGTGAGCAGCACCAACAGAAAGGTCAGGGCCATGGCGGCCCAGGCGGCTTCCTCCGTGCGCGGGGTGGGGCCCCGGGCCCGCGGCGGGGCCGCTGCTGCCGCCCGCGGGGCTGGGGAAGCCTGGCTCGGACAGGCACAGCCTCCGGGGCTGCTTTGCCCTTTGGGCACCTGGGCCTCCATCCTGGAGCTGGCACTGCCTGGAGGCCCCCCAGGTAGCAGGGGCGCAGTGGGCACAAACGGAGCATCACCCCCTTCACCTGGGGTTCCTGGCTTGGGCTTCCTGGGCTCCACGCTCCGTGCGGAGGCAGAGGGGAGCCTCGGGGCTGAGGAGGTAGGCTGGAGGCCCAGCGCAGCCCGCAGCCCACGCCTCTTGGCGCCACCGGGAGAGTGCTGCCCGGGCCCTCTAGACACCGCCTCTGGGCCCGGGGGCCGCCAGCTCCGCAGGGTAAAGGCCAAAGCCGGGGCCTGGGGGAGAAGAGACAGCTCACATCCTCTCTCCCAGGTAACCCAGCGACCACACCACCATCCACGCTGGGTCCCACGCCGCACCTGCACACACCCTCTGCGGCACAGCCTCCCTCTGCCCGCCGCTGGCGCCGAGGGAGAGGGCCCGGAGAGGAACTGCGCCTTCTTCCTCTGCCTCTTCCACCGCCTCCTCTTCAGCAAGTGGGCAGCCCAGGCTGGCTCCACCCATGCCATCTCCAGCACCACGCCCCATGCTTCCAACTCCAGGGGCTATGAAAGAAGGCAACTGTTAGGAGAGCTAACATGAAGGTGGGGGGGACAAGAGGAAGCCCCCAAATTTCCTGCACACGGGGCTACAGCCCCGCCAGTGTCAGACAGCTGACTTGCACCCACCACGTACCCGGTCCCGAGTGAGGCTGGAGTCAGGAGCCAGTGAGGGCTGGGCCACATGCACGTGGGCCAGGAGGACGAGCTGGAGCTTTAGCCAGGGGTGGGCGCAGGGATGGTAGAGGAAGCGGACAGCCTCCGCCTGGAGGAAAGGCACGGAGATGTCAAGCCCGGCCGACTCTGGGGAGGGAGGGCATGTCTGGGGGGGGGGGGGCAATGGTATATGTACAAAGATAATTATTTAATAAAAAAATTAAAAAATATATATATTCTTTGATTGAGCTGACCTGTGCCAGCTGCTGTAGGAGATGCCTAAAGAGAACTCATGGACTCCACTTGCAGGGAATGTAAAGGAAACTCAGGGAAACAGACTAATGCAAATGAAAGAGCAAGCTAATAAAGCTCAAACTGATCAGTTGTTAAATTATAAGACTTAATAGATCCAAGATGGCTGCTTAGTAAACACACCTAAACTGCTGCCATGCACAACAATTTCAAAAGGACAACTAAAAGACGAAACGTCGCCGAAACCGGTTTGGCTCAGCGGATAGAGCGTCAGCCTGCGGACTGAAAGGTCCCGGGTTCGATTCCGGTCAAAGGCATGTACCTTGGTTGCGGCACATCCCCAGTGGGGGGTGTGCAAGAGGCAGCTGATCGATGTTTCTCTCTATCCCTCTTCCTCTCTGTAAAAAATCAATAAAATATATGTTAAAAAAAAAAAAAAGAACTACTAAGGTTATTTAAAAAAATAAAAATAATAAAAAAATTAAAAGACAAAACGTCTATCAACCAGAACCACGAGAAAGCTAGCTGAGTGGAAGTTATACAACTAGACTGAAAGAGAAAGGAGA
Organism: Pipistrellus hanaki; assembly: GCF_964339955.1. Classification (NCBI taxonomy): domain Eukaryota; kingdom Metazoa; phylum Chordata; class Mammalia; order Chiroptera; family Vespertilionidae; genus Pipistrellus; species Pipistrellus hanaki. The sequence continues at coordinate 31,086,523 of NC_140518.1, read as the reverse complement.
ATTCAGGGCACAAGCTCTGAAAGACTGAGGAGGGAAGGCGGGTGGCACATGCGATACGGGCTGGCGGCGGATCCCGGCTGGCAGAGGGCATTGCTTTCTTCAACCCAAAGAGAGACAAGTTCCCAATCTCTCTGAAGCTGGGGAGAAGCTGGACTGTCTGTCATCGGGTCAGAAAGTGAGGGAGGGTGGCTTGCTTGAAGAGCTGTGCGCAAGAATAATTGTTTGCTGTGCTGGGGCGTGGGACTCGGGGACATGGTCAGAGAGGCAGAGATAGCTGACTGGCAGCTGTCACTGTTTGCCACGCCCTAGCCTAGTGACCCCCTGAGACTCCGCCCCCATGATATACAAACACACCCAAGCTCCAAGCAGCGGCTTTTGCATATGAATGGCCTTTTATATTGCAGTTTAACCTAGCAAACTTGCAACCCGGTGCAGACAGCTCCAAAGCCTCCAAGCTCCAAGCAGGGAGGAGAGGACTGTGGTTCTCACTGTAGCTCCTGCAGGGTGGCCTCAGACAGTAGCTGACCTGCACCCCATTGGAGATCCAGAAGCCAGTGTATCTAATGGTCAGTGTGAGACACCAGATTTCAACTCCTCACATCCATACGTGACACATTTGGGAGGCAGACTCAGTGAGCACCAAAGCCCCACTGAAACAAGGCATGCACCATAAGCGTGTCTCCAGCGCAGCAGTTCTTCCATTATAGACACAGCAGGTCCTCACAGCCAATGGGCCTGGAGGTCAATTCCTCCCAGTGTACCAACAGCAATCAAGGCTTAACTACACCAAGACTTTGCACTCAGCCCACAAAGGGGTGTACCAAGAGCAACCACCTCAGGTGATTGGAGAAGCTGAGCTACTGGCCCTTATAGGTCACCGACCACACAAAGCCACTCCATCAACACAGTCGGAGAAAGCCAAAATGCGGAGACACAGAAGCATGTCACAAATGGGAGAGATGGAGGAAAGTAAACTACTGGATGACACAGAGTTCAGAATCACATTTATAGGGTTACTCAAGAATCTTCTAAAAACTGCTGAGAAACTTGAAGAGAACTTCAAGGGCCTTAATGAGAATATTAAAAAAAAAAAAAAAAAAAAAAAAAAAAAAAAAAAAGGAAAAGGACCAGTCAGAAATTAAGAATACACTGTCTGAAATAAAGAATACACAGAAACTCAACTGTAGATCAGCGTACCCCAAGAGTCAAACCAAAGATCTGGAATATGAGGAAACAAAAAACACCCAACCAGAGAGGCAGAAAGAAAGAAGAATCCAAAAGTATAAGGATAATGTAAGGAGCCTCTGGGATGACTTTAAGTGTACCAACATCCGGATTTTGGGTGCCAGAAAAAGAGAGAGCAGAATATTGAAGGCCTATTGAAAGAAATAATGACAGAAAACTTTCCTTACCTGGTGAAAGAAATAGTCGAGGAAGCACACAGAACCCCAAACAAGAGGAATCCAAAGAGGACCACACCAAGACACATCATAATTAAAATGCCAAGGGCAAAAGACAAAGAGAGAATCTTGAAAGCAGCAAGAGAAAAACAGTTATACAAGGGAGTACCCATATGACTTTCAGCTGATTTCTCAACAGAAACTATGCAGGCCAGAAGGGAGTGGCAAAAAATATTCAAAGCTATGAACACCAAGAACCTACAACCAAGATTACGCTACCCAGCAAAGCTATCATTCAGAATTGAAGGTCAGATAAAGAGCTTCTCAGACAAGAAAAAGCTAAAGGAATTCATCACCACCAAATCAGGATTACATGAAATGCTGGAGGGTATTCTTTAAGAAGAGGAGGAAGAAGAAAAAGGTAAAGGTAAAAACTATGAACAACAAAAAGACATCTAATACCTACCAACAAGTGAATTTAAAAATCAAGTGAATAAAAAATCTGAAGAACAGAATGAACTGGTGAATAGAAACAGGGACACAGAAAGGGAGTGGACTGACAGTTCTCAGGGGGTCTGCGGGGTGTGGGAAGAGATTGGACAAAAGTCTTACACCTTTGGATGAAGACAGTGGCAGGGGGTAAGGGCGTGGAGTAGGATGGGGAATCAGGTGGAGGGGAGCTATGCGGGGGGGGGGGGGGGGGGAGGAGGAACACCTGTAATAATCTGAATAATAAAGATTTATTATATAAAAAATAAATAAATTATACGACTTAAGTTATAAGCATTACGCAAATTTAGAGAAGGTGATGAATAAGGGATGATGTGATCAGGCAAGATCTCATGGGAGAGCTGACCCCTGCACTGGGCTTTGAAGATGGATGCGTATGGATGGTACCCCGTGTTTCCCTGAAAATAAGACATCCTCCAAAAATAAGACCTAGCGCATGGAAAGATAAGACATCCCCTGAAAATAAGACCTAGCGCAACTTTGGGAGGAAAAAATTAATGTAAGACACTGTCTTATTTTCGGGGAAACAGGGTAGGTGGCCAGGGGGCTTCCTGCTTCAGCTTCAGGACAGGAGCGAAGGTGCAGCCATGGGGATGTGCTGGGCCCTCACACGTGTGGTCGGTGAGCCGCGGATTTGGAGGTCAGACAAGGCTTAATTAACGAGGCCAGGCCTGGAAGCCAGGCAAGGGAGAGCGGTCGTGATAAGGTGGGAAATGAGCCATCCAAGGTTTCTGAGCAGCAACATGATCCCGTGAAAAGGATATGTGAGGAAAGGAATCAGGTAGGTGGAATGAGGGCTCTGGGCTTGGAACTATCACAGGATAAAAAAATAAAAATAAAAAAGTGAGATTTTTCAAAAGGAAAACCAAAGGGATATGGAAGCTTTCTGGCCACTGGCAAAAACAGAGGCAGCCATGCAAGGCGAACCCACAGTGTGGGGCCTGGCACTCTGAGGCACCTCCTTACAGCACAGCTTCGTACTCCGCGCAGTGCAGTCACACACTGTGCATTCACTCCTCTGGGGAGGGCGTCACTGATACCCTCTCTTACAGAAAACGGGGGCCCAGAGAAGCGGAGAGAATTCCCGTCACAGCAGATCGGGAGCACGAGCTGTTGTCTTTTCTACTCTCATCCTGCCCGCACAGCAGCCACTCAACTGACTGCATTCCCTGCCCCGCATAGCACCGCACACAGAGGACTCAGAACATTTGCCTCATCCCGAGGGAAGTGGGAACACAAGGGGGTGCTGAGCTGAAAAGGCAGAGGAAGCCTGAAGTGCAGACACCTGGATGGCTCCTGCCAGGACTCACCTGCCGTGGGCTCGTCCGTGTGACAGTCACTCTGGGTGACACCTACAGGTGGGGGAAGAGAGAGGGCTTCAGGCGGCTGGGAGGCTCTGTGTGGGGCGTGGGGAGGGGACACTGAGCCCCAGGCCTCCAGGCTGGGATGAAGACACGGGCGACTGAGGATGGAGGAACCGGCAGAGAGAGGTCCTTCCGAGGGGGACTGTGGAGGCGCAGAGGGGCCGGAGCGGGGCTGGGCCACCCCTCACGCCCTCTCTCACGCCGCCCTCCGGGCTCCTACCTGTTGGGGCAGAGGCCACAGGCCCTCCGGACAGGCGGCTCCCGCCTCCTCCTCCGCCGGCTCAGCCATCACCTGTGGGTCCGGGGCGCAGAGGAGCTGGGGCGCTGGCTCCGCGAGGGCCCTGCCCGCTCCAGCCCAGGCCCCGCCGCCGGGGGCGGACTCGGTCCCCGCTCCGCGCGCTCCGCCCTCCAGGACCAACTTTGGGCCAAGAGCTCGGAGGCTTCTCCAGAGCGGGTCGCCTTACCTCCACGGCGCGCAGGAGCCCCGCCAGGGCGGCCAGGAGGAGCAGCTGGGGCGAAGGCGGAGGAGGCGCCATCCCAGATCCGGCCCGCCGCCCGCCCGGGAAGGAGGGACGGAGGGAGGGAGGAGGGAGCGCGCGCCGCCCCGCCCCACCCCTCCTCGCCCGCCCCCGCCCCGCGCGCCCACGTAGACCCCGCGCTCGAGCGCGCCTCTCCGTCCCCCTCCTCCCCCCCGCTCCGCGCGCGGCCGGACACCCTGCTCGCCCGCCCGCCCCGTCCCGCCCCGGACCGCGCGCCCGGCGCCCCAGCTCGCCCGCCCCGCCCCGCCGCGCGCGCCGCTCTCCCCGCCTCCGCCCCGCCCCCCGCCCCGCCTGCGCGCGCCCCGGACCCCGGGCCGGAAAAGTTTGTGCGGATCCCGCCGAGCGCAGCGGCCGCAGGGCAGGCGGGGACCGCCTCCTCCGCTCTGCACCGGCCCAGCGCCCGGCTGCGATCCGGGAGCGATCGGGGAGCGATCGGGGAGCGATCGGGGAGCGGGCGGAGGGCGAGACGGGTCCCTGTGGACCGGGCGGCCCAGGAGGAGAGACAGGCAAACTGGCCCCAGACCCGTCCGTGTGAACCAGGGCGGGATCACCCAGTCCGAGCGGAGGGAGGAAGAGCTTTCCCGCCCTAGAGCCTCGCCATCAGCCCGTCCCGCTCCTGCCCTCGCCCACAGGGCCCGGCCCGGCCTGGAGGGTCTCAGACCTCCGCCTCCCCCCCCCCCCCCCACACACACACACCGCCCCCGGGCGCTGGGGAGGCCGGGCCGCCGGCAGCTGCTGCTCCCCACTCCGCCTCCACCCCCGTCCGCGGGCAGCCTGTGCCCCGGGGGCACGGCCACCGTGCGGGCGGCCACGGCCTCGTCCCCGGCGGGCGGCGGTGGCCGGACCTCCCCGCCGCGGGCGCTGCTTCCGCAGCCCTCCCCCCGGCCCCTCCGGCCCCCTTTCCCGGCTCCTCGGGGTTTTGAGGAGACGGAACGTGAGTGAAGGTGAAGGGTGAGATGAGATGCCTGGCCCCGACTTCCAGATGGAGGAGGAAGGTGTTATTTCAGCCCTCTCTCGAACACACCTGCGGCTTACAAAGGGGCTCCTGCCTCTTTCCCGCCCCCCTGTCCCCCCGGTTACTGCCAGCCACTGAGGAGATGAAGGGACCCCAGCCTATGCCCTGCCACAGCCCTCACCCCGCACCCGTGTGTCCTTCCTCCAGCTCAGGAGGCAGGGGCTGTTTCTTCTGGGGAAGTCCTTCCTAGGGAGCGGTTTGGTGTTTTAAAAACATATCTTTATTGATTTCGGAGAGGAAGAGAGAGAAACAGGATGAGAGAGAGAATCAGAGAGAATCATTGATCGGTTGCCTCCTGCACGCCCCCTACTGGGGATTGAGCCCGGAACCGGGCACGTGCCCTGGGCCGGAATGGAACCTGGGACCTTCAGTTCGCAGCCGAGGCTCTATCCACTGAGCCGAACCGGCTAGGGCCTGGGGCGCGGTTTTAAAGGTTGATCTGAAGCCAGGCTCCTGGGGGGAGCCTCACGCTCCGCGGGCAGAGGCACCGCGCACCGCTGAGGCCGGGCGCGCAGCCCACGACGCTCCGGGCGCCCGCGCACACCGCACGCCCGGTCCCCGCGGGCCCGGCGCCAGGCCCCGCGGGCGCGGGTGTTGCGCAGCGGCCGGTGCCCACGGGGCCGAGAGAAACTCCAAGGTCAGGGAGCGCGGCCGAGCCCGGGGGAGGCGCGGCGGGTGCCATCGGCGGCAGCGCCGGGAGCCGCGGTCCATTCGCTCCTCTTTGCTGCTTCCCAGCAGCGGCCCCCGGGGGCGCGGAGACGCGGGGTCCCCGGCAGCTACGCCCCGCGCCGGGCGGAGGAGCGGGACAGGGACTCCTGCCCACCCCGGTCCCCCAAGCCCTGGCCTCGGAGCCTCCCTACTTCGCCGCCGCCAACACCCCATTCCTCGGCCCGTTGCCCTCCCCACTCCCTCCCGGCTGGCGGGCGCGTCCCCGTCCCTCTCCGTGGCCTCGATTCCCTTCACCCTCTGCTCCGCTTGTCGCAATCGCTGTACAAAGGGCCGGGGGCGGGCGCGGGGGGCGGACGAGGGGAGCCGGGCCCGAACTGGCTGCCTCTCCGGGGCCGCGGCCAATCCGGAGCGCGCCCCCCCGCGCGGGAGGGCCCAGGGCGCCGCCGCCGCCGCCGGGCGGAGCCGCGGGCAGAACGGGGAGCCGCGGAGGGGACAGCCCGGTCGCCCGCCGCCGCCCGCGGGGCCTCTCCCCCTCGCCATGCCGCCGTGGGGCGCCGCCCTCGCCCTGCTCCTGGCCGCGATCGCCCTGCTCGGCCTGCTGGCCCCCCGGCTGCTGCGGCACCTCGGGAGGCGCGCCGTCGGAGCCGGGACCCCGCCGGGGACCCGGGGCCCGGACGCCGAGGAGGAGGAGGCGGACGGCGGAGGCCCCGCGGACCGGTTCGGCCCCGGGCGCGAGGCGCTGCCCGGCGGCTGCCGGCTCCTCTGCAAGCCGTCGGCGCTGGCGCAGTGCCTGCTGCGCGCCCTGCGGCGCTCGGCGGCGCTGGAGCCGGGCCCGCGCTCCTGGCTCTCGGGGCCCCACCTGCAGACCCTCCGCCACTTCGTGCTGCCCGCCGGGCCGGGCCCCGAGCTGGCCCGCGAGTACCTGCAGCTGGCGGACAACGGGCTGGTGGCCCTGGACTGGGTGGTGGGACCGTGCGCGCGGGGCCGTCGGGTCGCCCACGCGGGGGGCCTCCCCGCGGTGCTGCTGGTGATCCCCAACGCGTGGGGGCGCCTCACGCGCAACGTGCTGGGCCTCTGCCTGCTCGCCCTGGAGCGCGGCTACTACCCCGTCATCTTCCACCGCCGCGGCCACCACGGCTGCCCGCTGGCCAGCCCCCGGCTGCAGCCTTTCGGGGACCCTTCCGATCTCAAGGAGGCGGTCACCTACATCCGCTTCCGACACCCCGCGGCGCCGCTGTTCGCCGTGAGCGAGGGCTCGGGCTCGGCGCTGCTGCTGTCCTACCTGGGCGAGTGCGGCTCCTCCAGCTACGTGACCGGGGCCGCCTGCATCTCCCCGGTGCTGCGCTGCCGCGAGTGGTTTGAGGCCGGCCTGCCCTGGCCCTACGAGCGGGGCTTCCTGCTCCACCAGAAGATCGCCCTCAGCAGGTGGGTAACGGGCCGCAGGCAGGGCGGGGGTAACAGGGTCTTGGGCAGAGCGAGTCCCAGCTCTGCCCGGTGTGGACTCAGACAGGTCCTAAGTGTGGGCCAAGCCCTCACACACTGTCTGCAGCTGCCCAAGCCCCCCAGGCTAGAGAGAGCCGGGAGCCGGGTTAAAAGCCATGGAAAACTCAGTCAGCATCTTTATCCTCCGCAGGGCCTCCCGCCCTGGGCCCCCCGGGCCGCGACACAGCCTCGCCGTGTCCTAGCAACCTGAGCGCGGGCCCCATCCCTGACCCAGGCAGCGCCTGACGTGTACCGCTTAGTCCGCAGCCTGTCAAATCAGCAAAGAGGGCTCTGCAAGCGATTGCAGCTGGCTATCTGTCCAGAATGTTCCCTCACAGTCTTTGAGCCTGGCGGTGACGGGAATAAAACAATGTGGAAGTATTTGTTTAAAATCTTTAGACCCAACAAATATTTTACATATTTCTTTTTTTTAAAATATATTTTATTGATATTTTACAGAGAGGAGGAAGGGAGACAGAGAGCTAGAAACGTCGATGAGAGAGAAACATCGACCAGCTGCCTCCTGCACACCCCCTACCAGGGATGTGCCCGCAACCAACGTACATGCCCTTGACCGGAATCGAACCTGAGACCTTTCAGTCCGCAGACCGACGCTCTACCACTGAGCCAAACCGGTTTCGGCCAATATTTTGCATATTTCTATGTGCTTAATACGTAAGGCAAAAATTTAAAGAATATTTAAACACAATTAAAAAAAAAAAACTCCATAAAGAGAACATTCTACCCTATCATCGGGCATATAGGTGGGACACCCCCCCCCCCCCCCAGAAGGCGACATTCACTAACCAGGCCGAGGCTTGCACCGTCGCTCCCCCAGGAGAGGCAGAATGAGGTCAGAGACATGTGGATAACAGTGTGCTGGGGCAGAAAGACCCGAGATGTGGGCGCAGGTCACGGGTTCAAACCCTGAATTTCCAGCAAATTAGCTATCTCCTTGGAGCCTCGGTTCTCTCGTCAGTTAAATGGAGTTAATAATAACTCCCTCCCCAGGTGCGCATATGCATGAAATGAGGCCATCAAAGTGAGCTTTGCCTCCTGTTCTGAAATCAAATCCTGAGCTCAGTAACAGCAGGCTGCCATGACAACCCAGAGCTTCCAGAGCAGTCCAGGAGCAAGGTGCTCTCCTGGGGCTTAAGTGCCAGCTTCCACCCCCCTCCTCCCTACCCCCACCCCCCAGCACCAGCTGAAGGATAAGGTGAGTGAAGTGGGGAGGAAACCCAAGCCTTCAGTAACTAACCTGCTCTTGGAAGTTTGGGATGAAAGACTCAGGGCAAATCTCTGAATGATTCCGGGAGACACACATCCAAATTCAACGGACGACTGCTGGATTGAACCCTCAGAGGTCTCAGCTGCCCATGCCGGCCTCCTCCTCGGGGGCCCCAGGCCTTCTCAGCAGAGATGTCCCTCTTCCCCAGAACAGATGCTCTCAGGCTCCCGTCAATTACAGTCACGCCTCTGCCATCCAGCCCTCTAGGAAAACCTCCTCCACACCCTCCTTACCTGTCATTATTATCTGGGTAGCATATTGGCTTTTAACACACACACACACACACACACAAACCAATACACCCTAAAGTAAAATGCTAATTATAGGGGTGCAACCTGCTGGCTTAGATAGTCCGAGCCAGTGAGTTATTCTAAGAGGGGTTCAGGAGGTGGCAGTTCATTACCAGTTCCCACAGAGGGGAGAGCTATGGTCCCTGTAGCTCAGCAGCGATACAGTCAAATGCTGCCCCCCCCCCTTCCCCCTGTGCTGGGCAGGTAATGCCACGAGGGACAGATTTGGTAAGAACCTGACACAGGAGGGAGGAAATACCGATTGTTGCCCTCAGGACTGCCAGCCCACCTTGCCAGATCTTCTCATTTGTCTAAAGCAGTGTTTCCCAAACTTCTCTCATGATGAGAATCACCTGGTGGAGTTGTTAAAATACAGATTCCTGAATCTCAACTAAGAATGGCTAAACTAGAATTTTTGGGAACATATAGGTAAAATTGTATACTTAAACTTAGAGCACTAGTTAAGTATACAATTTTACCTATATGTTCCCAAAAATTCTAGTTTAGCACTTCTTGGTTGGGATACAGATTCCTGTATACTTCTTAGTTGGGATTCAGGAATCTGTATTTTCACAACTCCACCAGGTGATTCTCATCATGAGAGAAGTTTGGGAAACACTGGTCTAAAGGAGCCTGACAGCTGCTTTTTATTTATTTTTGTTTTGTTTTTAAAATATATTTTATTGATTTTTTACAGAGAGAAGGAGGGATAGAGAGCTAGAAACGTCGATGAGAGAGAAACATCGACCAGCTGCCTCTTGCACATCCCCTACCGGGGATGTGCCTGCAACCAATGTACATGCCCTTGACCGGAATCGAACCTGGGACCTTTCAGTCCGCAGACCAACGCTCTACCACTGAGCCAAACTGGTTTCGGCTGCTTTTTATTTATTATTTAAAATATATTTTACTGATTTCAGAGAGGAAGGGAGGAGAGAGACAGAAACACCAATGATGAGAATCATTGATCGACTGCCTCCTGCATGCCCCACACTGGGGATCCAGCCCACAACCCGGACATGTGCCCTGACCGGGAAATGAACGGTTACCTCCTGGTTCATAGGTTGATGCTCAATCACTGAGCCACATCCACCGGGCTGATAGCTGCATTTCAAATGATGACAATGAAATGGACATTTTTAAAAACATTATATGGCCAAAGAAAGCCTCTGTGGTCAGAATCTGGCTTGTGAGCTTCCAATTTGTTGATTTGCTTTCTAATTCTCCCCCCTCTTTGCTACCTTCCCTGTTCACCTTCTTGCCACCAGGTACATCACGGCCCTGGAGGACACAGTGGACACCCACAAGCTGTTCAAGAGCCGCTCCCTGCGAGAGTTTGAGGAGACCCTCTTCTGCCACACCAAGAGCTTCCCCATCAGCTGGGACGCCTACTGGGACCACAACGACCCCCTCCGGGATGTGGACGAGGCGGCCGTACCGGTGCTGTGTATCCTCAGCGCCGACGACCCCGTGTGCGGGCCCCCAGACCACTTCCTGCCCACCGAACTCTTCCGCAGCAACCCCTACTTCTTCCTCCTGCTCAGCCGCCACGGCGGCCACTGCGGCTTCCTGCGCCAGGACTCCCTGCCCGCGTGGAGCCACGAGGTCATCCTGGAGTCCTTCCGGGCCTTGACGGACTTCTTCCGAACAGAAGAGAGGATGAAGGGGCTGAGCAAGCACCGGGGCTCGTTCCTAGGCGGCCGGCGGCGCTGGGGAACCCTGCAGAAGCGGGAGGCCTCTTCCTCTTCCAGCCTGGATGAGATCTTCAGCTGGAAGCGGTCGTACACCAGGTGAGACCGGTGGCAGAACACGCCGTCCTGCGCCGGGAGCAGAGGGCTGAGTGGGGCCAGCAGCTGCAGCTCTTTGCCACTGATTCAGCCCTTCCTTCTCTCCTGGTCTGTGGAGAGAGAGGAGCTCGCAGCTAGCTGCTACTTACTTGACCCTGAGCACAGCTCCTGCCCAGGCTCTGCTCAGCACGTTCCCGCTCAGCCCGGTCAGCAGCTGGACGTTCCTGGTCATTGTCTCCTGTCACCGACCACGAAAGCCAAACACTAGCACCTTTTAAACCCACGGATCCAGGGTAAAATGCTCTCCCGCCAGCACTGACTGCAAGAAGATGGGTTTCTGTGTCGTTGGGCAGCTCTGTCCCACATGAATAATCAGCTCTGTGACCCTGATGCTCACGCTGAAGCCACTTCTGTAGCGAGGACAGGAAGTTTGAGTCTCGGTCCCACTTCCCTCATTTCATTCTGTGGTTGTGGCACCCTGCTCACTTCATGCGGGTTGTGGATGTGGCCTTGAAGAGCCGCTGAGAAAGGCGGCAGAGGCCCTGAGTGCAGTGCTGAGCTGGGGTCAGGAAGAGCCACAAGGGAGAGACTGTGAATGCCAGTCTGGAATACTGAGGCCCGTCTTCTGCAAGTTTCCATGGGGAATGGAGCTGATCTGAGGCTTCAGCCTAGGACCTCAAGCCCCACTGGACAGACCCCAAGGCTGATTTTAGGAACAGGAAGTCCTCGAACACAGTCTACTAGACCCTGGCTCAAGAAGCCAGACTCTCAGGCACGTTAGCTGCTCCCTCCGGTACCATTTCTGGGGATTGTCACTCCAGAGAGCTCTGGCCAGAGCTGCTTTTCTCTTGGGACGTGGGCTTTCTCTAAGTGGTGAAAAGTATAAACCTCGAATCTTAGGTGTTGTCTGGTTAGCTGCCCTCTTTACTATCAGCCTCTCCATCTCCAGAACCTGGAGAAACGTCTGGGACAAGGGAAAACAAAAAGTTCCAAGATGTTGGCTAGAACTGAATCGGTAATTTATAAATATTTCACACTACCATGCTTTTTCTGCTCAATTATTCCAAAGGCCATTCATGTAGATGCAGAGGAAGCTAAGTGGTGTGTTTGCTGTATGAGGAATAATGCTGAAGACCAGTGGTGTAACATAAGGTATTGTACACAGGGACCCACGTGTCCCGGTTTGGGTTGTTAGACCCTTAAACAATACAGCAGGACATCTGATTCCATGTGCTGCTAAGAGCTTTGTCTTGAAGTTTTATTTAACTTCGTCATTGAGAAAGCGGGCATCTGTTTTGACTGGAAGCTTCATCCTTGCCTCATAAACAGCAAAGCAAGTTTAAAGAGAAGAGATATTTATTGAAGCCATGTCCTAAGACAATGACTTCTGGGGCCATGATTTCAGGTTTGAATAATATTTTCTTAATACATTTTATTGATTTTTTTTACAGAGAGGAAGGGAGAGGGATAGAGTTAGAAACATTGATGAGAGAGAAATATCAATCAGCTGCCTCCTGCACCCCCCCCCCCTCCCACTGGGAATGTGCCCACAGCCAAGGTACATGCCCTTGACCAGAATTGAACCTTGAGTCCGAAGGCCGATGCTCTATCCACTGAGCCAAACCGGTCAGGGCAGGTTTGGATAATCTTAAGCCTTATTCTTCTAGATCAAATAAGAAACTCTGAACTATCCAAGAATCTAAACAACATTCAATTGTCTAAGGCACATTCTCCTGTCATGAAAAAAAAAAAAAAATGACCTCCCTCCTTTCCCATGTCTTGCTCCTCTGCACACTCATCTAAAGTCTTTCACTGTTTCTGAGCAGGAGGAGTAACAAGGAACTGAAATCTAAAGAGGCCGTTCACCGCTGGTTAACAACCTTGTGAGGCTGGGTGCAGGAGAACGGCTGACATCAGCCCCCTCTCGCCCAACATCGGGTACAATTGGAATTTCAGTTAATTAGGGGCCCACAGTCCCATATGAAGTCACTCCAAACTGACTGCAAAATGGGAAGCAGCCCATTGGTTTGAAACAGCCCTGTTTCTGGCTTAAATGGCCTCCAAGGTCTAAATCTGTATTGCCAGGTACCCCAAAACTCTGGTTCTTTAAGATAATAATAGCTTTTTGAGAAGTCATGGTTATTTTCCTTTCCTTTTATACGAAAGTCTGCAGGGAGAAAGAAAAAAAAAATATATATATATATAGAGATACTGATATATATATATATATATATATATATATATATATATATATATATATATATATGTGTGTGTGTGTGTGTGTGTGTGTGTGTGTGTATATATATATATATATATATATATATATATATATATATATAGAGAGAGAGAGAGAGAGAGAGAGAGATACTGTCTAAAGCCTTCAGCCCTCAGATAGGCAGGACAGCTCTGGTCCAGGCTCCGTTAATTCCCTGAGACCCACAATCCTAATGACCTAAATCAGCAATTTTCAACTTTTCAATTTTCATCTCACAGCACACATAGACTAATCATTAAAATTCTGCAGCACACCAAAAATATATTTTTGATGATCTAAAAAAAAAATTGGTATGATTTTGATTGATTTACAAAACTAATAATACTAATTATCTACCCTTTTTGCTCCAAAGTGATTTAAAAAAAAAAAAAAATCAGGTGCCTATACTTGTATATAAAGATTTCTGGCACCAAGAATTAACCAATCAGATGCAAACTTATTATACAACATAACCAATAAGATGCAACTTTGTTTTATGACCTCTGTACTTATGGTTCAAGACACAACATTCACACCAGACAGCTATTGTTGTGTTGGTTGTTGTCACTTTTTAATTTGACAGCTGAGCCGAAACTGGTTTGGCTCAGTGGATAGAGCGTCGGTCTGCGGACTGAAAGGTCCCAGGTTCGATTCCGGTTAAGAGCATGTACATTGGTTGCGGGCACATCTCCAGTAGTGGTTGTGCAGGAGGCAGCTGATCGATGTATCTCTCTCATCGATGTTTCTCTCTATCCCTTTACCTTCCTCTCTGTAAAAAATCAATAAAAAATATTTTTTAAAAAATTAAAAATAATTTGACAGCTGAAGGGAATAGAGGTCAGTGCCTCTGACTAAAGAGGAGGGTATTGCACATTTTAGAAATTTCTTGTGGCACAGAGGTTAAAAAATCACTGACCTAAACCCTGAAGTATTTCTCCATTCCCTTGTGCCAGATGTGCTCATAGCCTATCTCAGGAAGCTGCTTATCTCTCCTCTGCAGCTTGACGACATCACTGCTTTTCAGCTCACTTTTGCCAAGAAAGTATAGTTCCTGTTCAAACAGGTTTGGGTGACCTTGTCCTTCAGTCTCACGATAAAGGAATCACCCAAATGGCTCTGCTTTGGTTAATGGCTAATTATATGAAACCAGCTTGAGGAACCCCAGACACATTATTCTGACAGAATGTGTGGCCCTTGAACAAAATGACAACTTCTGAGTTTGAGAAAGCAAGAAACAAACATAACAAAACAATACAAAACCCAAAGGACTGCCGAGTTGAAGCTTTCCAGGTAGCAAGGCTTTAGCAATCCTCTCAGGCCTCATTCAATTGCTTGACACCCTTTTGGTCTTTTCTTTATTTTTGAACACCTTCAAATGATAAGAAAGCCCTAACTGGTTTGGCTCAGTGGATAGAGCCTCGGCCTGCGGACTGAAGGGACCAGGTTCGATTCAAGGGCCTGTACCTTGATTGCAGGCACATCCCCAGTAGGGAGTGTGCAGGAGGCAGTTGATGGATGTTTCTCTCTCATCGATGTTTCTGACTTTCTATCCCTCTCCCTTCCTCCTGTAAAAAATCAATAAAATATATTTAAAAACACAAATGATAAGAAAGAAGACCCCAGTGATTTAAGTGAGGCATTATCTCAGAAGTAGAGATGGGATCCTCTGTCTCTGCTCATTGTATTGGGTCGGCAACTAAGTAATTGCGGGTTTCACACACATATGGCTTCAGTTGAATTTTTAGGTTTGCAGACGTAGTACAAATGTAAAACACATTTTGTATTTGATAGTTGGCTATTCAGCTGTTAATCAGTAAAAAAAGTTTTTTGATCTGTTTTGTAGTTTTTGTTTGGCGTTCGTTGAAAAATGGAAAATCAAAAGGAACATTTTCGTCATATTTTGCTTTTTTATTTCCGCAAGGGAAAAACGCATCACAAGCTCATAAAAAGTTATGTGCTGTTTATGGTGATGAAGCCTTAAAAGAACGGCAGTGTCAAAATTGGTTTGCCAAATTTCGTTCTGGTGATTTTTCACTCAAAGATGAAAGACGCTCTGGTCGTCCAGTTGAAGTTGATGACGCCCTAATCAAAGCAATAATCAATTCGGACTGTCACAGTACAACACGTGAGATTGCAGAGAAGCTTCATGTATCACATACATGCATTGAAAATCACTTAAAACAACTTGGCTATGTTCAAAAACTCGATACATGGGTTCCTCACGAACTGAAAGAATCACAGTTAACGCAACGCATTAGCAGCTGCAATTTGCTAAAGAAACGTAATGAAAATGATCCATTTTTAAAACGACTGATAACTGGCGATGAAAAATGGGTTGTTTACAACAATATCAAGCGGAAAAGATCGTGGAGCAGGCCAGGTGAACCAACTCAAACAACATCAAAAGCTGATATTCATCAAAAGAAGGTTTTGTTATCAGTTTGGTGGGATTACAAAGGAATTGTCTACTTTGAACTCTTACCACCCAACCGAACGATCAATTCTGATGTCTACATTGAACAACTAATGAAATTAAACAATGCAGTTGAAGAAAAGCGGCCCGAATTGACAAATCGAAAAGGTGTTGTATTCCATCATGACAATGCAAGGCCACACACATCTTTGGTCACTCTGCAAAAATTAATGGAGCTTGGTTGGGATGTTTTGCCACATCCACCATATAGTCCTGACCTTGCACCATCTGATTACTTTTTGTTTCGATCTTTACAAAACTCCTTGAATGGTAAAAATTTCAATAATGATGATGATGTCAAATCGTACCTGATTCAGTTTTTTTGCTAATAAAAAACAGAAGTTTTTTGAACGTGGGATTATGATGCTGCCTGAAAGATGGCAAAAGGTCATTGATCAAAATGGGCAATACATTAAAGAATAAAGTTATTTAGTTCCATGAAAAAATTGTCTTTGATTTTCTTTAAAAAATCCGCAATTACTTAGCTGCCGACCCAATATCAAGATGCAGGAAGCAGACAACTGCCTCTGAAGGTTTGAGTTCTACTAAGTTCTGACCTGATACCGAAGACTGCTAAACTATAATTTAACTCTCTTAAAGACTTAGTATTTATTTTATGTATTTATGCACAGGCTTCTGGGGTGGCTTGGCTGGAGTCAAAGGTATAAAAAACAAAGCACAAAAACCTCACTCTGAGAAGACATCATTTCTGTTTTGAATGAAGATATCCTTTCTAAGACTTGAGGCTTGAGTATTGTTAGAAAAGAGGTCTTGAGACAGGAAGTGTTATCTTGCCTTTATATATAAAACCTCAAACCACCCGGACACAGCAGCTCCTCTGTCCTCACCTTCCGTGCAGACCACAAGATCCTTTGTGTCAGTTGCTCTTAGTAATGCCAAGCTCTTCCTTTTCAGATGAACTTTAGCATGAATTCCTCTCCTTGCTTAAACAAGCAGGCACACTTGGCCACTTTGGTAGTTCTGACCTGATACAATGCCAATAAAAGTATTTTTGTGAATCTTCAGCCAAACCACAAAGGATGGCATCAGAAATCGTACTCACTAGTTACCACGGTTGGTAGAGATGAGATCAAGTTGTATCTGGAGAACATCCGAATGCCCGGATATGGGATGTATGCCTCAGGAAGCAGTAAGTTCCACATCAGATGTGGGATAAACAAACTAGACTGCCACTTGGCACACATTATAGAGGGGACATGCGCCAAGAAATAAGGTGGCCTAAGTTACATATAAGCTGTCTTCTCATTTGAGAGTTGGTGAGTTAAAATAGTGCTCAGAGTGGACGGGGGAGAGGTAGCGGGGAAAAAAAAAAATAGTGCTAAGAGTGGGTTGTAAAGATTTCTGGTTGAATTTTGGGTCTGAGGATCATGAGATCACAGACCTAGGAGTTGGGAAATGACAAAGACCTTAATAAAGATAACCCTGCCAAAGTGACCAGAGGATGTTAAGATACCCAATAATTATGCTCTAAAGTGTTCAGGAAGAGCTATAACTTGAAGGAAAAGTGGAACTTCATTAAACCAATAAAAGACACAAACACAAAACATGTAATAAGGAAATACCTTGTTGTAGGGTTCATCACTAGTATGGTTGAACATAAATCTGTCCATCTTGTTTGCTGCTGAATAGTAAATAAACTGCAGTCTCCCTGCAACAATGGAATGTCATTATTTTTTAAATCTCTAGAAACAAACGTGGTTTATCTCTTTAAGTCCTCTGTGTACTGAGCATGCTTACCTACCTGTGGAGCTAACAGGGCCGCCCTGCACATTCTCTTTTCACTGGTTGTTGCTTCACTTCTGTAGATCTAGCCTTGTGTCCCCGAACACTAACTGGTGGCAGCTCTGTTTAATCAACAACCAGGCCTCCTGTTCTGAGCTAATAATTTCCCAGCAGGCTCAAAATTCCCTGATCATCAAAGGTACCTACGTAGAGAGATTTTCCAGTGGACAATTAGCAATTTGTGTATTGATGAGTAAGGAACGAGTTTGGAGATGTGGGTTCTAGTTTGTACTTCATCACCAGTGACTCCTATGTCCTTGGGAATGTTTGAGTTGTTCTGTATGAAAAGACAGAGACCGAATAGGCCTTAATTTAGGAGGTCTTTAGGATGAGATAGTAGAAACAGGTAGATCCCATTCTCCACGTCTATTTAACTCAATGGAGCTCAAAGACCTCTCTGATGAGGCGGCATTTGCTTTCAGATCGGAATTATCTAATTCTTATAAGGCCAAGAAGTTCATTATTAATTCCACTGAAAAGTTGGAAAGAGCCTGGGAGAGCGGCACATTTTGAGGCTCACAGTCCAGCTCCTGGTTTGCCCAACTGAAGCCAAAATCTGCATTTCCAAACACCTGCATGCACTCTGATAACCATATTATGGTGGCTAATAGTTTTCACACTGGTTCATTTGTTCCAGGCAAGAATCATCTGTTTTCCTATTTTTCATAGATGAAGTTTCAGAGATGATGTGACTTTTAAGATCTCACAATTAGTATGGTGGGGATAAAGACTGAAGCCAAACCACTGCTCTTTATGTCATACTTATTTGCCTTTGTTTAAAAAATATATATTTTATTAATTTTTTTTACAGAGAGGAAGAGGGATAGAAACATCTATCAGCTGCCTCTTGCACACCCCCTACTGGGGATGTGCCCGCAACCATGGTACATGCCCTTGACCGGAATTGAATCTGGGACCCTTCAGTCCGCAGGCTGACGCTCTATCCATTGAGCCAAACCGGCTTCAGCTATTTGCCTTTTCTTAATCACTGGCTGAGCTGACAGTAAATAATGCTAATTTTATTCTTCATAATATAAAGGATAACAAAAGGGAAAAGGACAGCTGCTGGAGTGTACAATTCCATGGGAGAGCTACATACATTATAAATGACAGGCCGAAATTGTATAGTTGCATACCCTTAGCAATTCTGTCTCCCTCTATCCCTTAAGAACAAGTATTTGGCCCAGTCAGCCTGGCTCAGTGGTTGAGTGTCCACCTATAAAACAGTCACGGTTTGATTCCTGGCCAGGGCACATGCCCAGATTGCAGGCTCAATCCTCAGTGTGGGGTGTGCAGGAGGCAGCCAATCAATGATTCTCTCTCATCATTGATTTTTCTCTCTCTCTTCCTCTCTGAAATAAAAATATAAAAAAAAAAACCACACACACACACAAGTATCTGAAAATATAGTAGCAATTAAAGTCACAAATTGCCGACGACGTGTAGAGAACCCTGGCTCTGCAGCTGGCATCACTGAGATGCAGGTGACGGCACTGGCTTATAACCACTGGGGCTGTGGAGCTAAGCCAACCACGGTGGTAACTTTGTGTTCACATTTCTTCTAGTCCAGTAGGATAGGCTCTAAACCCTGAGCATAACTCAGAACATCTTTGGTGTGTGTAGCCAATGACATTTGTTTTGTGTTGTTGACACAGGATACATACAAGCTAGAAGCAGATGTTTTCTAATACTCTCCTTCCACTGTAGGTTGAAGAGCCCAATTGGGGTGGGGTTGGGGGGGTGGTGGTTAAGCAGAAAGAAATCTTGTTTTGTAAATCTTTTTTGAATTAATCCAAATTCAAGATGGGATGCTGGAAATGCTGGGAACTCATCTTGGCTCTGCCACATAGTTGTTTGACCTAGGCAAACGAAACACTAAATAAATGTTATTCTCAAAATAGCTCAATATCAACATTCTGGTTGTTAAGAAACTATACTAAGCCTGGTGGTGTGGATCAATGGGTTGAGCATCTACCCATGAACCAGGAAGTCAGAGTTCTATTCCCAGTTAGGGCACTTGCCCAGTAAGGGGTGTGTGTGGGGCAACTGATCAGTGTTTCTCTAATCTATGTTTCTCTCCCCTTTCTCTCTAAAATAAAAACACACTTAAAAACATATATATAAACCCAAATCCATGAAATCCCTTAATTATTCATTATCCTTCTGACAAAAATGTCACTTAAACACTGTTTTAAACTAAGGAACTGGATTAGATAATCTACTCCATATAGGGCTAAAATGGGATGATTTTCAAATCTGGTAAGATAAGTCCAGATGAAGCCTCCTTTTGAAGCTTTGTACAACGTCCAAGACCTGTGACTTGTAGTTATGTGGACCACAAATGGGTCTATATAAAACTTAAGGACCTGCATCAAACTATTATAGGCTGCTTTACCCTCTGGACAAACAGACTTCAAGCAATTAGACTAGAGAGTTCATGTCTGTATCAGAGAATTTTATTCTTTCCAATATCTTACTCGTTTAAAAAATGTATTTCTATTGACTTCAGGGAGGGGGGGGAGGGACGGAGGAGGAGGAGGAGAGAAACATCAATGATGAGAATCATTAATCAGTTGCCTCCTGCATGCCCCCTACTGGGGGTCAAGCCTGAAACTTGGGCTTGTGCCCTGACTGGAAATCTATGACCTCCTGGTTCATAGGTGACACTCAACCACTGAGTCACACGGGACAGCTTCTTATTCATTTTTATAACCTCAATATCCAGCATAGTACCTGAGATCCAGTAATTACACTTCATTTTATGGGCATTAAATTACTTTAAAACAATTGCGCAGACACTCTGTGTACTAAAATTACTTTATTACAGTTCATTTTTTAAACATTTCCTTTGCTATGATACAAAGGATACTTACAAACAAAATATTACATATGACCTTGTTTCGCTCTTAAGTTCTGACAACTTGGTAACAGCTTTAAATGCACAATCTATACAATTAATACAGGTTATATATGAGCTATAAGATATGTTGAACCAGAAGAATACTGACAATATACTGTACATAAGCCTTACCAGTTAGTGCTGTGGACCATTTCTACCAAAAGGAAAATGCACACCTGTACCAGCTGGTGCTGACAGTCAGGGAGAGGCTTCTTCCCCATTGCAACCCTCGGTAAGCCTCCACTGTGGGCGTCTGTTTGGTCCGAAAAATTTGAGGACTGTGTGTATTTGAAATTAGCCATCGGTAAAGTGGGAGAACATCACTTTCAAGATGCTAATCTCTCTCACACACAAAAAAATCAGTCCCAGTTTTAGAAGACCACGAGTCCTTCGTCCACTACAAAAACCCTACAGGCTCAAGGGCTTCAGGAGATGAGAAGATGCAGGCTGCCAAAAAAGGAGGCAAGAAACCAAGCCAAAATCTAGGTCTTGCAAAATCATCGTTTTTCCCTTCACCAAAGGGAACTAGAAATGTACAAATTCATTGATGAACCTCAATGATAACATCAGTTTGCTGATAACCCTCATTTTATCTGGACCCCTGGCTTGTGGGAATAAGTAAAAGAGATTGTAAATAATATATACCACTTCTAGAAAAAAACCTCTTGCTTAGTTAAAATATTCCCTTTAGCCACCAAAGCTGGTCCTAGGCTATTACAGGTGTGCATTCATCTCTCAATGGTCTACTCAGAAATGATAAGGTTACAGCTTTTTTTCTTTTCTTTTTTATTTTTTAAATAAAAAAGCAATTGACTGAAGCATTTTTCTTTTTTATTTTATTTCAGGTAAATAGCAAAAATAAAAATAAAAACCAACCCTGGCATTTGCACAAACAATGCAAATGGAGCGATATGGCCTTTAAGATGAGGGGTTAGTAGAAAGGAAGAGAGAAGTGAAGAAAACCCAGAGAAAATGATGTATTAATTTTTCTTCTTAAAAATTTCTACAATACATGTGCAAAAAAATCATGCTGGTTGAGGAAAACAAAGGGAAATGAGTATATAAAATTAAAAACATAAATAATATGTTTGGATGAATGGTAAAAGCAGAAACCAACCTGGGTTACAAAAAAGGATTATACATTCAAGATGCTCTTAAACCCAGTGGGATAACTTATGTTAAAACTGTGTTAATAGTTACGTTAAAAATCTCAAGTTTGTTTTTAAATCTTCACAATACAAGCAAAGCTGTTTTAAAATATACACTATACATATTTCTCATAGTCTCTCCAACCTCATTAATGCGCATTAGGCGATCTTTTTCATATACTAAAACAAGGGGGTTCTGAAAGCTAAATTGCTCAGAGTAACCCATCCATTATTTAAATGCTTGAAATTTCAAATGGGTTAAAAATTTTAGCAGACTTACATAAATAGGATTTAGCAACACAAGTATTAATTTAAAAAACTCTAAAGCACTTACAAATTATCAGGTTGGTATAGTCTGGGGAAATTATGTGCACTGTATTTTAAAATGTTATTTACATCAGACGATTGATTTTGTAAAAATTTCCCTAAAAGATAAAAAATAAAATAAATTTGGAGAAATTAACTTTTTCTAACCTCGTAGAGAAGGATCATAAAAGGGAAGGTAAAATAAGAACAAAATTATCTCTTAATAGAAACCTTACATATCCCTCTCCACTTGGATTTTGCTCTATGAAACCACCTGCCACTCCTAATAGGCTCATATATCAAGTGTCAAGATAATGTGGTAAAATACTTTGTCAGATAAATTACTGGCCTCAAGTGGACTTTTTTTTTTTTTTTAATTCCCACCTTGTGACCCTGGCTTAGATTTTAGGGCATGTGTATGTAATTAATTACAGGGGCACTTTAAGTAGGCACAATTTCCATTTAATGTGGAATAAAATGTGTAACATAAAATGCTACGAGAAGGGGTGGTGGTTGCGGTGATATTATGAAATGCAAGGAAGCACATGTGGAATGGGCACCAAAAAGCTGTCCGGCAACGCACCCGGGGCAGCCAACGCATGAAACCGAATATACCTGTCTATGACAAAAAGGGGTGAGAAGGGTTCCAATACCCCTTCCTCCATTTGTTTGATATGTATCAAATAGTCACATGGTTCAGCCAGAATCTGCAAACATTAAGCAGTTACATCTTTTAAAATCACACAATTCACTCCATGACCATGTACAATTTATAGTAACAACAATGTTCATGCTGAAGCATGTATTTGAGGGCTCAGAAAAAGCAAAATGTGCCACTAAGAGAAACCTGTTCTCATACAACTGGTCTTCATGCTTTCAAGTGGCCCTAATGTGCCTCTGATGCTAAAGCAAGCCATGCAAAAGCAAAGAGTATACACGTATCTCATTTCTAAACTCCACTGACCTCGGAGTTGCCATAGAAACATATGAGTACTGAAAGCATACAAATGAGGGTTCATGGATTTTTAAAAATGCATTTTCCTTGTCTATGGTTTCCAGACTTAAATACCTTAGGGCTAGGACTACAGGCATATCAGAGGAAGGGTAAGTGGGGGTAATGACATAGGAACAAATTAATTCTGGAAAGAGGAAAAATGCTCCAGCAATGGGATCAATGTGCCAGCAATAAGAATAGTTCATTTCATTTGAAAATTCAGCCTAAAGAGCCCAATAATGTTACCTGCATAATTTACATAAACATTAAAACTCTCCACTTTATAGACAAATACACACTTCTGTAAACATGGCCACTGGGGGAGGGAGGCTCCCTACCTCATTCATGATTGAGGACATGTAATCATTATATTAAATAAAATGACTTCACTTCAAAAGATTTTAAACCTGACCAATGATTAAGCTTCATTTCCCCCTGTTTAATTTAAGCATTAATTCTAAAAAACGCCACCTAGGATGGTTTCAGGGTTAGATGCTAGGACCACAATCGGCAATCACAGCAACTTCTCTCTAGCTGGCACAGACTTATAAACTTTAGTACAAAAACAAAAAAATACAGAAACTAGGTCAATTTGTTAGCTACATATTTACAGATAATTACATGATTTTTTACTCACAATTACTACAAACTATGAGTGAAAAGGAAACTGTGCAGGTTGAATTACCCGTACTTTGGGGGGAATTCTTGGGCATCAAGATACCCTTTTCATTCATTCAGAAGTCTCATCTTCTCTCCACTTTTTCATGGCAAACTACCTACAGATGTTCAGATTAGTATATCCAATGAGTATCTGGTTTCAGAGAGTATTAACCTTTTTCTCTACTTAAAGGAGAATCTCTTGATATTTAAAAACAAAATAAATCCAACACAGATGCATTCACACACACAAAAAATCTCTGAAACTTCAGTTAGGATAGCTGGGAAACAGTTAACAGTGATGGTGACATAGTAAATGGCTCCCCAGAGGTAATCTCTTCATTTTTTTTCTTTAAAGAACATCTATTTTTGGGGGTAGGTGGGAAGTGCAAGTTTTAAAAACCCACAACAGGCAGATAAGGTGCATACTAATTTATATATTTCTTATGCTCTGAAGGCTACCAATAGGCCAAGTGGGTTCTCTCTTCCCTTGTTTTAGTGAACGTTTGGAAGTCTGAATATAAACTAGGGAAAAATTAGTCAATGTGACTTTCAATAGGGCTCCCAGAGTTCAGTAGAAAATATAAATATACAATAAAGGAAGAGTTCTCAGCTTCACTTTCTTTTTCTAGACAGTGATTAATAAAACTTACTTCTTTACAAATTAATAGTCATTTCCAATGTAGTCTACTGTAGTGATTTCATAAAAGTGCAGACAACATAACCAGACACACAGCAAAATAGACTTCAATCAGTAGTCCTTGCATACAAGAGGCAAGTCTGCTAAGTGTACAGCACACTCTTCCTTCTTTTAAGGATCTGAGGATGGGAATTTTCCAGTTTTTAACAACTAAGAGTGAATGCCTTTTCAAAGGCAATGCTAGAACCTGGTTGGGGCACTATCTATCATGTTAGATGAGGGAAAACAAAATAGAGAAATTGTCTTTAATGATGGTCTGTATTTTGATAAGCAGCTCAAAGATGACAGTCCAAGTTTTGGCTTTGTTCCTTAGAGAAGGCAGTTTTCTATCTAAGAAATAAAAACCTCTTCTTCCATCATTATAGAAGATTCCTACTTATATACCTTAAATGTATTATTTTCTGACTTGAACACACACTAGACACTTCACATTGTGAGCATGGGACAAAACAAAAGACCATACACCTCCTAGGAAAGGGTTGTTGTGTTGAGCCAAATCTCTGCTTGAATAGTGGCTCAGAAGGGGTGGAAGGTACACAAAGAACTTACTATTGGCAAGTAAGAAGAGGCAGCTAAAGGGAGAAAGCCCCATGCCAAGGCTATATCTGTCTCTCCCAGTGGCCATTTCTTACTGATTTTATAGTTTAGTACAGTGGTCGGCAAACTCATTAGTCAAGAGAGCCAAATATCAACAGTACTAAGATTGAAATTTATTTTTTGAGAGCGAAGTTTTTTAAACTTAAGCTTCTTCTAACACCACTTCTTCAAAATAGACTGGCCCAGGCTGTGGTATTTTGTGGAAGAGCCACACTCAAGGGACCAAAGAGCCGCATGTGGCTCGCAAGCTGCAGTTTGCCAACCACGGGTTTAGGAGAAACTTAGATGCTTCAGCAGTAATTCTTTTTTTGGCTGTTTTGGTCCTTAGCAAAATTTATTATTTTTGATATTAATGAAGTAAAAAGAGTAAGGGGATAAATGACATCACTACTAAGAAATATGTAGACTGCACATAAAGATCGTGTGATTTATTGGTTCTTCTATCATCTTTGCAGAGGAATCACCAACAGTGTTTTTAATTTCCATGGTTCACTTCTCTCTGCGTCACCTGACTTTACTGCCTCGAGACACAAACTCACAGAAACACTAAATGGCTCCAGCACTGTTTTACTGTCTGTGCAACGTATGGTTCCACATCTTACTTAACTTTCTTTCCACTCACACAAATGTTAAGGGGATTAAAAGAGAAAAGATTGCAGCTAATGACCACCTTCTCATAAATATCACCCCAGAGTACTCATTCTTAAACACATTCATTCTTGCCTTAACTGAGGATTTGAAATAACAAAACAAAGTAACAGAACCTTAAGTGCCCTGATGGAAATGTACAGTATGAGTTACATCCATCTACCTATACAACACACATAGACACTCATATGTATATACAATATATACATACAAATGATAATAGCTATACCAAAAATGTGCATATTTAACACAGTCTTAAAAAGCCAGTAGATCATGGTATAATACAATTTATTTCCACTAGTGAATGGCACAAATGGAGAAATGCAAAGGAGGTGTTTCAAGTACAATAAAGTCATTTTTCACAGGTGAAAATAAACAGTATTATTCCAGTGTCCAACACAATGTATTTTATAAAAGTTTAAAATGCCAGACATTTAGCACTTAAAGAAAGTAGAAAGTTACTAAAGTCTGTCTTATGGTCTGAAAAAGACACTCATAGAGTTTTTGATTTTCAAAAGGAGAATGAAGAAAATCAGGTGGGTGTGGGAGGGAAGATCAAGGACAGCTAGTGTACTAAATAGTGTTTACCTGGTGTCTGGGCAGTTGAAAATCATGACTATACTAAATAGTTAAATTTCCCTATAAATCCTTGGCCTATAGTAATCAAGCATATTATACCTAAGGGGATGGCATTAAATGTAGAACTATTCATCTCTAGGGACAGAATTGACTAAAAAAAGGGCAGCTCTGAATAAAAATAATATAAACATTTTCCAGCTAACATTACTATATAATGAAGAAACTATAATTTGGGATTAGATCTGACTTTAATAAGAGGAGAAAAATATGTGCAAAAGGAAGGGAACCCAATTAGAAATAATATTTATAAAAATATGAGGTTTTGCTTTTGAAAATGTTAACTAAAGGGAGATACAGTGAACATAAGAAAACTTTTACTGCCAAGCTCTGGATACCAGAAATAGCATTAATAACTTTCTGATATGCTGGACAAATTTCCCACTTTTTTTTTTCTTTCTTAAACACATAGGTACTGAGTGAACACCAACTCTTGGAGGAGGTAGTAATTTGATCAAATATTGACATTTGCACACTGATTTAGAAAGTGCTTGTTTCTTTCTTTAGAATCTCTAAACTTTTCAGAGTTTCCTGCTACAAACTTCACTCTTTATTGATTCCTACCATGTATGAGATTCCTCAGAAGTTAGATCTTATAAACACACACCAATTAATTAGAATTTTTGCAAACTATATATATTTAAAATAAAATTAATGTAATGGAATAATCCAGGTATACTCATGACCTACATGTTAAAACTGATTGCCCCACAGATACATCAGATACAAAGCCCGATTGGGTAGACCTTTGGAGTCAGCAATCACAAGTTTACAAGTACAAATGCTCTGCACACAAACTCAGTAATTCAATTTGACTAATTTTAAGTCACTGGAAGTAGTGTGGATTTTAGAGTTTTGTGTGCAAAATGGATCTGCTTCTCTATTCTATACCTCTAGTAGTACAGAGGGGCTAATAAGAAATTTTCTTTTAAGTATCAAATTCCATTTTATTTTTTGGGCATTTTATTAATTCTAAAGCTCTCTTCTATAATTTTCCTCCAAATTAGTAGATATTTCAACTTGTTTGAAATATTATATACTTGAATGCAAAAAATATATGGAGAAAATTAAAAGCCCCTTTCATTAGATATGACAAGTACATGTCCTGTTCATCTAAAAGCTAGTGATCTTGAGTATGGCCAAGAGGATGCTGTATCAGAGTGCTACCTGAAACACTGCCTAAAACTGTGAATTCTATTGTGATACTGGCTTTTAAAACATTTACATTAAACTATTAATTTTTCTTCCAGTTACCTTTAAACGAATCCCAGAAACTCCTAAAGGGGATGATCCATGGAGACTGGACTGACATACCTGGGGAAGACTTAAATTGAAAAAAACCCAAGATTTCAAAAGTGACAGATTACATTTGGTCATCAGTCTGGCCTAGGTAAAAAGTATCATTGAGAGGGACTGGAAACTCTGATTATATGAAAAGCAGGACCCAGAGTTAGCAGCAAGGGTTCTTCAAGACAACTGGGGAGGAGGCAGAACAATAGCTTGTAGAAATTCTGATATGTCACTGGAAAGAAAATTTTTTTTTCTTCAAGTAATACAGCTCCCTATCCATCTTCAACTAAATTTCCGCACTGGCAATGGAATACCAAGTAACATCTGACTTTCAGCACTGGGTTGATCCTTCATTGAAAAACAAAACAAACAAACAAAACACGCCCCTCTCTGGAAAAAAAAGGTTAGCTTTTGTCAAGAGATTCCCTGACCACTATAACTTATTTTACTTTTCTTTTTTTCTTAGTTTGCCAAACCTGCTAGTTCCTTTTCAGTAGTAATTCAGCAGAGGCTAGAGACTTCAGGAAGTGGTTCCCTATTGTATGATGTTAACATGATGTCAAATGGTCACTAAGTCTCAAGGAACTAGAAGTTTGTAAGGTATTGCAGCAACAAAAACAGTAATTAAAAAGAAAAAAAAGAAAAAGAAAAAAGAGGACCTGCATATGCAGCAAAATCTACAGTGGTAGTGAGGGTTAGTCAGCAGCTGGTAAAGTCATTGGCTCAGTGACTCCTGGTTCACTATGGCAACTAAACTTTAAATAATTGGCTATCCTACTTGTAAACAGGAAATCCCATAAGCCAAAAGGGGGTAATCAAATTAATGTCTATGTAGTGTGATGAGAATTCCAAAAGGTGGCAGTTTGCAAATATGGCATTATTCAAATACCTCAGGCATTTGATGTGTATTGGCTATACGTCTTTGTTTTTGAACAAACAAAGTAAAAAGTACTGTTTGGGGTTTTGGGAGTTACAGAGCTTAGCTAGGATGAAATATCACAGTATAAGCAACAAAACATCAGGATATATAGGCTTCATCTTCTCACTTTGCTGCTGAACACACCTATTATATGAACTTTCAGGGACCTCTCTCACCCTTCTGGTCTTTCCCTTTGAAGGCTCACAGGTTTGTTGGATGAAATTCCCACACAACTTGTGATGCACCTCCATCTCACCATGCCACAAAGAAGGCACAAATGAATGGGAGGAAAAATCACTGACAAGCCTATGCAGCATTCAGAAAAAGAACTCATTTGTTTTCTACACTCTGAAAAAGTCAATGCAACCCTTCAGTGTTCATGGCTTTCCACTTTTTTACTCCAAATGAGGCTGAGAAGTCAGATCAATGTAATAAAGAAAATATACTGGTGAGGGGATACAAATGTGTTTCCATAATGACTTGTTTTAGCATATGCTGCCTGCTGTGAGTGGTTCATTAGAATTTGGGGTATGGAGAAAGGCTTTGATCTTCTCACAAACTTCTTAGGATACAGTAGCCCGAAAGTGATGACTTAAGCCATTTTGCTGTATTATATATTTGCAGTCTTCAAAAAATACCCCCTATCTAGCCAATTTTTACCACACACGATATGTGTGTGAGTGTGTGTGCATGCGCACGCACACACTCTCACACATACATATCAATTCCTCTTTTTAAATTTCTCCAAAAGTTAAAAACAAAAAAACAAAACCTGGCAGCCAAATACTATGACATCCAAATTAGTAAACACAAAACAGAGCGCTTTAAAAAATGAATAAAATATACCATATGCATTCAGCTTCCACACTGTAGTACCCAAGTGAGGAGGCTGCTGTGACGATGTCTGTAGGCAGTTTCTTTTGGCAGACAGCTCCAGCAGAATTGCCACTTTCAACTATTAAGCTATGTATAAGACAGATGTGACCCATTGGAGATCTGTGAGGTGACACTCGTGCTTCTGCTCATGCCCTGCTCCGTCCGTCCCCCAGAAGCTGTCCGCCTCAGAGCCTGAGGGCTATTGCGGACCCCCATACTGCTACCTCGGGGCACCCCTTGCATTGGCCCTGAGGGGTGACCCCATGGCTGGGGTCCACCTTGCATCGGATGGCCCCAAGCTTGTGGTGGGCCACCCATGGGATGACCCCAGTGAGGTCCGGGACCCCCAGTAGGGTTGTGAGACCAACCAGAAGCTCCTGGGTAGCTGTGGCTGAATGCCTCAGGGGAGAGATTAGAAAGGACCATGTTACTAAAACCCAGTCTCATACTTTCAGAGTCAAAAGCTTCAATTTCTCTGGCTTGACGCTCCAGCAGGCTTCGTATTCGTTCTGTGCGTTCATTCTGCAAAGCCAACATCTCTTCTTCAATCTGTTAGGAGTTGGAGGAAGGAAGCAAAAAGAAATTTAAAAATTTAAAAACTAAGGGAGCAATAATTATTCAGTTTTTAAGTGAATCATAAAGAAATTCACTTTTGTTACTTTATGGATGTACATTTAAAAATCAGCCCACCCGGTGTACTCAGAGGTTGAGTGTCAACCTTTGAACCAGGAGATCAGTTTGATTCCCGGTCAGGGCACATGCCCTGGTTGAGGGCTCGATCCCTAATAGGGGGCGTGCAGGACACAGTCGATTAATGATACTCCTTTGTCACCGATGTTTCTCTCTCTCCCTCCCTCTTCTTCTCTCTGGAATTAATAATATAAAAATATTTTAAAAAGAAGGAAGGCAGCTGTGGCACATTTACACAATGAATGCTACTCAGCTATAAAATAGAAATCTTTAAAAAAATAAAAGAGATGTAGCAATCATATATAATTTATATTTTTGAAATATGTAAAACCAAGCTCTGGCTGATTCTGCTCAGTGGTTAGAGTGTTAGCCCACAGACCAAGGGCATATAACTCAGTTGCAGGTTCCCCAGCCCGGGTAGGGGGTACATGTGGGAAGCAGCCAACCAAAGTGTTTCTCTCATGTTGATGTTTTTCTTTCCTTTCTCCCTCCCTTCTACTCTCTCTGGAAATGAATAAAAATATCCTCAGGTGAGGATTAAAAATAAATAAATAGCCGAAACAGGTTTGGCTCAGTGGATAGAGTGTCGACCTGCGGACTGAAGGGTCCCAGGTTCGATTCCGGTCAAGGCCATGTACCTTGGTTGTGGGCATATCTCCAGTAGGGGTGTGTGCAAGAGGCAGCTGATCGATGATTCTCTCTCATGGGTGTTTCTAACTCTCTATCCCTCTCTCTTCCTCTCTGTAAAAAATCAATAAAATATATTTAAAATAAATAAATAAATAATTTAAAAATAAAATGCATAAAATCAAGTTCTTAAAAGCAAAGGCAATAACTTATATTAAAATAATAAATCAACGCAATTATCATCAACGGCTATTAAACATATAAAATATGCTATAATCACCATACTTATGCATTAATTTCCCACTATATTTTGGATTTCTTTTCCTTGGAATTCTCAGTCTTAAGTATTTAACATTTCCAAAGTTCAATATGTACTTCCAAATTACTTTCCAAAATGCATTAATGATACATGAGAATGCCACATTAAAAGGTATCAGTTTTATGCTCACATTTTACTAGGAACATGTAGGCTTTGGTTCATATATTGAAATGATTAATAGCACTGTTTAACTCTGAACCACTAGGTGGAGCTAAAGATACAAATATATGTACTTTAATAGTACCAACATTTTTTTTTTAATTCTACTTATTTTTTTAAATTATTTTTAAAAAAAATTTATTTTATTGATTTTTTACAGAAAGGAAGGGAGAGAGATAGAGAGTTAGAAATGTCGATGAGAGAGAAACATCGACCAGCTGCCTCTTGCACACCCCCTACTGGGGATGTGCCCGCAACCAATGTACATGCCCTTGACCGGAATCGAACCTGGGACCTTTCAGTCCGCAGACCGACGCTCTACAGCTGAGCCAAACCGGTTTCGGCAGTACCAACATTTCTTACATCACTATATCTGAATACCTTAAGGAATTTCCCTCTCAGCGATAATTTTGAACCGTAAAAGATAGAATTTTGGATTTAATTTTAAATATATAAGTTGGAATTACATTTATGAAATATGTAGATAAGACAAATTAGATTTTTCTCAAAATTTTCATGTTTCTATCTTTCCATTTTGAATGAGAAACATAATTGAGAAAATTTTTAGAAGCAAGTACCTTTCAAGAAGCCAGTAAAGACAGCTATGCCATCTTATTTAGGTGGTTTTCTTAAGGCATTCTATTTTTATCACAAGAATTGCACAAAACAGAGGAAAATCTATGAGCCAATGGTCCAGAAATAATGACAACTTTTAACAGGCAAAACCATTAGGCAAATATTAATTTAATGGACCTAAAACTATATCAGCTATTGGGATTATGGCTCAGGAATTCTGGAACATAGTTCTGAATCATGGGTACAGCTGATATTCTACTACTTCTTACAACACATTATCTTTCCTCTCTTTATCATCAAAATCTTCTGCCCATCACCCTTTCCCCAAAACACATATACACTCAGCCTACATACCTTACTGTGATTCTACTGCTATTCTCTAATATATCTGACAAAGAAGAAGTAAAAAAATAAATAAAAGTACATGTGGAAGTAACATTTTCAGTTTGAGTTTTCACCTGCCTGGAATGGGTTTTACTTTCTGTCTGTATCCAGGCCCAGAACGTAGGAGAAAAGTAAATATTCCCGAACAGTTGTCCCTGCCTCTCCCAGGCAATTGTAGGCTCTTTTTCTTCACTATTCAAGTTTTTCTCCAACCTTCTTAAGGACAAAAAAGAAGTGAGGGCCCTATCTGGTTTGGCTCAGTGGATAGAGCGTTGGCCCTTGGATTGAAGGGTCCTGGGTTCAATCCTGGCCAAGGGAACGTGCCTCAGTTGCAGGCTTGATCCCTGGACCTGGTCAAAGTGTGTGCGGTAGGCAACCAATTGATGTGTCTCTCTCATATTGATGTTCTCTATCTGATTCCCCCTCCTTTCCACTTTCTCTAAAAAAAATCAATGGTAAAATTTCCTCAGGTGAGGAGTAACAAAAATAAATCAATAAATGTTAAAATAAAGTGAAGAACATAGAACCATAGCTACTCTCTCAAATTTAACTGTCTTCACATAACCCATAAAATTCTTCTAGCAATTACTACTTAACTATAGGCTCCTTGATGTTTAGTACCTCCAAATTACTTATTTTTCTTTAAATATGTTTTTATTGATTTCCGAGAGGAAGGGAGAGGGAGAGAGAGATAGAAACATCAATGATGTGAATATCAGTGATCGGCTGCCTCTTGCACACTCCTTACCAGGTATGTGCCCTTGATGGAATTGAACCTGGGACCCTTTAGTCCACAGGCTGACACTCTATCCACTGAGCCAAACCAGTTAGGGTGTCCCTTAACGTTTAGAACTCATCATATTAATAAAAGGCTAATATGTAAATCGACCGAAGGGCAGAACCAACGGTCACTGTGATACACACTGACCATCAGGGGGCAGACACAAAACGCAGGAGCTGCACCCTGGTGGTCAGTGTGCACCCACAGGGGGAGTGCTGCTCAGTCAGAAGCCGGGCTCATGGCGGGGGAGTGCAACAGCGGAGCCAGGAGCCTCTCCTACCTCCACAGCAGTGCTAAGGATATCTTACTGATGGCTAAGGGGAGTGAGTGGGCCTAAGCCATCAATCGGACACCCCCAAGGGCTCCCAGACTGTGAGAGGGTGCAGGCCAGGCTGAGGGACTCCCCCCGCCCCCGTGCACAAATTTTGAGTCAATATTTTAAATAAAAAGAAAAACACTACCAAAACTAGAATTAAGAAAATATGGTATTGTGAAAATAGTCTGCCATCTCTGGTGATATGAAAATATCTTTATAAAATGTTTCTGAGGAAAGCATATACCTTTTGTTCTAACAGTGCCCTTCGTAGGGAGACCCGTTGTTCAAGCTCCCGAAGCTCTCGATCGTGTTGTGCCTCAGCTTGCATCTTGATTTTGCTCTGATATGCATTCAACAGCTCCAGTTCCTGTTGCAGCTGCATCTTCAAAACCTGGCACTCTGCTTCCTGTGCTTCATCTAAACGCAGCTAAAAGAGGGAAAGAAAACATGTATCTTACTGTGAGCTATCTATTTATGACTTAAGGAAACGAGGAGTCTCAGAGAAAACAGACTACTCTTTTGTAGATAAATAATTGTCCTCTCTTCTATTTCAGAGTAAACATCTCTGAAAAAGGAAGGTACAGTAACTAATGATGGCATTATGAAGATAAAGCTGTCATAAACCATTTTGGAGGAATCCTAAATAAGCATATTTTTCTTAAGAAAAATTTAGACTCTGATTAGATAATAGAAGACTGAATTTCTTATCTCAAATGGAAATAACTACAGAACAGGGACCAGCCAACTATAGCCTATGGGCCAAACTGCGTGTGTGCTTAAATAGTCCACTAATTAAGAATGGTGGACTTAAAATAGTCCACTAATTTACATTTTGAAATGGTTACATTTTTTCCTTTTTAAATAAATTTTTATTGATTTCAGAGAGGAAGGGAGAGGGAGAGAGAAACATCAATGATGAGAGAGAATCATTGATCAGCTGCCTCCTGCACGCCCCCTATTGGAGATCAAGCCCACAACATAGGCATATGCCCTAAATGGGAACTGAACCGAACTCCTGGTTCCTGGGTTAACACTCAACCACTGAGCCATACTAGCAGGACTGAAATGATTACATTTTAAATGGCTATTTAAGTATCCACACAATATCCTCAATCTTGCCTTCTGGCCCACAAAGCCTAAAATATCTACTATCTGGCCCTTTAAGAAAAATTTACAAAATTTATATAGGAAATATTTTATACTAGAGGCCCAGTGCACAAAACTTGTGCACAGGGTGGGGAGGTCCCTCAGCTGGGCCTGCATCTCTTGCAATCTGGGACCCTTTGGGGGACATCCAACTGCCGGTTTAGGCCCAATCCCTCAGGGACTCCTGCGAAATTGAGCCTAAAATGGCAGTCAGACATCTCTCTCTCAACTGGGACTGCTAGCTCCTAACCGTTTGCCTGCCTGATCACCCCTAACCACCTCTGCCTCGGTCCCCACCGCCGTGGCTTTGTCTGAATGATGTCTGGAAGGTCGTTGGGTTGTCCGGTATAATTAACATATTATGCTTTTATTATAGATGCATTCAAATGTGACCATTTGGATTCCAATATGGAAATGTGGAATCGGACCAATGACCTCCTGGTGCATGGGCCAATGCTCAACCACTGAACCATACTGGCTGGGCAACATAGTACTACTTTGTGCCCACTGCTTAGCAAAGTTGCTGCTCTAATCTTTTTTAGTTTTTTAATTTTATTGA
Organism: Pipistrellus hanaki; assembly: GCF_964339955.1. Lineage (NCBI taxonomy): Eukaryota > Metazoa > Chordata > Mammalia > Chiroptera > Vespertilionidae > Pipistrellus > Pipistrellus hanaki. Next base: position 31,052,422 of record NC_140518.1, on the reverse strand, counting down.
TTTTTTTATAGAGAGGAAGAGAGAGAGAGAAAGAAACATCAATGTGAAAGAGAAAGACAGGTCAATTGCCTCTTATACGTACTCCAACTGGGGATCAAACCTACAATCTGGATATGTTACTGAGTAAGAATCGAGCCCACCACCTATTGGTGTATGGGGTAATGTCCCAACCAAGCCACACCGGCCAGGGTGCTGCTGCTCTAATACTGATGAGTTTTGGAATATGTACTAAGGACCTGAGAGGTACTGGCAAAAAGCCTCTTTAGAACTTTGTGTCTAAAAAGATCAATGAAAATTCTATATATATCATACCTGCTTCCACGTAATGCTGAGAGCCCAAACTGCAGGAGAGCTATCACTTCCAACTAGCATTTTAATCAGGTGTAGAAGGATGGGGGCACTAAATTGTTTTGTCTCAATAAAACAAACTCACGGCTTGTGTGGATAGCATTTCATTAATGCTGTGGTCATACTGCTCAGCCAAGATGGCTAACTTCCGGGTCTGCTCCTCCTTGAGCCGTTTCAGAACAGCTTTGTGCTCACTCTTTGGTGTAGTCTCCAGTAGGTGATTTCTTAATGCTTTGTACTGTCTGGTTTGGATTTTGCAGGTGTCCTGAAACTGCTTTTTTATTTGGAGTTCTTTAGACTGGGAAGAAAAAAATAGATGTATTTAATTTTTAACATATAACATTTGGCATACCTTATGCTTATATAAAAAACAAAAGCTACTAAGAAAAAGGGTAAGAAAAACTAAAGAGATGAAATCATAAGGTTACAGATACTTTTGCACTTGGTTACTGGGCCAGATCACTAAATTCTATACATTTTAATAACAAAATTCTAATTTAAATTAGAATACCAACAACATCATTTATGACAGTATTTCAAGCAATACTCAATATTCTGCTAGTAATTTTAGTTACTTGAATATTGAAATTAGTTTTGATTACTGTGCATATTGATGACAGAAAATTAAATTTCTTCTCAAGCAATAAGTATAGTAAATATTAAAACATAGACAGTATTGTATCAGATCACTCAGGTAGAAAATAAGCACATTTACTCTGTTCCTTATACGAGACACTTTGTTCCAATTTCTTCTAATCACAATCTCAACTCCAACTACATGGTCTGGGACAGACACCATAAAAAAGGGTATTAGTAACTAATATTGTTATTACAATTTTCCTTCAGGGAATAAATTAGGTAGAAACACACTTAAGAATAGTTTACTCTTTAACAACACCACAAGTAAAAACTTGCAAGTCAGTTTACTTGAAATTAGCTGAGTTAACTAATCTTTCAAAGGTCAAACAAAAGTTATGGAGCAAAGGAGGAGATAACTTTGGAGAACAGTATGGAATTTCCTCAAAAAAACTAAAAAATATGGAACTCCAATTTGACCCAGTGATTCCACTTCTAGGAATATATCTTAAGAAACTAGAAACACCAATCAGAAAGGATATATATATATATATATATACACCCCTATGTTCATAGCAGCACAATTTACAATAGATAAGATTTGGAAATAGCCTAAATGCCCATCAGCAGATGAATGGATTAAAAAACTGGTACATCTACACAATGGAATACTACGCTGCTGTAAAAAGGAAGGAATTCCTACCATTTGCAACAGCATGGATGGACCTGGAAGCATTATGCTAAGTGAAATCAGTCAGTCAGAGAAAGATAAATATCACATGATCTCACTCATTTGTGGAATATAATGAACATAAACTGATGAACAAAAACAGATCCAGAGACAGAGAAGCATTGATCAGACCATCAAACCTCAGAGGGAAGGCAGGAGAGGGTGGGGGTAAGAGGGAGAGACTTGTATGCATGTATATAAGCATAACCAATGAATACAGACAATAGGAGGGTGAGGGCACGAGCAGGGGGGGCGGGAGATGAGGACACATATGTAACACCTTAATCAATAAAGGAAAAAAACAAACATCAAACAACTATCCCTACAGAAATGCAGTCATATCAGATATATGGAATGACCATAAAAACTAAGCTTTCAGTTTGTTTTATTTCTGGATGCTGCTAACTTTAAAACTAATTAATTATTTCACAGACATGTTGTTTAAAAAATCTTTTGTGGGAAATTATTCTGTTGCCAATGGAATATATCTCTTTCTATTAAAAAGAATTGGGTGGGAACTGGGGATAGCACTGGATGTGGTGCAGCTTTAAGATTTTAACACAGATTTTAACACAGATTACCTCAATGAATGAATTTTACTTCACTACAGGACAGTTATTCAGTTAAGACCAAGAACAGTTTTATTATTTAATTATCAAGTAGTTTTAAAAAGAGGAAAGGGTTGCCGAAGCAGGTTTGGCTCAGTGGTAGAGCGTCGGTCTGCGGACTGAAAAGTCCCAGGTTCGAATCCGGCCAAGGGCGTGTACGTTGGTTGCGGGCACATTCCCGGTAGGGGGTGCGCAAGAGGCAGCTGGTCGATGTTTCTCTCTCATCGATGTTTCTAGCTCTCTATCTCTCTCCCTTCCTCTCTGTAAAAAATCAATAAAATATATTTAAAAAAAAAAAAAAAAAAGAAAGAGTTAAAAAAGAAAATACTGTGGGACCTGGGCCTTATTTGATATAAATAAAAGTTTAAAGTGTGCAGACATATACAGATTGAGGTACTGATATGGATAACAGCCTATATATTGTGTAGTCTAATTTATTAAGATTCATGTGACTATACTCCTTCAAATATTTATTATAAGTTATAAAACTTGAAAATTTCTTGGAATTGTTAACTCTGGTTGACTCTGGCGAAGGGGGTTGAACCAGGTGGCTGGAGAGACAAAGGGAAAACTTTAACTTTATAGTACGCTTTGGTATCTTTCAAATTTCATATCATGTGAATGAATTCCTCTATTTAAAGCAAGTATAAAAATTAAAGTTCTGTTATAATTCCAATATTTTTCTTCAGCTGTGCACAGACAATGAAGGGAGAGGAGTTTAAAAGGCCTACTATTTTATCCACTGGCTTCTGTACTAATTAGGAACCGTCTTTTTTAGGGTACAAATCACATTTAGAGCAAATAAGATTCCAATTCTGAATTAACCGGAACAGAGAAAAAAGCCAACAGGTTAGTTAGCATGTTAACATGTAATATAGCACTGAACATTTGGGTACATTTAAAATACGAATTTTGATTCTTATTGATGGCACTTAGTTTTTGGTAGTTGGTGAGAAATACCTAAGCAAAAGTTTGTCGCTACAAACACTGCACATTAAAACTAACCAAACATGCTTCAAATAAAAAGAAAAAAGTTTATTCGATTTCTTTATGATAGATATCTTAGACCTTTACTGTTTACGTGGATGCCTTTTTTTCTTTTCACTGTCAAGCTTAGGCTAAAGGTACCTTCAGGCTCTTAGGCTGCTGTCGAACCTCCATGACATGCTTTCGCCTTAGTTCCCGTTCTCTTCGCTTATTATATTCCAGCTGGTTAGTGAGCTCAGTTTGATGCTGCAATCTGATCAACTCACAGCGCATTTTCTGAATTGTGTTGAGGTGACGAAACTCCAGTTCTTGCATGGATTCATGCTGTCGCAGTAGCATGGCATGCTCTAAGTCCTTTTGGGTCTGCCTTTTATTTAACTCCTAATCCAAAAAACAAGACAAAAGATACAATTTATTGCTGTATAATGGCAGGAAAAAAGATCTTAAGAAACAGAATAATCAGAAAAAAAATGTAAAAACAAAGTTGAATAATGGCTGCATAGTAAATATTAGAGTTTTATGACTTTTACTGTAGTAAATGGACAATTAGTAGCACAAATTTCTTTATCCTTGTCATTTACTATTCATTAATATTTTTTGAAATAAGATTAAGGCAAAGTTATTATTAAGACACTTTAATTTTCTCATATTTAAAAGCTAATATTTCTTTTATTCATGGATTTAGTATTGATTAAATATAATATTTATTGAATGCCTACTATTGGTCAGATACTAAGCATATAAAAACCCAAATGGAATCTATGACTTAATATAACTTCTTTTTGAAAAACAAACAAACAAACAAAAAAAACCTTGATTTTTTTTTTTTAGAGAAAGGAAAGGGGACAGAGGGGAGAGAGGGAGAGAGGGAGAAAGTGAGCGAGAGGGAGAAACAATGATTTGTTGTTCCACTTGTTTATGCATTCATTGGTTGATGCTTATATGTGCCCTGACCAAGGATCGAAACTTCCATCTTAGCATATCGGGATGGCACTCGAACCAACTGAACTACCTGGTCAGGGCCTGTGACTTCATGTAATTTCCATTTTAGTGGGGAAGAGAGATTTCCTCCAAAAAAGTGCATGTATGTGAGAGAGAGAAGTATTATACAAAGAAAAACATTTAAAGAAGGGAGAAGGCTTTTGCAATCAAGGAAGGTATTTCTGAGGAAGAGACATTTGAAGAGAGGTATGAAGGAAGGGAGAAAGCAAGTCACATGGATATCAGGGAAAGAAGGACTTAGGCAGAGGGAAGTATAAGTCCAAAGGCCTTGAGGCAGGGATGTGAGTGACATATAGGGTGTCCCAAAAAATGTATACATACTTTATGGCTGATAGCTCAATTAATGTTTTTTTTCTTTTCAGATTTAAGTCATTGGAATAATCATTCAAAAAGTGTATACATTTTTTGATCCTAATTTCACATCATTTAATCGTACCTCCCTGACAAGGTCCTGCTCTAAGTTATGGCGTCCAAGTAGCATTCTTCTCTTGAAGCGGCGGCACTCCAGCTCTAGGTATTGTCTCTGACGTCGAAGAAGATTAGCCTCTTCTTCTGCTTGGAAATGCTGTATATTCTCCTTCTGCTTTGAAAGCCATTCCTGTTTTTCTTTTTTTGGAGTGCTCTGGTTTTCATTCAGCTCCTAGCAACATAAAAAAACCACTGAGTTCAAAATACATAAAAGTTAACTACATGAATGTACCTTTTGGTATCTGATATTCTATATAATAAAAGCCTATTATGCCAAGTGTCCGTTGTTGGACCATTTGACGAGTTGCTATGATGAACACTGACCACCAGGTGGCAGACTCTCAGATTGGTAGGGTAGTTTGCTGCTGGGGTCCTGCCAGACAGGCCAGATACAACCTAGAGCCCTCCAGTGATTCTTCCCTGACCCCGATTATGCACTGGTGGGGTCCCCTCAGCTTGTCTGCGGGGATCAGGCCAAAACCAGCTGACATCCCCTGAGGGGTCCCAGAGTGTGAGAGGGCACAGGCCAGGCCAGGGGACCCCACCAGTGCCCGAATCCATGCACCAGGGCTCTAGTATTTAAATAAAAGTATTTTATCTATGTCCTAATACATAGGCAGGGCAATGACCTTAAGGAGGTAGGTAATATTTTCCCTTTCCTTGAGTTATCCATGAAGTAGGACAGGAAAGAGAAATGTACACCAGAAAGCATGTATACCCTTTTAACTCTGCACAGCTAAATTTATGATTGTTTCTAGCTTCAAAAACACAAAATGACTGGTAAATGAAGTAAAACACACCTTTCTTTAGATCTTTTTGTGACAGAAAGCAATGATTTCAGGTAAAAATAATACATGAATTAAAATTAGGGCTAAAATACAGTTATGTTTCACTTCTTGGTTTTTGACAGTCTAAATATTAAGTTTTTTCTAAAAAAAATTATGGATAGATTCAATATAAAAGAATTAAAAATTAAATAGAAAAATCAACAAAACCTTGGAAGAACAGTGATCTTCCTCATGAATGGCATTTAATTTAGTATTAATAACCTCTGAACAACTAAAACCAATGTTTTTCTACAGCATTTTAAGTAACACCTCATAAACTAATAAATGGAAAAGCATTTTATTGGGCAAGATGAAAGCATTGATAATATACTCAAAGAAGCAAACCCTACAATGCTAATTAACACTAGTATATTTTCCATCTAAATGACACCACCATATGCCTTTTAGGTTAAAAATAAATATAAATCAGCCACCTTTCCTAGGTATAAAATGATTTTTCAGAGATTACTAATCTTATGGTCTTTCCCATTATCAAGAAAGAGACCAATTCTTTGCAACTTTAGTTCATAAAATAGTCAAACAACATAAAAATAAAAAGCACATAAATTAGTAGCTCTCAATTTAAGGGTGTATGTGTATGCACACTATGGGACAAGTCAGTTACTTAATAAATGCATAGGAAAGCTATTATAATTATATTTTCAGATGTTTCTTTTTAGATCTTAATCAACTAATTTCATTGATGAGTAATTGATTATAATAATCAATGTCTTTATTTGAACTGATATACACATTTAGTGTACACAAGCAACAAAAGAAAACTTTATTCTGCATAGGGAATATAGTCAATAATGTTGTTATAATTATGTATGGTGCCAGGTGAACATTAGATTTATTAAGGAGATCACTTCATCGATACATATAATCTATACATATAAAAAGGTAATATGCTGTCGTTACAGTGTCCCGTAACAACCAATTTGCATATTGATGTGCGTGCAGCAGGGGGCTGGCAGCTGGAGCCAAGTTCCCAGGGTTCTGAGGAGAGCGCCTGACAGGAGTCTGGACTGCAAAGAAGGAAGAGAAGCGGCCATGGGGAGCTCTTCCAATCCCCCTGCACAGACAATCCTCCAGCCCCTGCACCCCCGGGGGGACGGACGGACACCCTACCCCAACCTCTGCACCCCCAGGGGATGGGAAGGCTGACCGGATGGGGAGAAGACCCAGCCTCGAGGGCTGGAGGGCAGCTGCAGCCCGCACCTCCAACTCCTGATCTCTTCCCCCGCCACTCCCTCCAGGGGCGCCCACAACAATAGCATGCCAGCAAACACTCGTCAGCGCCCTTGAGGCACCTGGGGCCCGTGGCCCGCTGCCCACCACTGCCAGGCCCCCTCCACTGGGGCCAGGCACACCTCTCCTGCCTACAACTCCAGACCCGGGGGGAGGCAGGCCTGAGCGTCCCCCCAGGGTCAGACCCTTCCCTGCCCACGACAGCAGCAGTGCTGTCTCCACAGCGGAAGCACGGCACGCTGAACCTCACTGGGGGCGCAGCTACCCCTGCCCTCCTAACTCACCTGGCTCCACTCACTCTGGCCCGGCCCCACCTGGCTCCAGGAAATTGGAGCCCCACCCTGAGTAGGTACAGCTGCGAAACAGCCACGTAAAATTTAAAGTATAAGCCACGTGAGAAGGTTTGACAGTTACTCCCCCTTCGGCCTCTCCACCCCCCAAGGGCCCCCTAACTCCCTGCCCCCCGCCAGCATCTCCAGAGTGGACCACCATTACAGGGTTGTGGGCCAGAACCTGCCCCTCTGAGGCCTGCAGAAACCCTTCGCAAAGCTTCCAAAGCTACAGTCCTGGGAAACAATCATGCTCCCCTCCTCTAATCAGCACCTGCTACTTGCGAGGGTACCCATGGGCTTACAAATAACCATCCCTTCCTGTTTAGACATCATTTACTTGATGAAACATTTCTAGGTTTATTAGCTCAAAACCTCCACTTGACAACCCAGTGAGGTAGGTGGAGAAGATATTACAATTCCCATGGTATATGCATATGTATTCAGAAAAGAAGCTCAGAGAGGAAAAGTGTAAAGTCCAGTGGTTCTCCACAGGGGGGGCAATTCGAGAATGAGTTAACAGTGAATTTTTTGCATATCTTATGGTTGTAGGGGGGGCCTCATCTACAGCATATCCTACATAATTAAAGGCTAAGATGCAAATGACCAAGTGATGGAATGACTGGTCACTATGATGTGCGCTGACCACCAGGGGGCAGACACTCAACGCAGGAGCTGCCCCCTAGTGGTAAGTATGCTCCCACAAGGGGAGCGCCACTCAGCCAGAAGCCGGACTCTCGGCTGGCACGCACAGCGGCAGTGGTGGGAGCCTCTCCCACCTCTGTGACAATGCTAAGGATGTCTGGCTGACGGCTTAGGCCCACTAAGCCATCAGTCGGACATCCTCCCATGGCTCCCAGACTGCTAGAGGGCGCAGGCCAGGCTGAGGGACCCCCCACCCCAAGAGCACGAATTTCATGCACTGGGGCTCTAGTAATTTATATAAATGTCTAATCACTATGCTATATACCAGAAACTAATATAATCTTGAATGTCAACGTAATTAAAGAAAAAAATTAAAAGAAAAATTTATCCTAATGCTTCTATGAGTTGATCAGATTGGATATAATTAACAATCAGATAATTGCCTTGACAATTTTTATAAAACAAGTACCTCCTTAAGCTGTTCTTTTCGAAGTTTGTATTCTCTCTTCTGGGACTCCAAAAAGCTATTCAGTTCTTTCTTCTGTTGGGCCTGAATATGTTGCTGGAATTTTTTCTCCTCATTGGCCATCACTTTAGCCTGTAAGAAATTTTAAAAAATGGATCAAATTAGTTAAACAGATTCAAAGCAGCAGTTTAATACATATCACCAAGGATACCTTTATTCCCCAAGAACATAAAATTAGTATAAACATTACCAAAATAAGAACTCCCAAATTATTATTACTCAGATCTTTTATTATATGAATTTTAGGAGAACCAAAAAAAATAAAATTCATATTTAAAGTAATATATATATATCATCTGTTTTACTTCTGATTATATACTAGATACATACTTATTTTAGAACATTTAGGAAATACAAAAAAACACAAAGAAGAAAAATCTTATATGATTTTAGCACCCAGAAATAACCAATATAAACATTTTGGTGATGCTCTTCCTAATTTTTTCATGCATATATTTATATATACATATATATTTTAAACAAATCTGTAATTATATTACACATCTTATTTAATGAATTGCTTTTATAAATATGCTAATTTCTACCTCTTCTCAAGTTATTAAAAACACTACCCAAAGCCTAACAGGGTTCTAAATACCTGTACATTTTTTCACAAATTATTTCAATTATGTATTTATACCATAAGTTATTTTGCCAACTTCTCTACCACTGTCAGAGTGGTTCTTCTTTTTTTTTGGGGGGGGGGGGGGAGGCGAACAGGGTAACAATGACAATGCCTCAATGTGAACTGGCCAGACATATTTAATGATTTTGTGTGAATTTACTGAGCTTACATTTTCCTTGGAAAAAATGTGACTCTCAAAATGAAAGAGAGGAGACACTAAAAACAGAAGAAAAAGTTTCTCATCACAAGACTGCTTAAAAATACACCATTATCATGTGTATAAACAAATGGGCTAAATTTTAATATCTCTTAATTTATAATCTCCAACGTGTGCATAATAATCTTCAATTATCTATACTATAATAATAAAAAGGTAATATGCTAATTAGACTGGATGTCTTCTGGATATTCTTCCAGATAAAGCTTCAGCAGATGCTGCTGCGAGGGCCAGGCCAAGGCTCAGGCAGCTGCTGCTATGGCTGGCAGTGGCAGCAGCAGCTGCGGTGTGATGGGGACATCACCTTTCTCTGATCAGTCCAGTTGCTTCCCATAGAGGAAAGGCTGTGGCTTACACCCGCTCCCCCTAAGCTACTGGTCGGCAAACCGTGGCTTGTGAGCCACATGGGGCTCTTTGGCCCCTTGGGTGTGGCTCTTCCACAAAATACCACACGTGGGCACGCATGTACAAGTGCAAATGTAACTTCATGGCCCATGTGCTGAAGTCAGTTTTCGGCCTGGTCAAGTCTATTTTGAAGTGGTTCTAATGCCACACCACACTTAAAAGTCCAAAGAGCTGCACGCATGTGGGTCCAGAGCCGCGGTCTGCCATCAATAGAACATTCCCTGAGCCCTAAGCCATCAATAGAACATTCCTTGAGGGCTCCTGGACTGTGAGAGGGGGCAGGCTAGGCTGAGGGGATTCTTCCCCCCCCCCCCCCCCACCGCACCCACCCCACAGGGCACAAATTTTCATGCACCAGGCCTCCAATACTGACAAAAAAATACAGAGAGAAGAGAATCATGAATATTTTGAGACCTGAACCTCCTATTGATGAGTGATTTCTCAAACTCCTCAATTACCAGTGAATCCAAAGGCCTATAATAGTTGAATGACTTACTACTGTTACACTATAAAACTATCACATAAGGAGATGATCCCATGTCCATTGGTTCCCAGGCTCAGTACTTGATATTGTGCACGTTATATAAATATTTATCCCTTTCCACACTTGATTTGCTTGGTTCTGGGAACAGATACACCAACATCAAAATGCTACCTTGATTAATTCTGAGATGATCAAAAGCTAGAATGAGTAAATTAATAATAATGAGCACTGGCCAGGTAGCTTAGATGGTTAGAGCATTGTGCTGATGTGCCAAGGTTGTGGGTTCGAACCTCAGCGAGGGCACATACAAGAACCAACCAATGAATGCATAAATAAGTGGAACAACAAAGCGTTTGTTTCTCTTTTCCTGTCTCTAATAATTAATCAATAAATTAAAAAGTTTAAAAAATGTAATACTGGATCAGTCACCTCTTTTTCCATAGCAGCCTGATGTTTCTTGATAAGTTTCTCCATTTCTGCAGCAAAATTGTTACGTTGAGTTTCAAGATCTTTATCTAATCTGAGGCGATGTTCATCCATCTCAGCCTTTAGCTTATTTTCTAGTGTCATCAGCTGCTTTTGATGTTGTCGCCTCATTCTCTTATAGCCAGACATCTGCTCTCTAAGTTCAGAGTCCTGCTCATGTTCTTGCATTTGCCTTGTAACCTAAAAGAATAAAAAAAGCAAACATTTTCTTTTCAAAAGCATTTTAGACCACTCTGGTAATAACTAAGTAGGCAATTAATGTAAGAGATCCCAGCTAGCAATTTCTAGTTAAATTCCCAGTAGGTCTTTTAAACAGACAAGCTGGTTCTAAAATTTATATGGGAATGTAATGGAATAGGCAAACAATCTTCAGGGGGGTTAAAGTTAGAAGCATATACTTCAGTAATCAAAATAGTGTGGTTTTAAGGATAGGCTGAGTAGATCAAAGGAACAGAATAAAATATAGAAATAGACCCATACATATTCAGTCAATTGATTTCTGCCAAAAATTCAAAGAGGAAAGTGTGTTTTTTTTTTTTTGTTTTTTTTTTAACAATCCTGTTAAAACAACTGGTTCTCTGCATGAAAATAAATAAATAAATAAATAAACCTTAACTCCTATATCAATCTAAATACAAAAATCAATTTGAAAAGAGTTATTTAACCTAAACATGAGACCCAGAGTCATATAGCAGAAGGAAACAAAGTATCTTCACAAACATGGGGTAGGCAAATATTTCATGGTCAGTACACACAATACTGACTATAAAGAAAGAAAATGTATAAATTGGATTTTCAAATTGATGTGAAATTCACATAAAATCAAATCAATCACACTTTAAAGTGAACACCTCAGTATTTACTATATACGTAGGTTAGCCTATGTATATACCATTATAAAAACTCTTCAAACTGAATATCTAAGATCTGTGCATTTGATTGTATGAAAAAAATTCAAGGCAAAAGAAGTTAGACTGAATTATTGCGTATAGTAAATATATTGAATACTATAGCTATGCTTATCTTTGCACATAAATCTGCATACTCTGAATTTTTATTTGAAATCAATGAAATTACAGTATTAAGTTCAAGGAAAGGGACCTTAAGTTTTCTAAATCTATAATTTAAATGCTCTTAATTAATTTGAGTGAGCCAAATTATGGGACAGAAGACTTGCTTGGGAAACATATAATATATGCCAAGACACAAACTGGCCCCTCTCTACATACTTATTAAAATAGCTATGGAAAAAAATTAAGCAAATTTGCCTCTTGCTCTGTTCAAAGAGTTATTTAGATGTTGCAGAATAGTAGGAATGACCTGAATTATGGTGAGAGATGGTGTTCTTGGCCCCATGTCATATAGCATGGGATTTATAAAATCTGCATATGTAGTTAACAAGTTAGATAACTCCCTTATCTTTTTTTCTTTCTGTCATTTTCTCCAATAGCCTATCTATACTAATAAAAGAGTAATATGCTAATTAGACCAGGAGACCTTTCAGATGTCCTTCCCGACAAAGCCATGGGGCTGGGCTGAGGCAGAGGTGGTTAGGGGCAATCAGGCTGGCAGGGGCAGGGGGGCAGTTGGGGGCAATCAGGCCAGCAGGAGGGGCAGTCAGTTGGGAGCGAGCAGGCCAGTGGGGTGTGTGTGTGTGTAATCAGGGGCGGGCAGTTAGGAGTGATCAGGCCAGAAGGGAGGGCAGTTAGGGTTTATCAGGCCAGCAGGCAGAGGGATTAGGGTGATCAGGCAGGAAGGCAGGTGAGTTGTTAGGAGCCACTGGTTCCGGAATGCAAGAAGGAGGTTCGATTGCCAGCAGTCAGACAACCCTGAGGGGTCCTAGATTGGAGAAGGTGCAGGCCGGGCTGAGGGACACCCTCCCCCATGTATGAATTTCATGCACTGAACCAATAGTCTATATATATATATGCCTAAGATGCAAAGTGTCCCATTGAGAGTTTGACTGACCAGGAATTCGACTGTTCACTATGACATGCACTGACCACCAGGGGGCAGCGCTGAATGAAGGCCGGGCCAGCAGGCAGCCACTAGGGACCCTATTCATGTATGAATTTCATGCACTGAGTTTTTTTCTATAATTTCTTTCTATCCCTAGAATCCTTTACTGTGTTTTGGTCCTACTATTTGATCAAGATTATAAGTACCCCATCAAAATAGTGTTCCTCTAATTAACAAATAATCTTTTTTTATTGTTATTTGGGAAATCAGAAAAACTACATTTTTGAGTATGTCAAATTGGATCACTTGACATTTTCCAAACATTTCCCCTCATTTTTTTTAAGCCTCAGTATTTCCTTATTGTCAATTTTTATGTGGAAATAACATTTTTCCTCTTTCTCCAGCCTAAAACTAATCATTTAAGGCTTAATTCATTTTATAAATACTCCTTTATGCCCTGAATTAAAAGGAATCTGAATTGCCCAACCAGAGTGGCTCAGTGATTGAACATTGACCTATGAATGAACCAGGAGGTCACGGTTTGATTCTGGGTCAGGGCACATGCCCAGGTTTCAGGCTCAATCCCCAGTGTGGGACATGCAGGAGGCAGGCAATCAATGATTCTCTCTCACCATCAATGTTTCTATCTCTCTCTCCCCCTCGCCCTTCTTTTCTGAAATCAACAAAAAAAAATTATATTTTAAAAAGTCATCTGAATTCCTGCTGAGTACCTTGTAGTACTCTTAAGTGTTTAATATTTAGATATATATAAAGGCAGTGACCTTAACGACTGAAGGCTCGACTAACCACCGAAGTCAGTCCTACAGTCAGTGCTGAGTTGCTGTGGTGACCCAGCAATGACAACTTAGGGAACTGTGGATCAGGCCCAGAAGCACGCCTCTCTTGCTCCCGGGCCTCTGCAGGGGCTACTGATCAGCCCTGCCTCTGATCATGCCTGGAAGTGCTGACTGGCAAAGAAACTGACCAATCAGGACCAAATCTGGGTGAACTGTAAGGAGCCAATGACTGCCTAGGAGGCAGAGCTTTTGCCACTAAAAAAAAAAAAAAAAAAAAAAAAAAAGGCATAGAAACCGATCAATCAGAACCAAATCTGGGTGAACTGTGAGAAGCCAATGGTTGCCTATAAGGCAGAGCTTTAAAAAAAAAAAAAAAAAAAAAAAAAAAATATATATATATATATATATATATATATATATATTTTTTTTTTTTTTTTAATTGATTTTTTATAGAGAGGAAGGGAGAGAGATAGGGAGTTAGAAACATCGATGAGAGAGAAACATCCTCCTGCCTCCTGCACACCCGCCATTGGGGATGTGTCCTTGACCAGAATCAAACCTTTTAGTCAGGCTGACGTTCTATCCACTGAGCCAAACCGGTTTCAACTAGAAGGTGGAGCTTTTTTTTTTTTTTTTTTAATATATTTTATTGATTTTGTACAGAGAGGAAGGGAGAGAGATAGAGAGTTAGAAACATCGATGAGAGAGAGTCATCGATCAGCTGCCTCTTGCACACCCCCTACTGGGGATATGCCCGCAACCAAGGTACATGCCCTTGACCGGAATCGAACCCGGGACCTTTCAGTCCCCAAGCCGACGCTCTATCCATTGAGCCAAACCGGTTTCGGCTAGAAGGTGGAGCTTTTGACACTGACTGGCACAGAAACCGATCAATCAGAACCAAATCTGGGTGAACTGTGAGGACCCAATGGCTGCCTAGGAGGTGGAGCTTTTGATGTTGAATGGTATAGAAACCAACCAATCAGAACCTAATCTGGGAGAATTGCGAAGGCAGAACTTAAGGTGGGGGCTGAGATGGAGTTTTAAGGCAGTCGAGGGCAAGATCAGACTGGCAGAGGAGGGCAGTTTGGGGCGAGATCAGGCCTGCATGGGAGGGCCATTGGGGGTGAGATCAGGCCTGCAGGGGAGGGCAGTTGGGGGCAAGATTAATCTGACAGGGGAGGGCAGTTGGGGGCAACCAGGGTGGCAGGGTAGGGCAGTTTAGGGCAAGATTAGTCTGGCAGGGGAAGGTAGTTGGGGGCGAGATCAGGCCAGCAGGGGAGAGCAGTTGAGGGCAAGATTAGTCTGGCACACAGAGGCAGTTGGGAGGCAAGATCAGGCTGGCAGGGGAAGGCAGTTAGGGGCGATCAGGCAGGCAGGCAGAGAGGTTAGGGGTGATCGGGCAGGCAGGCAGGTAAGCGGTTAGGAGCCCGGGGTCCCAGATTGCAAAAGGGTGCAGGCTGAGCTGAGAGACCCCCTTCTCCTCTCCCCGTACACATTTTTTGTGCAATGGGCCACTAGTATTCTAACATATTAGTTATTTGTGTACATTTCTTGAAGATATTATTAGTTTAATGTCTGAGTGTTTCATATATTCTTTCTTCTAACAGGCACTTAATTCCGAATAAATGTTTTCCAAATAAGCCTCAAATACAACAACAACAAAAAAATCGTTATATTTGAGTATAGATGACAAGATCCAACATGGAAAATATACTTCAAATTCAGGTGAAGCACATACCAGTGATGCTGTCCGTATAGTAGCAAAGTGTTCTCGATTACGATAGTGTGGTTTATGACGAGATACTTGGGGTGGAGATTGTGGATCTGATGCTCTTGTTCTAGAATCTACCTCTTCTCTATAATTTTCTTCCTCCTAAATAAAAAAAGAGACAACACTTTTGAGGTGTACAGAGTTCATCTGAACTTTTAAGGTATTTCCAACATAAGTAAAATCAGGAGATGTTATTTCTTCAGTGTATGAAATAGCAGAGACTCAGGATAAGAAAATGTATAAGGCTAGATTTATATCCTACTCATATGTAAAATTGCAAAGCTTTAATATGACTTGAAAATAATGATGATGAAACATGCGGCCAATATTTTAAATAGCAGCAATGAAACTGATTTTTCGAAGGCTCCTGGGTTTTAGAAGCAATAATATAGGTTAAAAATGTCTTTATAATGTGTCTGCCATTTGTCCAAGTAACCAAAAAATAGTTGTAAATTAATGTTTTTCCTTATAAATTACCTTAGTTCATTAACTAAAGAGAAGTCAATTAAGTGGGCAACCAACTAATTATGGGACTAATCTTTTATATAGCTGATTCTATCGTAAGAATATAAAAATTAAACATGATTTTGCTCTGAATAACACTACCACTTATCTAATCATTCTTAATAACTTTTTTGTATGTGATAAAATATATGTAATATAAAATTTGCTATTTTAACCATCTTTAAGTATATAAGTCAGTGGCATTAATTACATTCTTAATGCTGTACAACCATTGCCACTATTTCCAAACATTTATCATCCCAAATGGAAACTCTGTATCCATTAACAAAAATTCTCCTCTACTCAGCCCCTGGTACCCTTTAATCTACTTTCTATCTCTATGAATTTGCCTATTCTAGGTATTTCATATAAATAGAATTATACAATATTTATTGTTTTGCATCTGGTTTGTATCACTTAGCATGTTTTCAAGGTTCACTCCATGTAGCATATCAGAATTTCATTCCTTTTTATAGTTGAATAATATTCCATTAGATGTATATACCACATTTTGTTTATTTATTCATTGGTGGATACTTATGTTGGTTCCACCTTTTAGCTAATGGTTTCTACTAACATTTTAGGTAATACCACAAACTGTTAAGTTAAAAAGGAAACATTCCTAATAATTGCTAAAAGAAACTACCTGACCTCAAATATTTTTAAGAAAATTAAAAATTTTTGTACTTGAAAGTGCAAAAAATAAGGTAGCATACAAATCTATTTCTTATATACTGCATTTATACTTTTCTGTAACTACACTCAATTTTTAAAAATATTTATCTTTATTATTGAAACTATTATAGATGTCCCCCTTTTGACCCCCATTCACCCTTTCCTCCTCACTCCTGTCCCCTCCCCAGGCCTTCACTGCACTATTGTCTGTATCTGTGGATTATACATAAACTACACTCAATTTTATTTTAAACATGTAAACATGGATAATGCAAAAAGTTATTTTTTTATCCTCACCTGAGGATATGATCTTCATTGATTCAAGAGAGGGAGAAAGGGAGAGGGAGAGAAAGAAAGAAACTCCGAATGGTTGCCTCAGGCATGCGCCTTTACAGGAAATTGTGTCCATTACCCTTAGATGCAATGGACGTTGATCTAACACTGGCCAGGGCCCAAAGTTACTTTTGATCATCTTAACTCTTTCTCCTACTCCCCAAAAGTAACCATTATCACTAATTTCATACTTACTATTTTAAAATACTTTGCTTTTCATCTTATAATGAAATAATACAAATATTTCAAATAATACATATCTTATTTCTGTATTTCTTTCTTCTAAAATTAAAAAAAAAATTATATTCTTAAAACATTAGTTTCCCAAATGCATACATTACAATGGGAATTAACAAGCCTATTGTTCCAAATTCCTGAAACATTAAAAAAAAATTCCTCTTACACTAATCAGATGAAGAAAATTATTTACAAAGTTGAAAATTTTCACTAAAACCCAAATACTCACAGGTTTTAAGTGGATGACAGAACTATTAGACATCACTGTATGATCTCCCTCCATCATGTCCAGCTCACTCTTGTCATCCGAGGCATCTGGAAGACTGTTAACACTACTGCTTTGGCTGCTGGCACTAATGGACATACTGGGAATAGACTGATTACTTCCAACACTATTCACTGTTCCTGTCCGTCCAACACCATGATCTTGTTCCTAAGGGAAAAAAACATTAGGTTCAAATATCGGTATTTCTTTTGAATTCTTGAATACAAGTATCTCGCACATTGCTTGGCATACAGTCTTCAGAAAGTCACAGGTCTATTATGAGAAATCCCCCTTAATTGTCAAACCAATAAGTTTAACAACTATTCCTTGACAGTTAAAAAACCCAAATGTGTGAAAAAGTCAGTTAACTAGCTTTGGATTATTTCTAAAGTGTAGCATTTTCTCTAAACTGATATTTTTAAAATCTATTTCTACCACACAACTCATGGGCTATATAGAGATTATGCTCATTTTTCAATGATTCCCATGGTTAAAATAAGCCCCCAATTTTTTTTTTTTAATCTTGTAAACAACTCCCCCTCCCCCTTTAAATATTTTTATTGATCTCATAGAGCACATGTGTCAAACACAAGGCCCGCGGGCCAAATCCAGCCCGCCAGGCCTTGCAATGTGGCCCGCACCGAGCTGTCATCACTGCACTCCGCTGTCAGTTTATGACATTGTCAGTTTATGACTGTTCAATAAACCATTCGGCCCGCGATTTAGGCTGGATTTTAGATTTTGGCCCCTTCTCTGATTGAGTTCGACACCCCTATCATAGAGGAAGGGAGGAGAGACAGAAACGTCAATGATGAGAGAGAATCACTGACTGGCTGACTCCCGCACATCCCCCACTAGGGATGGAGCCCACAACCAGGGCATGCGCCTTTGACCGAAATCAAACCTGGGACCCTTCAGTCTGTTGGCTGACACTCTATCTTCTGAATCAAACAGGCTACAGCTAAACAACCCCTTTCAGTTATTTTTTATTGAAGCCCTGTATAAGTATACTAGAGGCCCAATGCATGAAATTCGTGCAAGGTGCTCAGCTCTAACAGCCCTGGCTTCGTCCAGGAGGTTGTTTGGCTGTCCAGTCTAATTAGCATATTATGCTTTTATTATTTATAAATTGTTCCTTTTTCCCTCAGAATATAATCTCTAGCCCATCCTCTACCACCATATAATTAACATTAATTCTTATCCATTTTCGTGTAAATTGAAAATGACATATTACTTATATATTTAATCAAAATCATAAGACAGTTTTTCTGAAGAAACCAGGCAAGCAATGGTATCTAGGCACTAACATTATAGCGGTCTTACCATATCAAAATTCTATAGACATGTAGAATTTTTTAAAGATATGCAGAATTTAATTAATATAGACCAGTAGTTCCCAATATTTTTCTGGTCATGCCCCACTTGTGACATATAATTCTTATTATTTAAAAAGTGAACTCCCACCGAAACCGGTTTGGGTCAGTGGTAGAGCGTTGGTCTGTGGACTGAAAGGTCCCGGGTTCGATTCCGGTCAAGGGCATGTACCTTGGTTGCGGGCACATCCCCGGTAGGGGGTGTGCAAGAGGCAACTGGTCAATGTTTCTCTCTCATCGACGTTTCTGGCTCTCTATCTCTCTCCCTTCCTCTCTGTAAAAAATAAATAAATAAATAAATAAATAAATAAATAAATAAATAAAAAGTGAACTCCTATTCACACGGAGGAAGCCTAAAAGGCCATTATCTTGGTCTTAAACAAGCTTCCAAAGAACATGGCATTCATGAGAGAGAAAAACAAAAGAACAAAAGGACAACTGAAGTACTGAGGAAGAAAGCACTAAGAAATTGTTTAAAAAATAATATGAAGTGATATGAAAAAATAGCAAATGAAGTTTTAAAACATATATTAGAGATCTAAAATGCATAAATATGTCTCTATATATTTACATACTGTATATGAGGCCCCTAGAACCATAAGAAATACAAAAAATTCACTATTAATAATTCATTCTTGAATTGCCCCCCTTAAAAATCAAAATGCCCCCCCTGTGAGGCCTGGGCCCCACATTGGGAACCACTGATATAGACCCATCTTGGTGTATATCTCTCACTATATACAGATATATATCTCATACATATATGAACTTATATCCCTAGCCTATTGAAGTTACTACTTTAGAATTATAGATTTAACTACATTAGAATTTTATTAATTTCACAACTTTGCTAAAATAGTCATATACTTAAAACAGCCCCAAACAATTTTCTAATGACTATTATAAGAATAAAATAAAAACAAAACTGTAAGTTAAGGAAGTATTGTATTTTATAGTTCATTAACTATGCAACACTGTTATTATAAAAAGAAAAGTAACTAACTACTGCTCCTGGTTTCAGACTGCAAAATGATCTCCTTCACTGGAAAGTAATACAAAAAAATCAAAGCTTTGGCATTCTAACAGGTATAAAGAAAAAAAGATAAAGTGAATTAACCATTTTGAGCCTTGCTTTACTAATCTGTAAAATGAGTATTTCAGAACTGTGTAGACGGAACAAAATTGTACAGAACTGAAAAAAAGTGTTTACGGTGACAAAGTAGAACACTTGGTAACTTTCTGAGTGAGTTTTGGCAACTTCCAGAGTTTATTATTTCAAATATTTCCAAAAGCATGTCCCATGAAATTGGAGAATGGTAAAAAAGAAAAAGAAAAAAAAGGTCCAGTGGCCAAGAACTTTGAGAGGAACTACATTAAATAAAATTGAACAGGTTTCCTTAATAAAGGACTTGCAGGGCTTTACTATCCCAATATACACTAAGAAGGGTTGGGTTTAAATAATGCAATATCTTTTTCCCATCTGGGATCCAGGTAAGAAAACACAACCTAGGAACCACTGATCTAAAAGATTTGTGACAAAACAGATTACATAAGGAAAGAAGCCAATGAAGAGAGCTCAATATTTCAGCCATTTCTAAGTTATTACCTCTTCTTCTTCCTGTGCTTCTACTGCTGGTCCATTATGTGCCTCCTGGAAAAGGAGTTTCTTCATTTTTCTATATTGCAGATTGTCCAGCTCTCTTACTGCATCCTTTGTCCTTTGAATGAGATCTATTAACACTGTTTCAGGGCGTTCCCGAAGAACAAACATGTGCTGGATAAGAGAAAGTAAAAGTTAAAACCTATGCTCTATATATTTTTTAATTAGTACAAATGTACCCCTCCTAGAATTACTATCCTAAATAATTATGATAGATATTTAATAATTCCTAAATAAATATGATAGATATCTAAAGCTATCTAGTTGTACTATACTTCTGACTTCTTTCATTTACAAAGTTGTCATTTGCACATACATATTCTGTGCCTACATAACTACCCCTGCAAATTTTATAAAAACTTTGAAGATACTTTTGTTGGACAATTGAAAATGCTGAGTTAAAATAATCAAAAAGTCTAATTAAAGTCTAAGAATTAAGTTCAATTATTAAATTAGAGCCCTAAATTCAATTGTTAAATAAAGGTTTACATATTCTAGAACTGCTGATTTCATAGTTAAGTATGTTAGTTCTTAGGTTTCAACAAGAATGTATTTACTGATGGTGGTTTTATGTTACATAAAACCTTGATATTATTGGCTCCTTTGTATGTTTCATAAGCAACACTTCATAAAACACTAGCAGCTGATTAAAAGCCATTATATTAGTAATATTTTATTTCTTTTTTAAAATATGGTTTTATTAATTTTAGAGGAAGGGAGAACAAGAAAAAGATAGAAACATCAATGATGAGAGAATCATTGATCAGCTGCCTCCTGCACATCCCTAAGGAGGACTGAGCCCCTAATCAGGGCATAGGCCCTCACCAGAATTGAACTGTGAACTCCTGGTTCCTGGGTCACCCCTCAAACACTGATCCATACTTGCTGGGCATTATTAGTGATTTTTACCAATAACATTTATGAAGCTTAACCTTATTAAATACAGAAAAATAGAAAGAATGACTCTACCATTAGAAGTACCACTGTTACATTTTGGTATATTTCTTTTCTTTCATTTTTTCAATTACAGTTGATATTCAATATTATATTAGTTTCAGGTGTACAGCATAGTGTTTTAAAAACTTATGAAGTGATCCTCCCAAATAAGTCTAGTACCCACCTGGCACCATACATAGTTACTACAATATTATTGATTACATTCTATATGCTGTACTTTATATTCCAGTGATGGTGTATTTCTTTTAAAAAATTTTCTATATACATTTAAAAAACTTTTTTCTTTTTTTCTCTTTATGATGGACTGTGACAGAAATGTAATTAGGCCAAGGAAAAAGAAGCACTTGATACTTTCCAATAAGGCTGTTCCAATACACTCAGAATTCAATAAAGGTAAATGAATACTACCTGTAGTTGGGATCTAATCCTGAAATACCAAATACTTGACCCTGGTGGGTTAGGTTTTTGTCAAAAGAGTTTATCCTTGGGCAAGTGTAAGAAGGCAGTAACATTCTTCCTTTTTCCTGAGCCTTAAGTTTCTTGGTATGTACCACTATCTACAATATTAAGTCGTCTTCTTCTATTATTATTATTATTATTATTATTATTATATTATTATTATTATAATATTACTAGAAATCCAGTGCACAAAATTCTTGCACTGATAGGGTCCCTAGAGGCTGCTGGCTGGGGCCTCCCTGCTTTCCCCGGGCCACCCTGTCCCCAGAACTCGCGGGAGAACTCCAGTAGAGGAGACAATTTGCATACTATGGTTTTATTATATAAGATTATTATTACTAGAGGCTAGGTGCACAAAATTAGTGCAGGGATGTGGTTCCTAGGCTTAGCCAGTGATCGAAGTGCAAGAATCGGGCATGGAAGGGCAGGTCCCAGGTGACCTCTGGGCCCTGGACAGCACCTGCGTCCTCAGGCCCCTGCTCGCCCCCTCCACCTGAGTCACTGTGCCTGAATCCCCATGCAGAGATGTGGTGAGTGCAGCCGGATGCCAAGGGCCAGGGTGCAGCGTGGGCCTCTGGGCTGCCCAGCAGCACCGCACGGAAGCCAGGTGGGTAGCACACTCTCTCCATACCGGCTTCTGCACAAACCCAGGGGAGCCCGACTGGCGCCTGCGGTCCCAGCGGCTGTGGCCCGGCTCACCCTGAAGAGGCCATGCGGGAGCAGGGTGGGCTCTTTGCAGGTGCCTGGCACCTGAGCTCAGGGGCTTCCCTGGCATGCAAGCCCTGGTGTCCTGGGGGAGGTTAGCAGGGGGAGTGAGTGAATTTGGTAGACATCCCGCATTCTCAATGCACTTCCATCCCCATCACCCCTGCCCCCAGGTAGCTGGCCTGAGGTCGCCGTGTGCCACCTCCTGGTGGTCAGCGCACATCAGAGGGAGTGGTCAAACTCCTGATGTCCGGGTCAACTGACCACCCGAGGGAACAATTATTATTATTATTTTAAAATATATATATTTTATTGATTTTTTACAGAGAAGAAGGAAGAGAGATAGAGAGCTAGAAACGTCGATGAGAGAGAAACATCGACCAGCTGCCTCTTGCACACCCTCTACTGGGGATGTGCCCACAACCAAGGTGCATGCCCTTGACCGGAATCGAACCCAGGACCTTTCAGTCCGCAGACCAATGCTCTACCACTGAGCCAAACCGGTTTCGACCCGAGGGAACAATTAGTATATTAGGCTTTTATTATATAAGATTACTAGTGACGGTGCACAAAATTTGTGCACATTAAAAGGGGATTAATTAGAGGAAATGATTTAATATTGCTATTTGCCTTTTCTCTATAATAGAAGTGTCAGAAATGAAAGAAAATTAGTAAAATGTATATGAAAACCTTCTTCCTGTCAGAGTCTGGGGCTCACCCTGGGACCCAGAGTCAAGTCCCTGCCCACCCTCAAAAATCATGTGAGACCCAGACCCAGCAGGCTGCGGCCCTCCCCCCTCCCCCACATATGGGCTAGATCCAGACCCGGCCAGTCCCATCCTTGTCAAATCCTGCCGGGCAGGGGGCATAGCCTAAGGTTCCCTGGCCCGGTGCCAGGATGGGAGCAGGGCCTGAGGTCCCCAGCCCAGACCGGGACAGGGGGCGTGCCTTGAGGTCCTCTGTCAAGCCCTGCCAGGTGGAGGACACAGCCTGAAATCCCCTGTCAAGCCCCACTGGGTGAGGGGCATAGTTTGAGGTCCCCTGTCAAGCCCCGCCAGGCGGGGGTACACAGCCTCAGGTCCTCCATCAAGCTCTGCTGGGTGGGGGCGTGGCCTAAAGTCCCCTGTCTAGCTAGTCCCACCAGGTGGGGGACTCGGCCTGAGGTCCCCGAACTGGCACTGGGACAGGGGGAGCAGCCTGAGGTTCCCTGTCAAGCCCTGCCGGGTGGGGCGCAGCCTGAGGTCCCGTCAAGCCTGGGTAGGGGACATGGCCTGAGGTCCCCTGTCAAACCCCTTGGGAGTGGGGGAGGGCGTAGCCTCAGGTCCCTGCTGATTGCTCATTAGGGCTCCTTATGGGAACTTGGCCTCAGCTGTGGGTACAGCCATCTTTGTGAAGAGTGATGGTCAATTAGCATATTCCCTTTTTATTAGATAGGATAGGATTATTATTATTTATTCCTCACCTGAGGACATATTTATTGATTTTAGAGAGAGAGGAAGGGAGATAGAAACGGGTCTATGGCCATACCACCCTGAACGCGCCCGATCTCGTCTGATCTCGGAAGCTAAGCAGGGTCGGGCCTGGTTAGTACGTGGATGGGAGAAACATTGATCAGTTGCCTCCCATACACACCCTGACTGGGGATCAAAACTGCAACCTCAGCATGTGCCCCAACTAGGAATTGAACCTGCAACCTTTCTGGTACATGGGGCAATGAATACTCCAACCAACTGAGTCAGGTGCTGGGGCCAATATTCAGTCTTCTTATAAAAAAATAATATATTTCTAAGTTTAATAACTTTCTACATGTAGATCTTGCTTATTTTTCACTAACATAATTCCTAGGTATACTGAACATTTTGTTGCTGCAATGAGTGCCTATTTATTCAGGCTTTCGTTACTGAAACTTTATTGCTTTTCAACATACTATGGGTTGCAAACAATACTACTGAATATATATATGAAGATTTTCTTTGTATCTTTAACTGCTGTTCAGTGAAAATAAGCTGAACCTCTTTGAAACTCTAAAACATTCATGTAATGAAAGTCTACTTACATCTTGTAGTGAAAATCAACAAGATTCCTCAGGATCACAAAGAGATAGACACAAATCCTATTTACTAATAATGTCTTAACTAGATGTTTTAGGAAGTACATTAATGTCAACAATATTACTACTGTTATTAAGAAGATGGTAAGCCTACAAATGAAATAATAATTTTTTGAGAATATAAAGGATACCATATGTAATGTGTTTAAGCAACAAATCTATTGAAACTGAAAAGAATTTACATAATTTAAAAAATATTTTCATTAAGTTAGAAAAAGATATTTCCAGAAAGGAAACAAAAACGATAACCATTTTTAAGTTTCTATTTTGAATATTTGACTATATATTGTATTTAGCGACAGTAAAACCAGTTAATAAATTTTTTTTGGGAAAAACAAAAACAAATGAAAAACTTAGCATCTGAGAAAACTTTCCAACAATATTCTAGTAAAAATGGTAGGGCATTTTCTTTCTTTCTTTTTTTTTCTTTTCTTTTTTTTTTTTTTTAACATATTTTATTATTTTTTAAACCGAGGGTATTTTTCCATTAATTATAGAGAGAGTGTTAGAGAGAGGGAAAGAGAAAAATATCAATGTGAGAGAAACACATTGATTGGTTGCCTCCTGTAGGTGCCCCGACCACTGCCCAGGCTGAGGAGGAGCCTGCAACCAAAGTATGTGCCCTGGACAGGAATCTAACCTGGGAACCTTTGGTCAGCAGGCCAGCACTCTATCCATTGAGCCAAACTGGCTAGGGCTGGTAATACTGATTCAGAATCAAAGAGGAATAAAGCACATTTAAATAAATAATTTCTTGGGGATAGAAAACAAACTTAAGACTATAAACTGACCTTTAAAAGTTCCTCTGATGTAGGGCGATCTTGAGGGATTTTCTGGAGGCAAGAATCTACAAAGTTGCGAAAATAATCAGACCTATTGTAAAGGAAAGTATCAAGTGAACATATTGCTATTTCCTTTAAAAAACAGATCCACAAATCAAGGTATATGCCTATTGGTGGGAGGGGGGATGGAAAAATTTTGACAGAAAGCAGACGCAATACATACCATGTATTTCATATAAATCTATAAAAACCATCTAAAGCAACCAGTGAATCTTTACCATTTTTCAAAGATAAACTTGCACAGATGATTTAAAAATCCTGCTCTTACATAATAACATAACTCATTCTAAATTAAGGCAAAATTAGGGAAGTCAATTTTTTTCTTCTTTGCATTCAAATTAAAATGACATCCTTGTCAATTTGTTTTCTCTCTTCTCTAAGCCATCTCTCCCTTGTTTGCTTCTTAGATTATCTCTTATATAGCACACTCTTAGCTTTGGAGGGAGCATTTTGTATACCTATTTGATATCCATGAACAAATGGATAACATTTCCATTAAACCAATTAAGTTATTTTTAAAAACATTAAAAGTCTGCAACATATTACTATAGCATGTTATGATAAGAGTTCAGTGAGCAAGGCAGTAAGTAATAATTCATCATTTGTCTTAAAATATCAGATAACATTTTATGTTCCTTGTGCAAGATTTTTTTTGACTCCCCAAAGAATCTAAGTCTGTGTTCAATATATTTATTATTTATATGTACCATAGTACTAAACTCTGTGCCAAAAGATTCCTTATACATGTCTCTAATTCAGGGGTCCTCAAACTTTTTAAAGTGGGGGCCAGATCACGGTCCCTCCGAGAGCTGGAGGGCCGGACTATATGAACTACTAATTCCTACTGTAACACCTCGGCTGCGCTCAATGCCCAAAAAACCTGGCGGGCCGGATCAGACTCCTCTGCGGGCCGCATGTGGCCCGCGGGCCGTAGTTTGAAGACCCCTGCTCTAATTTATGTGCCTTAATTATGTAATCTTTAAAAAAATAAAGTATCGCTAATTTATATATCTACTTGTGAATTTTAAAGTATTTATTAAATATACTAGAGGTCCGATGCATGAAAATTGTGCAAGAGTAGATGCTGCTGCCTCAGCCCTGCCCCCTGCCCACTGGTCATTCCAGAAGGTCATCAGAAAGGTCGTTTTGGAGGATTGTCAGGAAGGTCGTTCCAGAGGTCATTTAGCCAACTGGTCTAATTAGCATGTTACCTCTTTATTATATAGGATTAGAGTTTCTCCTACACTTTTTCAAATGCTAGATACACCCGAAGAATCAATTTCCCATTAAAATTTTCTACCACTAATAAAAATTCTAGTTTTTAAACTATCAATCAGTTCTACATATGTAAAATAAATGAACTTAATTTTATCAAATCAAAGAAGCACTAAGAAAAGGAACATCAGAGCATTCTGAATAATAAATAACATAAAAACTAGAATGATCACAAAGTTATATATTCATGTTTAAATTGTGTTATTATATAATCAGGGTAATATGTATTCCTAAAGTTCAAAGAAAATATAAAATATAAATTTTTGTAAAAAGCAATATGTTTTGCTTCCATTTGCATCACTGAGATACATATGCTATGAAAAGCAGACATATTAAAGGATAAACATGATATAGGGGTAAAATAAACCTATTTTACTTATCATTGTGTAGTTTATTTAACACAAGTTCACTGAGGGAATTAAACAAGATAATAGCATACACGATAATGTCTCTTAATAATCCAATAAAAATAATATACTCCAAAGCAATGATAGATTAATTAGACTACTGTTTCAAAAATAAGCCTATTTTCATCTGTCTTAAGATAGAAATACATTTTACCTAATTGAAATGAAATCATTTTGATAACATTACAAGAACACATTTAATTTATAAAATGTTGAGTAATAAATCTCTTAGCAATACTCACCATTCATTAGACTGTAGTGTAGGGGATTCATTTTGGGCTATATGATATAAGGCACTCATTGCATTCATATTAAATAAAGGAGGCTTTCTTTCCGCTGTAGGAGAAAGAAAACTTGTTATTGTTCTTGCAAATATCGTTAGTTGTTGTTTTCTTAAATAATTTCAAACTTAGCAAAAATATTCTAAGTTGAGTTAGAAACACATGTTCAAGTAAATCAATTTAGATTAAATTGCTGATCATCTACCATTACTAAATATTTTAAAACAAGAACACCCTACTAAAGAACAATAATACCTCCATTAAATCAGGCCATTAATGCTGATACATGACTTTCATCTAATCCTCATTCCCCATTCAAATTTCAATCTAATGTCAAATAATGTCCTCTGTACCAAAAGTGAGCTTTAATCACTTGTGTCCTTCAAGGAAACTGCCTATTTTATCTAAGTTGTTAACTTTATTAACATAAGATAATTCATACTATATCCTTAGTCTTTTTAATGCCTATAAAATCTGTAGTGAAGTCACTTCTCACACCTGATATTGGTAATTTGTGTCTTCTTTCTTTTTTGCCTGATAAATCTGGCTAGAGGTTTATCAATTATCTTGAAGAACTAGTTTCTGATTTATTTTTTCTATTGTATTTGTTTTCTATTTGATTGATTTTTACTTTGACCTTTCTTATTCTTTCTTCTGCTTATTCTGGGTTGAATTTGCTCTTCTTTCTAAAATTTAAGACACTAGACATGTGTCTTATATTTTAACATCTAGTTCTGTGGTGTTCCTGCCAAAGATGTATAACCTAAATTTAATCATAAGATAAACTCATAGAGGGACATTCAAAAGTCTTGTATTTTTAGAATTGTTAAGGTCACGTCTTAAAATAAAATTAAGTTCCAGGTTCATCTGGTACTTTCCCTATTTTAGACATTGGATCAATTGTTCTCTTGAAGAGCTATGGCAATAGATGTGCTCATTGCTACTGAGTTGTCACTACAGTAGATAACATACAGGGTGTCCCAAAAATATGCATATATGTTTTAACAGCTGATGGCTCAATTTTGAAAATGAAATGTATTTTAATAAACACTGTCTTTAGCCAAAACCGGTTTGGCTCAGTAGATAGAGCGTCAGCCTGCGGACTGAAAGGTCCTGGGTTCGATTCCGGTCAAGGGCATGTACCTTGGTTGCAGGCACATTCCCAATAGGGGATGTGCAAGAGGCAGCTGATCGATGATTCTCTCTCATAGATGTTTCTAACTCTCTCTATCCCGCTCTCTTCCTCTCTGTAAAAAAAAAATCAATAAAATATATTTTAAAAATAAAATAAACAATAAACACTGCCTTTATAATTATTCAAATAGTGTGTGTACATTTTTGGGGGACACCCTATAATTATATACATACATGCACATTAATCACTTATATGTCTATTGAAAACAATTGTGTTCACTACAGTATCTCAAATCCAATCCAATACCGTATTTATTCGAGCTTTTTCTCCATTATATGTAATAATTTTCTGACAATGAAAAACCTTGCTCTAATTATTCTTAACATATTTTATTTGATAAATTCCCCCTGTATGTAACCAGTCTCTTATTCCACTGCCCTTTCTTGTGAACAGATGTCCCCCTTTCCCTGCTGAAGCTTTGAAACCCCGTTCCAAGTCACTCTTCAGTGTAAATGTCCTTTTCACCCACTCAGTTTCTTTTTCTTTTTTAAAACATGTTTTCTTTTTATTGATTCTAGAGAGAGAAAGCGAGAGAGTGAGGGGAGGGAGAGACATCAATGTGAGAAACATTGATTGGCTGCCTCCTGCATGCACTCACCCCAACTGGGGATCAAACACGCAGCCTGGGTATGTGCCCTGAGCTGGAATGGAACCGGCGAACCTTTAGTGCATAGGATGATGATCAAACAACTGAGTCCACTTAGTTTCTCATATCCCACCCAAACTACAGTGAGGCCCTCCTCATAAGTCGTAATCAGGAAAGCCCTGTTCTTTTTGATGAGGTACTGTGTGTCAAATGGATGTCCTCTAATACCATACAATATATTGCTCTCCATACTGTAACCTCCTCAACCTACTTGGATTCTGATAGACCAAACTGAGCCACCTCTATGAATGGTATGAATAAACCTGACTACCCACTTGCATGGTTACCCTCATTAAGTTCCTTTATCCCAAACCAGGATATTGGTCTGTGGGATCTCTCCCCTTTAATCAGATGACTCGTGATACTCCATCCTGGGTTATCATGGCTCACCAGCTAAATAGTTTAGGAAGGGGGCAGTTACTGAAGAAATTCTGAATGAATGAAATAACTTGTTTCTATGATAACTTATTAGAGTATTTAAATTTTTAAATGGTCTAACATTTAAAATTTTTTTTTCTTTGATTTTTAGAGATAGAAACATCGAAGATTAGAGAGAATCATTAATTGGCTGCCTCCTGCATGTCCCCTTAGTGGGGATCGAGCCTGCAATCCAGGCATGTGACCTGACTGGAATGGAACCCAGGACCCCTTGGTTACTTGGTTGACGTTCACACCAGCCAGGCTGGACATTTACTTTTTATTCAGTTTCTTCTTAAAGTAAAAAAAACTCTTTGCAAATGTCCTTGAAAAATATAGTAGTTTTCTTTTCACCCTTTGTAAAAAGGGTGGATCATTCCACTACTGACATATTAAAATAATAATAATAATAATAATAATAATTTCAAATGGAAGAAACATTTTATAAACCTCAAATTAAGACTAAAAGATCAGAAGAAAATGACATGATAGTCTCCAAACCTCAGTTTACTGATGTTGTCAAACTTAAAAATGATATAAAGCCTGAAGGCAATGGTTAATATAGGCATTCCAATACAAGCAAAAATAGTATTTTGGAAAAATATTAGACTGCAAGGTATAAACAGTCTGGTTGTATTGGAAATTACAATATTCATCTACTGTGTAATGATAAGCAATCTTTACTTTTATTTTTATCTCAATTTCCCTGTTACTTGTTTTAGAAAACTACTAACAAACCCAGGTTGATAATGATTTATCAAAATTACATATCGATTTTACTATTAACATGTTCTTTTCAATCCTTGATTACTACTAGAAGTGCTGAAATAAATATTCCCAGTATTTTACACTTTTAAATAAAGTTTAATAGAATTCTCCTGTAAGAAGAAAAAAAGGAAAGGATATTGGACTAATGTGGGGTGGGGGGAGGGTGGGTAGCGTGGGGAATCAAAAGCAAGAAGATGTTCATCATCATTGATTACAGTGACAGTTCAATTACCCACCTGGTTCACTTACAGTGGGAATGTTAGTAAAGTTATGATAGTCCACTGCCTTAAGCACAGTTCCATTCATAGGCAACAGAATAAAAAGTGTTCACAAAATCAAAATACTACATACAATATGATATACAGCCTGACTTCTAATTATCATACCTAACTTAAAGTCATAAGTATCTTAGGTAGAGATAAGTAATTCATAAATGCTTTAGAGATCTGCTATACATGGTAAATCTAGTAAGTATAGATATAGTCCAAGTGTTTAACAAATACTCATTAATATTAGACATAGATACTTTGAGCCATAGTGAAAATTTTTTTAGATCTAATTTAACAAAGCAAATATGATATACCTAACCTAATACATATAAAAATAACTGATCATCAAAATGAAAACTTTAATAAATTTGTTGCTTCCTTTAGTAAGTGACAAAATAAAAACCAAACCTAAAATTTGGTACAGAAATTGAGGTAAGACATTGATTAAACCTTACTACACAGTTATAAAAAAAAATGCTTACCTAGTTCAATACATGTTATTCCAAGAGACCATACATCTACTTTGCCATCATACTGTCCTTCATCCATGGCTAAAATTACTTCCGGGGCCATCCTAAAATATAAAATGTCATTTAAAGTTAAAAAAAATTTATACTATTCATTAAAATATAATGACTATCTACATGGAGAACACCTGTGCAGGCAATATATTTAGATATAAGAATTTTTATAATGGGAAATGAATGAATTACAGGTTGTGAGGTAAACAGTTACCATTGCACAGATAGTTTAAGACTTATTTTTACTGTATGTCATGATATATAACAGCATCCTAAAGGAAGGATGCCACAGAGCGGGCTTATATTCTGCATCTGTTCAATCTCGCAGATTCTAATATTGCATATCCTTTAGGCCAGTGGTGGTTTCAAGATCCCATTACAAACATCTAACTTTTGCTCTAAAGAGGGAATAAATACCGGCAATTATCTTTCTTGAAGTTACAAGCTCACACCATTTATTTAAGAAAATATTTGCCAAAATAACCAACACTAATTACTATAGTCTGTCACTCTTTCTTTCAAATAAAAATAGTGTTCTGTGATAAAAGTGTCTTAGCCTGGCTGGTGTTGCTCAGTGGTTGAATGTTGACCCAGGAAACAGGAGGTTCTGGTTTGATCTGGGATTGCATGCTCAAAACCCAGTAGGGAGCATGCAAGAGGCAGCCAATCAATGATTCTCTCATCATTGATGTTTCTAATCTCTCCCTCTCCTTTCCTCCCTCTGAAATCAATAAAAATTTTTAAAAGTGTCTAGGGAGACTCACAACTGAAACAATTATCAATCTTATAAGTATCTTGGTTATAAAATGAAATATTAATTCATACCTTCAACTAGAGACTAACGTTTTTTTTGATTCTAACATTTTTTATGGCACTTTAACCTTATACTTTACTTGCATTTGGAGTTAAGCACAGACAGACACTTAAAAACACTTGCCATTTCTTTATTGTGTTTGTCACCAGGAACCCCTGTGTGTATGCTCACGCAAAGACATGCAAATATTGCCTAGTTTCTGTTTTCCAAATACACTACACACAAATGAACAAATATGAAGAAAAACTTAAAAAAAAAACCAACTCAAATTGCCAAGACTGGTTTGGCTCAGTGGATAGAGTGTCGGTCTGTGGACTTAAAGGTCCCAGGTTCGATTCCAGTCAAGGGCATGTACCGTGGTTGCGGGCACATCCCCAGTAAGAGGTGTGCAGGAGGCAGCTGATCAATGTCTCTCTCTCATCGATGTTTCTGACTCTCTATCTCTCTCCTTTCTTCTCTGTAAAAAAATCAATAAAATATTTAAAAAAAACAACAAAACCCAAAAAAACCTCAAATTAACAAATATGTAAATAAAGTAAATTTTCAATTATCAACAATTGGGTGTTTCCAAGGTGTTCTTTAAGATGTTGAAGTAAGTTTGGGGAATTACTAAGTTTAAACAAAAGTAAACATCTTTTTTAAATTGAGAACTACGGGGCTTTTAAAATATCTAATATTCACCATTAATTTCTAAATAGAACCATTAAGAAATATTATTTGTTCAAAGAACCTTTGTTTTATATAGGGGAGGGAGGCTCTATCTAAACTAGGGTCCACACAAAAAATTTTTGGTCTTCTGGAACAGTGGTCTTCAAAATTTTTTTATTCATTTACCTCCAGTGAAATTATAAAAACTAGTATACCCTTGCATATTTGAGTTTATACCTAAATTTTAATAATTTAATATTTTCAAAAGATATAATGTGCAGCATACACACATAAGGTATATTGTATATCTGCTTTAAAGGTCTTTAAAACTGGGAGCTGCAGAATTAGCTCATTCAATTTATCAAAACCACTACCTTAATTAGCAAAGCCAGTGTTCATGCTATCAGTCAGTTGAATCAGAATCATCTGTCAGAAAAAAATCTGACTTCATTTTTCAATACAAATAACATGTTAATGTGTCCCCATGACAACCATCTCGGTTATGAATTCTACAACTAGAAGAAAAAAAGAAGAGAGAGACGATAACTGAGGAGGGGGTAAAAAAAAAAAAAAGGAATAAAGAAATAAGATGATAAAAAAAGGCACCAGGCGTTATCAAGAGTTTGTGTCCTGATTCCTCAATGTTTCTTGATTATATTCTGAAATTGTCCCTCTGTTGCTTTGAAGCTTTTATATCTCAGGGCAATGCATCATTATAATATTCAGAATGGGCAAGAAGTCTTTCTTTTATGAAGTGGGAGAAAGGAGATTTGAAAGGTCCATGGGAAAAAATATGTAGTGGACCTAAGAAAATAGTCTGCATACACCCAAAAATAGGACATGTATGGACAGACAGTGAAAATTATTCCCTTCAAACTTGCTGACATTAATACTGAATTATTTATGGTTAAAATTACATGTTGTCTAGAATTTGCTTCAAAATAACTGAGTGGTGGAGAAGGGGGAGAAGTGAATACATAGTTGGGAATGGCCATGGGATAATGTGGTTGGGTGAGTGGTATGTGAGAATTTATTACACCTTTCTTTCTTTCTTTTTTTAAATTTTTTTTATTAAATTATTATCTGTGTACATATTTTAACATTGGCCCCCCCCCCCCCATTACACCTTTCTTGACTTTAAATTGCTTTTATTATTTGATTGATTGGAAAGGGAAACATCAGTTTATTTTTCCATTTATTTATGCATTCATTGGTTGACTCCTATATGTGCCCTGAGGATAGAACCCACACCCTAGCTGCCTAGCACATGGGGACGATGCTCTAACCAACTGAGCTACCCAGCTAAGGCACTCTTGTTGACTTTTATGTGTAATTTAAATTCTCTATAACATATAAAAAACAACACCCAAAACTCCAAATTAGCTACCAGTCTTGAGGTATCTTAGTCTGAAGATCATTGATATAGAGTTAAATATAAACCTAAAGAAAACACAATTTTCCACTTACCATTTCTATCTACTCCCCACTTCAATTTTTATTGAAATTTTTTCACTTCCACAACCAACATAGGAAGCAGATAATAATATGAAAGAAAATGTGGACCACGAGTAAAAATAGGAAATGCAAGGGTAGCACTCCAAATCTATATTTGAAACTACCTATAATGCTTAAAATTAAAACATTCAAAATAGCATTACATTTCCAGGAAAAAGACAACTGAAAAAAGTACAACCACACATTACTTATTTCATTTATGAGAATCAATATCAGATAGGATTAGTCTTACCAATATGGCGTTCCCACAAAAGAATTGGCAGGAGATGCCATGGAAGCAGATCCAAAGTCAGCAAGTTTCACCTGGCCTGGTTCTGTCAGGAGAATATTTCCTGCTTTGATATCTCTGGGTTTAAGGAACACAGAAAATTATTTCTTCTTCTTTCATTAGATTGTGTTGAAAACAATAAAATTCAAACAAAAATTTGTAAAGTTAAGAAGAAAAAATAAAAATAAGTTCTAGAATACTCTTTCAATTGGAATAGTAAGGATTAAGATCTAAATTAGAAAACAAAAAAATATAAAATTAATATAAATATATAGGAACAATTTTCTAAAAGAAGACAAAATAGCAGTAAAAAGAAAAGGTAGAAAATCAAACAATTGGAGCATATAAACTATATCTGAGTTCCTATTTACTTTTACAAATAATGGTTTTAAAAGTAGAATTTAATTAGCTGGCCATTTCTTCATAAATATAAGATTTCAGAGTATCCCACTTAATGTAAAATATTATGCACAATTAAATATCATGCCCAATTTTTCATTATTTAACTTAAAATTTTTTAAATTTAAGTATAGTGGTATACAGTCTTATATTGGTTTATTAGTTTCAGGTGTACAATATAGTGGTTTGACATTTTTATACCTTACAACGTGATCACCTGACTAACTGTAGTAATCATCTGCCACTGTGCAAACTTATCACAATGTTATTGATTATAGTCCTTTTCCCCCTTTTCAGCCATCCTCCCACTCATTCCCTTCTGGTAATCATCCCAATGACCGGTTTCTGTTTTAGATTCCACATATAAGTGAAAATATACAGTATTTCTTTCTCTGCTTAATTTATGTCACTTAGCATAGTAGCCTCTAGACCAGAGGTAGGGAACCCTTTTATCTGCCACGGGCCATTTCGATATTTATAACAAGGGCCATACAAAATTATCAACTTAAAAATTAGCCTGCTAAATTTGGTCAAACATTTAATTGACCCTTAATGCCTTGGCAAGGCCAGACCAAATGATTTCATGAACCTTATATAGCCAATGGGCCAGACATTCCCACCCCTGCTCTAGATCCATCCATGTTGCTGCAAATATGCCCCCAATTTCTACAAAAGGATTATTCATATCATTTACAAAGCTTAGCATAATCCACCTAACAATATGAAATTAAAAATGATGTATAAGGAAAATATAGACTAATAGGATTATTAGACTAATGATTTCAAATTTACTTTCAAGCTTACTTTTCTAAATCAGCAAACAAACTCTCCACACAAACTAAAAAAATGAAGGATATTTATATAATAGGATTTTATGATCAATGGGTGCCATAATATACACTTAACCATTCAAGAAAAGAAAAACTTTATTTCTAAGCACTTGTCAATTCTTACTATAGTATTGTGATGGATATAATACTAAATCTATTGTCCTCCCACTTGTTTTTTAAAATGGAGAGGTGTCCATCCGTGGTGGCTCAGTGGTTGAGCGGCAACCTATGAACCAGGTTAGTTTGATTCCCTATCAGGGCACATGCCTAGGCTGCGGACTCGATTCTGTGTGGGGCGTGGAAGCAGCAGCCAATCAATGATTCCCTCTCTTCCTATTTCTCTTTCTGCCTTTCTGAAATCAATAAACATAAAAAATTAAAAAGGAGAGATGCTTTGAAATTGAGAAGATCTTAGGTTCTAATTTTACATTTTTCGTATACTTTCTGGCATGTGTTTCTCTACTATTTTCATAAAAAAAAACTGACAACCCGTTAACTCACAATGACTGTACTACTTACTTTAATATGTATTGCCTAAATACATATAAATTTAAAAAAATGTTAATTTTCTTCTAAACCAGGCAAAGACAATACCAATGCTAAATATGCATTATAAAATGGTTTAAAGTTACTATCTGTCACCATGGATTGCTACGGATTAATACTCAAAAGCATGAAGTCTTAAGTAGCCATTTATTTATTTATTTATTTTTGTTTATCCTCACTCAATGATATTTTTCCAGTGATTTTTTTTAGAGAGTGGAAGAGAGAGGGAAAGACAGAAACATTGATGAGAGAGAAACACATCAATTGGTTGCCTCCTGCACATGTCCTGACCAGGGTCCTTGATAGGAATGGAACCCAGGATCCTTTGGTCCGCAGACCGATGCTCTATCCATTGAGCAAAACCAGCTAGGGCTTAAGTAGCTTTAAAAATATATATATATACTTTTATTGATTTCGGAGAGGAGAGGAAAGAGAAACAGAAACATCAATGATGGGAGAGAATAATTGATTGGCTGCCTCCTGCATGTCCCTACTGGGGATCGAGCCCGAAACCGGGGCATATGCCCTGACCAAGAATCGAACTATGACCTCCTGGTTCATAGATTCACGTTCAACTACTGAACTACACTGGCCCGGCTTAAGTAACTTATATATATCTCTGTTATAAAATTAATGGAGCAAATCTGGCATTATCAGTTATCAGGAAGAAAAATATCTAGGTTTAGTTCTAGTACTTTAATCTACCTAAGCTTTTTTTTTTTTTTTAAATATATCTTATTGATTTTTTATAGAGAGGAAGAGAGAGGGATAGAGAGTTAGAAACATTGTTGAGAGAGAATCATCAATCAGCTGCCTCTTGCACACCCCCTACTGGGGATGTGCCTGCAAGCAATGTACATGCCCTTGACTGGAATCGAACCCGGGACCCTTCAGTCCACAGGCTGATGCTCTATCCATTGAGCCAAACCGGTTTCGGCTACCCAAGCTTTTTAAACTTGGAGAAATTAGTAACAAATTGGGGCATCAGTTTCTTCATCTGTAAAATTAAAAAAGACTATATAATCCTTAATGGCCTTTTCCATTTTGCAAATTAAATAATTCTGTAATTAAATTGCTACCTCAAATCTATCAAGTACACATGCTTCAGAAAGCCCAGCAGCATGTGCAGAAAAGATAACATTATCCTAAACAAAGAGATCAAGTGTACTAGTACATTCTTTTTAAGGTACGGACAATCTAAAAATTATGAGTTTATAAGATATTGAAGTGCTTTAACAATGAATATTTCAGGGTTAATGAGTTCCAGGGTTGATAAAAGCAACAAACCATTTGCTGATTAATACACGACAATTTTCAATGTACTTACCTATGGATCATAGTATGCGAATGCAAGTAGGCTAATCCCTGGAGAGCACCATGTGTAATTGCTGCTATTTCCACTTCTTGTAATGGCTTTTTGTGAACTTAAAGTAAGAATTTAAAAATAATTATTATATAGAACATTTTAAAAATAATAAATATACATATCTGATATATAGAGAGTAATTTAAAAACACTTAATATTTAGCAACAAGGGATACTAATACAAGATATATTAGTAATACAAGGCTACTGAATGTTTTAACTAGTACCAATCGTGCCTTGCTGTTAAAGTAGAGGTTACAACCAACATTCCTCAAAGCTAACAACATTTAATGATTATTTGGTGACTAGAGGCACGGTGCCTGAAAATTCATGAACTGGAGGGGGCATCCCTCAGCCCGACTTGCCCCCTCTCACAGTCTGGGAGCCCTCAGGGGCAGGAGGCGACTCAGCAATCAGGGGAAGGTGACGCCCTCATCACACCTCTGTTGCTGCCACTGCCAGCAGCGCAAGCCTGGGCCGGCCCTGCTTACCTGAGCCTTGGGTGGCCCTGGGGGGCTGGGCAGTTGATGCCCGAGGCTTGCCTGCACCTCAGGCTGGCCCTGGGTGGCTGGGGGACTGAAGGACTCTGGAGGCAGGCGCACGGAGCGACTGGACCTGTCTGAGTGTAGGCCTGGCCATGCCATGCACCTGCCACCCTGATGGGGCTGAGTGGACTACGCGCTGCAATCTTGTGGCTGTGGGTGCCGCCATCTTTGAGAGTGTGGCGGTCAATTAGCATATTGCCTCCTTACTGGGTATGGGCGCCACCATCTTTGTGAGGGTGTGACCGTCAATTAGCACATTCCCTCTTTATTAAATAGGATAATAAAAACAAAAGTAACAAAAGAGAAGTTTTTCTTTTATTCTCAAATATTTAAAAAACAAACAAACATATTTTATTGATTTTTTACAGAGAGGAAGAGAGAGGGACAAAGAGCTAGAAACATGGATGAGAGAGAAACATTGATCAGCTCCCTCCCGCACACCCCGCACTGGGGATGTGCCTGCAACCAAGGTACATGCCCTTGACAGGAACCAAACCTGGGACCTTTCAGTCCGCAGGGAGATGCTCTATTCACTGAGCCAAACCAGTTTTAGCTATTCTCAGATATTTTCATTCTGAACAGAGGAACAAATTAAGCTGAATGACAAAGAATGCAGAAAAATGCTTATTGAAGCAAAATGAGAGAAAATTCATCTATTTTATACTATACTAGAGGCCTGATGCATGAAATTCATGTAAGAGTGGGCCTTTCTTCCCCTGGCTGCCAGCACTGGCTTCCCCTGGCGTCTGGGACCCAGGCTTCCCTTGCAACCCCGGTTTCATCTGAAAGGACGTTCAGTCTAATTAGCATATTATGCTTTTATTACTATAGATAACATTAAATGAGGATGGTGTATACCATGCTGAGATTCTAGAAAAAGGTTAAGGTTTTCACTGTTTTGAAAAGTTTTTTTTAAGAAGGCTCTTACT
This sequence comes from Pipistrellus hanaki, assembly GCF_964339955.1. Lineage (NCBI taxonomy): Eukaryota > Metazoa > Chordata > Mammalia > Chiroptera > Vespertilionidae > Pipistrellus > Pipistrellus hanaki. The sequence goes on along the minus strand of NC_140518.1, from coordinate 31,013,620 downwards.
GAATTCTTGTTTTATTTTGCTAATACTTTTTTTTTCTTAATATTTAAAGGAAACCTACCTTCGAGTAAATCTGAAGCAGATCCTAAACAATATTCCATTACAAGCTATATGGGAAGAAAAATTACAAAAGTATTAAAATATATTATTAAAAAGACTCTATTTTATATAAAATAAATTCACCAAGGAGATCAAGAAGATAGTTTGAAATAAAACAAACTCTAGTCATTATTTACCTTAAAAAACATTTATGCAGTTAGCAATTTGTTAAATGTATTTATAAGGTTAAGTCAATGACAAGATATGTATTTCATACATAATTACCAACTAAAATTATAAGATACATATTCTGTTACTATTATATTAACCTAGAGTAGTAATAATGATTGTTAGGTAACAGAAAACTGTCCTCTGGGACTATATGTACAAAGCTTAGATTATAGTTTATTTTTAAACTTTTTAAGAATGTATGTTTTTACTGATTTTAGAGAGAGAGGAAGGGAGATATAGAAATATCAATGATTAAAGAAAATCATTGATTGGCTGGCCTCCTGCACGGCCCCCAATGGGTATTGAGCCCAGACATGACTGGAAATCTAATCAATAACCTCCTGGCTGAGGGGTCAGTGTTCAACTATTGTGCCATACCGGCCAGATTTAGGGTTAAAGTTTAAATTTTTCATTTAAAGCAAACACAGAGCACCTCCTAATGTGCCAGGTATTTTATGCATATTAATTAATTTAATCCTCACAACCTCTTTATGAGGTAGGCCTTATTATTTCCATGCTTTACAGATGGAAAAATTTGAGAGACAGAGAAGTAACCAGCCCAATGTCACTACTTTTTCTTTAACAACAGCTTTAAGTTTAGGAGTACTACCACATCCATCGCCAAAATAAAACTGGATAAAAATGCAGCAAACATTACAAATCTAAATCTAACTTCAATCCACTAGAATGATAATAGCTCTAGCTTATTAATTATTCAAAATAAAGGATCATATCTGTTTAATGAAAATTTAGCCCTTTTCTTAAAAGATAGTTATTATGCCTATACCATTATGGGATTACTACATTATCACCTCAGTGGTAACAACAGGGTAAAATTAATCTCTAATTCATGTAATAAAGTGTCTCAATTCTCTACCTTTAATAGTACTCAGCCAAGTAATCACAATTAATTCAAATTTCACCAGGATTCATCAACACTTCACCAAGTACTTTGTGATTAAATAGATTATAATACATCATGTCAAAAAGATATAACTTTCATCCTTTAGTAATAAAATTGTTTTTACAATGAAAAACCATTTAGTAGTCTGACAAACTACTAAAAAATTTTCAGAGAACATTTTACCATGCATATAAAGGCCAGCTAAATCTCTATAGTGCTGGGGGAGATAAGAGATCAACCGAAGGACTTGTATACATGCATATAAGTACAACCAATGGACACAAAACTCTGGGGAGGGAGGGTATGTACGGGAAGGGGGAGCAATGTTAAAATTTGTACACAGATAATAATTTAATAAAAATAAATAAATAAATAAATAAATCTCTATAGTGAACTTGCAAAAGTTCTTATTTCCTAGGGAAAGGAGTTCTAGGAAAAGCTACTCTTCCTTTCTCAGTATGAAATAACATTTCAAAGTGTTTTTGCAAGCTTCACAGGACAATTTTGAGACATTCTTTAATTTTTTAGGTTAATTCTCACCCAAAGATATGTTTTTCCATTGATTTTTAGAGAGAGTAGAAGGGAGAGAGGGAAGGAGTTTGGGAAAGAAACACGGAGTGAGAGACACATCAATTGGTTGCCTCCGGCACATGACCCAACAGGACAGGGAATGCAAGCCAGGTACGTGCAGCCCTTGACCAGTAATGGAATCCAAGACCCTTAGGTATGCGGGTTGAGGCTCTAACCACTAAAAAACACCAGCTAGGGCAAGACATCCTTAATTTAATTAATTATATGTCCAAACCAAATAAAATTAAGGCAAAGGGAGAGCAGATACCTACCCATGCTGTGTGCTCACGTAAATAGCAGCCTTTATATTCTATACTGTTGGGATGTTTTATTCTTTGTAGAAACTTGACTTCTTTAATAATATCCTGCCATTTCTATGGGGAGAAAAAAAGGGAATAAAGGAAAGAATTATGAACAGCTGATTTTCCTTAGAAATGTATATAAGGAAAAAGTAATTACTAGATTAAGGATTAATGAGCATATAGCTTTGCCATATTTGTAATATTTAAATTAAATGTCAAAATAATCCATTTAAGAGGAATTAATTTCATACTTTATAATCAATTACATAATTTATAAAATTATTTTATTCAAGGTAGGACAAATGTTTGATAAAATTTATCATCGAGTCTTATTAATATTTTACAACCACACACCACACAGTGGTGAAATATATGTACCATAATTATTTATTTTTCATTAAAATTCAACTTCCCTTTTCTTATCTGCAGCTTTACTGACATAATCTACATACTATAAAGTTCACCTATCATGTTTCTGGCTTATATCTTCTAACGAATGTTAAGATTTTTAAAATATATATATATTTTTATTGATTTTTTTACAGAGAGGAAGGTAGTGGAATAGAGAGTTAGAAACATCAATGAGAGAGAGACATCGATCAGCTGCCTCCTGCAGAACCCCTACTGGGGATGTGCCCACAACCAAGGTACATGCTCTTGACCGGAATCAAACCTGGGACCTTTCAGTCCTCAGGTCAACGCTCTATCCACTGAGCCAAACTGGTTTTGGATTTGTTTGTTTTTTTAAACTCAAATGAAGTCATAACTCTGAGACAAATTCATAAATGCACATTACTTTCTAAAATGCTAATGAATTAGTTATTACATAGAAAAGTTCACAGAAAAAAACAAACAGTATGAAAACATTTTCCTACATATTTTACTAAGAGCTTTCTTCATTAACACCTACCCAGCAATACAGATAAACCATTGACCATAACAATACATTTAGGCCTTATTTTAAACAAAGTAACTCTTAAGAAGCAATCAGGGAACTCTTAAGGACCCAACCAGGTTCTTTGGTCTACAGACTTAGTAGGTGTAGGATTGGGAAGCAGGAATCTACTTCTTGTTCTTGTTTTAATTTTTTTAAAGCTTTACCCCCAACTCGGATCATAATTCTAAAGTCAGAGAAACTCGTATAATAGAAAACTTTAAGAAATATTTTGTACTGAATTTAAGGTCATATATCTCCTGTTATTTAACAAGTCCTCAATAAAATACAGCAAAATAGCAGCACAATATTTTAACATATAAGATGCAAAATTCAGAAAGAGTTTCATGGGCTTCAACTTTCAAATTTGAATGCTCTGGGAGGCAAACTCTCAAAACAAAACAACTGTACTCTTCAATGTAAAAAGAAAAAATAATTTATAAAGGACACTAATATTGGACATTAAAAAAAATGTCCTAAATGAAACTTTTTGTTCTAGGTGTGCCTAATCAGATGCCAACATAGCACAAGTCTTCCTGTGAAAGCTAGTTCTAAAGTTGGGGGCGGGGGGCGCGCAATGGTATATGTACAAAGATAATAATTTAATAAAAAAACAAAAAATAAAAATAAATAAATAATAAAAAAAAAAATTTAAGTGTGAAAAAATTAAAAAATTAAAAAAAAATAAAGTTAGAGTAAACTTGTAAGCAATGGAAGTGGGATTTTTTTGGACTTTTAGTAATTTTTAGGAATCAAAATGATGGAACACTGAAATAATCATAATAGTGTATTATCACAAAAACAAGATTTAGCATAATATGAAGAGATTCAGAAAAGGTAGAAAACCAAAACCATTAAAAATTAAAGACTGATTCAGAAATTCTACCTCTGAGCACAAACCCAAAAGTATTGAAAAGCAGGAACTCAAAGAAATATTTGCATAACCATGCTCATAGCAGCATCATTCACAATAACCAAGGGATGGAGGAACCCATGTCCATCAACAGATGAATGGATAAACAAAATGTGGTGTTTTATATACAAACACACACATACCACAGGAATATTATTTAGCTTTAAACAGGGAGGAAATTCTAACATATACTACAACATGGACAAGCTTTGAGGGCATTATGTTAAGTAAAAAGGATTCACTTATAAGAGTTAAACTAAACTAGTCCAATTCATATAGATTCTAGAATGGTGATTTCCAAGCACTGGAGGAGGGAGAAAACAGGAATAAAAGAGAAACATGCGAATTACCATCACTCTACTTCGGCTACCAGCCAATCAGAGTGAGTATGCAAATTAAACTGAAAACATGCCCCACTTCTCCAGGCCTATGGGGGGGGTCAGAGAAGTCAGGCACCAGCGCCTGTGGCTGGCTGCAGCCTGGGAGATGAAGAAGTGGCCTTCCCCCTGATCCCAGGCCATAGATAGCAGCAGAAACCTCCTGTCTGCCTACCCCACGTCCTGAGGAAGATGGAGAAACTGGGTCCCAGCACCTGAGGCTGAGTGTGGCCAGGGAGACGAAAAAACCGCCTGCCCCATGATTCCAGGCCGCAGCCAGCCAGATAAGTCGCCCACACTGCATCCTAGGGAAGACAGAGAAGCCACCCTCCTATGGTTCAGGCATCAGCACCCATGGCTGGCTACAGCCTAGTAGACAGAGAAGCCACCCACCCTGCAGTCCTGGGCACCAGAACTTGCAGCTGCAGCCCAGGAGAAGCCACCTGCTCACCATCCCCTGCGGCTGCAGCCAGCCTGGGCACCTATGGCTGACCAGAGGGAGGGAAGCCTGATCAGGTGCCTGTGATTGGCTGGAGGAGGGGCCGAGGAAGAGGTGGTTAAGGGCAATCAAGCCAGCAGGGGAGCAGTTAGGGACAATCAAGCTCGCATACAGAAGAAGTTAGGGGCAATTAGGCAGACAGGAGAGCAGTTAGGAGCCAGCAATTCTGGATTGTAAGAGGGATGTCTGACTGCCAGTTATCCCCTGAGGGGTCCCAGATTAGAGAGGGTGCAGGCCAGGGTGAGGGACACCCCACCCCATGCACGAATTTCGTGCACCGAGCCACTAGTTCTGTAATAAGTAGAGCTTCAATTTTGCAAGATGAAATGAAAAGATTTCTGGAGATAAATGGTGATGGTATTTAGACAGCAATATGACTATCCTTAATGCCACTGAACACTTAAGAATGACTTACTGGTAAATTTTGTATATTTTGCCATAATGTAAAAAAATTTTTAAAGACTGACACATCCTGCATTTTATAAAATAAATTTATGCAATTAAATAGAATAAATATAATGTCAAAAGAACTAATCAGAATATTAGTGAACTAACACATAGTCAATGTGGTATCAATAATTTTATATTTTAGTTTTTCAGATTATTACACACCACCTGTTTTTCAGACTACATCTATAACTGTCTGTTATTTAAAGTTTGTTTAAAGCTGCAGTTAATCTCTAAACTATTAAAAAATTGTATCCAATATATTTACTGTGAAATACATCTTATTCTAGTTTACTATTTTAGAAATTGATAATCTCTCGATGACAAAGATAGAATAATATATTAAGTAACAGTTTAAAAAACTGAAAGCAGGGGCCATAGATTGGGAGGCTTTTGGGATGCCAGTAATGCTATTTATGGTTCTAGGTCCAAGTTAAATGGGTACATTCAGCTTATGAAAGAAAATTTACTGAGATATACACTTAATATCTGTATACTTTTCTTTATGTACGTTATACTTTTTGGAAGAAATTGCCACCTACTCACAATTAAAAATAGCATACCTTTCTCTAACATACCAGTACAAATGTATATATTTCACCACCTACCTCAGTAGACTGTTTTCCACTATAAGACATTTTTTTGATAGCCACCACTTCATTGGTACGCACATCTCGTGCCTAAGAAAACAAAGAAGAACCATTGTACATTAACAGATTAAATGAGGGCAATCATTTTTCTGAGAACAAGAGCATTTATAAACTATCATGTCAAAAAGGACATAAACATTATTTTTAAAGAATATTTAAAAAATAATAACTATGTAACAAAAATGTATCAAATTAGCTTTAGAAAGTAAAAGGCAGGTTTTATCTTTGAGTAATCTAGATTGGACAACAGAAGGAGTAAAGATTATTTAGGGACTTTATCTGTAGTGATTGTGCAAATTTTATATTAAATGATTAATAAAGAACTTTTTTTTAAAAAAGATGAAGGGTCTTACAGATAGATAACCAGGCTGTAAAAACTATGAGCTATGAGGCATTGTGGCTGAGTGACACAGAGGCTACCAGAGCCCCAGCAGTTCCTCTTAAGGGGCTGGCACATGAATGTACTTAGAATTGCTCCCTCTGAGCTCCAACACCAAGGCAGCAGCTTGGGGGCATCCAGGAATACATGAGGAAGAACTGGATTGTCTGTCATGGGGCAAGGACACAGGGGCAGATTTCTCCCAGACTGGGGTGCTCACAGAGTTCATTGTTCCTATGCTAAGTCCTTCCCCCACTCAGAGCTGACTGGCAGGAGCCATATCTATGATAAGTTTTTTATTAGTCTGGCTCACACTGTTTACTCTGCCCTGGTGATTCCCGGACCTCACCCCACCCAATTTGCAACCCCACCCAAGTTGTTTGCAGTGGCTTTTCCATATGAATGGCCTGTTCTGGCACAGGCTTCAGACTTTCCTAAAATCTTTCTAACAAGCAGCAGCTAACATCAGTGTGCCCCAACTCTTAGAAACCCAAGACCTGGCACTAGCAGCAGCCTGCCTTTGCTTCACAGCCTGGCCTCTCCTGGGCACTTTCAAACCCAACATAAGTAGCAGCAATTGCAGATCGCTCTGTAGTTCCTCTGTAGTTGCTGACTTTACACCTTCTGGGAGGCCCCAAAGCCAGTGCACTAGTGGACAACTTCAGACCACACCAGATTACAACTCTACATATTCACGAGAGCACACTCAAGGGGCAGACTCAGTGAACACCAAAGCCCCATTGAAGCAAGTCCTGCTCCATAGAAGCTGTCGCAGATGGTCCTTATGGCCAATTGGCCTGAAGGTCAATTCCTCCCAGTGATATCAACAGTAATCAAGGCTCAACTACAGCAAGACTGTGCACACAACTCATACAGTGGTGACTGGAGAGGCCAAACCACTGGGCCCTACAGGCCACTCTACCAATTCCAGGAGACATAGTAGTTCTACCTAATACAGAGAAACAAATACAGGAAAGCAGCCAAAATGTAGACACAAACATGTCACAAATGAAAGAACAGAAAAAATCTCCAGAAAAAGAACTGAATGAAATAGAAGCAAACAAACTATTTTAAAAAATATATATTTTATTGATTTTTAACAGAGAGAAAGGGAGAGAGATAGAGAACTAGAAATGTCGATGAGAGAGAAACATCGACCAGCTGCCTCTTGCACACCCCGTACTGGGGAGGTGCCAGCAACCAAGGTACATGCCCTTGACCAGAATCGAACCTGGGACCTTTCAGTCCACAGACTGACGCTCTACCACTGAGCCAAGCCGGCTTTGGCTGAAGCAAACAAACTATTAAACACAGGTTCAAAACAATGTTTCTAAGGAGCTTAATGAGAATTTCAAGAATCTTAGTGAGAACATCAAGGGCATCAAGGACAGTCAGAAAATAAAGCATTCACTAAATGAAACAAAGAGTACGTACTTTATAGGGATTCAACAGTAGAGGAAAGGATAATGAGAATCAAATCAGGGATTTGAAGTATGAGGAAGCAAAAAGCATCCAATCAGAAGAGCAAAAAGAAAAAAGAAACCAAAAATATGAAGACAATGTAAGAAGCCTCTGGGACAACTTCAACAGTACTAACTAACATTCACATCATGGAGGTGCCAGAAGAAGAAGAAAGATCAAGATATTGAAAATCTATTGCAGCCGAAACCGATTTGGTTCAGTGGATAGTGTCAGCCTGAGGACTGAAAGGTCCCAGGTTTGATTCCAGTCAAGGGTATGTACCTTGGTTGTGGGCACATCCCCAATGGGGAGTGTGCAGGAGGCAGCTGATAGATGTTTCTCTCTCATTGATGTTTCTAACTCTCTGTCCTTCTCCCTTCCTCTCTGTAAAAAAATCAATAAAATATATTAAAAATAAAAAAAAAGAAAACCTATTACAATTATTTACCTACAAGGGCGCACCCATACCACTGTCATCTGATTTCTCAACAGAAACTTTGATGACCAGAAGGGAGTAGCAAGAAATATTCAAAATTATGAATAACAAGGACCTACAACCAAGATTACTCTACCCAGCAAAGCTATCATTTATTATTGAAGGTTAGATAAAGTGCTTCACAGATAAGAAAAAGATAAAGAAGTTCATCACCACCAAACCAGTATTACATGAAATGTTGAAGGATATTCTCTGAGAAGTGGAAGAGGAAGAAAAAGAGGAAAAAGAAAAAGAAGAAGAGATAAAAAATATGAACAATAACATGGCCACAAATATACGTCTATCAACAATTGAATCTAAAAATCCAAATGAACAAACAAGGAATCTAATGAACAAAATAAACCAATGAATAAAATAGAATCAGAAGCATGGAAACATGGAACAGATTGAAAAACCTCAGAGGGAAGGAGGGGGAGTTGGGAAGAGGATTAAACAACAAACTTATATTCATATATGCATTACCTATGGGCCTGAGGTGGGGCAGGAACCGGGTGGAGGGTGACAATGGGGGAGGGAGTATTATTGTGGTATTAAATAAACATCTGTAATACTCTCAACAAAAGATTTATTTTTAAAAATCCATTTACTTTATTTGTGTGGATATGTCTACTTTATTTTAATTTATTTATGTATTTATCCTTTCAACAACATCATACTATCTTAATTGCTCCAGGTTTATAGTAAGCTGTTTTAATCAGGTAGTGAGTTCCTTAACTATTCTTTCTCAAAATACATAAAAACAAATACAGGAAAGTATTTGTTTTGGCTACATTAGTTCTTTTGCCTTACTACAAAATGTTAAAATATGCTAGTCAATATTTACTTTAAAATCTTGCTGATTTTTTTATTGGAGTACATTGAATCTATACATCAATTTGGAGAAAACTGACAGCAGGACATCATTTAGTCTTCCAATCCATCAATACTGTGTATATATCTTCACTTATTTGGGTCTTTCATTTTTCTATCAATGTTCTATGGCTTTCAGCATATAGTCTTATATCTTTTGCTGGATTTATACTCAAGCATTTCACTTTGAGGATACTATACATAGTACTTTTAAAACATAAATTCTTTTTTTTAATTTAAAAAATATATATATTTTATTGATTTTTTTACAGAGAGGAAGGGAGAGGGATAGAAGGGATATACAATAGAGCTAGAAACATCGATGAGAGAGAAACATCGACCAGCTGCCTCCTGCACACCCCCCACAGGGGATGTGCCTGCAACCAAGGTACATGCCCTTGATCGGAATCGAACCTGGGACTCTTCAGTCTGCAGACCGACGCTCAATTCACTGAGCCAAACAGGTTTCAACTTAAAACATAAACTCTACTTGTTCACTGATGACAAATAAAAATACAATCGATTTTTGCATATTGATCTTTTATCCTGCAACTTTGTTAAACTTATTTATTAGTTCTGGGAGTCCTTTTGTAGACTGTTTGGGATTTTTCAAAGTAAACAATTAAGCTGTGTGTAACATAGTAACTATGTGGATAAATTTAAAAACTATTCTTGCTCTTAAGATTCTTTAAAATACATATGACTGGTTAAAGTGAAAATTATGAAACTGAATGTTGGATTTATAATTATGTAGCTGAAATACATAAAACAAGACTAGCATAGCCGAAATCGGTTTGGCTCAGTGGTAGAGTGTCGGTCTGCGGACTGAAGGGTCCCAGGTTCGATTCCGGTCAAGGGCATGTACATTGGTTGCGGGCACATCCCCGGTAGGGGGTGTGCAAGAGGCAGCTGGTCGATGTTTCTCTCTCATCGACATTTCTGGCTCTCTATCCCTCTCTCCTCCTCTCTGTAAAAAAAAATCAATAAAACATATTTAAAAAAAAAAAAAAAAAAGACTAGCATAAAGAATATAGAGAAGAACCAAGATTTCTACACTTTCCTTGAAGTGATTAATACTAATAAACTAACTGAAGACAATGGGATATTCTAGAAGAATAAGTAAAATAACAGGAAAGAAAATTTTTTAAAAAGTGTGTATATACAGAAAAAAATAAAATGTAGAACAGAATTAAAAGAGCTATCATTATAAGTAACTAAAGAAGAGCACAACATTACATGTCACTTCTAAATACTGCCTGAGAATAAAAGAGTAAAGACAAAATTGGCTGTAGGCCTAAAGACAAATGATGCTGTAAAGAAAAGAAAGGAGTGACTAGGAAAAAAGAAAACATACATAATCATTTTGTTTCAAACCAGGACACTGCCCGTGAAGATCCTTTGGGAACTATTTTAATAACTAGTAAGAATGATCTGAGTCCACCCGGCATGGCTCAATGGTTGAGCATCGATCCATAAATCAGGAGATCACAGTTCAACTCCCAGTCAGGGCACATGGGCCCAGGTTACTGGCTCGATCCCCAGTGTGGGTGTGCAGGAGATAGTCAATCAACGATTCGCTCTCATCATTAATGGTTCTATCTCTCCCTTCCGCTCTGAAATCAACAAAAATATTTTTTTAAATGATCTGAAATCACCATATCAATTAATTATGTGTAAATGGTCTTTTTATATTTCTTTTGTATACTTATTACTTTTTTTTTTTTTTTAAATACTAACACTAAACAATTTGCTATAACCATAGAAAATATAAAACTTGCCAAGTCCTTCAAAGAATACAGGTTGGGCCCTAGCTGGTTTGGCTCAGTGGCTAGACCATCAGCCTGCAGACTGAAGGGTCCCAGGTTTAATTCTGGTCAAGGGCAAATGCGTGGGTTGCAGGCTCGATCCCCAGTAGGGGGCATGCAGGAGGTAGCTGATCAATTGATATTTCTACCTCTCCCTCTCCTTTCCTCTCTGAAATCAATAAAAATATACATTAAAAAAAAAAAAGAATACAGCTTGGTAGCATCTTAGAAAATTTAAAAATGAAGAAAAAGACTTTTGTAAAATAAATAAATGATGGTAAGCTATAATCATACAAGATCCACCACATTTACTGGCTAGCTACCTGTTTCCCAGGCCACTGTTCTGTGGCCCATCTATTGACATCACGTTGGTTCTATTTAAGGTATTGGAAAATAAAAGAGAATGTTTATCTTCCTGGCAATCTAGAGATAGGGGTTCTTTTAGACATCTGACTCTTTGGTTTCAAATACTTAAGCTACAAGTTCTTGATTAACTTTGTTGATGAGACAGCCACTAGAGCTGGCTCATTTAAGAGGATTTTTAAATTTAATGCAATCCCTACTGTCAATTAATGAAAATTCAGAGATATATTATAAGAACTATTTTTAATCTAAAAAAAATGATGAGGTTATTTCCTCCATATACACTATAGACAAGACACTACACATATAGCCCTGGCAAAAAGAAACATAAAAACAGAAGCATACATTCATGCACATATACTCACAATGAAACACATAAACTCTCACATGGGTTTTTCTGAGATAGTCTGATACTACAAAATATAAAGGCTGGTGATTTAGAAATGGAATTACAGCAAAAATATTCAATTCTGAGCTACATTCAAAAATTACTCATCTACATGGTGCACTGTTTCCCAGACATCAAGACAGTTAACAAAAAACACCTGCTCAGAGCAATTGCCATAGAGTCCTCCTCTATGCTTTCATGCAGTATACCTGTGGTTGTCCTAACTTGAGCCTAAATTTCCTAACTTCCTAAGTCAGTTTTTTTTTTTGTTTTGTTTGTTTTCCCCTCCCTCATTTTATTATACAAATCTGTCAAGCATGATGCTAAGTTGGTATAGCACAGTGAACCTTTACGCCTGCCACTAGGTCAGAAGTCAGTAACTTTTTATATAAAGAGATATTAAATATTTTAGGCTTTGTAAGCCAAATACATGGTCTTTTTCTTTTGCATATTCTTATTTTTTTTCCAATGTAAAAACCATTCTTAGTTTGAAAGCTGAGCAAAATTAATTCACAGGCTGGGCTCTGTAGTTTCCAGCTCCTACCATAGAATAATCCTTGATTAACATTTTGCCTCATTTACTTTTAGACTCTCTACCTCAATATATACAATGTTATCATTACATTATTATTATTATTATTTTTAAATATATTTTATTGATTTTTTACAGAGAGGAAGAGAGAGGAATAAAGAGCTAGAAACGTCGATGAGAGAGAAACATCAATCAGCTGCCTCTCGCACACCCCCCACCAGGGATGTGCCCGCAACCAATGTACATGCCCTTGACTGGAATCGAACCTGGGACCTTTCAGTCCACAGACTGACGCTCTACCACTGAGCCAAACCGGTTTCGGCTATCATTATTATTTTTAAAATATATTTTATTAATTTTTTTACAGAGAGGAAGAGAGAGGGATAGAGTTAGAAACATCAATGAGAGAGAAACATCAATCAGCTGCCTATTGCACACTCCCTACTAGGTATGTGCCTGCAATCAAGGTACATGCCCTTGACTGGAATAGAATCTGGGACCCTTGAGTCCACAGGCCGACTCTCTAGCCACTGAGCCAAACCAGTTAGGGCACATTATTATTATTTTATTACCAAAGAGGATATGAGTAGACATTCTCACTCTTAGTTTCAATATATAGTTCATATATCTCATCAGAATAACAACATTTTCTTGAATAACCACAGTACAATTATCAAATTTAGGAAACTTAGCATTGATATAATACTATTATCCAGTATATATATAGTCCATATTCAAATTTCACAAACTATCTCAGAATGTCCTTTATAGGATTTTTTTCCAATCCAGGATTATGAACATTGTGTTTAATAACCAGGTTTTTCCAGAGCTAGCTCCTGATAACTATCTTACACTAATTTGGCTTTTGTTGTACCTGTTAAATCCTTACTTCTGGGATTATGAGACATCCTTTATCAACCACAGCTCTCTGAAATAATCCAGCCTGGGTAAAACAACCCAGAAACTATCGCATAAGGAGGTCCAAGCACTAGAGAAGGGGGCATCCCTAATAAGTCTATTCATAAGAATGAACATCATTAAAATGTTCATACTACCTAAAGCAATCTGAAGATTCAATGCAATCCTTATTAAAATACCAATGGCATTTAAAAATAAAAAAATATATATATATATACACACACACATATTTTTTTTTTTATCGATTTTTTACAGAGAGTAAGGGAGAGGAATAGAGAGTCAGAAACATCGATGAGAGAGAAACATTGATCAGCTGCCTCCTGCACACCTCCCACTGGGGATGTGCCCACAACCAAGGTACATGCCCTTGACAGAAATCAAACTCAGGACCCTTCAGTCCGCAGGCCAAGGCTCTATCCAACAAGCCAAATCAGTCAGGGCACCAATGGCATTTTTTACAGAACTAGAACTAACCCTAAAATACATATGGGACCACAAAAGACTCCAAATAGCTAAAACAGAGCAATCTTGAGAAAGAACATAATTGAAGGTAGCATGTTACCTGATATCAAACTATACTACAAGGCTATAGAATTCAAAGCAGCATGATACTGGCATAAAAACAGACATATAGAACAACGAGCAGAAGAGAGGATCCAGAAATAAATACACACCTATATGATCACACCCTAGGTTCAAGATATAAAAGCAGATATATCTTATAGCCAAGATATAAAAGCAGCCTAAATGTCCATCGATAGACAAATGGATAAAGAAGATGTGGTATAGAGGTACAGATAAACAATGAAATATTACTTAGCCATTAAAAAAAAGAAGAAAGAAATCTTGCCATTGCAACACGGATGGACCTATGGACCTAGAGGTATTATGCTAGGTGAAATAAATCAGACAGAGAAAGGCAAATACCATATGATTTCACTTATATGTGTAATCTAAAAAATAAAATAAAATAAACAAAAAATCCAGAACAAATTCATAGTTAGAGAACAAATTAACAGTTGCCAGACGGGGGTGGGGGTGGAGGAATGGGTGAAAAAGATGAAAGAGATTAAAATTTACAAATTTCCAGTTATAAAAATAGTCACAGAGATTGTAAAGTACAGCATAATTAATAATGTTTTAATTAGTTATTAATTTAACATATAGCTATTTTAATAACGATGGTATTTGATGGGTACTAGACTTATAGATTGATCACTTTGTAAGGGATATAAATGTCTAATCACTATGTTGTATACCTGAAACTAATATTGTATGCCAACTATAATTGAAAAATAAGTAATAAAAAAGATCAATACACATAATTCAGCTCTATTTCTATACAGCAACAATGAACAATCTAAATGGCAAATAAGCAAGTAATTCTAATTACAACAGTATCTAAAAGAATAATAGACTGATGAATACATTTAAGCAATGAAGTTTAACACCTATACATTGAACATTGCTGAGCAAAATTAAAGCATCTCTAAATAAATGTTTAGAAAGACATTCTGTGTTCATAGATTGAAAAATTTAACACTGATTCAGATGTTGATACTACCAAACATGATATATATACATTTAAGCAATCCATATCAAAATTCCAACAAATTTTTTTTAACAAAAATGGAAAAGCCAATCCTGAAAATCATAAGGAATTACAATGGGACCAAAATAACCAAAACTATATTTAAAAAGAAGAACAGAGTTATTCCTGACTGCAAACTTACTACAAAGCCACATTAATCAAAATGGTGATATATTGGTACAGAGATGATTATACAGACAAGGAGAATAGAACTGAGAGTTCAGAAATAAACCTATATAATATGGCAAATTGATTTGACAAGAAAGACAAGAAAATGCAACGAGGGGAAATAATCTCTTCAACAGATGGCACTAGGATAAATGGATTTTCACATGCAAGAAAATAAAGGTAGACCTCTACCTTACAACACATACAAAAATTAACTCAAAATGAATATAAAAACCAAGAACATAAAACTCTAAGAAGGAAACACAGGGGTAAATCTTCATAATCTTGGATTTGGCAATGAATTCTTAGATATGACACCAAAAATACAAACAACAAAAGAAAAAAACAGATAAAGTGCTCTTCATCTAAATTTAAAACTTTTGCATATCCAACACATTTTGAAGAAAGTGAAAAAAACTAGAAAATGGGAGAAAATACCTGAAAATCCTATATCTGATAAAAATTTAATATTAAGAATACATAAAGAACCCTGAGGCATCAACAACAAAGACAAAACCCTAACTTTAAAAAAATGGGAAAAGGACTTGAATAGACATTTCTCCTAAGATATATAAATGGCCAATAAGCACATGAAAAGATGCTCAACTTTATTAGTCATTTGGAAAATGCAAATCAAAACCACAAGATTCCTCTTCACATCTACTAGGAAGGCTACAATCAAAATAACAGAAAAGAGGCATTTGCGAGGATATAGAGTAATTGAACTCCAATACATACAGGTGGTAATGGAAACAGTGCAGACACTATGATGTAGTTTGGCATTCCCTCAAAAACTTAAACATAGAATTTCATGTAATCTGATATTTTCACTCTTATAAACACAACAAAATTCAAAAACAGGGAATGAAATAAATACTTGTATGCTGAAATTCACTGTAGCATTTATTCACAATAGCCAAAAGGTGGACACAATCTAGTGTCTATCAATAGATGAACAAATAAACAAACCATAGTATATCCATACAATGGAATATTATTCAGCTATAGAAAGGAATGAACTACTAATAGATGTTACAGCATGGATGATCTGTGAAGAGATGCTAAAGTAACAAATATCATATGATTCCATTTATATAAAATATTAGAATAGGCAGATTACAGAGAAAAAAGCAGTTTAGAGGTTACCAGGGGCTTAGTGGAGGGGGAAATTTGTATTGCTAACAGATATAGAGTTTTTGTTTGACGTGATGAAAAAATTTAAAAATCAATAGTGATAATGGTTGTACAAAATTGTGAATATAATGAATGCCACAAATTATATACTTAAAAATGGTTATTTGGCCCTAACTGGTTTGGCTCAGTGGACAGAACATCAGCTTGAGGACTGAAGAGTCCCAGGTTCGATCCCAGTTAAGGCACATCCTCCAGTAGGGGGTGTGCAGGAGGCAGCTGATTGATGTTTCTCTCTTATCGATGTTTCTAACTCTCTATCCCTCTCCCTTTCTCTCTGTAAAAAAATCAATAAGATATATATATATTTAAAAATGATTATTTGACTTCTTTTTAGCATAAAGTACAGACATACACACTAAGAAAAAGATATTGGTTCATATCCTTCTGCCAAATAATAATCCTTCATTTTCACAATACTAAAATTGATTCTTTATGGGACTTTACAGAAGTCAAGTGTTCTGCAATGTTTAATTCTATAGCAATACAAGTGATAAAACAATGAGCTAAAAATTTTAAACATGTGCTCAGCCAATGTGGCTTAGTGGTTGAGTGTCAACCTATGAACCAGGAGATCAAGGTTCAATTCCGGGTTTCGGGTTCGATCCCCAGTGGGGAATGTGCAGAAGGTAGTCGATCAATAATTCTCTCTCTCATCACTGATGTTTCTATCTCTATCTCGGTCTCCCTTCCTCTCTAAAACCAATAAAAATATATTTTTAAAAAAAACAACAACAACCTCTAAACATGTAAGGTAAAGCAAAATAATATTCTTTCACATTTCTCAATAATCCACGCTCGATAAATAAAACTATTCTTATATTATACACACACACACACACACACACACACACACACATCTATTCAAGTGATTATAAAATGTACTATGGCCTATATCTCTTTATATTATTGATTTTTACTCTGCCAGAATTGGATATTAAGTAAATGCTAGTTACTGACATTAAGCTTTTAAAACTTACAAAATACACTGCTCCAAAGCTTCCATGGCCAATTTCTCTGAGATCTGTGAAGAGCTTTTCGGGATCTTCTTTGAAGAAGAGCTCTGCAATTTCAGGGTCTTTCAGGCTGCCTGCTCTGTTAGTTGATGGCATCCTGCTGGGCAATCAGCTGTTTGATGCTAATTTTATACTTGCTATCCCAATCCTTGGTTCATCTGTATGAATGAAGCCACTTTGGCATAACCTATTGAAGAGAAATGAGAGAAGAAAAAAGTCAGGCAAAACAAAAGTTGCTAAGATTAATTAGTGTAAGATCGTTTTCTAAGAGCCTATATAAAATTATCTCAGGTCTGAAAATTCACTAAGAAGGAAGTATGGCCTACTAATACTATAGTTCCTAAATCTGGGTCATTATCTGAATCACCTATGATGCTTTAAAAAAAAAAAAAAATTCCTACTATATCTAGCATGTAAGTATCCTATCTAATAAAAGAGTAAAGGCGCAACCCAAGTGGGGAGTGTGCAGGAGGCAGCTGAATCGATGTTTATAACTCTCTATCCCTCTCCTTCTCCCTTCCTCTTTGTAAAAAAAAAAATTTTATATATATATATATATATATATATATATATATATATATATATATATATATATTAAAGTGCATGACCCTGGATTAGGCAACAGTTTTTAAGATATGACATCA
Source organism: Pipistrellus hanaki (assembly GCF_964339955.1). Classification (NCBI taxonomy): domain Eukaryota; kingdom Metazoa; phylum Chordata; class Mammalia; order Chiroptera; family Vespertilionidae; genus Pipistrellus; species Pipistrellus hanaki. Next base: position 30,995,956 of record NC_140518.1, on the reverse strand, counting down.
AAAGCACATATAATTTAAAAAAAAAAAAGATAAATTGGACTTATCAAAGTTAAACATTTTTCTCTAATTTTTCCATTAATATTTCCATCAAGAAGCTGGAAGCAAATATTTGCAAATCATGTATTTGATAAGGGCCTAATATCTAGAATATATAATCAATTATTAATTGGGTTAACCCAATTAAATATGGGCAAAGGTAATTGACAAATAAATAAAATGTTTTTAAAAATTTTCTTTAAATGGCAAGGGATTTGAATAGCCATTTCTCCGAAGAAAATACACAAATGGTCAATAAGCACATGAAACAATTCTCAACATCATTATTCATTAAGGAAATGTAAATCAAAACAATAATGAGCTATTACTTCATACCCACTAGAATGACTATAATCAAAGAGTCAAATAATAGGTGTTGGCAAAGATGTGAAGAAATTGGAACACTTGTGCATTACTAATAAGGATTTAAAATGGTACAGCCTTTGTGCAAAAAAGTTTGGGAGTTCCTCAAAAAGCTAACCATAGAATTACCATATGACCCAGCAATTCTAGTCAGCAAATCCATCCTGAATTTCCAACCCTGGATAATGGCGCCACTATTCTTTATGTCTCTGAGGAGAAAACTACATAATGATTTTTGAATTTTTTCCCTTCCTCTTTTTCTCTTCTATCATCAATCTAATAAAATAGTAAATCCAACAGACTAGAATCTCTTCCTCTATCCATAGTTCAGGCTTTAATTATATCTTATCTAAACTAATGAATTAACCTCCCACCTGGACTGTCTCTAGTTTAGTTCTCTCCAATTCACCTTTCATATTGTTTTTCTCATTTTTCCATTAATATTTATTAAGTACAAATTAGGGTAAGAAATTCCTTTTCCCCCCAATATATTTTTATTGACTTCAGAGAGGAAGGAGAGGGAGAGAAAGACATATCTATAATAATAAAAGTGTAATAGCTAATTAGACCAAACATCTTTCCAGACAACCTTCTGGACAAAGCTGGGGCTGTGAGGGAAGCCCAGGTCCCAGGTGCCTGCTGGCAGCCAGAAGGAAGCCCGGGTCTTGGGTGCCAGAGGGAAGCAGGGTTCTGGGTGCAGAGGGAAGCTGGTGCCAGCAGCAGGGGAAAGGAAGGCCTACTCCTGCACAAATTTCGTGCATCGGGCCTCTAGTCAATGATAAGCAAGAATCACTACTCAGTTGTCTACCGCAAGTCCCACACTGGGGATAGAGCCGGCAATCTGGCCATGTGCCCCAACTGGGATTCAAACCGTGACTTTCTGGTTCATAGGTTGATGCTCAACCACACTGGCCAGGCTCTGTTTTAATATTTACTTTTCTATGTATACTAATTGTTTACATGCCTTATGCCCCCTGGCTATCTATAATAATAAAAGCATAATCTGCAAATCGATCAAACGGCCGAATAGTAGAATAACCATCCAGACGTCCAGACAACCATGCTATGGACACGCACTGGTGCCAGGCCAGCCAAGGCAGGTGCGATGTGATTGGTCAGGAGACCCTGCCATCACCCTACGATCACCACCCTGAGGGAGGCCCAGGCTTCCCGGCCTGTGGTGCTGTGGTGGGTGGGCGGGGCCTCCCTCTGCGAGGCAATCGATCATTGGGCTCCTGGATTGTGAGGGGGCACAGGCCAGGCTGAGGAGAACCCCCACACACACACACCAAGGACATAAATTTCGTGCACCGGGTCTCTAGTCTATAAATATAAAAAGCCAGTGTCCCTAACGACCAGAACCACCAAACGACCAGTCGCCATGAGATGGCATTGACCACTTCTTGATCCCTCTCCCCCCACCCCACCTGCAAGCAGGGGCAGAGGGGGACTAGCAACTGGTGAGTGGGCTGGACTGTTGACCTCTTGGTCCCTCCCCATAGGCCCACAGGATCCAATGAATCAGCGGCAGTGAATGGGGTAGTCAGGGTGGGTGGTAGGAGGACCGGCTGGCTATCAGGCTGTTGAGATCACCAGCTCATCCCCAGCTGCTCAGGGGCTCAGGCCTGTGGGAAAGCAGGTGCTGGCAACTTCACCTCCATGCACGTGCGCCAGGCCACCTGATGGAATGCGCTGCCCGCTTGGGGATGCTCACACTGGGGTGGGTAGGTCTTGGGCGCACCCTACAGCCTCCATCAGCACGTCAAGCCCCAGTAGCAGGGGCAGTGGCACCTGCGTGAGTGGCCCAAGCAGGCAGTGCATTCCATCAGCAGGCGGCCAGCCCAGCGCACGCACATGGAGGTGAAGTCTCCTGTGCCCGCTTTCCCACAGGCCTGAGGGATGAGCCGGGGATGAGCTGGTGATCCCAATGGCCTGACAGCATGGCGGCAGGGGCGGCATTCAGCCTGGGAAGATGGCTCTGATCGCAGCAGGCTAGGCCCAGGGACCCTACCTGCACGATTTAATCGCGCTCTGGGCCTCTAGTCTATATATATAAAAGCCTAAGCAACTGAACGATGCGTCAACCAATGCAGGAGTGGCCTCCTGGTAGTCAGTGCACCCCCACAGCCAACCTCCTGTGGCCGGCCAACCTCCCATGATCCCTCCCCCTGGCTAGCCAGACCCCTCTGTCTTGATCGGCCCTAATCACTGGCCAGACCAAGGGATCCCACCCTTGAATTCATGCACCGGGCCTCTAGTATAGATCGTAAAGTTCTAGAGCACATGTGTCAAACACAAGGCCCGGGGGCCAAATCCAGCCCGCCAGGCCTTGCAATGTGGCCCGCACTGCGCTGTCATCACTGCACTCCGCTGTCAGTTTATGACATTGTCAGTTTATGACTGTTCAGTAAACCATTCGGCCCGCGATTTAGGCTGGATTTTAGATTTTGGCCCCTTCTCTGATTGAGTTCAACACCCCTATTCTAGAGCATTCATAAAACCTGAGAGTATCACATAAACAATCAAAACGTGTTTGCTGAATGACTTTTAAATTGTTATTTTATATTTAGATTAGCCCGTTTGTCCTCTTTTTACTAGTGTTTTCCCTAGGATATATTCTCAGTTCTGCCATTCTCCAAAGGAGAACTGTCCTAGCATAGTTTTCCTTATTTGCTTTCTATATTGAAGAATCTTTTCACATTCTTTTTACTAGCTATAATAACTAAGAGTCAAACTCTATTTATATTATTTTTTATCACCAGTAACTTGAGAGATAACAACTGTAATAAAGCTCTGGAAAAGTACTCACTAGCTGTTAAAAGGGACAAAAGAATGGACAGCCCATTTATTTATCAATGATACTATAAAATTATATGTATTTGACATCTCCTCTTGGATATCTCAAAGGCACTTCTAATAACATTATCTAGTCATTCAACCTCATCTTTCTGTATGTTTTATATAAAATAAAGTGTATCCACTTCAGCAATTCAGAACCTAAAGAGTTATTTTTGATACCCTCTATTCATTCATAACCCAATCCATCACCAACTCTTGTAGATGTCCTAAATCTTTCTCAAATTGTCCCACTTTCCTCCATCTGCATAATCACTTCCTTAGTCTCTCCAGGCTACCACTTTATCTTACTCAGGCTACTTACTATAACTGCCTCCAAAAGGGTGCCACTGCATCTACCACTGTTGCCCCCCCACTCCCCATCCATTTGGTCTACTACAACCATGACCTTTCAAAATGCAAACCCAATTATGTCATCCCTCTATTTAAGCATTCCATGCCTTTACACTGTACTTTGGCTGAAACAAAAATCCTTAACATAATGTTCAAGGAATTACATGGTCTAACCCTACCCATCTTGTTAACCTTATCTCCTTCCAATTTCCTGTGCTCTGAAGACACAGACCTCTCAAGTTTATCATCATGCTTCTCTTTTCACAGAGGCTTGCGTACACAGTAACTAATAGCACAAGTTCTGGAATCATATTATCTAAGTCCCCAAACTGGATCTGCCAACATACTAACTGTTGGCAATTAACTTGCTGAGCAAGTAATTTAATCATTCAGACCTCAGCTTTCCCATCTCTAAAGCAAGGGAAATGATACCTGTCACGGGGATTTGGGGAGGGTTATAAATGAAATGTTGAAAACACAGAACATAACCAGTAAGCAATTCATACCAAACTCCTCTCCTTTCTTAAATTTCTGGTTATCATCTCTAGTGGAAAACTCAAATTATATTGAGGCTCACAGAAATTAGGCAATTTGCTCACTATAACACAGCTAGTAAGTAAGAGGGCCAGGTTTCTATTACCGGTATACCTTAACTTTCCCCACCCAACTCTTCTTCTAGGCACAATTAACTGTGTGTGTGTGTGTGTGTTTAAAATGCATATTCCTGGGCCCTTAATCAAACCTAAATAAGAATTTCTCGAAGCATGGTACAGAAATATGCAATTTATTTTAATAGGCAGCTCTTTTGGTAAGCAAAGGGTTGAGAGTCACTGGAGTAGAATAATGAAAGCTAACACAATTATTCAGTGTGTTTTAAAAAATGAGTAATATAATGGTCAATCAAATATTACACATCTATGTCCTTAAAAGTAAAAAAGCTACACTGGCTGTATGGTTCAGCTGATTGAGCATTATTCCATGCACCAAAAGGTCATGTGTTCTTGCCGAAGCCGGTTTGGCTCAGTGGTAGAGCATCAGTCTGCGGACTGAAAGGTCCCAGGTTTCATTCCGGTTAAGGGCATGTACATTGGTTGCGGGCACATCCCCGGTAGAGGGTGTGCAAGAGGCAGCTGGCTGATGTTTCTCTCTCATCGACGTTTCTAGCTATCTATCTCTCTCCCTTCCTCTCTGTAAAAAATCAATAAAATATATTAAAAAAAAAAAAAAAAAAAAAAAGGTCATGTGTTCCGATTTCATCAGGGCACATGCCCAGATTGTGGGCTCAGTCCCTAGTAGGGAACGTGAGGAGCAGCCAATCTATGTTTCTGTTTCTTCTTTCTTCCCCTTCCTCTCTCTCTAAAATCAATAAAAGCATTTTTTCCCCCAGAAGTAACAGCTATTTAATTGAATTTACTATTAAATCAAAGTTGGTTATAAACTGAGATTACTGGCAGGTTTTGTTCAGTAATTTCTGGATAGGAGAATCTGAGAGATAAAATACAGTTGTCTTAAGATTATTTCAAATGATATTCTCCCTAGACCTAGCTTAAAAGTGAAAGAGGCAATAATTTAAAATATCACAAATTAGCCTATACCAAATCATGCCCAAAGCCAAGAACTAATAAGCAAAATATGATCTACTTTGGATTCTTTAAGACACAACCTGCTCTCAATTCTCCCCATTATAAATTCCACTTTATATAAAGACTAGAGGCCCGTTGCAGGAAGATTCCTGCAACAGGGCTTCCTGCTGAGGTCGCCGCCCCAACTGCTTCCCTCCCTTCTCCCCTGCCCGCTTGCTTGCTTCTCCACAGCTTCGCTCCCTTCTGTAGTGCTTGGCTTCTTTCTATGCTCTGGAATGGATATGCTGTCTTCAGTCTTCGTTCTGGAATGGATATGCAAATTAACCGCCATCTTGGTTTGGTTAATTTGCACGTTTGCCCTATTGGCTGGTGGGTGTGGCTTGTGGGTGTAGTGAAGGTACGGTCAATTTGCATGTTTCTCTTTTATTAGAGAGGATTCATTTTTCAGTTACTTTTCTAAATGTAGTAACTGAAAATGAGCTCCAGAGCAGCCCTCCCTACTATTATCAAAAGAAAAGGCAGATATCCCAGTTTAGCAATATACATGGTTTATGGCTTTCCTTCCAATCATCACACAACTGAACAGACAACTTATTAACTAATATTTAGAGACAGAATGAGTCAAAACACAAATCCTGCCTCTCTGTCATTTTTTTGTTCAAATGGAAGATAAGAGCTTGTGAGTTTTCCAAATCTCAATATAGCTTTCCTTTAATACTGAAGTATTATAAAAATACAAGATAAAAATTGAATTATTTTACTGTCAACAAAATCTGGTGTACTGAATTGATCTTATAGATTTCTTTACTTCAAAAATAAAAAAAGAGCACATTGTTTGACACATATAAACAGATTCAGATAATTAAAGATCAAAAGCACCTTATATATCCTTTAAGTCATCCATGTCATGGATGAGGGCCTGAAGGGTTGAGTGGCTGGCATAAGGTTACAATCAATAACAGAACTGAAACTAAAAAATCTAAATTTACCAAATGCAATGAACTATCCTGAATTGGGCCCTAGAACAGAAAAAAAGGATATCAGTGGGAAATCTGAATAAATCTGAGTAGAGTCAGTAATCCTATATAAGGATAATATGCAAATAGACCAAATGGCAGAACAACCAAACAACCAGTTGCTATGACATACGCTGACCACCAGGGTGTGTATGCAGAACATGGAGAGTGTCAGTCACGGTGGAATGGTGGAGTAGGTGAGCAGGGGTGCCAGACTGAGGTGGAGCACCAGTCACTGTCATTGGGGCAAGCCTCTGGTGGTTACTGAAAATTCTTTGCTCCAGTGTGCCATGGTCCTGCCTGGTGCTTGCACCTTCTGCAGGTGCCAGCCCCGCTCTGGTCAAGGGCATGTACATTGGTTGCGGGCACATCCCCAGTAGGGGGTGTGCAAGAGGCAGCTGGTCGATGTTTCTCTCTCATCGATGTTTCTAGCTCTCTATCTCTCTCCCTTCCTTCCACTCTGTAAAAAATCAATAAAATATATTTTTTTAAAAAAGAAGAAAAAAAAAAGAAAATGCTAAAGATGTGAAAAAATATAAACAGTTATAAACACTCTAGAAGGCAGTTTCTTACATATGTGCTTACTATAATGACCCAACAATTGCACTCTAGGTTATTTATCACAAACAAACAAAACACATTCACACAAAAACAGGTACACAATTGAGTCCTCACTTAATATTTTCAACAGGTTTTTGAAAACTGCAACTTTAAGCATAAAAAGATGTATAATGAAACCAATTTACCATAGACTAAATTAATATAAACAAGATTTAAGTTTTTAGGGCATATTTCTGGTCACAAAAACTTTACCAAATTTCTAAATAAAGACCTAAAATATTTCTAATGTCAAATTTTGAAATAAATGTGAGATTTATACTACCCTGTTTCCCTGAAAATAAGACAGTGTCTTATATTAATTTTTTCTCCAAAAGTTGCGCTAGGTCTTATTTTCAGGGGATGTCTTATCTTTCCATGCGCTAGGTCTTATTTTCGGGGAAACACGGTAGTATATGTTTAAGAAAGATTAATATAAATAAGTATGGAAATTATTTTCCAACCCACTTATTCTAGTTCAGGGTCATGGGTGGCCAGATCATATCTGGCATGCAAGGCAGAAACCAATCCTGGAAAAGATGCCATTCCAATGCAGGGTACACACTCAAGTCATACTAGTACACGTTAGATGTATCAATTAACTGGATATACACATCTTTGGGACGTGAGAGGGAATTGGAATACCCAGAAAAAGCCCTTGCTGGTTTGGCTCAGTGGAAAGAGTGTTGACCTGTGGACAGAAGGGTCCCGGGTTCGATTCCGGTCAAGAGCATCTACTTGGTTTCAGGCTCCTCCCAGGCCCGAACCCTGGCGGGGCGTGTGCAGGAGGCAACCAATCGATGTGCTTCTCTCACATATTAATAGATATTTCTCTGCCTTTTCCTCTCTTTTTCACTCTCTCTAAAAATCAATGGAAAAATATCCTTGGGTGAGGATTTTAAAAATTAATAATAAAAAGCCCACGTAGATGTGGGAAGAACATGCCAACTCCACACAGTGGCCCTGTCCAGGAATCAATTCTTTTTTCTCATCAACATTATAACAAAACAACACCGAATGAAATGACATTATTCAAGGACTTCGTGTACTTTCTTGTAAGAGCAAAAAGCTGGGAAATACCCAAATATCCTTGAATAGGTGAGTGGTTAAACAAAATGTGGTACATCCTATACATGGCATACTATTCAGCAATAAAATACAAAATGCAGTAAATCCTATACATGGACTACTACTCGGCAATAAAAAAGAACAAATCATTGAATTATATACAGCAACTTGGATGAATCTCACATGAATCATGCTAAATGAAAAAAATCCTATTTCAAAAAGTTATACACTGCATAATTATATACATTTCGTAAGTCATACTATGGCCGTGCTTGGCAAACTGCGGCTCGCAAGCCACATGCAGCTCTTTGGCCCCTTGAGTGTGGCTCTTCTACAAAATATCATGGCGTGGGCAAGTATATTTTGAAGAACTGGCATTAGAAGAAGTTTAAGTTTTAAAAATTTGGCTCTCAAAAGAAATTTCAATCGTTGTACTGTTGATATTTGGCTGTTGACTTATGAGTTTGCAGACCACTGTACTAGGGCAATTGATGTTAAAAATGAATAGCCCTTGCCGTTTGGCTCAGTGGATATAGCTTCGGCCTGCAGACCGAAGGGTCCCAGATTTGATTTTGGTCAAGAGAACATGCCTGCATTGCAGGCTTGACCTCCAGTAAGGGGCACACAGGAGACAGCTGGATCAATGATTCTCTCTCATCACTGATGTTTCTATCTCTCCCTCTCTGAAATCAATAAAAATACATTTTTAAAAAAGAAAAAGCAAATCTCAAAAAAGAAAGGCTGCTCTGTAGAGTACCCTACTCTCTAAAAAAAAAGAAAAAGAACAGATGAATGCATGGTTTCCAAGAGTTGGGTGGGTAAGAGAAAGAGGTGGCTGTGACAATAAAAGATACAAGTGATCCTTATAATGGAACTATTCTATATCTTGACTGTGATAGTTGTCATACTAATCTACACATGTGCTAAAACTGCATAGAACTAAATATAGATAACAAGCAATGTTAAAGCAATATCCTTTTTTAATTTTTTAACATTTTTTATTTTATTAAATTATTATCTGTGTACATATTTTAACATTGCCCCCCCCCCCCCCAAAGCAATATCCTTAATCACAAAGAAAAAGTTACTAAATAGAAACTGGGATCTTCACAAAGGAATGAAGAATAGTAGAAATAACAAATTACATTATAAATATTAAAAACTTTAAGAATAATTATTTTTAAAATATAACAAATTATTTAAAGCAAAAATGACAACAATGTAATCTAGAGTTTTTAATATATATACAAGGACAATGTCTGACAACACTAGCAGTACAAAGGATTAGAGTGAAAAACAGAAGAAGGCCATTGGAAGCATCTTACAATATCTGTGAAGTGGTTTTATATTATTTGAAGGTGAAATGTGACAAGTTAAAGAGGCTTATTATAAAAAACTATGGCCTAGTAAGCCAACAATGGAGATAAAATGAATAAATAAATATACTTCATTTAAACAAAGATAGGGAAGGACACAGGAACTGCCAAAAGATAGGACAAATAGAAAATGAATAGCAAAAAGGAACATTTAAACCCAACCATGTGGTTTAAGAAGACTCCAAATAAAATACAAAGAGAATGTATTAAAAAACAGAAAAACAAGCTGAAACTGGTTTGGCTCAGTGGATAGAGCATCAGCCTGCGGACTGAAGGGTCCCGGGTTCAATTCTGGTCAAGGGCATGTGCCTTGGTTGCTGGCACATCCCCAGTGGAGGGCGTGCAAGAGGCAGCTGATCGATGACTCTCATCGATGTTTCTAACTATCTCTCTCCCTTCCTCTCTGTAAAAAAATCAATATATTTAAAAAAAAAAAACAACAGAAAAATAAACCCTTTTAAAAAAGACAATTTTGAAAAGCTGTCAATAAGAAACTTTAAATATAAAGACAAAAATAAATTAATAGTAAGAAAGATATATCATGCAAATACTAAGGTTAAGAATACTGTAGTAGCCCTCAGAATATAGCCAAAAGAATTGAATGCAGGGCTCAAAGAGATACTTATACACCAATGTCCATAGCAGCACTATTCACAATAGTCAAAAGGTATAAACAACTCAAATGTCTATCAAAAGATGAATGGATAAACATGTGATATATTTACAAACAATGGAGTATTATTCAGCTTTTAAAAAGGAATGAAATTCTTGAGACATGTAATAACATGACTAAGACATGAAAACAGGATGCTAAGTGAGATAAGCCAGTCATAAAAGGACAAATACACGGTGGTGGAAAAGTAAATTTACAGTTTTTTTGTATGAAAAATAATTCAAAATTAATAAATAATAATGCAAGAATAAACTGTTTTGTGCACTCACAACTATAAACCTACTTTTGCCAAGCCCTGTACTATATGATTCCACTTATGTGAGGAACTTGAATAGATGAATTCAGAGACAGAAAGTAGAATAGAGGTTACCAGGAGCTTGGGAAGAGAGGAGAAATGACAGTTATTGTTTGGTGGATGTATAGTTTCTGTTTGGGATGATAAAAAAAGTTCTAGAGCCTAGCCAGCCTGGCTCAGTGGTTGAGCTTTGACCTATAAACCAGGAGGGTCATGGTTCAATTCTTGATCAAGGCATACACCCAGGTTTCAGGCTCGATCCCCAGAGGGTGGCATGCAGGAGGCAGCCGATCTGATCAATGCACGATTCTTTCTCATCATTGATGTTTCTCTCTCTCCCTCCCTCTCCCTTCCTCTTTTAAATCAATAAAAATATATATATATTTAAAGTTCTGGATATGAATAGTGGCAATTATTGTACAACACTAACTGTATTTAATACCACTATATTATATACTTAAAATGGTTAAAATGATATTTTATTTATGCTACTAAAGGCCCCGTGCACAAAATTCATGCATGGGGAGGGAGGTCCCCTCAGCCCAGCCTGCATCCTCTCCAGTCTGGGACCCCTTGGGGGATGTCCAACTGACAGTTAAGGCCCAATCCCAGGGATCAGGCCTAAACCAGCAGTCAAACATCCCTCTCACAATCCAGAACCACTAATTCCTAATTGCTCATCTGCCTGACTGCCTGGTTGCCCCTAACTGCCACCCCCACCCCCTTCCCCGCCAGCCTGATCACCCCTAATCTCTTCTGCCTACCAGCCTGGCCATCCCTGCCAGCCTGGTTGCTCCCAACTGCCCTCCTCTGCTGAGCTGGTCATCCCTCACTGCCTCCCATGCCAGCCTGGTTGTCCCAAGTGCCCCCCCTGGCCTGGTCGCCCCTCAGTGCCCCCCGCTGCTGGCCTGGTCACAACTCACTGCCCTCTCCTCCCGCCAGCCTGGTCGCCCCAGGCAGCCTGTTGTTCAGTCATTTGGTTGTCCCTCACTAACAGCTCCCGCCGGCCTGGTCGCCCCACGCAGCCTGCTGTTCAGTTGTTTGGTCATCTCTCACTAACCCTCCTGCCGACCCGGTAGCCCCACGCAGCCTGCTTTTTGGTCATTACTGTGAGGGTGTCGTGATCCATTTGCATATTACCCTTTTATTAGTATAGGTATGCATATTTGACACAATTTTGAAAAGTGAATAACAAAAAATAACCTGCTAATTTAATCATAAGCAAATCTTGGTTAAAAGCATTTTAAAATTCACAGGGTGTTAACTGAATGACATACAGACTCAAAATTTTGTCCATTAAAATCAAGGTTCAAAAAAATCGAGGGTTTATTGTACTTTCTATTGCTAGCAATCAAGTTCCTCTATTATAGAACATTTCTTTCCTAACTAGAAAATTTCACATCTTTTTCTTCTTAAAATCCTTTTGCTATTGATTGAATTTTTATGGCATTACTTAGAGAATTATTCATACATAATATACAAAACTATTTTATCTGTCTGTACCTAAACTGAAAATAAAAGGATCTTTTCATTACTTTTTTCAAATTATTTGTGATTTTCTAGATAACAAAAAAAATTTAAGCTCTAACAACTATATATATCAAAGTAAAGAATCTGAAAGTAAGGTACATTTTATTGTACGTCTGGGACTTAGAACCCTTTTGAAACAAACCAATTGAAATACAGAACTCTTATAATGTGATGGTCCTAATAAAACATCACAATCAACATCAACCATGTACTCAGCATGAGATTTCAACACTATTTTACCTAATAAAAGAATAATATGCAAATTAACCATCACTCCACTACACCAACCAGCCACACGCATCAGCCAATCAAAGCGAGTATACAAATCAACCCCAACCAATTTGGCTGCCGCCACAGAGTACAGGAGGGAGGCTTGGGTTTCCCTGGCAATGGAGGAAGTCAATCTTTCCACCTGCCCTGGCCGTTCCAGGCCTCCACTCAAGAATACAAAGTTTCGCCGAAACCGGTTTGGCTCAGTGGATAGAGCATCGGCTTGCGGACTGAAAGGTCCCAGGTTCGATTCCGGTCAAGGGCATGTACCTTGGTTGCAGGCACATCCCCAGTAGGGGATGTGCAAGAGGCAGCTGATTGATGGCCTAGGCCTCTACTGCAGGCTACAAAGTTGCAATTATAGAAGGTGAATAAACACCAACAGAAATGGCTGCCATCTCAGAGCAAGCAGAAGGCTTGGCTTCGCTCTAGGCTACAAAGTTTCAATTGTAGAAGATACATAAATCCCTGCCAAAACCGGTTTGGCTCAGTGGATGGAGTGTCGGCCTGCGGACTTGAAGGTCCCGGGTTCGATTCCGGTCAAGGGCATGTACCTTGGTTGCAGGCACATCCCCAGTGGGGGGTGTGCAGGAGGCATCTGATCGATATTTCTCTCTCATCGATGTTTCTAACTCTCTATCCCTCTCTCTTCCTTTCTGTAAAAAATCAATAAAATAATATTTTAAAAAATACATAAATCCCAGATACCAGGGCCTCTGCTTGGGTCTGGGGGGTTGGGGGGAACGGGGACATGGCTGGCCTGCAAAACACCACAGGCCCCTCGCCCAGGCCACCCCACACCCCAAGGGAACCCCCACCCTAATTCGGGACATCCTTCAGGGCAAACCAGCTGGCCCCCACCCATGGACCAGGCCTCTATCCTATCTAATAAGAGTAATATGCAGATTGGCCATCACTCTAACACATAAGATCAAGATAGCTGCCCCCATGTGGTCAAAGATCCTGCCTTTATGTGGACACACGATGGCCAACAGGGGAGGGCAGTTGTGGGGGACCAGGCCTGCAAGGGAGGGCAGTTGGGGGCAATCAAGCCTGCAGGGGAGGGCAGTTAGGGGTGACCAGGCTGGCAGAGGAGGGAAGCTGGGGGCAAATAGGCTTTCATGGGAGCAGTTAGACATCAATCAGGCTGGCAGGACAGTGGTTAGGGGTTGATCAGGCTGGTAGGCAGAAGTGGTTAGGGGCAATTAGGAAGGCAGGCAGGTGAGCAGTTGGGAGCCAGCAGTCCTGAGTTGTGAGAGGGATGTCTGACTGCCCTAAATGGGCAGTGGGACATCCCTCGAGGGGTCCCAGATTGGAGAGGGTGCAGGCTGGGCTGAGGGACCCCCACCCCACTCAGTGCACAAATTTCGTATACCGGGCCTCCAGTCCTATATAATAAAAGGCTAATATGCAAATTGTCCCCTAGCAAGTTCGACCAGGAGTTCGATCGCTTGCTATGATGTGCACTGACCACAAGGGGACAGCACAGACCATGATGGGCAACCAGTGGCGGTGATGGGCACTGAGGGAGCGAGGGAAGGAGGAGGCGGGGAATCTGATCGCCCTCTAGTACAATAAATACTATAACTCATAACATACAGAGTTTCTGTGCCACAATGAAGAGGAGTTTCCTCATAAGGTTCAATATAGGTTAATTAGTAACTTTACAATTTTTATAATCAAGGATATGTATGCTTTTGGCAAAGAGACAAAGCTTTTCCAATTCTGAGAAACTAAATTCCCAAGTATAAAAAAAAAAAAAACCCTGACCTTGTTTAGTAATACTGTTCACCCACTTTTTCTGAAATCTTTCTCAGTCTCAGTAAGAATAAATTAGAAATCAATCCAAAATACAAACTAGAGACTCATAACTATAATACACTAGTTCACCCTTGAACAGCACAGGTTTGAACTGCAAGGGTCCATTTATACATAAACTTTTTCAGTAAGTACCTCTTCTGTTTTGGATCTGTTGTTGGGAGTGTCCACGGATGCAGAAGGCCAACTGTATGCATTGATCTACACCATTTTATATAGTGGACTATACACTATAAGTTTCCCATAAAATGCTTACCCTTACTTACACACCACATTCTGATATTTCCCACTAGAGGCCCAGGGCATGAATTCATGCACAGGTGGGGTCTGGCCACCCTGGCCCCAATCAGGGAAGATTGGGGCTCAGCCTGTAGGGAGGAGGAGATGGTGGGAGGTTGGCCAGCTTGGGGGAGGAGGGGGCAAACAGGGGGTGAGAGGTACTGATCAGGGCTCAGTGTCCTGGGGGAGGGCTCCTGATGGGGTGAGGGGGCTGATCTGGGGTGGGGCCAGCTGGGAGGAGGGACTGCAGGAGGTTGGCTGGCCAGCCCTGCCCCCTATTGGGGTGGGAGTGCAATTAGGGTAGAGGAGTGCGCTCAGGGGTGGGGTGGCCAGGGGGAGGGGCTACAGGAGGTTGGCCACCCAGTTCCTTCCCCTATTGGGGTGGGGGAGTGGGATCAGGGGCAGGCCGGCCGGGGGAAGGGGCTGCTGGCCTATTGTGGCGGGGCAGGCTGATAGGGGGCAGGGCTGGCCAGGGGGAGGGAAGGAGTGTTTGGCCGGTGGCCCGCTCTTGATCAGGGTGGAAGAGTCCAATCAGGGACAGGGCAGCAGGGGGTGGGGCCGCAAGGTTGGCCGGTTCACTGGCCACAGTGGGTGTCATAGCGACCAGTCAGTACAGTTATTATGGTCACTGGTTTTTTAAATATATAGATTATTTTTCATTTTTAAGAACTGTTACTGTGACTCAGTAAATTGAATTCACAACCAAAAGTTTGAAAAGCACTGGCTTATAGAAACTGACAATGATAGGAAGGTCCTTCCTCTCTTATGAATACCTGGTTTGAGAAAACTAATCAGGAGGTGGAAAGAACAAGTAGATAATTCCTCCAGAGCAGGGACTATAGCCACATGTGTCAAACACAAGGCCCGGGGGCCAAATCCAGCCCGCCAGGCCTTGCAATGTGGCCCGCACCGCGCTGTCATCACTGCACTCCGCTGTCAGTTTATGACATTGTCAGTTTATGACTGTTCAGTAAACCATTCGGCCCGCGATTTAGGCTGGATTTTAGATTTTGGCCCCTTCTCTGATTGAGTTCGACACCCCTAGACTATACACTGAGTGGTCATATTATTATGATCTCTGAATGCATAATAATCTGCCCACTCAGTGTATATCCTATATAATAAAAGGCTAATATGCAAATTGTCCCCTTGACCAGGAGTTCAACCAGCATGAAGGCTGGCCAACCAACCGCCCATGTCCCCTCCCCCTTGCCAGGCTGGCTGGACCCTACCCATGCATGAATTCATACACTGGACTTCTAATATATATACACACACACACATAACCATACATATACATACGAATAAAAGTATAATATGCTAATTAGACTGGGAGACCTTCTGGAGACCTTCTGGACAAATTTGGGGGCTTGGCCGACCTGCAAAGTGCCTCCAAATGGCCCTCAGTCCCTCTCCCAGGCCGGCCATGCCCCCCAGCAGGGACCCTCACCCCAATGGGGACATGGCCAGCCTGCAAACAGCCCTCAGCCCCTTGCCCAGGCCCACCCCACCCCCTCATCCTGATGAGGGCATGGCCAGCCTGCAAATGGCCCTCAGCCCCTCGTCCAGGCTGGCCATGCCCCCAGAGGGGACCTCCATCCTAATGGGGGCATGGCCTTGCTACAAACCACCCATCCCAGGCCTCTCATCCAGGCTGGCCCCACCCCCCAAGGGGACCCCCACCCTGATCTGGGACACCCTTCAGGGCAGACCAGCCAACCCCCACCCATGCACCAGGCTCTATCTATACTAATAAAAGGGTAATATGCTAATTAGACCATCCGGGAGACATCCTTCCAGACAGAGCCGTATGGCGGGGCTAAGGAAGAGGCGGTTAAGGATGATCAAGCCAGGAGGGGAGGGCAGTTGGGGGTGAGCAGGCTGGCAGTGGGGGGAAGTTGGGGGCAAGCAGGCTGGCAGTGGGGGACAGTTGGAGGTGAGCAGGGGTGGTTAGGCAGGCAGGAGAGTAGATAGGAGCCAGCAGAGTGTTTAGGGGTGATTAGGCAGGCAGGCGAGTAGATAGGAGCCAGCAATCCCGAATTGCGAGAGGGATCAGGCCTAAACCAGCAGTGGAACATCCCCCAAGGGGTCCCAGATTAGGCTGAAGGACAAACCTCCCCACGCACAAATTTCGTGCGCGCACAAGCACACACATGCGCACACACACACACACGCGCGCGCGCACCCACACCCACACCCACACACACACACACACCCACACACACACACTGAGTGGCCAGATCATAATAATCTGGCCACTCACTGTATATTACCAGCACATAATCATCAGTTAATATGTGTTGAATTAATAAATTGTGGAATATAAAGCACTTTCAAGATGAAGATATACCTACAAAGGATACCTTTAAAAAAATAAATAAATGTTTAGGAAAGCATGAGTACTTTGCATGCTTTCAAAACTAGGGATGGTGAAAAGCTCCAGGCAGTAAAAGAGTGATATACCAACTGAGCCTTAAATAAACAAATGAAGTGCCAAAAGAAAAGAAAATTTATTCTTTAGGACAAGCTTTAGATACAGTACAGGAAAAAGAAAATCACTTGGGGAACTACATAATAGTCCATTACAGGTTCAAAAAGTTTGTAAGCTATCCTTGGTAGGAATTCTAACCATTTCTTTTCAAATATATATGTTGAACTCCAAATGTCAAAATCCAACTTCAAATCAAAATTATGGAATGCAATTCATTCTGAAATATTAAGTCCTCTGTATTCAATTGTAAGCATTTCATAAGCAGCTAGTGTGTGAAATGGGAATATTAAGTGCTTAATAAGTGCTTAATGTGTTAAGTACTTAGCAAGGGTTATCCCATTTAAACCTAACAACCTTGTAAAGTGGATACTACCTTCATTTTATAGATGGGGAAAGTAAGGCTTAAAAAGTTACACAAACAAGTTACACAGCTAATAAATGAAATTAAGATTAAGTGCCAGTTTTATTATTATTGGTGGCTGAAAATCAGAATTATTTTGTTCCATTCTATTATTTGTTAACTAGAGGCCCGGTGCACCAATTCATTCACACGCGGGATCCCTCAGGGTGGACTGCAGGGATCAGGCCCCAGCTCACACCCCCAGGCTCACAGCCCCAGCTTGGGCCCTCAGCCTGGCACCTCTGCCTGGCACCTCACCATGGCCTGGCACCACCCCCTCACCTGCTCCACCATCCCACCTGCAGGGCGATCGATTGGGGCCAGGCCCTCCGCCCAACTACCTCAGCACCTGGGAGCCAGGCAGCGGCCTCACCCCCCATCGCTGGTCACCATCAGTGGGGCAATCAGTCAGGGGCAAGGCCCTGACCATTCGCACCCGCCTTGGCCTGGTGCCACCCACTCCCCTGCTCCACAATCCCGAGACAGTTCTGCTCTCATCAGGGCCCATCAGGGCCCATCAGGGCAGGCAGCGCCTCCACTGCTGCTCACTGTCAGGGCCATATCGCTGACACCCACCATGTTCCACGCCACTGGTGATCAGCGCATATCATAGCGAGCGGTCAAACTCCCAGTATTCCAGTTGAACGACCATCCAAGGGGACAATTTGCATATTAGGCTTTTAGTATATGGGAAGGATGTTTTTCTCAGAAACTAAACTGCATATATTTTTGAATTAAGTGATTCATCTACTTCTAAATATGTACACTATCATCCTATATAATAAAAGGCTAATATGCAAATTGACCGAATGGCGGAACCACCAGTCACTATGATGCACACTGACCCTCAGGGAACAGTCGCTCAACGCAGGAGCTGCGCCCAGGTAGCCAGTGCACTCCCACGGAGGGAGTACGGCTCAGCCAGAAGCCAGGCTCATGGCTGACAAGCGGAGCCTCTCCCGCCTCCATGGCAGCGCTAAGGACATCCCCCGAGGACTCCTGGACTCCAAGGGCACAGGCCAGGATGAGGGACCCCCACTCCTGAATGCATCAATATTTTGCCCGAGGCCTCTAGTATTGAATAATTTTATCAAAAGGAAAAATTAGCCCCTTCTCTGTTTTAAAGATAAGTTAGAGGCCAATTAAATATAATTATCTGACACTGGCATTTTTAATATATATATTATGCAAAGTACTCAGTAACTTGTACTTTTATTTACCTTATTTACATGTACTTATATTTATAGGTACTTATATTTTTAAAAACCTTTCCACCTTATATAGGCCACTTATTTTTCTACTAGGTAAGAAGATGTGGCCTTAGACTGTTTTTCAGAACAAAAAGTCTGCTTCTAGTACAAATGGAAGAGACTGACATAGAAATAATTGTTATCAAATGTTGACAGATTACATCCCAACTGAAAATTATTTCTAGTCCATCCACCCAACTTTTTAATTCATGTTGACATTTAGAAGAAATTAGACATCTTTAATGAAACTAAACATTAATTTTTATTACTAAAAACTATAATACTTTGATTCAACAATGGAATTTTTGTAACTTTTTCACTTATATTTGAGAATTTGAAATTAAAAAATAATCCAGCCATAAACAAGTACAGAAACCTAAAGGCAGATGAACATACACTGGCACTCTGTTTAATGAAACAATCCCAATTTTATGTAAGACTTGATTACAGAAATAACACTTTGGAAGAGACTCATTCAACTATGATCCTATACTGAACAGCAGCCTTTAACTATCATAATATATACAAAAAAAGCTCTTAATTTCAAAAAGATTAAATTAGTATAATTATTTTAAGTAATAGAGACCATTGAAAGTCAAAAACAGATACAATGGAAAACTTAACTAACTTTTGTTTCAAATCCTCACCATGGGCATGCTTGGAGGGGAGAGGGCAGAGGGAGAGAAACATCCAGTAATTTGCCTTCCATAAGGTACCTAACTGGGGATCAAACCAGCAACCCCAGGTATGTGCCCTGACTGGGAATCAAACTGGCAACCTTTTGGTGTACAGAATGATGCTCAACCAACTCAGCCACTCTGCCCAGGTGAAAAATTAACTGACTTTAATATACAAATCAGTTTGGGGGGGGGGGGGGGGGAGACACACAACGACACACGGGACACACCACAATTTATCTCCAGGTAATTAGAATTGATCTCAACTCTAATTTCAATATCAGTAGTTGGCCTAACTTTTCGATTTACTAAGTATTCATTCATACCTAAGTACCAGCAAATTCTTAAAACAAATTATATTCTTCATGGTTAGTGAAGAGCATCCAGTATTTCTAGTATTCTGTAACAAATCAGTTTCTTTTTTATTAGTGAGATGGCATCATACCACCAGACCAAATATCATGTATATGCCTTGCTATACAGAAAATTTGTTTTATATTTAACGTACATTAAATTGCTGTATCCACAGCTCTCCCAAAATATGTATTATATACATATAATAATTATTTTCTATTCAACTCACTCATACTTTTGAGTCCTAATGTACACTACTGTATTTCTTAAAAACCTTTCAGAGTTTAAATTTGTTTGAGGAACTTTCCTTAATTTGTAAGGAAGTTTAGTTATTGCCAAAATAATCTTAGACTATTCAAAGCCTTTAAACGCAGCTGATTCTAAGAAATTCTTCCATCTATAAAACATGATAAATTATAACCAAATTAACAAATCAGAATCAGAATGCCAAAAATTAAGTCATTAAAAGGGAATCCAGAGAAAGGGCCAGTTGTGAAAGAACAGGAAGTGATGTACACTGCCATTTTGTGGATGAACTATTTAATAACAGAAGTACCATACTAATCTGAAATCAACCAACCCAGACTAAGAGCTCTCAGTATTCTTTCTGACAGTGGCATCAGAAGTCGGCTGAAATAACCCTCCGGCAGTTTTTCCTTAATAATGAATTTATCAAACTGATCGTAAACATACTTTTACCACTTTTAGCACAATTCCCACCAGCGACAGAAAACAGGATTTCTTTTTAGTTGTCCTAAAAAGTACCTCTTTTAGTTCTAACATGCTGAACTATAGCAAGTAGTTTACCTATATCCTGTGTACATACTTACATTTTATAGTCTTTATTAATAAACCCTCTCTGCTTGCATCTTTCCAAGATAAAAAGTCACTCTTTACTAAGCAGTATGTTTGCATTTATTCATGCTAGTATATATGAATTATCGACAACAAACCATAACAGAGAATTAAACTTTATGGAATAATTTACCATATAGGGGAAAACCCTACACACCACAACATGTAGCTTTGTGCCATGAAATAAAGATTTACAGGCAGTGCTGTTAAAATAACTCTAGCCCTGGCTGGTGTTGATGAGTGGTTAGAGCATTGGCCTATGCACAGTCTTGGGTTCCATCCCAGGTCCAGAACACGTAATCTGGTTCGCTCCCTGCTCATCACCCTCATCTGGGAGGCAAACAGTCGATGTGTCTCTCTCACACTGACGTTTCTCTCTCTCCTGCTCACCTTTCTAACCCACTCCCCACTCTCTCTAATAAGTAATGGGGGAAAATATCCTCAGGTGTGGACAAAACAACGAAGAAAGTTAAAATAAACCCAGATAAAAATTAAAAAATAAAGAAAGCAAAATTCCATTTTCTGAGGAAAAATAATAAATCTAATTTAACAGACCATTAATGTGTCTCCCCATATTGAAATCATAAAATAAGATGACAGAAACTAAATTGCTGTCTAACCCTTCTACTACTAACATCTTTAAATCCCTGTCTTTCAACAGGTTTCAAAATGCAAAAACAAACAAAAAAATACAACAAAAACTCTTATGGACATTAAATTTAGATGGCGTTTGAAATTCATCTAAAAATAAGTCACCCACTAAGTGAAGCTTAAATACCAAATAGTAAAATATCAAGATAATTCATGTCTATATATATACTAGAGGCCCAGTGCATGAAACTGGTGCATGGGTAGGATCTCTAGTGGCTGCCTGCTGGGCCCCCCCCCTCCCCCTACCTGCCACCAGCAGGGGCAGGGCTGGTCAGGGGGATGGACCCCTGGCGGTTGGCTGGCCAGCCCTGCCCCCTGGTCGAACTCCCTAGTGGAACTCCTAATGGAGGGGACAATTTGCATATTAGGCTTTTATTATATGAGGAGGACATTTTAGTTATCTTTGTTGCTTTGTGAAATAATTAATTCTGTGAATATTTAACATGGAACATTTTGAAATCACTTCATCACTAAATTTATATGCTAAAGAAAAAAGTATCAACAGTAACTTCAAGACTACTCTTTGGTAACAAAATACACTTGGCAACACACTTCCAGAATGTCAAAATATTTATTTTTCTTATTTCTACTCTACTAAAGGACGCAACCAACAAGGACTACTGTAAACCCTCAAGAAAATTTGTCTTAAATAAATATGACATGAAGCAAAAGAAGTGGAAAAACAACTTACTGACTACAAATATAGATGCTATCATAGCATAATTAAGCAAATTACAGCATTTTTTTTTTCATTTCCTTTAACAAAGCATTTGCTACAGAAAGCCTTGTAATCTAATCATTTTCAATTTCAGTGTTCTACAAAACAGCATTAACTCTAAAATTTCAGAGCCCAGAGAGGAATGTCAATCAGAATGTCTGTCTGTATGCAATGATCTTTAGCAGTTCTTCAAGAACTACAAAAGTCATAGGAAGAAAATAAAACGAAACAAGGGAGTCGGGGGATACCAAGTTATCTTATTTGAATCCTAATGAAAACCCAATATGCTCATACAAAAATGTCAATCCGGTGTTTAAAGAGAGACATTAAAACTGTTCTAACATGGCAGGGTCCCTTCTCGAGTGGCCTATCCTCCCCCCCCCCCGCCCCCCAACCCCCACCCCACCCCAGACAATAACAACAGAAACAGATACACTTCCCGGGGGCAGATCTCAGGGGAGGAGTGTTAAACCGGTACTGTTATCGATTTAAAACCAAAGGAAAAGAGTAACCTTTCCAAGGGAAGCGCCATTACTTCCCGGTCCTGCTCCCCCTCCCTTCAGGGTATGCCCGGGCCTGTGTATGAAGAAACTGCCTTGGACTTCTGCAGCACTGCAGCAGACTAACGATGGGGTAGGGGGAAGGGTAAGGGGAGAAAAAACGCTTCCATCACCCCCTACAGAAGAGGGGTATAGTTTTCCTGGCGTTTGGGGGGTGGGGTGGGGAGAGGCCTAGGAATCCACCCAGCAGACTACTCAGAACAGTCTCCCTTCCCGAGAATACAGACACTACAAAGGAGAGGGAGGAGCAGAGGGACCAGAAGGGAAAGGGGCCTCGCGCCTTTTAAATCGGGGTGACCATCCACCACCCCCTCTCCCACTGGAAGGACCACACCTTCCTAGGAGGCATCCCCTTCCTCCACCCCTTCCGGTGACCCTCAGGAAAGAGGCAAGTAATTGCTCTCTCGCCCCTCAAAACAAGGAGGGCGTCCACCTCACCACCTCCTTCACCCCACCCACTGAATCACAGACCCTCCTTGTCTCCCTCCCCCACCCACCCCACTCCCACAGCCCTGCTTCCGCCCAGAGGCCACGGAGGGCCGAATCTCCCCGCCCCCTCCGAGTCTCCCTCACCCAAAGCAGAGGTGCCCTTACCCTTTCGCCGACAGGTCCGGGGCGGAGCGGGCAGGCGCAGCCCCCTACGGCGCTGGGGCAGCCGCTTCGCTGGAAGGCGAGGAGTGAGGAGGAGGAGGAGGGGGCCTGGCGACACACCGCTGCCCCCCCGCCCCCCCGGAGCCCCAACGAGCCGCCCAGCCCAAGCTCTGCGACAAGGGGCGGGGGGTGGGGGGGAGCGAGGGGACGCCCGGGGTCGAGGAGGCGCCCTCAGCGCTTGGGCTCAGCTAAGATGGCGCGGGGAAGTGCCGGGAGCCGCGGCCGCCGCTCCGGGGGAACCGGCCCGGGCCTCGGCCGCCTCTCGTCCTCTCACAGCCGAGGCCCTGTCGGTCCCCCGCCGCGGCCCCTCGGCGGGCAGGCCCACGCACAGCCCTCGGCCACCACCACCACCACCACCACCACCACCAGCAGCAGCAGCAGCAGCCCTGGGAAGGGGGCGCTCACAAAGGGAAGAGAGGTCGCGGGCCGGCCGGCCGGCGGCGGCGGGGCGGGGTCCCCAGGGGCCGGGAGGCCTCCGAGGTTCGTGGGTGCCTAGCGCTCTCGGCCCGCGAAGGGCGCAGGCAGGCGGGACCCCTCCTCTCTCCTCAGGCAGGCGGCGGCACCAACGCACTCTCTTTGCCACCCTCCCTCTCGCCCTCCGAGCCGCCCTGAAGCCAGAGAGCCCGGCCGCTGCCCAGGTTCCCCCCCTTCCCCGACACCACTCCCCTCCTCCCGAGAGTCATCCCAGGGCTCCGATCTCGCGAGACTTCCCGCCTGACAGGCCCAACCCTGCGCGAGACAGACACGGCTGCGTGCGCGTGCGCGGGAGCGCCCTCGCGGGAGCGCGCGAGGACCAGCGCGGGGCGGAGTCTCGCGAGTGCCCCAGATCCCCAGCCTCTGTCCAGCCTGGCCTCGTTCGGCTGGCAACTCTTGTGCCACGCCAGCGTCCGATGCATTCATTTCGCCCTGAAATCTGAGAAAGAGGAGCTTATCTGCTCTCCTTCCCTCTTCCCATTCCCTACACCATCCGCCCGCCACTCACCCTGCGATGGAGAAGTTTGCCTTGGCATGTAGACTATCCCATTCTTACATCCTTAGTTCAACCCGTCCGTGGGATTTAGAGGTAAATTGGTCAGTGTAATCAGTATGTAGTTGAGTTGTAAGGTTCTAATAGTTTATAACAGTTTTGGGGATGGTAATAAGAGAAATGCAAATCTAAACCACCCTGTATGCTGATGGTAGGAAATAGACAAATTCTTGAAAAGTTTTTGTGGATTTTTTTTTTAGTAGGTTGAGTGATGAGAAGTTTTGAAACAAGAGTAATAAACAGTCCTAACGATCCTAATTCAGGGAAAAGTTAGAGCTTCTCATTTTTTATTTATTTATTTATTTATTTATTTTTTTTTGTGTGTGTGTGTGTGTGTGTGTGGTGAAAACTTTTTTTTCCCAGGGGAAAAAACCCTTTCGTGACTACAAAGGGAGCAATTTTATTCAAGAACTGAAAGAGGTGCCTAAAATGCAGTCATAAAAAGTCGGTTCTTTTCAACCAATTAAACAACTGATAAAGATTTGTTGTGTGAGACTTATGAGTTAAAATGTACTCCAAAACAGTTATTAGGAGAGACAATAAACTGGCTTTGATCAGAAAAACAAGCTATCTGCTTCAATGGGATATACATATAATTTGTTCCAAAGATTCTCTCACAAGGTAAGGGTCCTTCTGTTTGTCTATTAGTCATTCCTCTTTTCACCTATATTGACACTCAAATGGCAACTGCCCCTCTAGTTGTCAATGAATCCAAAGCGCACACACACACACCCTAGTTCCTCCTTTGAGGGTAAAGAAACATTACAATCTTCACATCTCTTCCTTCACAGCGAAACTTTTATTTATTTTTATTTATTTTAATATATTTTATTGATTTTTCACAGAGAGGAAGAGAGAGGGATAGAGAGTTAAAAACATCGATGAGAGAGAATCATTGATCAGCTGCCTCTTGCACGACCCCCATGGGGGATGTGCCCGCAATCAACGTACATGCCCTTGACTGGAATCGAACCCGGGACTTTTCAGTCCGCAGGCCGACGCTCTATCCACTGAGCCAAACCGGTCTCGGCCACAGCCAAACTTTTAGAAAAGTTATCTATTTTCTCACCTCCACCAGAACTGATCTTACAAAGGGCAAGAGTAACTTCCCAGTTACTATGTCTAGCAGAATCATTTTAATCCTTTCCTTCTTGACATCTGCAATGTTTGACATAGTTATACTCTTTCCATCTTAAAACTGTGTTCCTCTTTGGCTTTTTCAACACCACTCAAAACCAGTTTTCTTTCTACCTTCCTGTCCCCAGGATTCCTCTTCCTCCACCCACCTCTTAAATGATGCCCCACCAATCTTTATCCTTCTGAAAGTGTTACAGCAAGAATGTTCACGTCTAGCCCTAGCCGGGTTGGCTCAGTGGATAGAGTCAGCCCTCAGTGGATAGAGTAGAGTCAGATTGAAGGGCTCAATTCTGGTCAAGGGTATGTATCTTGTACCTCTGTTGCAGACTCTATGGTAGGGGTGTCGAACTCAATCAGAGAAGGGGCCAAAATCTAAAATCCAGCCTAAATCGCGGGCCGAATGGTTTACTGAACAGTCATAAACTGACAATGTCATAAACTGACAGCAGAGTGCAGTGATGACAGCGCGGTGCAGGCCACATTGCAAGGCCTGGAGGGCTGGATTTGGACCCCGGGCCTTGTGTTTGACACATGTGCTCTATGGAGTACATACAGAAGGCAACTGATGGATGTTTCTCTCTCTCTCCCCATCTCCTCCATGCTCTCTAAAATACTATGGAAAAATATCCTCGGGTGAGGACTAACAACAACAAAATGTTCACTTCTAGTTATTTCAAACATTGGGGAATGGAAAGAGATTCAGGTTTTCCCATTGTATTCATTCTTAATTTTTCATGGAAAATTTCAAGCATACACTGGAAATTGAACTATGACCTCCTGGTTCATAGGTCGACGCTTAACCACTGAGCCACTCCCACTGGGCGGTACCAACTATGTTTTGACCTTGATAGAAAAGTTACTCACGCAGAGACAAAAATCAAGGATAAGCTCTTTCTCTACATCATCTTATTTAATCCTCACAACAAACTTGTAAAGGTAGGTACTATTATTATTACCTGCATTTTATAGGTAAGGAGACCAGAGTTCAAAGAGCTTATGTCACTTGTCCAAAATCATCATCTAGTAAGTAAACGGTGAACTAGAATTTTAAACTAGTTGTCAATGAATCCAAAGCACATTCTCTCCACCATATTGTAATCCTGGCACGACCAACTAAGGACAAGCTTGATACCATATCCATATTTCCAGTGTGTGAGAGAGATGCATGACCACATGTAATGTCATTGTATTTGTTGTTGCACATGTATTATAATAATGGATAGCTTGTCAAAGGGTGGGTGGGTGCTCTGACTGATATAGTACCTATCCAATGAGACTATCTTTTCAGTATTGTCACTCAGTAAAAGATCAAGTCATGTTCAACTCTATGTAACAAATACTTATTGAATTTCTACTGTGTGTTAGGCTTACATAAAATATAGAAGAGGGCTAAAGAAACTAATGTTTATAGAGTTACCCTAAATCAAGAACTTTATGAAGTGCTTTATATTCATCATCCTCTTGATCTTCCCAAAAACCCTGAAAGAAGGATGGTGATGATGACATCATCACCATGATGATGGTGATGGTGATGGTGATGATGAAAGAAGGATGGTTATGTTAAGTAACTGTGCAAATCACATAGCTAGTAAATAGAGAGCTATTAGAGTACAGGGTCGATCAGACTTTAAGCCCCTGTTTTTATCATTATCTCCCAGTCCCCTTCCTCAAGTGGCTCCCCATACTAGGGACTCAAAATCCTCTTAGAAATATAAAATCTGCATGCACAAAACATTTAAATAACAATGTAGAACAACCTATGAACAAATGATGCACTCAACCAGACTTTAATTTTACTTTTCTGAACCTCTGTTTCCTGTCTAACTACAATAGACTAAATCATCTCTAGCATCCCCTTAGTTCAAATATCTATAATTACAGGAATGATGCAAATAAGATGGAAAGATAACTTGAATTCCGAAGTTTGTGTGTGTGTGAGTGTGTGTTCACGCGCACGCGTGTGCATAGTTAAAAACAGAAAGAAAATATTTTTATTTGGGTATTCTACCAGACTTTTACTAAAACCTTCATTAGTCATGGTGATATCTTCATCCAGAATTAGCTAGTGTATACTTTTCCCCCCCAATAATATTGTGATTACGTATGAAAATCTCTATTTCCTTGTACAAGAAAAACTCCAATAAAGCTGTGTGTGTGAGAGGGTAGCTAATGAGAAGGATGCATTTAGAACTTCCAGTTTATAAACCAGGGGCGAGACACTCCGTGGAATGGATAACTGTCAAGTAAATAAATAAATACATTATTGGAAACACATTCAGTGCATTCTGCGCTGTTATCAGTGCATCCATAGACTTCATCTTTAGATCTCAGGACCAACTAACTAAGATAGGTTATAGTCCGACTGTCAAACCTTACACAGGCATGTCCACAGAGGCTGCTTGATATATAAGCATGGCTTTACAGGCTGGAAAATAAAACTCATTATGTAGAGTTGTTTCTTGAGCTCTGCATTCCCATATAATCGGATCCATTTTTTAAAATGCCCTGCCTGTGGAGGCAGCATATTCTTCCATTTTAACCCACAGGAATAGATCAATGTTGAGCCAAGGTACCCTAAGGGTTGTAGAATGCAATTCAGTTCAAGAAAGTCCTGACCTAAAAACCCTTCAGTCTCAGGTATCTATCAGATAAGCACCTGCAGTAAGCCATGAATAAGTTAGAGCAGCTGCACCACAGTCTAAAAGACATTCTACCCTGAAGATGCCAAGCAGTGGATGTGACGGTAGGAGAGCAGTAGTCAAAATCATTGGCTGTGGAGTCCCATCTCCATCACTTACGTACTAGCGTCAGTGACTAAATTACTTTGTGTCAGTTTCATAACCAGACTGATGGTTTCTTTCCTTATCTGTAAAGTGGGATAACCATTACCTTCTTCAAGATGATTGTGTGAGGGATAAGTAACATGCAAAGGGCCTAGCCCATGGAAAATGTTTTAAAGAGCTCACCCTTATTTTGTAGGTGTGAGAAGGTAAATATTCATCCCATTGCTCTGACGCTAGCCTCTGGCAAGCACCCCATGATCCAAATGCATCATGACTGTCTGGGACTCCTGTGAATGTGGGAAGGGTTGGGCAGCATGTTTGTGGCCTGAGAGGTCTTTGGAATGTGTCTTCGGGACCAATTGGTGATTTTGTCATGCCCTTCTCTTTGGCTGGCATCTGCCAGGATTAACCAAACCAAACCAAAACAAAACAAAACTCTACACAAATTCCTACTAGAGTTATGCCACATAGGATATGAAACAGAAACAACCGACAATCAAAGCATAAAATAAGTTAATATTTTATTGGCCTGGGATTGTCTTTGGGCCTCTTCTTTACTAGGTAGTAATGCTATACTAGTAAGACGTTTTTTGGTTAAAAATGACCATTCACATCAACTTAAAGAAGAAAAAAAAAAGAAAAGAAAGTTATTAGATCATGTAACTGAAAAGTCTAGCGTGTTAGGAGTTAAAAAGAAATTTGTTAGGGGCCCTAGCTGGTTTTGCTCCGTGGATAGAGCTTCGGCCTGTGGACAGAAGAAATTTGTTAGGTGCTTGAATCTTTCTGTTTCTCTACACGCCACACCCAGCTCCCAATTGCTTGAATATTTTTCTCTGTGGATTAGGTTTTATTATACAGTTGCCTGTTGTTTGTATTGAGGGGTGCAACTAGGGGGCTTAGGTGCTTCTCACTGCTGCCATCTAATTTAATATACCCCAACACTAACTGGTGCCATTGACACTGTCTACACACAGGAAATGAGTCAAGAAGGTTTTTAATATTGCTTTTAACCGATACTTCCTTTACTGATACGTTGTATTATGACCACAAGTGACAGGAGCACTTGTTCCAAAGTTCAGGTTTATATAACCACTTAAGCTTGTCTACCATGTGACCTTTACTATATATCCAGCTTTATGAGCGGGGGACAGAGGTCTTTTCTGGTTATCAAATGGCACCATATAAATGGTCAATGTGAAACTCATCCTTTCTCCTCTTCACAAAGTCTCAACACAGAAATGTTACAATATTATAAGCATAGAAATGTAAGGCATTTGGGACTTTGTGAGGATGAGCAGAATTTGGGGCTATGGACTACAGGCAGAATTTCCATGGAGGTTTAAGCAGGTTTCACATAGGAAATGCTGAGAACTTTCATTTTTCATCTTAGTAGTTTATTTCCTCACGCAGGAGAGGGAGGCTAGACTGGGGTTGGGAGGACAATGTGAGTGAGAAGAATGGCCACAGATGTCCAGATTTACACATTGCCTTTAGTAACTCCAAAAGCAAAGCAATGTTTCTCACTCTGACATAACAATATATAAAATCCAAAAGAACAGCTCTGAGTTGCCCTGCTTGGGCCCCGTGTCGTATGCCCTCCAGTGGGCTAGTTGCCTCATCAAGGGGTGAGACATTTTGATTGTTCTGGCTCAGATTGTGTGTTCACTCTGTGGCAAGAAGCTTAGAGTCACAGCTCACAAGAAGAACAGAGAGTGGCAGAGAGGAATTCCCCAAAGGAATTTAGGGTCCGTTTTTGCCAGAAGAAGAGGGAGAGATTCTGGACAGACAAAAACAACAGATGTTCACTACAAGTAGAATAGAATTGCTGGTGAGGCCAAATAATATGGTTTTGTGGGGATGTTAGCTAGAGTAGAATATATTAGCACTTGCTGTGGTCAGTTAAAAAACAAACAAACAACAACAACAAAAAACAACAAGCAACTATCAACTGGTTACAATAGAACTTCCATATCTATGACCTCTTTTGATTTTCACCATAACTCTGAGAAATGGGCAGCGTGTACTCCTTTCACAAAATATACTTTTGAGATTCAAGCAACATAGAGAGGCACAGCAGAAAACACGTGGTTCATATGACAGGGCCAGGTGTAACTCTGATATGTACATCAGTTTGGGAAGCAGATACCTTCCAGACATTCTTAGAACCTTAAACACCTCTGAGCCATTTCTGGCATGTGCAGGGACACAGAAAATGCCCATCAGCAAGGCACATAGGGCCATGGTGATGGCAACTTCCTGGGAACTCTAGCAAGTGTGTGCATCTTTTCCTGGAGTTCTCTACCAGACTAAACTTTGTAGTTGCTATTCTTCCATAAGTCTCAGGCTAACACTTTTTAAAAAATATTTTATTGATTTTTTACAGAGAGGAAGAGAGAGAGAGATAGTTAGAAACATCGATGAGAGAGACATTGATCAGCTGCCTCCCGCAACCAAGGTACATGCCCTTGACCGGAATCAAACCTGGGACCTTTTCAGTCCCCAGGCCAACGCTCTATCCACTGAGCCAAACCGGTTTCAGCAACACTTTTGTTTTTAATTCTCACTTGAGGATATGTTCTACCTGATTTTAGAGGGGAGGGGGGTGGGGAGAAAGAGAAAGAGACATGGATGTATGAGAGAAACACTGATGGCCACCTCCAGCACGCATGTGCCCCCACTAAGGATTGAACTGGCAATCTTTTGGTGCACAGTAGGATGCTTCAACCAACTGAACCATGCCGACCAGGGAAGGCTAATGACAACTTTTATTTTCGTTTTTAATCCTAACCTGAGGATATTTTTTCCATTGCTTTTTGGAGAGAGTAGAAGGGAGAGAGGGAAGCGGGTGGAGGGAGAAGGAGAGTGAGAGAGACACGTCAACGGTGGCCTTCCACACCCCACACGCCCCAGATCGGGGTTGGAAGTGAACCTGCAACCCAGGTATATGCCCTTGACTGGAGACCCTTTGGTGTGAGGACCAATGCTCTACCATTCAGCCACACCAGCCAGGGCCAGGTTAACAACTTTTATTTACTCATCCTTATTTCCATCTCCCATTTCTAACCCAGTTTATGTCATGTGGGCAATTCAAATAAATGTTTATGGGATAATTAACTTGATAGCAAAAATTTATTGAATGTCAAATATGTGCATTATGCTAGGCTCTATGGATAGAAAAAAATATAATACCATTCCTATTCTTGAAATCACAGCTTAGTGGGAAAGGGCAACAAATAAACAATTCTAAGTCACTTAGGATTGCAATAACAGGTAACCAGACCCTTTTCATCTTCCAAAACCAAAGCTCTGTACCTGTTGAACAATAACTTCCCATTTCTCCCTCTGTCCCTCCCCATCATTCCTGGTAACCACTATTCTACTTCCATCTCTATAAATTTGATAACTGTAAGTACCTCATACAAGTGGAATCCCACAGTATTTGTCATTTTATGATTGGCTTATTTCACTTAACATAGAGTCTTCAAGGTTGATCTGTGTTGTAACATGTACCACTATTTCATTCCTTTAAAAATTTTTTAAACATTTAATATGCTTTTATTAATTTCAGTGAGAGGCAGGGAAAGGGAAAGAGGGAAGGAAACATCAATGATGAGAGAGAATCATTGATTGAATGCCTCCTGCATGCTCCCACTAGGGATCAAGCCGACAACTGCAACCCAAGCATGTGTCCTGCCCAGGAATCGAACCATGACCTCTTGATTCATGGGTCAATGCTCAACCACTGAGCCACACAGACAGGGCCAATTTCATTCCTATCACATTTTATTTATCCATTCATCTGTCAATGGACACTTCGGTTGCTTCCACCTTTTGACCATTGTGAATAATGCTGCTATGAACACGGATATGCAATTACCTGTTTGAGACCCTACTTTCAATTTTTGATGTGTACAGGAGTTGAGTTTTTTTTTTTTTTTA
This sequence comes from Pipistrellus hanaki, assembly GCF_964339955.1. Lineage (NCBI taxonomy): Eukaryota > Metazoa > Chordata > Mammalia > Chiroptera > Vespertilionidae > Pipistrellus > Pipistrellus hanaki. Next base: position 30,964,370 of record NC_140518.1, on the reverse strand, counting down.
ATATATATTTTATTGATTTTTTTACAGAGAGGAAGGGAGAGAGATAGAGAGCTAGAAACGTTGATGAGAGAGAAACATCGACCAGCTGCCTCCTGCACACCCCTCACCGGGGATGTGCCCACAACCAATGTACATGCCCCTGACCAGAATCGAACCTGGGACCTTTCAGTCTGCAGACCGACGCTCTACCACTGAGCCAAACCGGTATCAGCATGGAGTTGAGCTTTTTAAGAACAAAAGAAAAAGCAACTTTGTTAAACTATTTTTTCTTCTCTTTTTGAAAGGCTATGTTAAATTCCCATACTCCCATGCTACTTCTGCCTTCTATGACTCCCACTCCATAGAGTCAACCCTTAGTGCTGAAGACATACTTGCATACAGAGGTTTCCCCATCACCAACACTGAACCCAACACTCTGCTTTGGAATTGGATGATGTACCGAGAAAGCTAGCTTCCTCCTCAGATCAGACTCTTTGAGTAGTAGGAGGAGCTTAGGATTGAGAAAATTTGGTTTCCTGGGAGGGAACATGCCAGCTGTGAGAAGTCCGGAGTTGTAAATTGTCAGATGATGACTGCCTGTGAAACCTGTCAAGATTCCTGACAGCTCAGCTGAGAACCTAATTACCAGTTACAAAAAGAGACAGGAAAAACGTGTTGTCAGAGAGAGCCTGGTCAGAGAGAATGATGTACAGTGTCCTGGCCTTGTCATCATCCTCCTTGTTTAAGAAGGCAGAGAGCAAAACACATTAGTGTAATTGCCATTACACATGTTTATTATCTGGAGCAAAGGTACCATGTCAAACCCTAGCCCTGTGTCAGCTGAATCTTTAGTAATCACTTCAATTGAACAGTGGCATTTGACCTGATTGTACAAACACTTCCGGGATTCTTAGCGCCAAGGATGATATCATACTGAACTTACTTCCTGGAGTTTACACAAACTTCAACCAATCCTCCTTTCCTGGAGTGAAGAGGAGCAACGATCCTGTCTTCTAGTGACGCCCAGAGAGGAATAATAACGTACCTAAAGTCATACAGTTAATCAGCAACCCAGCATCTTATCTTCCAAGGAAAATAAATTAGTAATAGTCATGCTCAGCAGCAATGTGAGGAGACCAGCAATCTTTGCCAAGAATCCCTAAATTGGTGAAAAGCAGCATTAGCAAATTCACATGCTAGTTTTTATGAAGACTTGATCATCTAGTCTTGCAAAAACATTCCCATACAGTTCTCACTCACCTTTCTTTCTCCAGTTACACCAGCAGCTCCTGAGCATGGATGATAACTTTCCCAATGGGAAAAAATTTTCATGGATTCTTGAAAAATCAGGGACCTGGCACTTAGAGCAGCAGGAGTGGGGAGGAAAGAGAAAGAGTTAATATTTACTGAACATGTATTCCAGGTACTGTGTTCCAGATACTATGTTTTACCTCTGTCTAATGTATCCTATAAACCAACTGGAAAAGTAGATACAATTATATACATCTTCATATGACAGAGCTGAAGCTCAGAGAGGTTAGGTAAATTGCCCAAGATGACAGAGCAGAGCAAAGTTTTTTATTATGTATCTGTTTATTTACTTTTTAAAAATATATATATTTTATTGATTTTTTACAGAGAGGAAGAGAGAGGGATAGAAAGTTAGAAACATGATGAGAGAAAATCATCAATCAGCTGCCTCTTGCACCACACCTACTGGGGATGTGCCCACAACCAAGGTACATGCCCTTGTTCGGAATCGAACCCGGGGCCTTTCAGTCCCCAAGCTGACGCTCTATCCACTGAGCCAAACTAGTTTCAGTTATTTACTTTTTTTTTTAGAACAGGGCTTGTAACCCACTTCTTTCCTGCTCCAAAGTCTTTTTTTTTCTTTTTTTTTTTTTTGTAATGTATTATGCTGCTGCCTCTGAAGAACAGAAGAAACTAAAGGGACTCTCAAGAGATGACTGATAAAATCAGCCACCCTGAGCTTCTAGTGATTAGATTTTCTTATACAGGTATGAATTAGAATTGCCTGGTTACACAGGCAGCTTTCACCATAATACTTAATCGGATTCAAAGATACTACAGAGAATAGGGAACTGGAATGGAAAATGGGGGAGGGGGAGTGAGAAAAAGATGTAAACGAGAAGAAAGAAGGACCAGGAGGGGAATATGCTTGGAGAATGTAAGGGGCAGCCAAAAGTTCTCGGAAGCCTCTCCCCAAGACCCAAAGAACAGTGTAAAAGCTGATCCTCCTTTTTCGCTCTGTTCACCATTTATTTCCTATTCTCCTATAAAAGATTTAGCAGGATGGGCTCAGTGGGAAATTAGGCCCCTGTGGGATCCTGTTACCAGCCATCTGTGTTCTGTTCTTTACTTTTGAACAAGACGGCTCCAAAACTCTGAACTGGAGAGAGAGTTGGAGCTGCATACAGATCAGCAGAGCTGTTGCTAACAGCTCTGACGCCTGCGGGATGACTCAACCCTCTGTGCCTGGCAGAGTCAGCTGTGGTCCCCTGGAGCCTCCCACTCCAAGGGAGAAAATCAGAGATGTGGGGAGGGACTTGGGGAAAGGATCAAAATCCTTGATGTTGGGCAGGAATTCGAGCTGGAAGGATGTGTAAGGGCATCTTGAGTTTACACTTAAGAGTTCTGCTCCTGATGGGGGGAGGGTGTAAAGGGGACAGTGAGGAAAGCACAATCCTTCATACACGTTAGCACTCCACAAAAGGGATATACCGTCTGGAGGATGGCAGCCTGCAAGAGCCATATGGCTATGTCATCAGGAGTTCAGCCCAAACACAAATCTCACTCACTTCCCTGGTAAATTTTACTCAGGTAAAGGCACCTCCCCACTGTCCTCTCATTTTCCGAGGAACACAAAGACTTCCTGTCCTTACATAGCACCATTGTACCTAAGAACATTCTCATGCTTAACAGTTGCTACCTTCAGACTGCTCTCCGGGTTACTCACTCAGATCTCTAAGATATAGGCAGCCCAGATGGTGTGGTTAAGTGTTGACCTTGGACCAGGAGGTCATAGTTTGATTCCGGCCAGCAGGGGCCCATGCTGGGTTGCAAGCTTGATCCCCAGTAGGGGATGTGCAGGAGACAGCTGATCAATGATTCTCATCATTGATGTTTCTATCTCCTCCTTTCCTCTCTGAAGTCAATAAAAATATATTTAAAAAAAATAAGATATAGGCAATTAGGAGGAAGCTACTTGTATATTGTGCCAGAAGACATCTGGATTTACCTTATACATAAAAACCCTGTTCCGCCGAAACCGGTTTGGCTCAGTGGATAGAGCGTCAGCCTGCGGATTGAAAAGTCCCAGTTTCAATTCTGGTCAAGGGCATGTACCTTGGTTGTGAGCACATCCCCAACAGGGGGTGTGCAAGAGGCAGCTGATCGATGATTCTCTCTCATCGATGTTTCTAACTCTCTATCCCTCTCTCTTCCTCTCTGTAAAAAAATCAATAAAATATATTAAAAAACAAACAAACAAACAAAAAACCCTGTTCCACCATGATTCTCCTCCCCATAACCCTGAGCTCCCTCAAAGAGCTTTCCTTTCTGTTGGCTTCTTATCATTCACTAATAAACAGCCCCCAGAGTTTGGCTTCCCGTTGCCATGGCAACTCAAAAGAACCAGTTGAAGCTGCCAATAAAGGCATCTGCAAGAGCTCCCTAAACCCAGACTCCTTTCAAAACAATAGTACAAAGTGGAATCACCACTCACTCTACCCACCCCCCCTGCCACACCACATACACAACCTCAATTGTCAGTTTTATGGAAAGACTCAGTTCTTGGAATAGCTGAGAATGGGGTTGTCTTGCCCAGATGAAATTAGAATTTTTTTCTAAGGATTCTTTAGAAACTAGCCTAGAAATCTGACCAAAGTACCAGGTATTAGCATCTCTAAGAGTTCATGGGGTTTAAAAATATGTCTGTATGTGCCCTCCCTCTACTAATACTTCATTTTTCTATGCATGTAGGGGAAATCTGGGTATTTGGTATTTCAGAGCTAGAACTTCTGGCTAGTTTCCCACAAAGGGTGAGGGGTTTCCTAATGTCCTCCTATATGTGTGAAAAACTGTACTTTTATAAGAGTGTTAAATATTCATATTGACTACTATCCCCTGGCTACATTCCCCTTTAGGTCAAGGCCATATTGCATCGGATTTAAGGTCATGGACTCTGGTGCCAAATTTCCTGGTTTGAATCCCTTCTCTACTCTTCATGCTGCACTTTAGCAAACACTGTCTCTGTGCTGCACTTTCTTCAACTGTGAAATGGGGAGGATAATAGTAATAACTTCAGAGTGCTTCCATGAGGATGAAATACATTAAACCATGTAAAGTGCTTAGAACAATACCTGGTTTTATATATTAAGTATGTCTCTAGACAGAGTATGCTGCTGAGGAATGCAAGCAAGATAACTGTTCTCAAAGAGTTCACAGTCTGATATCCACATAGTGAGCTAGACAAACCAATAATTATAGGAAATGTGACAGGAACTTCTCTAAATTAAGAGAGAACAGAGAAGGGGATCAGAAATTCTAACTTGAAGGATGCCTGGGTTTTCCCAAAATAGAGAAAGGTTTATCAATCAGGCATTTTGGATTGCAAAGGACAACTCACTCCACTTAACTCAACAATTTTATTTGAAAGATATATGTCATAAAGCCCTAGCAGGTTTGGCTCAGTGGATAGAGCGTTGGCCTGCAGATTGAAGGATCCCACGTTCAATTCTGGGTTGCAGGCTCAATCCCCAGTGTGTAGTGTGCAGGAGGCAGCTGATCAATGATTCTCTGTCATCATTGATGTTTCTATCTCTCTCTCCTTCTCCCTTCCTCTCTGAAATCAATAAAAATATATTAATAAAAAAATATACATGTCACAGAAACCCAGGAAAATAATAGCCCAGAAGAGCTAGTGACAGCATGTTAGGTATTTTCATCCTGATGCTCAATCATTAACATGACTTAGCTATTCTCCTGACAGGGCCTCTTTTACCATTACCAGCTGTTTCCTTATTCTTTGATTTGTATATTTTTTTCAATTAAAGTTGACATTCAATATTATATTAATTTCAGGTATACAGCATAGTGGTTAGACATTTTTATAACTCACAAAGTCTTCACTTTGTATTGATGGTCTCTACCTCACAGTTTCTATTTCTTTATATCTATAGTTTGGCTCGACCCCTCATGACTTCCAGCTCATCTTTCTATATCATTTAGCTCTTGTTCTTGTCACTTATAGCCACATTTCTCCTTTTTCTAACTCAAATTTTAGAGAGTTATAGGGAATGTGATTGACCTACTCCTCTTTTGGTGGCAGGTATGTTATAAGTTTCTGGCCAGGTTCTGGACTGTCCACCATTGCATCAGATGCCAATTCCAGTCCAGTCAGCTAAGGCCAAAGTTCCTCCATGAACTGTACATGAACTGTGACCACCCAGGCCTGCCTCCTCAACAGAGGCCGTGGGTGGGGAAGTTTCCCTTAGAAAGGAAATATGGATGTAGTGGTCACGATGTTCTGTTTAGAACAGAAAGAAGAAATCACATACAAAGAGCGTGGAAAAGGAAATGCAGTGGGCCTAGAGATGATTCAACAGATATTTATTTACTTATTTTAATTTTATTTTTCAAGTACAGTTTATATTCAATATTATTTTACATTAAAACCATGTGTACATCATGGTTAGACAATCATATACTTTATGAAATGGTCCCCTTTATGAAATGGTCCCCAATCATATATTATAGTTTATGAAATGGTCCTCTTTCTATTTTTATTTTTTTTTTACAAATAGGATTTTTTATTTGTCACTGTTAAGTCTGAATTTTAAGCAGATTTTTGAACTGGGGTTTCAAATCCATCAGCCAGTTCGACTTTATCACCTGTCTCATCCCACTAGCTTTTCCAGAACTGCTACCGTCACCGTGAAGCTCCATATTCTCCCAGTTCAGACTTGGGCTGCTTCAGCATTTTGACTTTTCTAACAAAGACATTATGGAGTGGATAAATAGATTGGCAAGCCGTGTCTATGTCTTTTCCAATGCTGTCTAGAATTAATTTATTGATCACTTCTTTCAAGTCGTTGTCAGCACCTCTCAAGTCATGATTTCCATCATCACCTTCCGGATTTGATGGACCTGTTGATGCTGAGCACAAGAGGCCTTCTGAATCCGTTATTGCATTTTTTAGCCAAACCAACATAAAATATGCAAAACAAATAACCATTAGTAGTCCTTTTTAAAATTTTTGGCTTTATTGTTGAAAATATTACAGATGTCCCTTTTTGTTGTTGTTTTTTCCCCGATGACCCCCTCCAACCCGCATCGGCCCCTCTCAAGCCTTCACTACACTTTTGTCTGTGTCCATAGGCTATACATATATGTTCCCTCGTTATTCTCCCCCTCCATCCCGGCCCACCCACCCCTATCTTCCCTCTGAAACCTATCAGTCTGTTCCATGGTTCTATGTCTCTGGATCTGTTTTGCTCATTATATTCCACATATGAGTGAATCATGTGATATTTATCTTTCTCTGCCTCCCATTGGTAGTCTTGACATCAACATGAGCTTCAATCATGGTATGCCATTTAAATTTTTTTTTTTTTTTTTTTTTTTTTTTTTTTTACCATGGAGCACATTTTGTCATGGGTAAGATCTATGCCATGGATATTAGTCAGTCAGTTTTTGCCCAGAATATTCTTAGTAATTAGCTTAAATTTTCTAAATGCAACCTCATCATTCTGCAGATCAGCTAGGCTTATTTCAAAACCACCATCCTTGAGACCATCAATGAGATTTGGTTCCTTGAGTTCTCATGCCTAGTGTTTTTCCAATATTTCTTTCTTTCTTTTTAAAAATGTTTTTTATTGATTTGAGAGAGAGAAAGGGAGGTGGAGAAAGAGAAACATTGATGTCAGAGATACATCGTGCTGATGCCTCCTGTTGAACTCAAAACCTGGGCATGTGCCCTGGCCAGGAATCAAACCAGTCATCTTTCGGAGCAAGGGACAACGTTCAACTAACTGAGCCACATGGGCCAGGGCTTTCCAATATTTCTTCTATTAAATATAATTGGTGCTTTCTCCTCATACAATCTTCTTAGAAAATAGATCAACCACTTCCTTCTTACCTCCCTTTTTGCCGCTTTTCATTAGGTACTTATTCCTGCCAACCACCATGGTGCTGCTCAGAGAGCCAAAAAGGGCCCCCCAATATTTTGTGTACCCACCTAGTGCAGTACATAGTTACTCTTATATTATTGACTATATTCCCAATGGTATAGCTTATATCTCTGTGACTATTTTGTGGTTACCAGCTTTTAATTCTTAATCCCTCACCTTTTTCACCCAGTCTCCTAACCCTCACCCCTCTGGCAAGCATCAGTCTGGTCTCTGTATCTATGAGTCCATTTCTATTTTGTTTGTTTGTTTTGCTCTTTGGATTCCACATATAAGTGAAATCATATTGTATTTCAACAGGTGCTTTTTGAGGCGTTGCTGAATGCCAGTCACTATGCCAGGAGCGGATAACGAATGTCATGATGTTATATAGGCTGCTATGGAAATCCATTGCATGGCCCTCTGAGCCAGACATGGAGTGTCAAAAAAGGATGTAAACTCTACATTGGGGCCAGAGAGAGCAATACAATTAATAAAGAGCCTGGCTCCTTTCAGGATCTAAAAATAGCCTAATGAGGATGCCAGAAAATGAGAGGGAATAGCACAAGGTAACAGGGACTACATCATTCAGGTCCTAATAATCATACAGTTACCGTTTACTTAACAGAGAACTGAAGGCTATGCTAAGCATATTATATGAATTACCTTATTTAATCCTCCCAACAACCCTGTGAAGTAGGAATACTTATTGTTCACTGTTGTTTTTTTTTTTTTAGATGAGCAAACCAAGACTCAGTGAGATTTAATAACTTCCTTATGATTACATAACTAGCAAGTGACCAAATGGCTAAGTAATATTGGGTCGGCAACTAAGTAATTGCGGGTTTCACACATATATGGCTTCAGTTGAATTTTTACGTTTGCAGACGTAGTACAAATGTAAAACACATTTTGTTATTTGATAGTTGGCTATTCAGCTGTTAATCAGTAAAAAAAGTTTTTTGATCTGTTTTGTAGTTTTCGTTTGGCGTTCGTTGAAAAATGGAAAATCAAAAGGAACATTTTCGTCATATTTTGCTTTTTTATTTCCGCAAAGGGAAAAACGCATCGCAAGCTCATAAAAAGTTATGTGCTGTTTATGGTGACGAAGCCTTAAAAGAACGGCAGTGTCAAAATTGGTTTGCCAAATTTCGTTCTGGTGATTTTTCACTCAAAGATGAAAAACGCTCTGGTCGTCCAGTTGAAGTTGATGACGCCCTAATCAAAGCAATAATCAATTCGGACTGTCACAGTACAACACGTGAGATTGCAGAGAAGCTTCATGTATCACATACATGCATTGAAAATCACTTAAAACAACTTGGCTATGTTCAAAAACTCGATACATGGGTTCCTCACGAACTGAAAGAAGCACAGTTAACGCAACTCTTTAGCAGCTGCGATTTGCTAAAGAAACGTAATGAAAATGATCCATTTTTAAAACGACTGATAACTGGCGATGAAAAATGGGTTGTTTACAACAATATCAAGCGGAAAAGATCGTGGAGCAGGCCAGGTGAACCAACTCAAACAACATCAAAAGCTGATATTCATCAAAAGAAGGTTTTGTTATCAGTTTGGTGGGATTACAAAGGAATTGTCTACTTTGAACTCTTACCACCCAACCGAACGATCAATTCTGATGTCTACATTGAACAACTAACGAAATTAAACAATGCAGTTGAAGAAAAGCGGCCCGAATTGACAAATCAAAAAGGTGTTGTATTCCATCATGACAATGCAAGGCCACACACATCTTTGGTCACTCGGCAAAAATTAATGGAGCTTGGTTGGGATGTTTTGCCACATCCACCATATAGTCCTGACCTTGCACCATCTGATTACTTTTTGTTTCGATCTTTACAAAACTCCTTGAATGGTAAAAATTTCAATACTGATGATGATGTCAAATCGTACCTGATTCAGTTTTTTGCTAATAAAAACCAGAAGTTTTTTGAACGTGGGATTATGATGCTGCCTGAAAGATGGCAAAAGGTCATTGATCAAAATGGGCAATACATTACAGAATAAAGTTATTTAGTTCCATGAAAAAAATTGTCTTTGATTTTCTTTAAAAAATCCGCAATTACTTAGTTGCCGACCCAATATTTACTTTGTGTCATATTAAAGATGGCTTAAGAGCTGGGAAGTAATTGAAGGGTTTTATGCAGAGTTGCATCTCAAAAAGATCACTCATGCTGCAGAGTAAAAAATGGAGTAAAGAGGGGACATAGGAGATTCCCTGGGTCCCCATTGAAGGCCAGTTGAGAGATGGTATTAAGGTGGACTAGGCTGATAACAGTGACGTTGATGTAGTCATTTATTCATTGCTTTGATCAATAAGTATTTAATTAGCTCCTACTAAGAGTGCTAGGCACTAAGGGTATATAGATGAACAGAGTGGATGTGGGACTGCCATCACAGAGTTCTCCTAAGAGGCAGAATAGACAGGAATTAGTGGAGTTGAATGTGGAAGTGATGAAAAAGGAGTGTGGGATGATTTGTTGGCTTGCAATTGATTCTAATACCCTTGCCCTTTCCACCTCACTACTTCCCCTGAGGTTGTATATGTTCAGGTAGGGAGCAGAGTGAAGGAAGAATCAAGGACAAATCTGGAAGAACTTTGTATGCCCTTCTTATCAGCCCAGACATTGTTTTGGAGACTTTAGGGAGCCATTAAAAAATGTGTAAGTAGGGCCCTCGCTGGTTTGGCAGAGTGGATAGGCAGGGGTCTTCAAACTACGGCCCGCGGGCCACATGCAGCCCCCAGGGGAGTCTGATCCTGCCCGCCAGGTTTTTTGGGCAGTGAGCGCAGCCAAGGTGTTACAGTAGGAATTAGTAGTTCATATAGTCCGGCCCTCCAGCTCTCTGAGGCACCGTGATCTGGCCGCCACTTTAAAAAGTTTGAGGACCCCTGGTAGAGTGTCAGCCTGAGGACTCGAGGGTCCTGGGTTTGATTCCAGGCAAGGGCACATGCCTGGGTTGTGTGCTCAATCCTCACTGTGGGGCGTGAAGGAGGCAGCTGATCAATGAATGGTTCTCTCTCATCATTGATGTTTCTATCTCCTTCTCCCTTCCTCTTTGAAATCAATAAAAAAATATATTTTAAAAAGTAAAAACTTTAAAAAAGAGAGAAAATGGATAAGCAGGGAAATGGCTTGATCAGATATACTTGTTTGCAAGAACAAGATTTAAACCTCTAAAACTTACCCTGTTTCCCCAAAAAGAAGACAGTGTCTTATATTAATTTTTGCTCCCAAAGATGCGCTAGGTCTTATTTTCAGGGAATGTCTTATTTTTCCACGAAGAAGAATACGGTACACATTTATTGTTAAATGAAAATAAAGGAAATTTATTACCTGTATATGGTACGGTAGTACGGTAGTTGTCAACACAAACCAGACAAACTGTGAATCCTACAGTATCAAGAATGTACTCATTTATTCAATGACAATCATGTCATCATCTTCTGGAACATCATCATAACAATCCAATTCCTGAATTTCCTGGTGAATTTCTTGTGACTCCATTTCTTTCAGAATCAGTGGACCAAATCTCTCATGTTCAGCCTAGGGGGGGGCCTTATTTTCGGGGGGTGCCTTATATTTCACTCAGAAGGAAACCTGTAAGTAGGTCTTATTTTCGGAGGATGTTTTATTTTCGGGGAAACACGGTAGAATTCCTCCAGGGCTGAATAGCCACTTTGAGAGGATGAGAATGCTCACATTTCTTTTCATATTCTACCCTCTAGTGGCAGGAGGAAAAACAGCAAGTTCCACGGGTTTGCAAGGCTTTGATTCGCCCTGAGTTACAGCTCCTAGATCTCTCAGCTAGTTCTGTTGTTTAGTCTTCGGCAGAGACCATCCATTCATTCTGAGATTCCCTCAGCTCCAAGGACACAGCTCTGTCTCTAACTATAGAGAGCCCTCTTCTGAGAGCTCTCCCCAGCCTGGATCCCCTTCTCCCATCGCCACCTCTTCCTCTCCCCGGCGCCCTTGCAATGCAGAGCTCTCCGTAGAGCAGCTAGCACTGCTGCCCTCTGGTGGGAACCTAGGGAAGAGCGCATTGCGTTTCTTCTGGATCCACTTCCTCTGAGAAAGTCAATTCCTTAAACTTGGTATTATCTTATTGAGCATCCTCTTTATTTACATCTGAGTCATAGAAGGATAGTGCTCCTTCTTACTGCCTGGCTCAAATATAAGGAAGCAACACGCAGGGAAAAAGGACAGGAGCTTTTTCTTCTCCATGAATTCAGCATTGTCATCAAACCACTACCAGCAAAAAAAAAACACAGACACACACACACACACACACACACACACACACAAAAACAACTTTTCCAAGGCTTGACTACTATCCTGAGAGTAGGGCATAGACAGTAGTCTTTTCAAGGATGTCTGCTTTCCTTGAAAAGAAATGCCCTCTTCCTCTCACACCTTTATCCGTGTCCCTTTTCCCCAGAGTCCCTGTGCTGCTTCTAAGATGGTGCTCTGATAAAACCCATCATAATAAGACAGTCTTATTAGTCTATGTAGCTTGGGGGGAAAAATACTGGATTTGCTTCTCAAAAGTGCAGGTTGATTTAAACACCCTCTGGCGGCATTCCAGTCCCCTCCCCTCACTGACTCAGCACTTAGTGGCAAAATGACCCTTTAAAGCTCATCTCAGCCAAGACAGTTCTACGTGCTAAGCGGGTGATTTTTTTTTTTTAATTAAACTGATACCGTTCTTCTGATTTAGCATATATATACACACACCACCCACAGATAATTTATTCCAGAACTTATTTTAAAGCCAGAGGCTTTAGGCTTTCTGACTGACAGAATTTCCTCCCCCATTCAAGCGCTCTATTCACCCAGGAATTTGCGGTTGAAACAGTACGCACTGCTGGCTTGAGTGGAGCAGCATACCCGTATTGCTGAAGGCTGAGTGGCCGTTGCCATGGGAGTGTTTGTATAGAATGGCTTATATTAATACAAGGCCGTAGGCTTGAGGGCTGCTTAGATTCACAGGGTTCTAGAACTTTGCCAGCCCCCCTCATTTTACTGATGAGGAAATGGAGGCCCAAAGACTCAGTTAGGCGATTTATTCAAAGTCCTAGAGCCAGTTAGAGACAGAGTTGTGCTCTTTGCAATACATCACTCTTTTCTTTAAAACACACGCATGAATCAGTGGACCTGCAGATGGATGTTTCTCTCTCTCTCTCCCTTAACCTCACTAAAAAACAACACATACACATACAGGCACACACACGCTGGTTGAATCGTTATTCCTCTAGCCATTTCCAATGCGCTATTCCAGCACCGCTACTCCAGATCGAAGTGCTAGGAAACGTGGTAATGACAGCAAGGGGTATGTGAATGTCCTTGCATTGGTACGCATGCATATGTTTGCATCAAATCACACGTGCACACCTGTGGATGGTTGTGCTAATTAGGCATTTGTGTAGCTCTTGATTACTGAAATTCCTTAACCCTCATTTTCCTCAGGAGCGACATTCTGATAAGAATAGTACCTATCTCAAAGGATTCGATGAGAGAATATATTTAAAGTACTTAAGCTCAGTAGCTGGCAAGTAATAAGTGGCTGTTATGTTGTTTTTATTATGTCTTTCTGCAATGTGTCAGGGATTACCTATAAGGCACTAGGCTAAATGCTTTAAACTTTTCATTTAATTTTCACAATTATCCTCTGAAGTGGGTTCTTTCATTTTCTATATAGCGCTGATGAGAAAACTAGGCCTAGAGAGCTGGAGTAACTTGCACAAGGCTAGGAAGGGCCTGAGAAAGAATCAAATAAAACCAGGTCTGCCTAATGTTAATGCCCTCAATCTTAATTAGGTTAAACTGCCTCTCCTATAGAAAGGCAGAAAAATACCTAGTGTCTGAATTTGTTTAGAACTCTGAATTCAAATGCATAAGATACATATTGCACAAGGAAAGGGCTGGCTCATCCATATAAAGATGTTTTAATTAAACCCACTGAAACTATAAGCAAAGAATTTGTTTTTACTTCCCTTTAATTACAGTTCTTTTCTAGAGACTCTAGTTAGCCACTTTGTACAAGAGACAACTTCCTAATGACTGAATGCCATTTTATTCAATATCCTATTGTTTAAAAACTCCTAGTTGGTCCTGCTAAGATCACTGATCTAATTGAAATTATGGTGCCAAACGCTTGGGATCCTATTTACCTAGCAGGCTCTCTATTCTTTTGTTGTTGCTGTTAACTCTCACCTGAGGGTATTTTTTCCATTGATTTTTAGAGAGAGTGTAAGGGAGGAAGGAATGAGAAAAGAGAGAGAGAGAGAGAGAGAAATATCAGTGTGCGAGAGACACATTGATTGGTTGCCACCTGCATGCACCTCAATGGGGCCCGGGAGAAAAAGACTGCAACCCAAGTGCATGGCCTCAACCAGGAATTGAACCAAAGACTCTTTGGCGAGCAGGCCAATGCTGCAACCACTGAGCAACACTGACCAGAGCAGGCTATCTATTCTTTAAAATCTCTTCTGACACAGAGATGAGGCATTTCTTTAATATATGTTATTTCATTCTTATGAAAAATACCAGTTTTAAGATCATCCAGAGTCTGACCCAGATTTCTCTTGTGGTCATATCATTCAGTTTCTATCAGATCAATTTCAATCAGAACTTAGTTGTTTCTGGTGGTTCCCTTTTCCTTCTCTTTTTATTTTCTCCCTCAGTGATTTTATCTATTCCCATACTTTCAACTCTCCCTGCTAGATCGAGAACTACCACATCAATCTTATTCAGTAAACATTAATTATCTCCTTGCTATGTGCTACAAATTGAATCGCAGTGGTCCAGTCAGGCATCTGTCCTAATGTTTGTGGAATATCTTTGACAGGACGATGTGACATACCTGATACCCCTTGTAAAAACAGCTCTGGAAAGAAAATACCTCGGTTTCTCTGTACTCTGGTCTTGGCAGTACATCTCTGACCTTCCTGTTTAGTCCCTGGACTTCTCTATACGGACTCTACAAATCTACTTACCTCAATCCAACTTGGAGCCATGGAAAAAATAACCAATGTTAGCTTCTCAAAACAACAAAACCTAACGATACCTCATCACTTTCTTCACCAAACCACACTGTGCTCTTAATTGCCTTTAATATTTCATTTGAAAGAGGCACACTATTATTCTTAAAAAAATTCCCTAGGCCCCCTGATCAACCTGACACAATCCACTCCCCGTTTGGTAACCAAAGTCATGTTAAAACACAATCCAGTCATGTTATTCCCCTACTTAAAACCAGCCCACAACTTCCCATCTTTCTAAGATCATTCAAATTCTTAATTGAGGCCTAGAAGAAACCCTGAATGATCTGGCTGCTACCCACGTCTACCAGGACTCTCATCTTATGTCACTCTCCTGCTGTGCTCCAGTCACACCGGCCTCCTTGCAATAACCCTCTCCTGCCATAAGGCTTCAGCGAAAGTTCTTCTCTCTGCTTTTGTCATGGTCTCCTCATCTTTTGAGTCTTGATCTTATGCTATCCCTCTTTTCCAATTAGCCTTTATTCCTAATTATTATTTTTTCTCATGGTACCATTTGTTTCTTCATAGCTTTTATCCCAATTATAATGTTATATATATATTTTTAATAGATTTTATTGATTTTTTACAGAGAGGAAGAGAGAGGGATAGAGAACTAGAAATGTCGATGAGAGAGAAACATCGACCAGCTGCCTCTTGCACACCCCCCACCGGGGATGTGCCCACAACCAAAATACATGCCCTTGACCGGAATCGAACCCGGGACCTTTCAGTCCACAGACTGACGCTCTACCACTGAGCCAAACCTGCTTCGGCAATAATGTTATATATTTTTAGAATATACCTATTGTCTATCTCCCCTACTAGACTGGAGGTTCCCTGAAGGCTAACCATGTCTGCTTAGTGTGTTAATGCATATCCTGCACTTAGTAGAGTGCCTGGCACGTGGTAAGTGCACATACATGGCAGCTGATGTCTTTGTTCCCAGCACACTCCCTTTCTCATTCTGTAAAATGACTGTTTCAAAGCTTTAGCACTCTCTTTAAACTACCTCCTCTAATCTCAACTTCCTTAAAAATCTGACCAGAAATTACCATCTATCCTCATTTTCTGTAATTCCTTAAATGCCCTACATTTGAGTGTCACTGCAGCACTCAACATTTCATCAAACTTCCAGCCCCTTGTTCACACTATTTCTCTGCCCATATACCTCTCGCTCCTTGTTACCATCATGTCCTTAAAGCCCAGTGCAAATGGTACATTTCCTCATCAGTTTTCCGTATCTATGATGATAAACGCGTAACATACTAATTAGACCAGAGGTCCTTCCCAACGACCTTCCAGATGAAGCCAGGGCTGTGAGGGAAGCAGGGTTCTGGGTGCAGAGGGAAGCCGGTGTGGGCAGCTGGGGGAAGGAAGGCCCACTCTTGCATGAATTTCGTGCATCAGGCCTCTCGTTAATTTATAATTAGTTGCTCCCTTATAAGCATTCTCAAAGCCTTCCACAATACTTTTACATAAAAGTTCCCACATTTTGTGTGTGTGTGTGTGTGTTATTTGTGTGAGTCTCTGATCCTGGAGGGTGAATTCTTTAGGAATAAGGGATTTTTTTTTTTTTTTTTGGTCTATAAATCCCCACCACTGAGCACAGCTCTTTAAAAAGAGGTGTTTTTTTGCTGAAACCGATTTGGCTCAGTGGATGGAGCGTTGGCCTGCAGACTGACAGGTCCCAGGTTCGATTCCGGTCAGGAGCATGTACCTTGGTTGCGAGCACATCCCCAGTGGGGGGTGTGCAGGGGGCAGCTGGTAGATGATTCTCTCTCATCGATGTTTCTGGCTCTCTATCCCTCTCTCTTCCTCTCTGTGAAAAGTCAATAAAATATATATTTTGAAAAAAATAAAAAGAGGTGTTTTTTGTTGTTGTTAATGATTACTATTTTTTTTTTTTAAATCCTTACTCGAGGATATTTTTTCATTGATTTTTTAGAGAGAGATGGGGAGAGAAAGGGAAAAACAGAGAGAAATATCGATATGAGAGAAACACATCAATTGGTTGCCTCCTGCATGACCAGGGCCTGAGCTGGGAAAAAGCCTGCAATGGAGGTATTTGCCCTTGACCGGAATCGGAACCGAGACTCTTCAGTCCAGAGGCCTATGCTTTATCCACTGAGCCAAACCAGCTAGAGTGTTGCTGCCACTTTTTGAGAGTTGAGTACAGGATTGCCTCCAACTCTCCTAGTTGCCATTCTCTTCATGTAATTCTTGGTGAGAAGAGCCTGACGCTCCATCTTGCTTTGTGCAGTAACCACATATGGTGGTTTGCTGACCATAATTCTTCCTTTGATTGCCATGACAGCTTTATTAGCTTTCTCAGGAGATGTAAGACAAGCAAAGGCAAAGCCTTTGCTGTGGCTAGCCTCTATCATGACCCTTACACTAGTGACTGTGCAAAGAGGTAGAATTCTCTCCTCAGTCATTTATCATCAATACCATCTTCAAGATTTTTCACATGAAGAGTAGTACCCTCGCCCTAGCTGGTTTGGCTCGGTGGATAGAGCCATTGGCCTGTGGACTAAAGGGTTCCCTGGTTCAATTCCAGCCAAGGGCACCTGTCTGGGTTGCAGGCTCAGTCCTCAGTAGGGGGCATGCAGGATGCAGACAATAAATGATTCTCTCTCCCTCTCCCTGGCTCTCCCTCTCCCTTCCTCTCTGAAATTAAAAAAAAATTTTTTTAAAAGAGTAGCACCCTTGAAGCTTACACTGTTTTGTTTGCTCAAATTTGTGTTTTAATTCAGATTGTCTGTCTATTTTGTTCTATGATGTATCAACATAAACTTAATTCCCATTATGGACTTTTCCACTCATTCTTTCTATGGCTTTCTGGACATTTTCAAAATTGTCACATGTATTTTCTCATAAATCCAAAGCCTTTGGATTTTCTACTTTTATCAGTAAGTTGGTATCAAATTATACCTCAATAAATATAATTTATATATAGAAAACCCTAAATACTAAACAAAAAATTGTTAGAACAAATAAATGAATTTAGTTAAGTTGCAGAATACAAAATCAATATACAAATATCAGTTGCATTTCTATACACTAATAACAAACTATCAAAAAGAGAAATTAAAAAAATAATCCCACTTATAATTACATCAAAAAGAATAAAATACCCATGAATAAATTTAATCAAGAAAGTGAAAGACCTGTACATTGAAAACTATAAGATACCTATGAAAGAAATTTAATAAGACACAAATAAATGGAAAGATATTCCATGCTATTGTATTAGAAGAATTAATATCATTAAAATCCCATACTACCCAAAATGATCTACAGATTCAATGCAATCCCTATCAAAATACCAATGACATTTTTTCACAGAACTAGGACAAATAACCCTAAAATCTGTATGGAATCACAAATAGCCAAAGCAATCTTGAGAAACATAAAAGGAACAAAGTTGGAGACATCACACTTCCTGATTTCAAACTATATTTATAGTTTTAGTTATAAAACTCATATGGCATTGGCATAAAAACAGACACATCAGTCAATGGGACAGAATAGAGAGCCCAGAAACAAATCCCTGTATATATGGTTAATTAATTTATGAAAAAGGAACCAAGAATACACAATGGAGAAAGGACAATCTGATCAACAAACGGTGTTGGGGAAACTAGACAACCACATACAAAAGAATAAAACTGGACTACTATCTTTTTACACTATACACAAAAAATTGACTCAAGATAGATGAAATATTTTAATGTAAGACCTAAGACCGTAAAACTCCTAGAAGAAAATGCAGGTGGTAAGCTTCTTGACATCAGTTTTGGCAATGGTTTTTTTGGACTTGACACCAAAAGTAAAGGCAACAAAAGTAAAAATAAATAAGTAGGACTACATCAAACTAAATAAATCTTTGAACAGCAAAGGCAACAATCAACAAAATCAAAAGACTAGGAATAGGAGAGAATATTTATAAATCATATATCAACAATCCAATTTTAAAATGGCTGGAGGATCTGAATAGACATTTTTCCGAAGACATACAGAAGGCCAACAAGTACATAAAAAAGGGCTCACTATGACTAATCATCAGGAAAATGCAAATCTAAACCACAATGAGATAGCAACTCACACCTGTTAGAATGGTTATTATAAAAAAGAATAGAAATAACAAGCGTTGATGAGGATGTGGAGGAAAGAGAACTCTCATATACTGTTGTTAGGAATATAAACTCGTGCCGCCATTGTGGAAAACAGTATGGAGGTTCTCCAAGAAATTAAAAATAGAACTACCGTATGATTTATTAATTCCATTCTGAGTATTTGTCAGAAGGAAACAAAAACACCAAATAGAAAGGTATCTGCACACACCCCCCCCCCTCATATTTATTTCAGCAGTATTTACAATAGCCAAGACATGGAAAAAACCTAAATGTTCACTGATGGATGAATGGATAAAGAAGATGTAATCCTATATAATAAAAGCCTAATTGCAAATCTACCAAATGGCAGAATGACGGGCAGAACGACCAGTTGCTATGATGTGCACTGACTACCAGGGGGAAGATGCTCAATGCAGGCCAAAGTGAGTGCCAGTGGGTCCCCCCGTCCCCTGATCACCTAGCTGGTCATCCCGCAGAAGGAGGCAACTGGCAGCAGTGGCAGGGGGCAGGGCCAGCAAGTAGGCGGCGCCAGGGCAGTCAAGGTGGGTGCCAGTAGGGCCCCCCCGCATTGCCCCACCAGTCGCCCCATAGATCAGCCCTGATCGCAGGCCAGGCCTAGGGACATACCCATGCATGAATTTCATGCATAAGGCCTCTAGTTAATTTATAATTAGTTGCTCCCTTACACACACACACACACACACACACACACATATATATATATATATATATATATATATATATATATATAAACAGCAGTCATCAACCTTTTGGACCTTACAGACCATCAGTGATCCATGGATCACTGGTTGGCAACCACTGATACATAATATATACATTGTGTAATATATTTATATTTATATTTATATTTATATTTATATTTATATTTATATTTATATTTATATTTATAATTAATGAAATATTTTTCAGCTATAAAAAAAGAAGAAAATCTTACCATCTGTAACAACATAGATGGGCCTTGGGTGTTATGTTAAAGTAAAAAATAAAGAAAAAAAATAACAAAAACAATATAGCAACAACAGAAAAAAATTAGAGGGCCCTAGTCAATTTGGCTCAGTGGATAGAGCATTGGCCTGCAGACTGAAGAGTTTTGCAGGTTTGATTACAGTCAAGGGTTGCAGGCTGATACCCCATAGGGGTGTGCAGGAGGCAGCCAGGCCAGGCCTGGTTCTCTCTCATCATTGATGAAACCGCTGGTTGGCAACCACTGATATACCGTATTTTCCGGCGTATAAGACGACTTTTAAAACGAAAAAAAGTCAACCGAAAATTGAGGGCAAAAGACCAAAATTGCACAAAAATTACCTGTATATCTTGATGGCAAAGTAAGTTTTTTCTTTGAAGTGGGGGGTAGTCTTATACAGCGAATATAGGCCTAAGCCTATGTTTTAACTGTAAAATTAGGAGGTCGTCTTATACGCCGGAAAATACGGGTATAATATATACATTGTGCATTATATATGTATTATACTGTGTATATATGTATATATATAAAGCTTTCCCTAAGATCCTTTTTAATTTCATCTCTCCTGTCATATGTGGTTAGTAAAATATTTTTGAATTTTATTTGACATCAAATACTCAGTTAGACCTGGCCATTGTAACTCAGAGAACTGAGCTTTGTTCCATGCACCAAGAGGTCACAGGTTCAATTCCCAGTCGGGGCATATGCCCAGGTTGTGGGCTTGATTCCCAGTAGGGGGTGTGCAGGAGGCAACCAATTGATGTATCTCTCGCACATCCATGTTTCTTCCTCATAGAAGTTTTAACTCTCTCCCTCTTCCTTCCTCTCTCTCTTAAGAAAAAACACGCAGTGCCCAGCCGGCATGGCTCAGTGGTTAAATGTCGATGTATTGTAGGAACCAGAGGTCACGGTTCAATGCCAGGTCAGGGCACATGCCTGGGTTGCTGGCTCAATCCCCAACTCTCACCTTGACCCAGATCTCTGGAGCAAGTTAGTACAAGACTAGAATTTATTGCCGTGGCAGGCACTAAATTTAAAAAATTTAATCTTATCCACAGAATGACATTAGCAAATCATCTGATGAGGGATTAATGTGCTGAATATATAAAGCACTCCTACAACTAGACAACAACAAAAAACAACCCAATTAAAAAATGAGCCAAGGAATTCTATATTTTTGCAGAAATGTCTGTCTTCAAAAAAGATGCACAAATGTCCACAAAACATTTGAAAAGATGTTCAACATAATTGACCATATGGAAAATGCAAATGTAAACCATAATATACCATTTCACACCCAGAATGGCTATTATAAAAAAGAAAGAAAACAAGTGTTGGTGCATTGTGAGGAAGAAAAATAGGATAGCCACTGTGAAAAACAGTTTGGCAGGTCCTCAAAAATTTAAACTTAGAATTATCATGTGATACAGCAACTTACTTTTAGGTATGTACCCAAAAGAATTGAAAGCAAGGACTCCAACAGATATTTGTACACAACGTTCATAGCAGCATTATTCACAAAAGTAGAAACAACCCAAATCCCACTAACAGATGAATGGACAAACAAAGTGAAATATGACATACTATGGAACATTCAGCTTTTAATAAGAATGAGCCCTGGCCAGGTTGCTCAGTTGGTTGGAACACTGTACTTACACCAAAAGGTCATAGGTTCGATTCCCCATCAGGCACTTTCCTAGGTTTCAGGTTCCATCCCTCATTGGGGCAAGTAAGGGAGGCAACCAATTGATGTTTCTCACATCAATATTTCTCTCTCTCTCCCACCCCCCCAAAAAAATCAATAGAACACAGCTTTGGGTGAGGATTCAAAGAACAAAATAAAAATTAAATTCTGATATGTGCTACAACATGGATGAATTCAAATATGAGCTACAACATTATGCTAAGTAAAATAAATCAGCTAGGACAGTTACTGTATGATTCTACTTATATTAGGTACCTAGAGTAGGTACTTTCATAGAGACAGAAAGTATAATAAAGTTACTAGGGTCTAGGGGAAAGGCAGGAAGAGGAATTATTGTTTAATGGGTACAGAGTTTCAGTTTCAGATGATGAAAAAGTAAGTTCTGGAGCCCGCTGAAGTGGCTCAGTTGGTTGAGCATTATTTCACGCACCAAAAGATGGCTGGTTTGACTCCTGGTCGGGACACATGCCTGAGTTGCAGGGTTTTTTTTTTTTTAGTATATTTTATTGATTTTTTACAGAGAGGAAGAGAGAGAGATAGAGAGCTAGAAACATCGATGAGAGGGAAACATCGACCAGCTGTCTCCTGCACACCCCCTATTGGGGATGTGTCCGCAACCAATATACATTCCCTTGACTGGAATTCAACCTAGGACCTTTCAGTCCGCAGACCGACGCTCTACCACTGAACCAAACCAGTTTCGGCCTGAGTTGCAGGTTTGATCCCTGATGGAAAGTGTAAAAAAGGCAGCCAATTGATCTCTCTCTCTCTCTCTCTCTGTCTCTCTCTCTCTCTCTCTCTCTCTCCTTCCATCTCTCTAAGCATGTCTTTGGGTGAGGATTAAAAATATGAAAGTTCTGCAAATGGATATTGGTGATGAGCACAGATTAAAAAAAAAAAACCCTGCCATTTCCAGTAGGTGTATCAATTGTCATCTCACTCATATTCCATTTTTTAGTGAATTTATTCTTTCCATGTCCCCTAGAAAAGAGGGCAACCTGCTGCAAACTAGACCAGTGAGATTCCTTCTCCCAGCAATTTGGAATTGAGAAGCTGAAAGAATGAAGCAATTGGTAAATGGTGCGTTCTTGACCAAAGGTATTATAAAGGCTGGGACACAGCAAATGAAAACCATGTGCAAGCTAAACTTTCGTGGATGCCCAGAAATTCATCTGAATAGAAAATGGAGACAATACCAGTAGATCACAAAGACCTATGAGAGGTAGAGAAAGAAGCCTAGTTTAGCCCAGCCAGTGTTGCTCAGTGGTTGAACCAAGAGGTCATGGCTCTATTCCAGTTCAGGCACATGCCCAGGTTTGGGGCTGAATCCCCAGTGGGGGAGCGTGCAAGAGACAGCTAACCAGTGATTCTCATCACTGATGTTTCTATCTCTCTCTGTCCCTCTCCCTTCCTCTCTGAAATCAATAAAAATATATATTAAAAACAAAAAAAGAAGCCTGGTTTATCGCTTCATAGGTTGTTCTGTTCTGAGCTGGTAGCATTTAATTTTATGAGACAGTATTTGTATTCCACTTCTTTGATATCATGAATCTGTTCACTTATCTCCATTACCTATTAGCTCAAACGGAAGACTCATCTTCCTTGACCTGGATTGTTCCAACAGCCTGCTCATTGGTCTCCTTGCCGCTACTCTTGCCCAATCCATTTGCCACATTATAGTCAAAGTGATCTTTAGAAACATGAATCAGATTCTATTACATCTCTGTTTAATATCCCTAATGGCCTCGATTGCTTTAAAGTGAAATCTAAGCTTCCTTACAGGACAACTCCATATCGAGCCCTGACTTCCTCTCCAATCACATCTTTATGATTCCCTTCTTCATGCATTATCTTAACTATTATAGTTTATGTGGTATTTTTGTTTGTTGGTTTGGGTTTTTTGTTCGTTTGTTTTTGGTGCTGTCGTCTGCTTTCCCACCTGGAATACACTTTCTTAGTTTAGAAGGTTTATTTTGTATCGTCTTTCGGTCTCAGCTCATGCCACAACTCAGCGAGGCGTTACTTTAACACAGTGGCTCTCGATTGGGGATAATTCCTCCCCCCAGAAATATTTGGTAATATCTTTAGACATTTTTGGTTATCATAACAAGAGGGGCTATATGTCACTGATATCTAGTGGGTAGAGGCCAAGGATGCTACTAAATATCCTACAATGCACAGGGCAGCCTCCTGCAAGAACAGTTATCTAGTCCAAAAGGACAAGAGTGCAGAGACTGAGAAATCCTATAATTAGCACCTATTTTAAGTGGTTCTATTTTATTGCCCTATTTATTTCCTTGACAGTTTCCATCATAATCTGAATCTATTTTATTTGTTTGTTTGTTAATTCTCTGCATGTCCTATTAAAACATCAACTCCATGAAGTCAGGATTTTTTGTTGTTGTTAATCCTCGCCCAAGGGTATATTTCCCCCCCCACTGATTTTTAGGAAGAGTGGAAGAGAAAAGGAAAGACATAGAGAAACATTGCTGACTGGTTGCCTCTTGCATAAGCCTCGACCAGGGCCCAGGCCGGGGAGAAGCCTGCAATTAAGGTACCTGCCCTTGACTGGAATTGAACCCGGAACCCTTTGGTCTGAAGGCCAGTGCTCTATCCACTGAGGAAAACGAGCTAGGGCTGAAGTCAAGATTTTTATTTGCCTGGTTCACTGCTGTTAAATGAATGAATAAATTCCATGCACTTGTAACTAACTACTCAATACTATACTTTTCCCACTAATTTAAAGTTTCATAATACAAATTAATCTAATTCATTTCCAACAAAGCATCTACTTTATTCATCACTTCAACCAGTATTTCTTGAAAGCTATGTGCCATGAACAGGGTATGTACAAAACATGGCCCTTAAAAAAGCTTATAAGTAGACAGTTGGTTGGGGAGGGATATGTATAAATGAAAAGTTTGGAATGCCATGGGAAATCAAGGAGAATATACAAAGTGCTTAATCTCTTCCTCAGGGATATGGGGAAATGAAGGATACACACAGATAACTCCAAATACCAAAAAAGAACACAAATGAGAAAAGCAAAATCTTTACTAGCTATGGAAATCAGAGAAGGCTTTGTGGAAGGGGTGTTATTTGATTTGAGTCATATAAGAAGACATATGAGCCCTAATTGGTTTGGCTCAGTGGATGGAGCGTCAGCCTGTGGACTCAAGGGTCCCAGGTTTGATTCCGGTCAAGGGCATGTACCTTGGTTGCTGGCACATCCCCAGTAGGGAGTGTGCAGGAGGCAGCTGAACGATGTTTCTCTCTCATCGATGTTTCTAACTCTTTAACCCTCTCCCTTCCTCTCTGTAAGATATCAATGAAATATACATATTTTTAAAAAGACATATGAGAGTTTGATAAAGTAGAAGGAGGAAATGGAGAGAAGGGGAGGGGACATTCCAGGCAGAGAGAATGGCAAGAGCCAAGGCAAAAAAGTGTGTGTGCCAGGAACAAGCAGACGTGTTTGGCTATAGCACAGGAGAACAGTGAGAGGTTAGGCTGGAAAGGGACACTGGGTCCAAACTGGGTCAGCTGAATATAATACAAAGGACTCAAATCTTGCCCGTATTTCCTATGACTAGAGCAGCATTTCCCTCCTGCGCACCAGGAAAGGAAAGCTCAGGGAAACCTGGTGGCTCACAAAAACTTTATTGCTTTAACTGTCAGGATTTTAGAGAGGCTCCTGGCTTATTATACTTCTCAGGAGCACCATATGATGACTCCCATGAAGGGACAGAGCTCCTGATGTAGAATAGGGACACTCCCTGCCTCTGTGTAAGAACAAACAATGCATCACCAGATTTCATTTTATTTTTGGGGGTGGAGGGGGGAATAAAATGGCTTAGAAAGGAGTACTTTTCCTCTCATTCCAAAGTATGATAGGAATGGGTGTATACAAATGAGGATGAGGAAGCAAAAGAGAGACCAAATAATGGGAAGAATAGGCCAGTTTGTTTGAGAAACAAGCTATGCTGAAGTATTCATTTGCAAAATTCCAGTTACGATAGCAATTGGATGCTGCCATCTCCACTGTTCCTCCTTTTTATCCTTTTGCAGGGTCTTTAAAGAAGTTACTTCTGAGGCAGATGTCGTCCTTGTTTATCTTGAAGATTTTGCAACATCTCTTTTCACCTGCTTTTCCTTTTGTAATTCACATCCAGCCTCTCCTGTGGGATAGCGCTGGCCGTTTTGAGAGTGGGATCTTGGGATCAGAAGAGCATTACCAAGCCAGATCCAAGTTGCAACGCTCAGCTGTTGCCTTCTGTAGCATCCTAGCATATAAGTATAGGAATTAACTATAATGTAGAATGGCTTAAAAGTTGCAGGTTGCAGTATAGTTAAAACTCTTTGAAACCCAAGGTGAGACTTAGCTCCTAACTTGAGGGAACAATCATGGTCATGAGAATAACGCTGTTTTATTCCGCTGGGTCCTCACAACAACCCTATGAGCCAATCCTAGCTAATATTTACTGAGCACTTACTCTGTGCCAGACACACTTCAGACCCTGTGTTACCTCAGCTTTCACAACAACCTTTACTGCATATAATTATCCTTATTCCAAAACGGAGACAAGAACGTTGAGTTAATAATTACTTAACACCTACCACGTGCCAAGGCACTGTGCTAAGTACTTGACATGCATTTTTCCCATGGAAACTTGGCCTATATTTCACTGCGGATCAAAAGCTAAACAGCTTGCTCAAGTCTACATAGCTAAGAAGAGGAAGAAGCAAGATTCCAAGCGAGGCTTTCTTATTCCAAAGCTGATGAGCGTAAGCACTCCAAAAGTTGAAATGGAAGTGCAGAGACTTCCCCAAGTTCACACAGCCAAGTTGCAGGCCGATTTTAACGACGGTCTCTGATTTCAGGACTGAAAAGTTGACATTTTGCAATAAGAAAAATAAGGGAAAATTTCAGTTCTCTCATTTGAAGTCAATTATTAAAGGACAGCAATCTAACTGGGTTTTACTTCATGGTATATACTTTTTAAATATAGTTCTCTCAGAAGTGAGTTAGTAAATCACTAGCCAGACTTTTTGGTATCTGGCTATTAAACTGTAAACGTATGGGGCAAATAATTACTATTCTACAGGTGTTTATCACCTATTTAGGGAAAGTAGATGTTTAAAAATGAGAGAAGAGCCGGGACTGGTTTGGCTCAGTGGATAGAGCGTCGGCCTGCGGACTGAAAGGTCCCGGGTTCGATTCCGGGCAAGGGCATGTACCTTGGTTGTGGGCACATCCCCAGTTGGGGGTATGCAAGAGGCAGCTGATCGATGATTCTCTCTCATCGATGTTTCTAACTCTCTATCCCTCTCTCTTCCACTCTGTGAAAAATCAATAAAATATATTAAAAAATAAAAAAATAAAAAAAAATAAAAATGAGAGAAGAAAGGAAGGGGGGAGAGAGGCAGGTGGGAAGGGAAGAAGGAAATGAATGAATAAAAATAGTATATGGCCCTGGACAGTATGGCTCAATTGGTTGAGCTTTGCCCTGTGCTCCGAAAGATTGCTGGTTAGATTCCCTGTCAGGAACATGTCCAGGTTGCAGGTTTGGTCCCTGATGGCAGTTTGAGTGCATATGGGAGGCAACTGATCTGTCTCTCTGTCTCTCCCTCTCTCTTCCTCACTCCAAAGGAAGGAAGAAAGGAAGGAAGGAAGGGGAGAAAGAAAGAAAATATTAAAAAAATAAAAAATAGCCACTTTCTTTGACCTTTTTAAAAAAAAATAGTTTATGAGGTGAAATGGATGTAGTATTTACTTCTATCTCCAACTTCTGTGGCTACCTAGAGAAGATGGACTTTTACTTCCTACATTTTGAAGGTGAGACCAAGATGGATTTTGCTACTATATGATGAACGTTGGAACTCAGTGCTTTTCAAACTTTCAGGAACGGATGAATCACCTGGGGCTGGGGCAGTGGTCGGCAAGAGCCACATGGGACTCTTTGGCCCCTTGAGTGTGGCTTTTCCACAAAATACCACATGCGGGCGCACATGTACAGAGCGATTGAAACTTCGTGGCCCATGCACAGAAGTCAGTTTTCGGCTCTCAAAAGAAATTTCAACCATTGTACTGTTGATATTTGGCTCTGTTGACTAATGAGTTTGCTGACCACTGACCTGTGGGATCTTGTTAAATGCAGATTTTGATTCAGAGTGCGGCCTGAACCTGTATTTCTGTCAGGGTCCCGGAAAAGGCTCATGTAGCTGGTGGGTCATACCTTGAATAGTAAAGCTCTGGTTTAAGTGGTGTGATTTATTTTAATTTACAAATTATGGACATAAATATTTAGAAGAAAAAGCCTAACACATTAAGGTAATTATATTTACCTTATTATTTAAAAATTAGCATGAGGGTTTGCTTCCTTCAAACTATAATAGCCACTGGCTTGTAATAGCATCCAACATTTTTCAATCTTATAGTTCTCTTTTTGGATAAACTTTTCTTACCTGAAAGTTGTTGTTTTTCTTTAATACATTTTTATTGATTTCAGAGAGGAAGGAAGAGGGAGAGAGAATCATTGATTGGCTGCTTTCCTGCATCCCCTCTGCTGGGGATTGAGCCCAAAACCTGGGCACATACTCTGAAGGGGAATCCAACCATGACCTCCTGGCTCATGGGTCAATGCTCAACCACTGAGCCACACCAGCCTGGCTATAAGTTTTATTTAAAGGTAAATGTATGGCCAAAACCAGGTTAGCTCAATGGATAGAGCGTCAGCCTACGGATTGAAAGGTCCCAGTTTCAATTCTGGTCAAGGGCATATACCTTGGTTGCGGGCACATCCCCAGTAGGGGATATGCAAGAGGCAGCTAATCAATGATTCTTTCTCATCGATGTTTCTAACTCTCTATCCCTCTCTCTTCCTCTCTGTGAAAAACCAATAAAATATATATTTTTAAAAAAGGTAAATATATGGGCCTGCCTGACTGACTTCTTCCTTGCCTTCCTGTCCTCTTGACTCCCTCTCTTCCTGAATAATTCAGTTCAAAGCCATTAGGTGGGGCTGAGCAAGGCAGGTGACCACAGGGAAGAGGGATGAGGGCAGTGTCAACGGGGTGCAGGCTGTTGGAGTGTGAGTGGGGTGAAGAGAGTGTTTATGTGGGAAGGGGGCATCACGGATATAGGCAATTAATCACTTTGGAGACTATGGGAGAATAAATTTAATAAGTAAATATTGAGGATATTTCACTGTGGGTGTTACAAGTATGGAAAGGGAGAACAGTTAGAATGGCCTTTTAATGTTACATTAAAATTGTACTTATCAATGTGAACCCATGGTTTAAAATATATAGAGACATGCTCTAACCGGTTTGGCTCAGTGGATAGAGTGATGACCTGCGAACTCAAGGGTCCCAGGTTCAATTCCGGTCAAGAGCATGTACCTTGGTTGCAGGCACGTCCCCAGTAGGGGGTGTGCAGGAGGCAGCTGAACGATGTTTCTCTCTCATCGATGTTTCTGACTCTCTATCCCTCTCCCTTCCTCTCTGTGAAAAGTCAATAAAATATATAAAAAATAGAGAGAGAGATAGCACTCCCCACTGCCCAGCACCAGTAGTCGGAGCAACAGTAGCAAGCTTCTTAGTTCCTCATGCCTAGTGGTGTGTAAGGAGACCCCACTACTGTCCTCTCCCCACACCACATCAACGCTGTTCATCTCAGTCACTGTCCAGAGCAGTACTGAGTCTGCCCAGCACACATGCCTGGGTACCTAGGGGCACAGGAGCGAGGTGCCATTTGGGCCTGAGCAACTCGTTGGACAGCCTGGTCAGCAGTACCCGACTACCCAATGCGGCGGACTCAGCCCAGCCCCCGAGGCTCCAGAAGCACCCCCAAAACACGTAGTTCTAAAGAGTGAGCACGGGACGCTGACCAACTCCAGAGCTCACCCTGAGGCCCTCCCCAAAAGGAAACTGTCGCATCTACAGCAGGATTTTCAACCTTTGTTATCTCATGGCACTCATAAACTAAATACTAAAATTCTGCAGCTTACCAAAAAATACATATTTTTTGCCAATCTGACAAAAAAAAAAAAAAAAAAGGTTTAATTTTGATTCATTCACACTGGTCAGTCATTGTGTTTGCTGTTGTTATTTTGTAATTCAACCATCATGGGAAGAGAGGTCAGTGCCTGACTAAATTGTCAGGTATTGCATGTTTTAAAAATCAATAAAAAACAAACAAACAAACACAACAAAAACCCCACATCTTTGGGTGAGGATTAAAAAGTAAATAAATAAAAGGAAAAAAATCAATCACACAAACTAAATGTGAATGGAGTGAAATTTTCTTAACCTTTAGTATGGTTTTCTATCTAGAGACCCTGAACTGACTTTCAAAGTAATACATGCATGAGCTCACAATTTGTTTTTTTGTTTTTTTGTGGTCCCTCCCAGTTTTAGGAAGACTTCAACCCCCAAAAAGTCAACAAAACCTTTTTCCCCTCTTGCTGGCAATTGTGGCTGATGTAGATGAACTTAAGCAACTCCTCAGCCCAGCCTCCAATCTTTTCTCTTGTCCTATAGAATGAGAACTTAAACTAGCTTATTTACACGACAATGATAGTCCAAGGACAGCCTTGGGCACCTGCTTTGTCTTCCCTTCTTTTCTCCACTATCTCTTCCCCCATCCCCCACCCCCCACCCCCCACCCCACTCTGACCTCAGAGTTTTCATTTTCACGTTTCTCTTTCCCCTTCAGAGCTCACACAGGGGTCACTCCCCTGGATGGCAACTTTCTGATTCCCGGTCTGCTTTGTGTCTGAGAGCCTAGAGGACAGAGAGATGGACATGCATTCCCTCCCCTGCCAAGTGCGCACACAGACAGGTGTGCACACACCGGGACAGGTTCCTTTCAGCAGGAGCCGCCCTCACCCTGGGGCCCGCCAGCCCTAGGCAGGGTCGGGCAGGTGACACAGCCCCCTGAGAAGATAAGGGTGTAAGTTTGTAAGGGGGAGAAAATGAGATAAAATTTAGAGTTATCACACTCCAGACTCCCGCCTTTTTCTTTTCTCCAGCCCCTTCTTCCTTCAGCAAAATGTATGACTGAGTGATTTGCAGGGGACATTCAAGAGAGGGACTCCTTTTGTCTATTCCTGGCTGAGCCTGTGTACAGTACCGGAGGGGTGGGCAGGTGTCTTTATTTATTTATTTATAATATATTTTATTGATTTTTTACAGAGAGGAAGAGAGAAGGACAGAGAGTCAGAAACATCAATGAGAGAGAATCATCGATGCCTCCTGCACACTCCCCATTGGGGATCTGCCCGCAACCAAGATACATGCCCTTGACGAAATCGAACCTGGGACCTTTCAGTCTGCAGGCTCTATCCACTGAGCCAAACCGGGCGGCTGTCTTTAGTATATGTAGATATGCACATAGACCTTGGAATGCATATTTAACAAACTCCCACTGCTCACCTATGCCCACCAGCACCACCGCTGGCTCTCAGGGCACCTGGCAGGGTGTGAATATCCTATATTTAATATGTGCTTTATTTAGGTATGTGTATAAGTGTGTGTAAAAAAAAAAATACCTTGTGTGTAAGCTGCCCTTTTGGGGGAAGGTCTCCCAACACCTGCACTTCCAGACATGGGCCTATCGGTTCAGCTTCTTAGTTTTCTTCTGTTCTGTTCTGCTTTTTTGTACTCATCTTTCTCTCTCCCCTACTCCCCAACCCCATTCCCAGGGTGTCTTGAGCTTTGAGCTGCAATGGCTCAGGCTTATAGGGCAGGGTGGGGAGGGCAGGGGGAGGGTAAGGCCAGCCTGCAAGGAGCTCCGTGCAAGAAAGCTGTTCTCTACAATGTGTATGGACTACGCACTGGGATGTCCTGGTGTGAGGCACTTACTGCAGGGAGCCCTGGTGAACTGAGAGCCTGCTCTGGGACCCCATTCCAGCTTGTTTGCTGTCTGTGACTTCGGGCAAATCCCTTGATCTCTGTGTGCCTCAACTTGCTCCTCCGTACATCACAGGCATGTTGTGAGAATAAATAAGGTAACATGTAAAATAAACAAATAAGTAAATACATATATATAACAGGCTAGCATGCTAAGTGTCCTTTTGGGTAATGACATCATGTAGCAATGCCTGGCTTCCTCTCCCTAGTGATATATATAAAAGGCTAATATGCAGGAACTCCTCAGGAGTTCCACTGGGAGACCAGGAGTTCAATTGCTTGCTATGACGTGTGATGACCACCAGGGGACAGTGTGGAATGAAGGAAGGCCCCAATTGGCCCTGATTACCAGCCAGGCCTAGGGACCCTATCCTTGCACAAATTTCATGCACTGGGCCTCCAGTAAATAAATAAGATATAGAGATAGGAATCAAAAGAAATAGAGCCCTGGCTGGTAGCTCAGTTGGTTAGAGTGCTCATACACCAAGTTATGGGTTCAATCCCTGATCAGGGCACAGACCATTCTGTTCCATTCCACTCGGGATGTGAATTGTCCCTTTGTCCAGCGTATTCATACTATAACTGCTATCCACTCCTTAATTACTTAGTAGCTCGTCTTGGCTTGATGACCCAAGATCACCTGAAGCAGATGATCCTCCTTCTGAGTATTGTCAGAAAGTCAATAATACCCTAATGCTAGGTCACAATGCCTATGTCATTTACCTCACTTCATTTTTTTTTTTTTTAAAGAATGAAATGTTTTCCATCATAGTGGATTCTTAAGCACATTCTCCACGTATGCAGCGTGCTAGCTGGATGTCTTTTGGTGTAATTGTTACACGATTGGGATGGATAGCACACAGATTGGTATCTTTAAAAAGGCCAACCAGATAGACCTCACTTGCGTCCTGCAAAGCACCAATAGCTGCGCTTTGGAAACGCAGATCCTGAGCAATTTCTCGCACCAGACACAGGAAGGAAAGTTTGTGAACCACAGCGGACTTCTGAGAATGCCTAAGGTCACGAAGTGCCACGGTACCTGGCCTGATGAGTTTTCTTCATCCTTCCAGTAGAGGGCGCACTCTTTGGAGCGGCTTCGGTAGCCAGTTCCTTCCTCAGTGCTGTACCACCGGTTGATCTGTGGGCAGTCTGCTTTGTATGAGCCACGGTACAGAGACCTCTTTACCCACCTCGCTTCTCCTTGGCTGGAGCTCAGCGAGCTGGAGGTGGTGCAGGAGTTTTCCATGAGGTCTTAAACAACTTACATAACTTCTCTGGGCCTCAATTTTCTAATCAGTCAAACGGGGATTTGGACAGCACCTTCCTCACTGAGTAATTGCGAGAACATCAAGGGAGAAAATGAATGGAAATGTCCTCAAATAGCACCCAACACCTCATTTGGTAGCTCTTGTTAACTAATAGAGTGCAATACTAAAGTATCCCCTTATGGAACTTTCTGTAGAATTTTATTATTATAATTTATTTAACTTTTTCTCTAGTAATGAACATCCAGAGATAATCACGATTAAGTGTATTTGACTTTGGAGTTGAGCAGAACTGGGTTGGAATCCCATGTCTACCACTTCTTATTGGAATGACCTTGGGGAAGTGATGTACCTCTCTGATCTTCAGTTTCTTCATCTACATAACGGAAATCATAAGCCTATAGTTGATCTCCATTACTTTCAGATTCTGGTTTTATGAATTGGCCTGCTTGCTGAAATTTCTTTGTAATCCCCAAGTTGATATTCACGATGCTTTTGTGCATGTCCACGGACACGTGCAGGACAGTGAAAAATTTGAGTTGCCTAGTTTGTACTTTCCCAGTTGAGGTTGAACAAAGCAACACTTTGCCTTTTTGTTTCAGCCCTCATACTGTAAACAAGAGCCCTTTTTGTGGTCTATTTAGTAGCACTTTTTTTTTTCTTTAGCAATTTTGTGCTTTCTGTTGGTGATTGTACTATTTAAAATAGCTACCGAGCATATTGCTGAAGAGCTGTGTACTGTTCATGAATGCAAGAAGGCTGCCGTGGAGAAAAGGGAGAAAATCCATGAGCTAGATAAGCTTCAAGCAGACATGCGTTATACCAGTGGTGCTGCTGACCATGATGAGTCCAATATTTAGGAATCAACAATATAATATATATTACAGCTCTAGCTGGTTTGGCTCAATGGATAGAGCATCAGCCTGTGGACTGAAGGGTCCCAGGTTCGGTTCCGGTCAAGGGCATGTACCTTGGTTGAGGGCACATCCCCAATAGGGATTGTGCAGGAGGCAGCTGGTCGATGTCTGTCTCTCATCGATGTTTCTAACTTTCTATCCCTCTCCCTTCCTGTTTGTAAAAATCAATAAAATATACTTTTTTACAAAACCAATATATATTACATATGGTGTCTTTAAACAAAAACACATAAATCCAAGTTATGTATTGGTTAGTTTATAGAAATATCATGACTGGAAGTTCACAGGAGCCTAACCCTGTGTTTCCCATAGGAGCAGTTGTTGGTGATTCATTATTTCAGCATTCAGTACCATGTTTTGCATATAACTACTATAAGCAATGAATACTGACTGTATCGCAGAAGGTTGTTGTAGCGGGGCTCAGCTGAACTGTTGCAGGCCGGTGTTCAGCCTTGTGCCTTGCACCTGGGCGTGAGGGCCAGTGCAGGGTGGGAATGGGATGAAACTCTAGATATTCTTTTTTTTTTTTTTTTAATATATTTTATTGATTTTTTACAGATAGGAAGGGAGAGAGTTAGAGAGCTAGAAACGTCGATGAGAGAGAAACATCGATGAGAGAGAAACATCGACCAGCTGCCTCTTGCACACCCCCTACCGGGGATGTGCCCACAACCAACGTACATGCCCTTGACCGGAATCGAACCTGGGACCTTTCAGTCCACAGACCAACGCTTTACCGCTGAGCCAAACCGGTTTCGGCCGGCTCTAGATA
The DNA here is from genome assembly GCF_964339955.1 of Pipistrellus hanaki. NCBI lineage: Eukaryota > Metazoa > Chordata > Mammalia > Chiroptera > Vespertilionidae > Pipistrellus > Pipistrellus hanaki. The sequence goes on along the minus strand of NC_140518.1, from coordinate 30,930,449 downwards.
TTCTTGACAGTTTGATTCTGACACCTACCTAAGTACCACACGATTCAAAGCAGGAGTATATTTTACTGAAAGCCATGGAGACCTAGAAACTTCACAACAAAACGCTCAGGCTAAGCCACAGGATTCTCCCCCCAGAAAGCCTCCGATAAACCATTTTCTTGCAAATAAGAGATTACTTTTGCAAAAATTAGATGACCTAGCTCATGGTCATCATTAACCTTCTGGAATGAAATGACAATGGCAAATGAGTGATATTGTTCTCATTTTTCACTTTTCTAAACTAGCAGGGAGTTCCTACTCCTTTCCTCCTCATGGGCATTTTGATAGTAAAAATGCCACATTTTGTTGATTATTACATTATACATCTATCTTTATGTAACATCATAAAAAAGGGCAAGTATGTCACAAGAAGTTCAAAAAGGAAATCCGTAATTTTCATTTCAAAGATACTGAAACAAGGTCCAGCGATCAAGTTAAACAGCTAAGGTACAGACCTGAGTGAGACCTGTCTGCTCCCACCTGTGCATTGTATTACTGCATTGTTCTCCGATTTGACTTGGATGAGTAACAGTAGAGTCTAGACAGGCTTTTCCATAAGAGATTGCACTGTTCTTTCTATTAGCCCAAAGCTCCATGCTTCCCTCCTCTCCACCATTCCTGGAATACTCTTCTTCATCCCTTCTCTAATTCTTACTCATCTTTTGGGTTCTAGCTACGTCACTTACTCAGAGAGGTCATGTCTGACCACTCCCTTTGCCTTCCCCTAAAACATCCCTTCCCCAATTCTTCCATAACATTCTGTACTTTCCTCCTTAACACGCATCACAATTTTCAGTTAGATGTCCATTTGTGTATGCATTTGTCTTCTCCATTAGGTTCTTGATCCTATTTAAGCAAGGACCCAATCTACTTTGTTCTCTACTGTAAATCCATTGCTTAGCACAGTGCTATATGCATTATAGGCCCTTAAATAAATGTTCATTGCAAGAATAAATGAATGAATGAAAAGTTGTCTATCACACACTACTCTGGTGAAGGATAGCTTGGGATGAAAATGGATGTTACTGACAGTATTTTAATGATTGGTGTTTGATTTCATCATCCTCTACTCCCTCATCCCCACCCCCACCCCAATCTCTACCCTTACCATAGAGCAGCATTTGTCTAGTACATTTAATCTCCTAGTGTCAGACCTAGTCTCTATGAATTTGGAGACTGGTTTTTGGAATAGATACACTTACCAAGACTCATTCAATTTGTAGGATTTTAGGCTTAAAAATTCTTACTGAAATAAAGTTTATTTCATATACTTTTGGAATAACTCCAGGCATTCACCATTCAATGTGAATAATTCAATATTATTCTGGAATAAGTCCAAGGTATTCATCATTCAGAGGAAAAGACATTTGTTTTGTTTTGCTAAAACTGAACTCCAGCTATAAGAAAGACACTGCTGAATTTATAAATAATTTTGGGCATTTTAGGTATCTAAGAATGAATATTGTTTTTATATATTTATAGTATATATATTTCTTTATTTGTATTAGTATACTACAAACTTTTTACTATATATTTTAATTTTAATTAAGAATTTTTCCTAATTGTAAAAACAAACATATTCTTTGTAGAGATTTTAGAAAATAAAGAAAAGCATGAAGGAGAAGCAAAAAATATAGAGAAACAAAAGAAAAAGCAGTCAAATAGTCAAAATTTCACCACCTGGAGATAACCATTGTTAATACTTTGGCATAATTTTTCTCGTCCCCTAGGCACACACACTTATATATAACATATATCACATGTATATTTGTATGTATATAAAATATGTATAACACACACACACACACACACACACACACACACACACACACACACACATATATATACACATACTATCCTAAGTGTCCATCCGGGTAATGACATCATGTAGCAACGCCTGGCTTCCTCTCCCTAGCAATGACTAGCCTCCTTGCAGTTTCTTTAGCCCAGGAACATGACTTGCTTTATAGCCAGGTGGAAACATTTCACACTTTAACCAAATGTCTGTGAAGCATTTTCCCGTGCCTCCTCTCATTTGATCTTCACAGAATCCTGGAGTAGGTAGATAGAAGATACAGTGGAATTCTATTTTCTTTTCATTAGCTGAGAAACAGAGATTTAGAAAGTTTAGAAACTTGACCCGACTGAAAAGAAGTAAGAAATGATGGACCTTGAAAATGACTTCAGATTTTCTCATTGTGCAGAATATAGTCAAACACTGCTGCATATACTTTTATGCCATGACTTTCTTCTTTATTCCTAAGTTCTTATTCAGCATTATATGTATAAGCAGTTATTTCAGAACAGATAACCTGAATGGTGTCATTTTTAGTCTCCTTTATATCCTAGTACTTATTTCTGAGGCCTTCACAACCGCATGACAACTTGGCTGAGTGTAGAATTCTGTAGCTATATTTTATTGCCTTATGTTTTACAGGGTTGCATAAACTTGAGTCCAGCTTGAGTTTAGTTCCTTTGGAGATACTACTCTGTTTTGCTGTTTTTCCCTGTCTGAGTTATTTTTATTTATTTGTTTGTTTGTTTGTTTGTTTCTTGGTGTTTTTTTGTTGTTGTTGTTTTTAGAGAGTGAAAAGGGGGGAGAAGGAGGAGGAGGAGAGAAAGAGAAACATCTACTTGTTCCATTTATTTATGTATTCGTTGGTTGCTAATATGTGCCCTGACTGGGAATCAAACCCATAACCTTGGTATATCAGGACAATGCTCTAACCAAATGAATTATCCGACCAGGTCCCGGTATGAATTCTTGAAGGCTTTTTTCTTTTTCCTTGAAATATTAGAAAATGTCACCTGGCTAGTCTAGATGTTGGTTTCTTTTCATTCATTATGTCAGAAGGCTTAAGTGTTATGATAATTATTTAATTATTACTTCTACTCCTGTCCTGTTTTCCCCTTCTGAGATTCTACTGTATTCCGTCAATTTATTCAACAAATGTTCATTAAGCAACTATTCTATGTTGGGCACTATTTTAGGTATTGGGGATATATCAAAAGGGAGCATAAATGTTTACATTTTTGTTGATTGGATTTTCTGACTCTGTTTTATATATCATTCACTTTTGTTCTGATTTTTCAAGGGGAGCTCATCCTTTGAGAAACAGTCCATGGTTTTCTTCCTTTGTTCATCTTAACATAGAGGGATATGTGCATGTCCAGCTTTGTGTAATACTTAAGTAGGGATTATAGTGAATTCTATTAGAGATTAAAAGATTGAAAATGATACCGTGTTTCCCCGAAAATAAAACATCCTCCGAAAATAAGACCCATTTACAGGTTTCCTTCTGAGTGAAATATAAGGCACCCCCCGAAAATAAGGCCCCCCTAGGCTGAACATGAGAGATTTGGTCCACTGATTCTGAAAGAAATGGAGTCACAAGAAATTCACCAGGAAATTCAGCAGTTGGATTGTTATGATGATGTTCCAGAAGATGATGACATGATTGTCATTGAATAAATAAGTAAATTCTTGATACTGTGGGATTCACAGTTTGTCTGGTTTGTGTTGACAACTACTGTACTACCGTACCGTATACAGGTAATAAATTTCCTTTATTTTCATTTAACAATAAATGTGTACCGTATTCTTCTTCATGGAAAAATAAGACATCCCCTGAAAATAAGACCTAGCGCATCTTTGGGAGCAAAAATTAATATAAGACACTGTCTTATTTTCGGGGAAACAGGATATAATTGTATGTCCTGACTATCTGTCCAGCTGCCCTAGCCTCACTTCCAACCCCAAGAATGGCCACAGAATTCCCTCAGAGTGATAATATATTTTCCTGAAGTAGAATCTTGAACTGGCCCTTCCTTCTAATTGAGCCCTTCTACACATGAACCAGCAGAAACTCCTCAACGTTTCTGGCATGTGGAAGTTTGTTCCTCTCTGTTTATTCCTTTGATCTCTTCTGTGTGAATTTATAAGCCTGTTCTCACAAAACCATTTTATTTAAAAGCCACAAAATAATATTTTTTTCTATGTTAAGAGGGTTAGAAAAATGCTCAAGACTCATAATTATATGTAGTTTTGAAATTTTTCATAAAGGGTCTCAAACCCTTGGGAAGCTACGTGGCCTTGTGGGAATCAGGAGAATGAAGGCTGATTATGATACATAATTTCACTGTAGCTTTGAACAAAACTATTTGAACTTCAGGTTCTCTAATCTCAGATCTTCTTACGTGGAAACTCTTTGAACTGTTCAAAGATAGACACTAAGGAAATCTGAAGGCTTTTTGTTATTGTTTGAATGCTATTATAGCCATGAGCACTTTCAAGCTAGGCCAAAGTGTGACCCCTGGAGGCATATAGCAAATGAGGTCTAGTTGCTGGGAAGCTCAGATATGCAAATCAGTCCTGAATGTAGCCTTGAAAGGATATAGCTTTGGACTCTCATATGGTGTAAAGTCCAAGAGAGAGGTAATGTGGACCCACATTTTTGTTAGGTCAAATTACTATGCCAGACTTATCTGAAATTAGTTGTCCTCTCTTATTCATGAAAATGAAAACCTTCTGTACTTCTGGCCAAGATGGGCAACAGATGTTGTCTATCTTTGTGAGATGTCCTGAAAGTGTGCAAAAAAATAATCTGTATGTTTATCTCAGAAGCTTATAGAAAATATCTTGATGCCCTATGCAAAACTTCCAGGTCCTCCCCCTTCATACTCTTAATCTGTCCTGTATTTTACAATTCAATTTCTTTATGAAATTCCTGTAAGACTCAATATGAAATTTGCCTAATGGTGGAGAAATACAATCTCTTTACTAAGATCCATGACACTGCAGCTGTTTCTGCACTATGGAGATAAATGGCTGTCAAGTGACTTTTTTAAAGTAACAGACATGAAATAGAGGAATAAGAATCTCCTCCTTCTGCACAATGTTGTGCAAATGCATCACACTTGTAACCATAGGCCAAAACAGAAAAGGGCACCTTAATTTGTTCTGCAACTGGTTATCACACACATTGCTTTAGGAGCTAGATATATATATATATATCAGTAAACAAAACACAATACCTGCTTCCATGTAGCTTCAAATCTAGTGGGAAGACTAATTAAATATATTAATTAGGATAAGGTGTTATGAAGGAAATGATAAGACATAATAAAGGCATGTAAGAGTAGAAGAGAACTGTTTATTTATTTATTCTTATTTTATTTCTTTATTGATTAAGGTATTACATATGTGTCCTTATTCCCCCATTCCCCCCTTCTCCCATTCATGCCCCCACCCCCTGTTGTCTGTGTCCATTGATTGGGCTTATATGCATACATGTAGAAGAGATCTATTTATATACGGCAGGAAGGAACAAAGTCTTGGAAGTGACATTTACATTAAATTTTAGAATTAGAAGGAGCCTGCTACAGGAAAAGCTAGAGGAATTACAGCAGAAGAAACAGAATGTGATAAGGTATTAGGCAGGTGAATAGTTGTGCTACTAAAAGAAATGCTGGCCCTAGCCGGTTTTGCTCAGTGGATAGTGTTGGCCTGTGGATCAAGGGGTCCCGGGTTTAATTTTGGTCAAGGGCATATACCTCGGTAGTAGGCTCCTTCTCGGCCTGGGTCCTGGTCTTGGCGTGAGCAGGAGGCAACCAATCAACGTGTTTCTCTCACATCGATGTTTCTCTCTGTCTTTCTCTTTCTCTAAAAATCAATAGAAAAATGTTTTCGGGTGAGGATTAAAGAAACAAATGCTGAAGAAAATTAAGAGGAGTTTGTATGTGGTTTGAAGAGGAAATTGGTAATTTATCTTTAAAACTTGTTACATTTGGAGTACTGATTAAATTCTTATTATTTCTAGTGGTGACTGGGCAGAGTGTATAGGCCCCCTTCGTAATGTTAACACCTTATTTATACTTTATTATATTATTCAGTCTTAGGATATTTTTGAATTTTCAGAATAATCATGCCTGAGTTGTAGTTTGGAATAAGAGAAAACTCTACTAAAAACTCTACTATCTGTAACACTGCATCTGTTTCTGAATTATGGAAATAAATGGTTCTCTATGTCACCAGTCTTAGACAAGTGGCTATTTCTTTTTGTAATGGGCATGAGATGAAGAAAGAATAATTTGTCCAATGATGAACAATCTTTGCTGGCAGCACACAAGCTGAGGAGAATGCAATGATACTCACATTCATTGAGCATCTACCATGTGGCAGGCACTGTACTGGGCTCAGGAATAACTCAGAGAAAAAAAACAGTCAAGACTTGGAGCTTACAACCTTACTAATAAGGTAAATGAGAAAATTTAACGTACAAATAAAATAACTGCAAACAGTAGCAAGTTCTATAAAAGAAACAAATACAGGAAATAAGTGGGAGGAGGGGGTGACACTAGATAGAGCATTTAGGGAAATCTTCCTTGAGTAGGTGACATTTACTTAAGCTGATTTCTAAAGGATGAGGAATCCGTCATAACAAAATTAAGGGAGGTGGCTGGCCATCGATGAACCACCAAATTGTTTTATGTGGTATTTGACCTTGAAAAGTTAAGGCAGGCTGAACAGCTCATATTAGGATATTTAGAAGTGGCACAGTGAGGAGGGGAGGTTTTGGGAGTGGTCTGTCTTATGGGAGTATTTTATCACTGGCATTGTTTGTTTTTTAAATATATTTTTATTGATTTCAGAGAGGAAGGGAGAAGGAGAGAGAGAGATAAAAGCATCAGTAATGAGAAAGATTCATTGATCAGCTGCCTCTTGCATTCTTTCTACAAGGGATAGAGCCTACAACCCAGACATGTGCCCTTGACCAGAATCGAACCCGGGACCCTTCAGTACGAAGGCCAATGCTTTATCCACCAAGCCATACCAGCTAGGACTATTACTGGAATTGTTTAAAATTGCCCACACATGGTGAAAAAAAAAGGCAGAGTGACATTTCGTCAATTTTATTGTTATTTTAAACTTTTTTGTAGACAAAGCCCCATCAAGGACTAAATAGTGTCCCCCCTCAAAAGATGTTCGCATATTAATCCCTGAAACCTATGAATATTACCTCACATGGTAAAAGAGTAAATGTTACCTTATGTGAAAAGATTTGATTAAGGATTTTGAGAGTGTGTATCATATTATCTTTAAGTAAGCTGAATGCTGATATTAGGTTGAGAAATTAAATTACCCAGTTCTTAAGATATATTTTAATAGTGTTATTAGTGTAGAATTTGATGCTGTGTTGGGAGAAATGTTTTTTTACATCCAAGTTTGCTGATACCCAAGTAAATTCACCCAAATTAAGTTACCGGTCTGGCCCATGTGGACATTTTATAGAGCCATTTTTATTGTAAAAGGAGGCCTCCTGGCAGTTCAAGTGGGCCCTTTAAGATGAGACTATAGCCCTGAACCTGGTCACAAGTGTAGGTTCAGTCACTGGCCAGCATTAGGAACACCGAATCTTACTAACCAAACTCACAAGTTTGGCAAGTGACAAAATTCAAGTGTTTAAAAATATTCTATATCTGTATCTGTGTCTATATCTATATCTATATCTATATCTATATCTATATCTATATCTATATCTATATCTATATCTATATCTATATCTATATCTATAACCCTAAGTGACTCTTACAACCCAATGGCTAGAACGACTGGTTGACCAGTTGCTATGATGTGCACTGACCACTAGGGGCAGAAGCTCAATGCAGGAGCTGCCCCTGGTGGTCAATATGCTCCCATAGGGGGAGTGCTGCTCAGCCAGAAGCCAGGCTCACGGCTGGCAAGCACAGCTGCAGTGGCAGGAGCCTCTCCCAACTCCGTGGCAGTGCTACCAAGCAGTGGTGGCATGGCACCCCGCCCAGATCTGGCTCCTCCATGGCTGCCTGCCCTTTGGTGCACTGCTACGTCCCTCAGGGGATGTCCAACCGCTAGTTTAGGCCTGATCCCCACAGGCCAGGGATCAGGCCTAAACCGGAAGTCAGACATCCCCTGAGGGATCCTGGATTGTGAGAAGGCACAGGCTGGCTGAGGAACACCGCTCTTCCCTCCCCTGTGCACGAATCCGTGCACCGTCCCTCTAGTAGTTTAACAAAATACTTATTTAGAATTTATGTGTACTTTCTCTCCTTATAAAGAAGTTATATATAATGCAAGGTTATATTCAGATGATAGCTATTAGGTCAGTGGTCGGCAAACTCATTAGTCAACAGAGCCGAATATCAACAGTACAATGATTGAAATTTCTTTTGAGAGCCAAATTTTTTAAACTTAAACTTACTTCTAACGCCACTTCTTCAAAATAAACTCGCCCAGGCCATGGTACTTTGTGGGCCAAAGAGCTGCATGTGGCTTGTGAGGCACAGTTTGTCAACTGGGAGAAATGTTTTTTACATTTCTGCATACCTTCTTGCAGTTGACAAGGGGTCAAAGAGCTGCATGTGGCTTGTGAGCTGCAGTTTGTCAACCATGGAGCTAGGTGATGACATCAGAGCAATCAGAATAAGTTTGATGAATGCTTTATACTAGGCAGCCTCTGAAATAAGCTTTAATGATTCCTTCTGTGAGTGTATAGTATTCATATCCTCCTGTGATCCTCTCCCAATTCTGTGTAGGTTGGACTCACTTCTAACTATAGTATGGGGTGTTGCTTCTGAGATTAGGTTACAAAAGGACTGTGGCTTCATCTTCAGTGCTCCCTCTTGCTCTGTTGCTCACTCTGAGGGAAGGTAATTGCTATGTTGTGGACTGTCCTGTGGAGAGGCCTCTATTCAGTGAGCAACTGAGACCCTCAGTCCAACACCTCACAAGGAACTGATCCTACCAACAACCACATGAGTGAGCTTGAAAACAGATGCCCCCAGCAATCTCATGAGACACCTTGAACCAGAGGCATCCAGCTAAGCAACATCAGGATTTCTGACCTTCAGATACTGTGATACAATAAATGTTTGTTGCTGTACATCTGAAACTAATATAAAATAACTAGAGGCCTGGTGCATGAAATTTGTGCACCATGGGGGTGGGGACGGTGGTGTCTCTCAGCTCAGCCTGCACCCTCTCCCAACAATCTGGGATCCCTCTCACAATCCAGAACTGCTGGCTCCCAACCTCTTGCCTGCCTGCCAGCCTGATCACTCTCTAACCACTTCTCTGCCAGCCTAATTGATGCCTAACTGCTCCCCTGACAGCCTGATTGCCCCTAACTGTCCTCCCCTGCAGGCCTAGTTGCCCCCAACTGCCCTCCTCTGCTGGCCATCTTGTGGCAGCCATCTTGTATGTTGTAGTGATGGTCAATTTGCATATTACCTCTTTATTATATAAGATATTGAATGTCTACTGTAATTGAAAAAGAAGTTTGTTGTTTTAAGGCCTTGAATTTTGGGGGTAAATTGCTTCACAGCAATCAATAATATAATACCAATCACATAACTTTTAAAATACTAATTTAAAAACAATAAATGAAAATAGGAAGGGAAATAAAATTAATATGTTGTAGTTTTCATGGTTACACTATTTATTTTCTTATCACTTAGGCATTTTAATCACACTGACTAGATTCTCTTTAGTTAATTTTATCCTGCTTATGTTGAATCTTACTGGTTTGATTCTCAGGGAGTGGTCTTTTTTTTTTTTTTCAATATATTTTATTGATTTTTTACAGAGAGGAAGAGAGAGGGATAGAGAGTTAGAAACATCAATGAGAGAGAATCATCGATCAGCTGCCTCTTGCACATCCCTCCCTGGGGATGTGCCCACAACCAAGGTACATGCCGTTGACCGGACTCGAACCTGGGACCTTTCAGTCTGCAGGCCGACGCTCTACCACTGAGCCAAACCTGTTTCGGCAGGGAGTGATCTTTTATCCAACTTCTGGATGCATCTAACTATGGACTCCAATATACCTGCATATACATACTGACAACTAAATATTTATTGATTAATTCATATACAAATTCATTTTGTCAACTGAATACTCAAAAATGAATCCATAATGGCATATTAATTTTCTTGTTTTTGTTTTCTTCTCATTAATGTTTATAGGATAGTTGGATGTTGGATTTATTCATTGTTGTAAAAAATTATCTTTATTGTTGAAAGAAATACGGATGTACCCCCCTCCAATTGGCCTCTTCCAGCCCTCCCCCCCCACCCTCCGCCCCTGCCGCCCAAATTATTTCATTTAAAAAAAAATACTTTTTAAAAAAGGAATAAATTGCCGAAGCCGGTTTGGCTCAGTGGTAGAGTGTCGGTCTGCAGACTGAAAGGTCCCAGGTTCGATTCCGGTCAAGGGCATGTACATTGGTTGCAGGCACATCCTCGGTAGGAGGTGTGCAAGAGGCAGCTGGTCTATGTTTCTCTCTCATCGACGTTTCTAGCTCTCTATCTTACTCCTTTCCTCTCTGTAAAAAATCAATAAAATATATTTTAAAAAATAAAAAAATAAAAATAAAAATAAAAAAGGAATAAATTATTCAATGTACAACATTTAGAGAAAATAGAAAAGCCAAAAAGAAAAAAACTAAAAATCAAGTTTGAACTTGCTACTCAGAAAGAACTGCTATTTGAGACAGAATTCACTATTGTTTTTATTTTTATTTATTTACTTATTGCTTTTGTTTTACTTATTTTTATTGATTTTAGAGAGAGAGGGAGAAAAACATCGATGTGAGAGAGAAACATCAGTCAAGTACCTCCTGGGGATCAAATCCACAATCTGGGTATATGCCCTGACCCGGAATAGAACCCAAGACCCTTCAGTGTACAGAGCAAGGCTCGAACTTTGCCACACCAGCCAGGGCTATTTTTATTTTTTAAAGATTACAAATAAAGACTTTTTACTTGCCACCACTAAAAGTCTGAATTTTAAACAGATTCTTGAACTGGTAGCTCATATTCATCAGCTCATTCAAATTTAGCACCTATCTCATGCCCAATAGCTTTTCCAGAACTACTATCTTCACCATAAAGCTGAGTGTTCCCAATTCACACTTAGGCTTTCTCAGCATATTTTTCCTAATGAAGACATCATGGAACAGATAAGTAGATTGATAAGCCTTTTTTATGTGTCTTCTAATGATTTCTTTCTTTAAAAAAATATTTTTATTGATTTCAGAGAGAAAGGAAGAGGGAGAGATAGAAACACCAATGATGAGAGAGAAGCATTGAGCTGACTCCTACCCGCCCTACACTGGGGATTGAGTCCACAACCTGGGCATGTGCCTTTGACCTGAATCGAACCCGGGACCCTTCAGTCCATAGGCCGACGCTCCATCCGCTGAGCCAAACTGGCAATGGTTTCTAATGCTTTCTATAATAACTTTATTTATTTGCAATTAATTTAATGTCCACTTTTTTCAAGTCATTTGTCTGCACTTCTTAGGTCATGGTTTCCATTTTCTTCAGTATTTGGTGAACCTGTTGGTGCTGAAGAGCGCTTCTGAATCTGATTATTGTGATGGTTTTGTTTGTTTTTTTTTTTTAGTAAAACCAACACAGAATAAACAAAGCAAATAACCATCAATAGTCTTGACAACAGGAGCTTCAATCATGGTCTGCTATTTTTTGACCGTGGAGCACATTTTGTCTCCATGATAAGACCCATGCTGTGAAAAGTTAATCAGTCAGTTTTTGCCCTGAACATTCTTGGTATTTAACTTGAATTTTCTAAATGCAACTTCATTCTGCCAATCAACAAGACTCACTTCACAAACACAACCTTTGAGGTAATCACATGCAATTTTGATTCCTTGAATTTTAGTGACTCGTGTTTCCCCAATATTTTTATATTTGACATAGTTGGTGTTTTCACATCATATCAATCTTTTATAACTGGATTAAACCACTTTTCTTCTTGGCAACCTTTTCACTATTTCTCATAAGATGCTTGTTCTTGCCGACTGCTATGGTGCTGATCAGAGAGCCAAAAGGCTATTTGCCTATCCTTTTCAAAATTGGGAAAACACTCTACTCTTGGTTAACTTGATAACTGACTTCTCTAAAACTTGGTTTCCTTAACGAAATTTTATATCAGGAAGTTTAGTTTTGTATACCTAATATTTAAAAATTTAGCATCACTAATATTTACAGTATTTAAAAAAATTGAGAGAGAGAGAGAGAGACATCAATTTGTTGTTCCATTTATTTATGCATTCATTGGTTGATTCTTGTATGTACCCTGACCAAGGATCGAACCCAAACCTTGTTGTATTGGGACAGCATTCTAACCAACTGAGCTATCTGGCCAGGGTAGTATCACTAATATTTAATATTTAGTACCACTTACTGATGTTATAAACACTATCCTCTACAACTTCATTTAGATTCTCTTATTTAAATTTCACTACACGTTGTGTGGTAGGCACTAATATTACTTCCATTTTTCAAATGAGTAAAGCAGGGCTTAGAGAGGTTAAATAATGTGCCCAAACAAGGTTAGAAAGCTAAGCAGTTTCAGTACAGATTCTGTCTGGTGACAAACTTAACCACTCAGCTATAGTTTCTGCCTCAATTCCCCCTGCCCCCCAATACTTTTCTTAAAAGCAAATTGTCATTTTTGAAAACTTTTATACTTAGAAAAGTCATCATACTCCAGTTATTAGAAGACTAACCTAATTTACCCATACCTCTATTCAATTCCTTTGAAAGTTTTTTGAAGTTAGTGTCTCTAGGCAAAAATATTAACATCTGAATGAAATATATATGAATAAAATTCTTTCCTTTCTGAAATGAAACAGTGGATGTTACCAGTGATTTGCCTCATTTTGAAACTGGAATTATCATCAGAAAGCTGATTTTTATTTATAGAAAACTACATAATACTGTTTCTGATGATAATTTCTGTAAAATTATATTTAATCATTGCAGTTGAAAAACTAGATTCTCACAGCTAAATTTCTTGCTAGTGTATAGTTTTATTATAATGAAATAAAGGAGTAGTCTGGGAATGAAGAGCAGAGACATGATCATGTGAAATATGTTTATTTCAAATATATTTAACTGAGTTCCAAATAAATATTTATTTTAAATATATTTAACTGAGTTCCAAAACTGTATCAATAAGAGAAATGGGGTTTTAAAAAATTCAAATAACCGCCTTAGCCTGTTTGGTTTAGTAGATAGAGCGTCAGCCTGCGAACTCAAGGGTCTCGGGTTCGATTCCAGTCAAGGTCCTGTGCCTTGGTTATGGGCACATCCCCCGTGGGGGTGTGCAGAAGGCAGGCGATTGTTGTTTCTCTCTCATCGATGTTTCTAACTCTCTCTCCCTCTCCCTTCCTCTCTGTAAAAAATCAATAAAATATATTTTAAAAATTCAAGTAACCAAAAGCATAATATGTGGTACATAAGAAGTGCCTAATAAATATTTGTGAATAAAAAAATGAATAAAAATATTTTATTGCTTTCAGTCTTCAAGTTGCCTTGTGGTCCTTGAATTCATATTTTATAAGCAATCATAATATATACATATAATTTACTTTGCTTTTGGTACTTGAGTTACAGTGTCAACATTTTTCCATGTTGTTATAAAATATGACTATAATCTTTTAAAGTACCTATTGAAGTTACAACCCTTCTAAGTCAGATCACAAATGACTGTTAACAGGAGTAAATCCAGGTTTGGGGGGCTCTTATTGAGGAAAAAATTACAAAAATGTTACTTGAAAAATTTTTAGGAATATATCCTAAGAAATTGGAAATATTAATCAGAAAGAACATATGCACCCCTATGTTCATAGCAGTGCAATTTACAATAGCTAAGATTTGGAAACTGCCCAAGTGCCCATCAGCAGATGAGTGGATAAAAAACTGTGGTGCATTTACACAATGGAATACTATGCAACTTAAAAAAACAACAACAACAAACACTTACCATTTGCAACAGCATGGATGGACCTGGAGAGTATTATACTAAGCAAAATAAGCCAGTCAGAGAAAGATTAAGTATCACATAATTTCATTCATATGTGGATTATAATGAACAAAATTAACTGATGAACAAAATAGATTCAGAGACATGGAAGCATGAAATAAACTGTTGAACCTCAGAGGGAAGGAGGGAGAAGGTGGCTGGGTAGGAAGGGACCAACCAAAGAACTTGTATACTACATATATGTATAACCCATGAGCATAGACAATGGGGTGGTGAAGGCCTGGAGTGGGGGACGAGCAAGAAGAGGTCAATGGAGGAAAAAGGGAGACATATGTAATACCTTCAACAATAAAGATTTTTTAAAAAATGGAAAAAAATTTGCAGAATAATGAAAAAATATCTAGGTCTTTCCAAAGACCATTTCTAGAGCCCCTCCAGGTTCTTGGAGGGTCCTGTGCATGTAGGAGCCCTGGATCTTCAATAGCTTCACAGTCCATCTGCCTCTGTTAATAACTGGATACCATCTTCGTGGTGGTTATGATATAGGTAGAGTTTTTTAGAGGCTTACTAAAGTTTTAGAAAAGTGCATCACACTTCAATAGTGTTAAAATTTTTTTTTTTTAATATATTTTACTGAGAGAAAGGGAGAGCTAGAAACATCGACCAGCTGCCTCATGCACACCCCCTTCTGGGGATGTGCCTGCAACCAATGTACATGCGCTTGACTGGAATCGAACCTGGGACTTTTCAGTCCACAGACCGACTCTCTATCCACTGTGCCAAACAGGTTTTGGCAGTGTTAGAGATTCTTTCTATCCAACTGACATGGAATCTTTTTCAGGCCCCATATAAACTTGGTATTTCTTAAATTATAAGCAAGCCTCTAACTTCTTCAGGCCTCAAATTATTCATCTGTAGAATGGGCTTAATATCCACCTCAAAGAATTACAAATGAAGACAAAGATAAAATACTTGCTATAATTCTGGACAAACAGTAAATAAATGCTCAATAAATATTAATTATTATGATTACAGCAATAGTTAAACCTACCATATATAGGAACCTCCTATCTCTCCATTATAACTTCCCACATTGACTGTACATGTCATGTGGTATAAAATGATTTTCAAAGGGTTGTGCAGATTCAATTTTTTAATTTTTAGAAAATAATGTTATTCTGAAAGGTAATATCTACCTAGAACAGAACATTTGGCAAATAGAGAGAAGAAGAAAAAAGCACCCATAATTTCACCAGCCTCATGCTATATTTCCATGTTGCATTTTTTCCTTTATGCAGATTTAGTTTTATCATAATATGCTTAAAATAAGTAGACGCAATTATTCTCATTTCATAGATGTTTGATATTATGGCATTATTATTTTCAAATACATGGCAAATCTCAAAAATATTTTATATAAAACTATTTTAGAAAAATCAGATGAAAGAAACAATACACATTCTACTGTTGTATATTTCCACATTTATTAAAAATTCTTATTTTTACAAGCTTATGATCCTAGTGTACATAGAATTTAATATAATCTTTTCTTACATTATAAAGCCTTTCTTCATATTACTCCATTACTACTAACACAATATTCATAGTAACTAGAGCATCTGGGAACAAGGTTTAGTTTCCTAAACCATACAACTGCATGTGAAGAACTTAAGGCAAACTAAGGTGTGGTAAGCCAGAAACTCAGAATGAGTGCTCTTGGTTTGCCTGAAATTAAAATATAGAAAATGTAGAAAGAGAAATTAGAACTCAGAAATTCTTGCCTTCCAACTAAATGTATAAATCAGCAAAAGAATATAAAGCATTATTAATGCTATATACACTTTTATTTCTCCTTTAGTAGATGGAAAACTATTAAATGGCAAAGACTTATTTGTCACAATATATTATTATTGGAGCTTTAGCTCTCAAAATTGTGTAAACATACTCTTACTACAAAGGGATCTTTCTTTAGAAATTAGCAAAGCCATGTGTATCCTCAACATATTGAACAGGTCACAGTCTAGTCATGGTTGTCTGGATTCAGTGACATTTGCTTTTGGAAATAGGCTTTTACTTATACTATTTTAATTATACTATTGTGTTGACCTTCACTGATTTTAGTCCACAAACTCTTCCTTTAAACATCTTTGTTCCTTTAATGATGTCTTGCTGTAAGAATTCAAGTCACATTAAAAAAATTATAGCCCTAACCAGTTTGGCTCAGTGGATAGAGCATTGGCCTGCGGACTGAAAGGTCCCAGGTTCGATTCCAGTCAAGGGCATGTATCTTGGTTGCGGGCACATCCTGGGTAGGGGGTGTGCAGGAGGCAGCTGAGCAGTGTTCCTCTCTAATTGATGTTTCTAACTTTCTATCCCTCTCCCTCTTTCTTCCTCTCTGTAAATAAACCAATAAAATGTATTTTAAAATTATTAAGTAGACATTGAGGAAGCAATTCATGTGTCAGTTCTGAATGAATGTATACACAAAATGTAGCATGCAATGGAATATTATTCAGCCTTGCAAAGGAAGGAAATTAAGACATTACACTAAGTGAAATAAGTCAGACACAAAAGGACAAATATTGCATGATTCTACATGTATGAAGTATCACAGAGACAGAAAAAAGAATAGAGGATACCAGGGTACTGAGGTAAGAGGGAAGGGAGTTGCTGTTTGATGGGCACAGAGTTTCAATTTGAATGATGAGACACTTTTGGAGATGGACAGTGGTGAGAGTTGCACAACAATGTGAATGTACTTTCTGCTATTGAACTGTTTACTAAAAAATAGTTACAATGGTAATTAAATACCTCAATATAACATATACTTTGAAGTATAATATACACACATACATATTCAGTTTAAGAAGTATATACAGGGGTGGTAAAATTAGGTTAATAATAAATACAATAACAAATAAATAATATAAGAATAAACTTTGGCCCTAACTGGTTTGGCTCAGTGGATAGAACGTCGGCCTGCGGACTGAAAGGCCCCAGGTTCGATTCCGGTCCAGGGCATGTACTACCTTGGTTGCGGGCACATCCCCAGTAGGAGGTGTGCAGGAAGCAGCTGATCGATGTTTCTCTCTCATCATTGTTTCTAACTCTCTATCTCTTTCCCTTCCTCTTGTAAAAAAAAATCAATAAAATATATATTTAAAAAAAGAATAAACTTTTTTTTCACCATATTCAAACTGTAAACCTACTTTTGCCAATCCCTGTATAATCACCACTTAGGTAAAAAAATAAAATACTACCACAGGGTATCCCTATGTCCCTCTCCACCCTAACCCTTTCTTCCTTACTGAGTAACCACTATCCTGATTCAAAATTAGGCTGTGATGTGATAATGCTGGATAAGTTAAATCAGCCCTACAAAATGCAATGAGAGTATTTAAATTCCAATATTTTCCATAAATGCAAAATTTATTTTCAAAACTTAGTAACTTTTAAAGTACTCTTTTCCTTCTTTTACTCTTGAAATTTTATATTCTAAAACCTATCTTGGTTCCACAGTGGACCTCACCTGCCGAGTTAAAAAACACACACCACAACTCATTCTGTGTAGATTTTAGATTTTTATTCCTCCCGCTCTCTATTGCCTCCAACTACAAAGAAACAGTGATTTTTAAACCCTTTGTGCCCTTTTAGAAAATTACACAGATACCCCATTGTGGAACCTTATAATCCCTCCGTGGAAAGGAAGAGATTAGCATATGAATATAAAGCAAAATTAATCCAGAATACAAAACGATCGACAGATTGTGAAGCTCTTGTAATCTTAAAAATGTACTTGTTTCCTCTTTTTTTGTAGGGTCCCTTCCGTGGTCTCAGGGTTAAGGGAACTGAGCTTTCCCCTCTGGTTACCCGGAAAAAGGATTAAATAAAAAAAATAAAAATAAAAAGCCAACAGATTCTAAGGAGATGCAAAACCAACGGATGGCTCTCAGAGTCAGTGGAATCTGCTATATCGGACGCGGGCTTGCTTGCCGGCGAGGAGTGTGGAAAGTGCCGCTCGCAGACTGCGCGGTGGAGGAGAGAAAGCGAGCGGGGAGAGAGCCATAGTGCTGACGTTGAAGGCCCGGCCCTGTGAGGTTGCACCGGGTAAGCGGCGCTGGCCGGGAGGCTGGGGCCGAGAGGAAGGAAAGGGGGGATTCGGAGGGGGCGGGGCTTGCGGCGCAGCGCGCCTCCTGATTGCTGGAGGGCGGCTGCCAATCTCGCAGAATCGCTGGGGGAGCCAGTGCGCTGGCGCGACGGGCTCAGATATACGGAGCGAGCCCGGCGGAGCAGCCTCAGATCCTGACGGTGCAGCAGCCCGCAGCCTCAGCCCGGGAGTCCCAGTCGCTTTCAATGGAGGAGAAGCCCGGCCAGCCACAGCCTCAGCACCATCACAGCCACCACCATCCGCACCATCACCCCCACCCTCAGCAGCAGCAGCAGCAGCAGCCGCCGCCGCACCACCACCACCATTACTATTTCTACAACCACAGCCACAGCCACAACCACCATCACCACCACCACCACCAGCAGCCTCATCAATACCTGCAGCATGGGACGGAGGGCAGCCCCAGGGCCCAGCCAAAGCCGCTGAGACATGAGCAGAAGCACGCCCTCCAGCAGCACCAGGAAACGCCGAAGAAGAAAACAGGTCTGTGAGGGAGGACGAGTGGGGGAAGGGGGATGGGATGGGGGGGGGGGGGAGGCCGGGGCGATGGGGGTGGGGCTGGGGCTGGAAAGCGCGGACCGGGTCGGGGTGTGTGTGTGTGTGTGTGTGTGTGTCCGTCTCTCCTGCGGGTTTGGGGAGCCCCTTTCGTGTCCCCCAGAGCTCGCGCCCGGGGGTTCGCAGCGCCCTTTCCTTCCCCACAGCAGGGGAGAGGCCCAACTAGGCCGGCGTGACCTTCCCGGCCCCCGCCCGGGCCCGGAGGGCTGGTCTGGGAATCGGGCCTCATTATTCCTTTCCCGTTTACCTTACTGCGGCCCTGGGAGCACCCTCATTGGGGGGCCCTGAGTTGGGGCGAACCTAAGCCCTCTCCCCCCAAATCCTTCGGGGTGTAACTCAGGAAGGCCTAGCGAATCCCGACTGTGGTGGCGGGCGGGACGCCGTGGCGGGCGGGCGGGCGGCCTGCACAGGGGAGACGGGCAGAGTTGAGGAAGTGCCCTCCCTCACCCGCCACCCCAAGCCCACCTGTGGCCTTGGGGTTCCCCGTCTGGGGTTGGGGGGCGGTCGGGACCCCTCGTCTCTCGGGTCCTTTCTACCCCTAAGACGCCCCTTTTGGGCACCGGAGCCCGCCATCAGGCCCCGCGGCTGCTCCCGCGGCCGGCGGCCGGGCCCGCTCCCCCCGGAGCCGGCGCGGCTGGAATGTTCTCTCCTCCTCGCGGGGCCGCTTCCTGTCCGCCATGTTGGAAGCCGATTCCTGTCAGAGACTCCGGCTCGCTGAGGAGCGGAGTGAGGGGGTGGGGGTGGGGGCGCCGAGGGGCGCCCGGCGCGGCGGAGCCGGTGGCTCGGGGTCCCCCCACCCGCGATCGCTTCGCCCCTCGCCCTGAGGGGACGTCGCCGCCCCCGGCCCGCGGCCGCCCCTCCCCCGTCGCCGGCCGGGTTGTGTAACCCGGTGGCGGCCTCGCGGCCCCGGGCGGGTCCCCGGGGTGAGGGGCGGGGGAGGGAAACGGCCACGAGGGGAGCGGCCTGGTGCCGGGCCCCGCGCGCCGGCCGCCGCGTTTCCCGCTCCCGGGCGCGGCGTGAGGCGGAGGCGGGCGGCGGCGGCGGGCGGCCGGGCGGGGAGCTGAGGGGAGAGGAGGCCGCGGCCGGGCGGCGGCCGCGCGCTCCGCGGGCCGGAGGACTTGGGGTGGGGGATACACTTTGGGGAGAGGCGGCGCCTGAAGATCGGTCGGGTGGGGTACCCGGCGGGAACCCGGCTCCCTGGTCACGAGTTTCTCTGCCACAGGAACCTCGTCTCCTGCCAGGTTCGCTCACGACTCCGCCTCGCAGGCTCTCGCCTGGGCCCTTTCCTTCTCGCCGCTCATTTTTTTTTTCTTTTCTTTTTTCTTTTTACAAAAAAGGCTCGTTCTGTCTTCCTCCGACCCCCACATTTATCTCTCGGGCTTGGATAGTATTTTCGAAGAGAGAATGGAAAATGTTTGGTTGTATGGGGCAGAGGGCAAGTTTCTTTGAACTGAGATGGCTCATCCGTGAGGTTGTTTCACTACCATATTGCCTCGGATGAGGCTTTTTTCCACCTCGAAAGGAAAGGTGTTTTCCCACTACTTTCAAACCGATATGGACCCCCAAACTCTATTTTTAGCAAATGTTAAGTTGAGGGTGAAAGTTATTTTAGAAAATAAGAAGGAATGAACTTAAAAGTTTATGACCATGCAGATTTTTAAAAAAATAAGGCTTCTTTATGAATTGAAGAGAAACGAAGGGAACGGTAAGAAAATGAACGTTAAACCCAGCGTGTCAAATGTGATACATGCACTTACTGATCAGAGCAGGGGAAAAAATGCTTTTGTATTGCACTTACCGTGACTTGAAGACTGAAATGGGAATGGCATTTTCCCTTTTGGGGGTGGTAGGGACTGATGGTTTGCAGTAGAAATGGGAATTAAAAAATGGGTTTAATCTTAAGGATTTGAAACAATTTAAAAACTAAGAAACTGTACCACACTAAATCATTTTAACGTTGAAGTCAACTTAAAGGTGAGAAAATCTTGCCTTTATATAGTTGCTTGGAATAGAAGGTAGTATTACTGAACAGTGTTTTGTCAGTCAGATATATATACCCCTGCAGGACTCTTCTCTCCACATAAAAGCAGCCCCTGAACCATTCAAATGGCATCCTTCTAATTAGTATGTCTTATTCCAGGAGAGGATACAGAGGGGAAAATAGGCTTAGCAGTTTTGAAAGAACATAAACAATTTGGGAGGAGCAGTTTTTCATGTGCGGCCTGGTCACAGTACTGTTGCTTCAACATGCATAAAATGCTGATCTAATAAGAAAAGTTAGGATTTTTGAAATGTATCTGCAATATGTTGAGATGGGCTTTTTTATGACTCACAAACCTATAAAGGGGAATGGTGTTTCTTTATCCAGAAGAGGGCGCAAAAGAGGGCCAAATGTGCCCACTAATTTCAGTTTCCAATCCAAAGCTACATTTTTAGGACTCAAATTTTGCTGAGTCCCTTTGAAGTATTTAGATGCTTTAGCATGGCAACCGTGAGTAATAAAAGCACTAGAAGGAGAGGGGGATTTTCCTCAATAATTTTTGTGTTTACTTTTTTTTTTTTTTAATACCTAAATTAAAAAAAAGTCTCTGGCAAACTTTTTGCATACCAACAAGGTTAACACGGGAAACTTTATATAGTTAAATGAGAAAAAAATGTTTCTGTCAGTAAAACTTGGAGATGGAAGCATAGAAACTGTTCATTTAACTGGTGATTTCTGATATCAGAGGCACTAAATATTAGTCATCTAGTTTGCTTAAAAGTCTTGGATTTGGTCCAACTTGGTTTGGACATTGGATTTTTTGATGCTTAAAACTGCTTACCTTTGAGATCTAACAAGTTATAATTAATGGGCCCAAAGGTAGAAGTCTTTTTTTAAAAAATGTATATTTTATTGATTTTTTTTTTTACAGAGAGGAAGGGAGAGGGGTAGAGAGTTAGGAACATTGATCTGCTGCCTCCTGCATACCTCCTACTGGGGATGTGCCCACAACCAAAGTACATGTCCTTGACTGGAATCAAACCTGGGACCTTTTAGTCTGCAGGCCTATCTTAATCCACTAAGTCAAACTGGTTAGGGCAAGGATAGAAGTCTTCATTAGCCTGTTAGAATATTAAATGCTATGTGTAGTTTTCCTTTGGTCTAGAGTTGTGCATGGGTAAACTTAACATCTGTTAAAAATGTCGGGAATTTCTGCTTTTCTAAAACACAAAACAACATTTTTTTTTAAAAAAAGCATTCTAATAGTGATCTCTTCTTTACTGTTTTATAATTAGACTTTTTTACACCAAATTTGACTTGATTGGCTAATACAGCTTTTTCAGCAGCCAAGAGCCAAGAAATAAAATATAACTACAGAAGTTAAGAACTTCTATAGAATATATTGTCATTATACAACTTTTGTGCCACTCTTAGGAAATGATTATGTCTTAAGTATGTTTTCTTAAAAGAAAATACAACTTTATGTGCTCATTTTAATATTCCCACTTTTTTCTCTGATGTAGAACTTATAAAAGTAAGCCCTGTTGTGAATCTTCCAAGACTGTTCTATTCCACATCAAGTTCTTTTAAAACAATGATTCCCCAATTTTTTTTTAATCTTAGTATTCCTTATATAGTCCAACTGCGGTCATTGAAAGTCTCCCATCTTGAACAATTTGGTTCTCAACCAATGGTCACAAAAAATGTCCCTGTTGTGGACCAAACTTCAGTTTTCTACGGGACTACCCTTACTTGCTGATACCTCAGCATGACAAAAAGCATCTCTCAGGCAACAAACAAAGGAGAGAATGCTTTTGTTGCTGGCTGAATCTACAGATTAGCACAATTTTAAAACAAAGAGGCCATCAAGACTGCTAAGGTTGCTATGGGTGTGAAAGTGCTCACAAAATAATCACAGGCAATTGAGTAGGTAGAAAACTTGTTGATTGGGTAAACTGGTGATGGCATTTCGGAAGGCTAGTTAGGGCAGTGGTTGGCAGACTGCGGCTCCTTGGCCCCTTGAGTGTGGCTCTTCCACAAAATACCATGTACCTTAATTAAGTTAATAACAGTGTACCTACCTATATAGTTTTAAGTTTAAAAAATTTGGCTCTCAAAAGAAATTTCAATTGTACTGTTGATATTTGGCTTTGTTGACTAATGAGTTTGCCGACCACTCAGTTAGGGGATGGTTCAGTAAATTTAAGGAGTGTTTATAGATTAAACAGTACATTAGACATGTATATAAGAAAGGTTAAAAATGGAATCATTTGGGGGTCTGGAACAGATTAATTCAATTTACATTATTTCTAATGGGAAAAAATGATTTGGTTTTCTAACAAATTGCTTCTCAAACAGCCTTCCGGGATGAATTCAAAAAATGAGGTTCCACTGTATTTTTTTTTTTTTTTTTTTTTTTTGAGAGAGAGAGAAAGAGAAAGAGGGGAAGGTAGAGGTGGGGGGAGAAACATTGATCTGCTGCCTTCTGCATGCACCCCCTATTCGGGATGGAGCCCACAACCCAGGCAGTGCCCTGACCAGGAATTGAACTGTGAACTCGTGGTGCATGGGATGATGCTCAATTCACTGAGCAACACTGACTGGGCTGTACTCTTAAAATATGCAAAGAGCTTTTAATGTGGTTATATTTATTGATACTTTATTAGAAATTACAACAAAATTTCAAAACCTAAGAATATACAAGCTCATGTGCCCTTTAACCTTCAAAGACTAAAGGCTTAAAAGAATGAATGAAAGTGACAAAGGCAAATTATTTGGTATTCATTCCTGTTGGAGGCCCACCCTTTGCTCCCTATAAAGTTGCTTTAAATGTGTGTATATGTGTCCTATTGTGTATCCGTTTCTAATGACTTGAAGATGTTTTAGAAACATTTATAGAAAGGTAGACAACTAATATCACTATTTTGCTAATAAGGAAATGGGAAAAGTTGAACTCAGTTCAATATCCTATAGTAATAAATTGCTTATGGCAGTTGGAGGTCTTAAATACCATTCTTTCAAAAACTAGTTAGCTTTCATTGTAGTTTTGTTTGTAAATTTTTTCTTATTGCTTCATTTGTGTACGTCAGTATGACATAGTGATAGAAATGTTCCAGATAGATGAGTTCATTCAGTTTTTCAGTCCACTTTGTGACTTGGGCAAATTACTTAATTTATCTGAGACTGTTGACCCAAATGTAAAAATGAAGAAAAGTATAAGGGCTTTGGTTTTATACTAAAAGTATGATCTAATATCTGGGGAATGTAAAAATGAATTTAACTAAGAAAAAATTCAGAGGTGTTAGATTTTTGTTTGGCAGAATGCAATAGAGACTGTTTATAGTCACCACCAATCATTTGTAGTTTCATAGAAATAGAGTATTCAATGTCCCTATAATATTTAAAATTGCTGTATGAGTATAATGATTTTGCCCAAAGGGTAGTTCTGCTCTTAATTGTAAAAGAAATTTTATAACATTTTATAACGTGAGCATGATGAGAAGGTTGAGTTATGTTAGATGAGAGGTATTAATAGAAGAACTGCTAAATCATGTTCTCTTTAAACTCAGACTTCGGTTTGAATTCCTGCTTGGTCCTGTCTCTAAGTCAACTTCCTAATCTGTAAAATGGGGTTGACAAGTGTCTTTTCAGAGACCTGTGAAATAACATAAAACTAAAGCTATTAGCATAGTAATAGCTAACACACCATAGCTAGCACACAATAAACATTCCTTAAATGTTAAGTAATATGTAATTTGTATATTATAATTTTTAAAAACCTTTTTTTCCCCCTCCTTAGGATATGGTGAACTAAATGGTAATGCTGGAGAAAGAGAAATACCTTTAAAGAACCTGGGTTCTGATGAAGCTACCAACCCTATTTCCAGGGTCCTCAATGGCAACCAACAAATTGTAGACACTAACCTGAAGCCGACTATAAAGTCCAGCACCTTTGGGAAAGCAGGAATTAAAACTAGGAATTTCATTCAGAAAAACAGTATGGACAAAAAGAATGGAAAGTCATATGAAAGTAAATCTGGAGACAACCAGTCTGTAGATAAGAGTGATACTATAACAATTCCAAATGGTGTTGTAACAAATAATTCTGGCTATATTACAAATGGTTATATGGGCAAAGGAGCAGATAACGATGGTAGTGGATCTGAGAGTGGATATACCACTCCTAAAAAAAGGAAAGCTAGGCGCAACAGTGCCAAGGGTTGTGAAAACCTTAATTTAGTGCAGGACAAAATAATGCAACAAGAGACTAGTGTCCCAACCTTAAAACAGGGACTTGAAACTTTCAAGCCTGACTACAGTGAACAAAAGGGAAATCGAGTAGATGGTTGTAAGCCCATTTGGAAGTATGAAACTGGGCCTGGAGGAACAAGTCGAGGAAAACCTGCTGTGGGTGATCTGCTGCGGAAAAGTTCTGATATTAAACCTGGTGTGAGCAGCAAAAAGTTTGATGATCGGCCTAAAGGAAAGCATGCTTCTGCTGTTGCCTCCAAAGAGGACTCGTGGACCCTATTTAAACCACCCCCAGTTTTTCCAGTGGACAATAGCAGTGCTAAAATAGTTCCTAAAATAAGTTATGCAAGTAAAGTTAAGGAAAACCTCAACAAAACTGTACAGAACTCTTCTGTGTCACCATCTTCATCTTCATCCTCTTCATCATCTACTGGGGAAAATCAGACCCAATCTTCAAGTCGGTTATCCCAGGTTCCTATGTCAGCGCTGAAATCTGTTACTTCTGCCAACTTTTCTAATGGGCCTGTTTTAGCAGGAACTGATGCAAGTGTGTATTCTCCAGGGGGTCAGCCACTGCTAACTACTGCTGCTAATAGTATGACACTCATCTCTGCTGCAATTGATCCAGTTCTCCAGGACAAGAGTCTGACTCCAGCAGCTGTTGAACAAATTACAACTAGCCTTTTTATCTACCCTTCAAATATGCAAACTGTGCTGGTGAGCGCAGCTCAAGTGGATCTACCTTCTCAGACCGATCAGCAAAACCTGGGGGATATCTTCCAGAATCAATGGGGTTTGTCATTTATAAATGAGCCCAGTGCTGGCCCTGAGACTGTTACTGGGAAGTCATCAGATCATAAAGTGATGGAGGTGACATTTCAAGGGGAATATCCTGCCACTTTGGTTTCACAGGGTGCTGAAATAATCCCCTCAGGAACTGAGCATCCTGTGTTTCCCAAGGCTTATGAGCTGGAAAAACGGACTAGTCCTCAAGTTCTGGGCAGCATTCTAAAATCTGGGACTACTAATGAGAGTGGAGCCTTATCCTTGGAGCCCAGTCATATAGGTGACCTGCAAAAAGCAGACACCAGTAGTCAAGGTGCTTTAGTGTTTCTTTCAAAGGACTATGAGGTAGAAAATCAAAATCCTCTGGCGTCTCCTACGAACACTTTGTTAGGCTCCGCCAAAGAACAGAGATACCAGAGAGGCCTAGAAAGAAATGATAGCTGGGGTTCTTTTGACCTGAGGGCTGCTATTGTATATCACACTAAAGGTAACTCATTTGTTTCTATATAAATATTCTTATTGGTCAATGAAATATGTATTTATTAGCTGTTGTATGAAGGGTAAGTTGCTATGAGAGTCTTCAAGAATTTTAGAATTTAGCTGATAGTAATTTGGATAAACAGCTGAAAAACTAATTCAGGGTGTTTGGAAATAGTACAGTTCAAGTTTAGAAGAAATGTTCACTTTTCCAACTGAAGTTTTTAAAATAATTTTAAAAAATATATATTGATTTTTTTACAGAGAGAGATAGTTAGAAACATCTATCAGCTGCCTCCTGCACACCCTCTACTGGGGATGTGCCAACAATCAAGGTACATGCCTTTGACTGGAATCGAACCCGGGACCCTTGAATCCAAAGGCCAACGCTCTATCCACTGAGCCAAATCGGTTTTGGCTCTTTAAATATTTTTTTTGAACAGATGTTCCCGCTCCTTTGCTTTTTACATCATATACTTCTTTATTAGTGAGCTTGATAGTTACAATTTGCTTGAAATTAGTATGAATAATGGTTGCTGAATGGTAACTAGAAAATAATTTAGACAAATTACAATGGTAAGCACAGTTAGCATTGTAGGGACCAGGCTCCTCAGAGGCTGTACTTTTCATAGCCCCAAAACCCATGTTAACAAGGAACCAGATACCTTCCAAATATCGTGCTAATAATTTTTCTTAGGATATGGTTTGTGTCTTAAAGAAAAATTTGCGCCGGGACCGGTTTGGCTCAATGGATAGAGCATCGGCTTGGGGACTGAAGGGTCCCGGGTTCGATTCCGGTCAAGGGCATGTACCTTGGTTGTGGGCATATCCCCAGTAGGGGGTGTGCAAGAGGCAGCTGATCGATGACTCTCTCTCATCGATGTTTCTGGCTCTCTATCTCTCTCCCTTCCTCTCTGTACAAAATCAATAAAATATATTTTTAAAAAAAAAAAAAGAAAAGAAAAATTTGCTATATGGCATAAATGGATTTATTTAAATCCACAAATTTAATGAAATTTACAACCTCCATACTTTTAAGAACAGTAAGTTTCTTCCACCTTCATCCCTCATCCCACCCCCAAGCAAATGCTACCCATGAGTGCATGCACACACCTAATATATACTGCACATTCCCATTAAACATTTTTTGTTGTTGTTAACATATGTTAGTTTCATGTACATTTCCTTTTTTAAAAGTATTTTTTTAAAATTGCTTTCAGGAAGGGAGAGGGAAAGAGAAATATCAGTGATGCCTTCTGCACGTGTCCTTGACTGGAATTGAACCCAGACCTTTCAGTCCACAGGCTGATGCTCTATCCTCTAAGCCCAACCAGCGAGGGCTACATTTCCTTTTTAAAAAAATGTTCTTATTGTCCTGACCAGTTTGGCTCAGTGGATAGAGCGTCAGCCTGCAGACTTAAAGGTCCCAGGTTCGATTCCGGTCAAGGGCATGCACCTTGGTTGCGGGCACACCCCCAGTAGGAGGTGTGCAGGAGGCAGCTGATCTAAGTTTCCCTCTCATCGATGTTTCTAGCTCTATCCCTCTCCCTTCCTCTCTGTAAAAAAAAATCAATAAAATATATATTTAAAAAAATGTTTTTATTGATTTTAGAAAGGGAGAGAGAGATAGGAACACTGATGAGAGACATTAGTAGGCTACCTCCTGCATGCTCCTCACTTGGGATTGAGCCAGCAATCCAGACATGCCATGACTTGGAATTGAACTCTTGGTGTATTGGTTGATGCTTAACCACTGAGCCATAGTGGTCGGGGCACATTTCCATTTTTGACTGACTCATTTAGGCAGCCATGTACCAACTGCAGGGTCTGGGCAGCATATACAGGGGGAGGTAGTGATTAGCATGATCTCTCTTGGAAGAATCACTGGCTGAGAGATGAATAACAAAGCTATTTATATGATTTTTAAGTAAATTATTCAGTCTGCATATCTTTCCTTATCTGCAAACTGGAAGACATTTAATGGCAAAAACAGATGTCCTTTTTCTGTTTTTCTTTTTTTAAAAATGGGAGCAAGTAGAATTGCCGTATAAGAGTTTAGAAGTAGAAATCTTGGCAGGTAAAATGATCTCTCTTCGCTTTTCTTCAGCACTGCTCTTTGGAAGTAAATACAAGTTAACTAGCCCTGGTTAGATAGGGTATTTAATTAGATCCTTGACCTGACCTGATATACCGAAGTTGTGGGTTTGATTCCTGCTCAGGGCACGTACAAGAAGCAACCAGTACATGGATGAGTGGAACAACAAAGCGATGTTTCTCTTTCCCTTCTTCCCTCTCTCTCAAATCAATTTAAAAAGTTAACCAGGAGCTGTATGTTTTTAGGAAAGTTAAGGCAAAAAATATGTTTAGTTTCTTAAAACATGATTAATTATAAATTAAATTCTGCCAGGGGAGTTGTTTTTTGGTGTTATTTTCTGTGCCATCTGCCCTTTTTAGAGACCATTACTTGGAAAATCTACCAAAGTATTTTGTACTGGTGGTCATTGTGTGAGGCTGAGAGGATATCTGGTTATGTTATCTCCCTCAACTTGCAAAAGATTCTGGGATAAGTTGTTTTATTAGGTGGTTAGTTGATGGGTTTGTGTGATTTTTGTTATGGAGAACTGCAGGCCTTTTAAAATGGGCGTCTTAACTCCTATTTATTTCTAGGTATTCTGTATTTTCCCTATGGATAGGCTAACTGAATATGAAATTAATGGAATTTAGGTAAACTAAATGTCCCTATATGGATGCAGTTATATTTAGTTTAGCTGATGTTATTGAAAGATTTGCTTTAGTAGGCAGTTTTGATTTTTGTAGTTGGACATTATTGCGATTAAATTGGTAAAGACTGTTTTCCCCCCATAATGATAAGCAATATTCTGTTCAATTAGATCCCAAAGTGGCAGGTTCTTTGAATTCCTGCCAATATTTTTCTATTGCTTTTAGATAGAGTGGAAGTGAGGAGGGAGAGAGAACCATTGATGCTTCCATTGGTTGCCTCACACACACACCAGGTAGGGACTAAGTCTGCAACTGAAAAAATGAGGAACATTCTCTTAATTGGCCCTTTGGTGTCCAGTCCTCTAACCACTGAGCAAACAAAGATGGTGGGTTAATTTGCATACACAGGTGCTGAGCGGCTGGGGCTGTGTGGAACACCTATGTTCCGAGGTGCACCCCCCCTCCCTCTGGGCAGCATGGGAAGGCGGGAAGGTAGTGCTGGCAGCCAGAAGAAGGAAGGCCCATTCTTGCACAATTTTTCATGCATTGGGCTTCTAATATACTATATAATAAAAAGAGTAATATGCAAATTAACTGTCACTCCACTACATCCCACCATCCAATCAGTGAGTATGCAAATTAACCCAACAAAGATGGCTGTGGCCACAGAGAAAGCAGGAGGGAAGCTTTGGTTTCCCAGGCAATGGAAGAAGCAAGCTTTCCACACACCCTGGCCAGCCCAGGCCTCCACTTAAGGCTACAAAGTTTCAATTATAGAAGGTAAATAAATCCCCTGCCTCCAGGGAGCCAGCAGAAGGCTTGGCTCAGCTCCAGGCTACAAAGTTTCAATTGTAGAAGATAATCCCTGGTTACTAGGGCCTGTGCTTGTTCGCCAGGGGGGCGTGGCAAGCCTGCAAACCACCACAGGCCCCTTGCTCAGGCACCCCATGCCCCAAGTGAACCCCCAACCATGCACCAGGCCTCTATCCTATCTAATAAAAGAGTAATATGCAGATTGACCATTATTCCAACACAAGATGGCTGCCTGCTCCCATGTGGACACAAGATGGCCAGCAGGGGAGGGCAGTTAGGGACCACCAGGCTGGCAGGGGAGCAGTTGGGCATCAATCAGGCTGTCAGGGAAATGGTTAAGGGGTGATCAGGCTGACAGGCAGAAGTGGTTAGGAGCAATCAGTAAGGCAGGCAGGTGAGCATTTGGGAGCCAACAGTTGTGGATTGTGAGGGATGTCCGACTCACAATCCCGGTCTAAATGGGCAGTCGGGCAACTCTTGAGGGGTCCCAGATTGGAGAAGGGTGCAGGCTGGGCTGAGGGACACACACCAACACACCCCCCCCCCCTTATCCCCCACCTCCCATGCATGAATTTTGTGCACCAGGCCTCTAATATATATGTGTGTGTGTATGTATGTATGTATGTTTTTTTTTTAATTTCAGAGAGGGAGGGAGAGACATAAGTTCTCTGAGAGAGAATCTTTGATTGGCTGCCTCCTGCACACCCACACTGAGGATTTGAGCCTGCAACCCAGGCAATATCCCCTGACTGGAAATTGAACCAAGATCTCCTGGTTCATAGGTCAACACTCCAGCCATTGAGCTATGCCGGCTGGGCCTAAGGCAAATCTTTGGATTTGAAATGGTCTAAGTCAGTTGAAGCCAAGTCCGTTGAAATATGGTAGATGGATGTGAGATGTGTGTTTGGTCAGTGTTAATTTAAACCAGATTGATTTCTTCTACCTGGCTAATGAACTGAAGGGTATCAAGCATTTAAAATGTTGTTTTTCTTTTCTCTGTCATAGTCTTCTCTATTACTAAGGAGTTGTGCAATAATTTTGTGTGTGTGTGTGTGTGTGTGTGTGTGTGTGTGTTCTTTATGATGTACCTACCCTAGGCAAAGTATATTGCTTAGTTATGGAAGTCTTTAACAGGATATTTTCCTTTAAAGAACTTAATCAAGTAGAGGAGAAAACAATAAGTTTATAAGGTAAGATTTTAAATGTCATAAGAAGTATACTAATAGCTAGGAGATTTCAGTGAAGGAAGAGAATTTAATGCAGTGAAAGTAGAAAGAGTAAATGTATGATATGTTTTCATGGAGGCAATGGCTTTAAGCTGGGTTTTGATAGGGTACATTTTTGATATATGGAAATACAGAAAAGAGGAAGATAAAGAATACAAAAGTTGGAGGATAATCATGAGTAAATGTAGATATTGGACTGGATCCATCCATTTAGGATGTGCTGAGTGGCTCTAAAAGAGAAGGAAGGTAAGTTGCTGCCAGATCATGGAAGTTTTTCATTTGAATGTCAGAGAAGATAGGCTGGTGGAATGGAAGTAATTTAAATGACAGAAGACAGATTTTAATTTGACTCTTCCCAGTTCCTGTATACTTGGGCAAATCATTTATCATTTTAAAGCTTGGGTTTCCTGAATTTTGTTTGGTCTGTTAATAGGGGGGCGGTAAACAAACATTCAAATCTGGAAAGAATTCTTGTGAGCAGAATCTCCATGTATTAGCTCCTTGAGAATGGTGGTTTTTCACTTTGTTTTATGCATTACAATCAAAGGAGGAGACAAGTGGGTTACAAGAAATCCATTGGTGGTAGATTTGGGAGGTGGGAGAAAAGCAAAGCTGGGAAACCTGGGATTAGATAAAAAGGAAAATGGTAAGACACACGTGGGTACAGGATAGTTAACAGTCAACTATTAACATAGCAATAAAGGAATTTGTGGTCTCCCTCTTGCCCTGAGGGGTCCAGAGAAAGGGAGGTTACTAGGTTACAAGTTACCCTGACATTCCAATTGTATGTTATCAGAGGTGGAAAAGACAACTGACATGCTTAAAGTAAAAATTGACTTGTGTTAGGGAAGATTCTAACCTAAAACATGACTACCTGCCATCAACTGCTTTTAGTTAAAAAGTTTTAATTTCATACCTTCCTTTGTGCTTACTGTAGGTCTCTATAATTTGTAAGGCCACCACACAGGCCTTCCCTGAGTTAGTCTGGTTAGCATGTGGCCCCTTTTTGTCCACAGGTCCTAATACATTATACTCAAGTAAGTTAGTATTAAGCAGTTAACTGATTTGTAGATCTATTTTCAGAGAGATTAATGTGACACCAATTTGTAGGGTAGATTGGAAAACCTTTTCTGACTAGAAGTAGGTCAGTTAGACTCTTGGAATAGTCCAGACAAAGAAATAACAGTTTTCCCTTTGTATTTGCAGTCATGTAAATGCATTATTTATCCTAAAATAAAGTGTTTAGGTTGGATAAGGGCAGGAGCAACTGATAAATATTATCTACAGGGTGACTGTGTGTACAGTTTAGACATTTGTTTACAGAGGATCTGAATATTAAGTTTTCTACTTTTAGCACAATACTTAATAAGTATTTTCACCTTTACTGCATTTTATAGTAATTGTGCCATGATTTCTTCACAGCTAATAATCTTATTAGAAAATACCTTTAATATTAGAGATTATTAATATTTTAATAACCTAACTTTCCCCCCCTAATAATCTAATTACTTGCAGATTTGACTTTGGTTTCAGCCCTGGTTATATTACCTAGATTGTGAGAAGGGTGTCTTTTTCTTCTAGAGACATAGGAATGTAACAAGTAATTACGATAGCATAAGATCCTTTTTCCCCAATTGTCATTTTAGCATCCACACTGGGCACTTGATTTCTCATTAAATCTGCTTTATGAGTGCAATAGTAAGTTTACTTGGGTATTAGTCTGAAAGGTAGCTTTTAAGGAATTTGTAGAAGCTAAAATTTAACCCTCAGATTTTATTAGCTTAAGTTATGAAGTAACCAAGGGACAACTTAAGTTTTGGGAGAGTCAAACGTTATACTCAGACCTTTGACTGCACAGGTGGCCTAATTATAGAGACCTAAAGTAAGCACAAAGGAAGGTATGAAATTAAAACTTTTTAACTAATGCAGTTGATGGCAGGTAGTCATGTCTTAGGTTAGAATCTTCCCTAACACAAGTCAATTTTTACTTTAACTAAGCCGTCCCTAATCACCATGTTGTTCCAAGGGTCAACTGTAGTTACTTTCATTCTAAAATTTGTTTGTTTTGCTTTAAAGTAGTATGTTTGCTACTATGACCTGAGTGTAGTCCACCTTTGCTCCTACTTCTCAAAAAAGGGGCAAGGGCAGGTTGAAGTTGTTATAGCATAGGTGGCTAAAATGAGAAGTTTGTTACTTTTCTTCCTCAATATGTAACTAAATATAGATTTATCTTTGCATTAAGTAAACTTATAATAATAAGCATCAAATAACCTGTATACAGAACTCAGGAATTTATTTGTTGTAAAATGTGAGATTTCTCTACTTTCACCAAAAGAAAAAATGTTGGTTATATTGGATTAATTAATCTTTTTGTAGTCACATCAACCAAAGAAAGGTGTTTGGGTTTCTTAAAATAAGCCATTCTGAAACAGAAATGTGTAGGATAACAATTCTATTCCTGATTGTCTGAATTATAAGTTATTATAAATTATTTTGGAGTCATAAATATGATAGCATGACCAGAATTCACTTTGTGATGTATCTTTTTTCCAGATTAGATTGGTTACAATTCTCTCCCCTTCTTAGTCCTCCTATGAGAGGATGGGCATCTGCCCAGCAGTTTAAAGGCAATAGCATCCAGCTAAACTCTTGAACCAAATGACAATCAGTTCATTATTTCCCAGTCTTTGTTAAATAAGAATTGTTGTAATACTTTTAATGGGCTTTTATCTGGATAATTTAATCACTGGAATAATTAACCTACTTGCTCCAAATATTCAATCTTAGTGAGCTCCAGTTTCATTTTGCTTTATTATACTTGGTTGCTGATAAAAATAAACAATTACATAGAATTCAATTATATAGCATAAAATCACCTTTTATCTTTTAAAAATGGTAGTTGTATGGACACAAGAAGAGCACTTATTCCCAGTATTAGTTATAGCTCATTCTTATTTCTAAGTCGTTTTTGTTTCTATTAATTTGCTAGTATAGTATTTCCTTTCAAGGTCAGATTCTTTTTTTTTTTTTTTTTAATATATTTTATTGATTTCTTACAGAGAGGAAGGGAGAGAGATAGAGAGCTAGAAACGTCGATGAGAGAGAAACATTGACCAGCTGCCTCTTGCACACCCCCTACCGGGGATGTGCCCGCAACTGATGTACATGCCCTTGACCGGAATCGAACCTGGGACCTTTCAGTCCGCAGACCGACGCTCTACCATTGAGCCAAACCGGTTTTGGCCAGATTCTTTTTTATTCTTGTGATGTAATAGTCATCTACTCTTTTTTTTGTTGTTAATCCTTACCCGGGGATATTTTTCCATTGATTTTTTTAGAGAGAGTGGAAGAGAGAGGGAAAGACAGAGAGGAACAATGATGTGACATCGATTGTTTGCCTCTTTTACAAGCCCCGACCAGGGTCCGGGCCTGGAAGGAGCCTACAACCAAGGTACATGCCCTTGGCTGGAACCAAACCCAGGATTCTTTGGTCCACAGGCCATCCTCTATCCACCGAGCCAAACCAGCTAGGGCTCATCTACTCTTATTCATCAAGACTTCAAATATCCCCTAGGTGAAGCTTTCTAGTATGCTTCCCAGGTAGAGCTTTTGCCTTCTTTATGTATATAACTATAGTTTGATCATGTGTATATTTCCCTTATTGTAAGACACAAAAGTAATCACATTGTAGATAATCTATCTTCACTATTTATGTAGATGAAATAGTTCTCTTGGTAGTTTGATGTTAGATATTTAACTTTCTGTAATCAATACTTAAGGCAATCTGAATGATATTCTTAAGAATATAGAGCCGAAACCGGGTTGGCTCAATGGATAGAGCATCGGTCTGCGGACTGAAAGGTCCCAGGTTCGATTCCGGTCAGGGGCATGTACATTGGTTGCAGGCACATCCCTGGTGGGGGGTGTGCAGGAGGCAGCTCGTCGATGGTTCTCTCTCATTGATGTCTCTGGCTCTCTATTCTTCTTCCTTCCTCTCTGTAAAAAATCAATAAAATATATTTTAAAAAAAAGAATATATAAAAATATGAGTTGTTTTGTTTGAGCTTCATAGAACTGTGCTATTTCAACCCTACTTCCAGCCAGCAATAACCAGTATAGTTGTTTTATTAGAGTTCAGCATAACTTTAAAGTGCTCTGCAAAACTTAGTGTATAAAGTAATTTTGTTTTTCCTTTGCAGAAATGGAATCTGTTTGGAATTTACAGAAGCAAGGTAAGAATGTTTAGGTTATCAGAAATGTTAGTACTAATCACTAATAACTATATTTTGGAATGTGAATAGCATGAATAATTGCCTACCAAATAATTAGATTTTGTATTTTGAGTTATTTAATAACTGCAGTCAAAAGGCACAAGCAACCTATCAAGACTGCTAAGGATTGGGTAACACTAAGGGAAAAGAATATATTAAGTACTCTTTATCTGCTAGGTAAAGAACAAAATATTTTCTTTTGTTCCTGATTATGAAAATAAGGCAGACCATAAATATTTTTAATCTAGGAAACCAACATGAGTAAGTGTTTCCACTTATGGTCAGTCTTTATCTGTACTTGTGTCGTTGACAAGGAGTAGCCTAAAAACTGAAATTCATAGTTCAAAAAAATATTCGCTCTTTTAGAAACCTTATTTGGGCTGTATATTCTCTGAAAAAGATGTCAAGACATTAAGAGAATAGCAAATTAGCTTATTTCATCCCCATAAACAAGATATTAATAGCAGGAGGACAGGACTAGATAATCCATATCTAAATTATTTAAAATTTTCTTAAAATTAGAATTGTTATTGTCATTAGTATGTGCCTTCTTTCCAAATATATTAAGATATAGTAGTTATGGAATACCTAAAATATAGTGAAATAGTTACTAATAGGTTTGGGCCTTCAGAACCCTGTAACTGAATTGTATTGCACTTTCAGGTGACTGTGAAATTCCTGGGATTTCAGAATTTGAAGGATGTTAGATTCTCTTATGACAGATTAAGAAACTGAGGCCCAGAGAGCTAGAAAGTGGCAGGACTAGAATATAGGTTTCTCTGATTTTCTAACACTGCTCCTTCTTCCAACTTGATCTTGTTCTTAGGCCAGGTCTTTTTGGTCTTAATACAGCTATAGCCTAAGGATAACTAGCAAGCTCTTAAACTATTTTGAAGTACTTTTTGTGTATCTTTTCATTCAAGGACATATGAAAAAGGGTAGACTAGAAAGTATATCCTATAAAAAGAGGTAAACCTCTCTTTTCACTGTAAAGTGACTGTTAACTATTAAGAGCGAGCATTATTTTCAGGGCAGGATGCCCTTGAAGTCCTAGAAAGAATATTATCTCTTGATTAAATTATTAGATTGGCTCTTAAGATGAGGGGAACTTGAGTTTTTCAGTATTATTTTCAGGTCTTCATGTTTTTCTATTAGGTGACAGGTTTTATTGGTTTCCTATTTTTATTAAAGTATGTATACTTTTAAAAGTTCTTGTGATAGGTAGAAATAATTTGTAATAAAATCATTGTCTCTCAGAAGAGGGGGGCATACAGCTATATAATAGGAATTTAAAATAAAACTGGCATCTTGGCCAGGCATATTCTGACTGTTTTATACTTTGAACCCAGCAGATGCATAGACTTCTGCTGAAGTTTTTGGTGGTAGGTGTTACTTGAACAATTTCTATTATAATTTTAGACAATCCACCCTGATTAAAATAAAATTTGACTTCATTCTGTGAACAAAAGAAAAGAAATCCAAGTGTTTTTTAGTATTGGATTATTGACAATTGAAGATTTTTTGTTTGTTTTGGCCTGCTTTTTTTTCTAGTATACTATCTTTATAATCAGGAAAAACACATAAAGAAATCCCTTGTTAGTAAACTCGACTGTCATATGTAAGAAGAGGCTTTCGTTGGCTTGAGAATTCTGTTGCTGGGAATCATTAGGATGCTGAACTATTGGGTGGAGAAAAAGGGATCACGCATGTTTTAATACAAATAGGAAATGGTCTTTAAATTGTATTTTCATTAAAAGGAGACACAGTTTAAATTATTATGGTTATTTTGGATTTGTTATTGGAACATGGCCATTTGAGGATTCCAAACTTTATTTTTATTTATGTATTTCTTTTTTAACCTTCCCTCCAGATCCCAAAAGGATAATCACTTACAATGAAGCCATGGATAGTCCAGATCAATGAAGGACCAGACTGCCTATTTGTAACCTTTCTGCAGCATTAGAGCCACTGTTCATGGGAGACACAAGGCTTTTATGCTCCTAGATGTTCAACGCAGCAGAGGAACCATAAGTAGAATCACAGGATAATATATACAAATATATATATATATATATATACATATATATATATATATAGTTATTTAAAAAAAGGCAACTGAAAGTAATTAGACTTCTTAAGGAATCAAATTTATTTCAAGAGACTACACATGGTTATTTAATCTCCGGTACTGAATAGTTGTTTTTTTTTCTTTTCTTCTTTTTTTCTTATGTTAGTTTTTGTTTTTAAGTGTGAATGCAAGTGATTAATGAATACAGACTTGTGGTTCTAAAGTTCCTGCTGTCATCAATTGGGCAACAAATGACCCACTGGAAAAGCAAATCCACTTAAGAGATCTCTGTATCTTGTTCTGTGACTAAAGTGATACACTAATCACAGGGAACCCAAAATGAGTCAGCATTTCTCCCACTCCTCCCTTAATTTTTTGGTTATGCTTTGAGCCCTGCAAGAATGCTGGATAAATGCCTTGAAGTTTGCAGGAGTGTATTTTTTTAGCGAGTATGATTTGCATGTCTTGCCAGGAGTTAAGCAGCCTCTGTGGGGTGTTGGGGAAATATTTTCTTTCTTTTATTTTTTTGTTGGGTTGGGTTAGGGGAGGGCATTGAAGTTTTACAGTTCTGGAATAGTTGGTGTTACATAGTTCACTTGGCTTTAGTAACCTAATGGATTTCAACAAGTGAGGAATCCATGAGTCATTTAAAGAAAAGTAACAGAACAAACAATTGGCTTTAGATATTTAATATTAAAAAATACTCCTGTGCCCATCTTTTAATTATATAAGTGGGAGCAAAAATATATTCTGCTTTTCAACTGTAGGTGCTCCAGACTTGCTCTCTGTCACTAACACTAAATGTGCTGTTTTTCTTGTTTTTCATCAAACATCTAAAGAGAAACTTCTGTACCTTTTTGTAAATTCTCTTTTAATTTCTCAAAAATCCTAAAGGGAAGAAAAAATTTCATGAAAACTAAAACTTTTAATGTTTTTAGCCAGAGAGAAGATAATAAACCCTGCCAATAGAAGATGTGTTTTCATGCAAATATACTTCTGAGCTTATTAGCTTTCTAATTATATCTTAATAAATATATTTTATTACTAGAGCAAAATGGTTTTTTTAAGGAAAATAATGTGAAACTCTGGAAATTTTCTTTTGGGCAGAGAAGAGCATTGACCCTGTCTTATCACATTGCCATCTTGTTGCACTGCAGCTTGTATATAGCATGCTAAAATAAGTTTTTTTGTGTGTGCAGAAACAAAGGGTCCAATTTAAGATTGGGTGATGTTAGTGGCATAAAAACAAGTTCTCTGGCCTGATATAGCATCACATTACACACACAGAAATTAGTATATCCATGTATGTCAAATACAGCAGGGCATTCTATAGAGAGGTATAGTCTTCTAATAAAAGTAGACTGGATACCCTGGGGTGTTCAGGGAGAAAGCAACTACTTTTGCTCAACCCCTTTGCTTAAGAAATGTCCAGTTTTGAGCGACTGTAGTATGGATGAGTTTTCTTGTTTTGTTGACTATTTGAGGCTTTTAACAAGTAGTTTTTGAAAGAATCTATTGGACTCAACATAGAATAAATATCTTTATAGTCTGGATTTCTGCCCTGCTTAGATTTTAAAAGTATAAGCATGGATTGCCAATTCCACTTGATGTAAACAAAACTTTTTATACATAATATATATATATGTATGTGTGTGTGTATATATATATGTGTGTGTGTGTACATATATACATATATATATATAAAATAACTTATTGTATCAGTTCAGGTTCAGAAACTTGTAGTAGGCCAGTTTCAGATAGTTTCATTTCACCTGTAAACTGTATCACTTTTACTGATATTGTAATTTTTAAATGTATAATATGTTTACAGATGTGCCCTGCATTTAGTCTGCCTTGTTTCCATTTTGATTTTTGTTGAGTCTCCTGCCTGCTTGCCAAAAGCTAGGATGCTTCAGGCCCGTGTACAATTGAAAGCAGAAGCATCCTTGAGCTTTAAAGCATTGAACAAACTGGAAATGCAATGAAGTGAAAGAAGTCTGTGTTTTTGTGTTCTTTTTTTTAATAAAAATTTTCAAAAAGTTTAAAAAAAAAAAAAACTATATAAGTTTGATTAAAGGAAAAAAGGCTCCAGTTTGTTTTACAGGTTTTAAAGTTCTGCTGTGTGTTCAATTGCCTTGTGTAACCACTTGTCGCCTTAGGGCCAGATTTCACCCCCACCCTTCCATGTTCCCTTCCCTTTTTTTTTTTTTTTTTAACTTTCCATTTTGCTTGCCTGGAATTTTAAAGCTCTTCTGTCACAACTCACAAGAAACTTTCTGGGTTTGTGACATACAGAGGTTGAATTAATACAAATTTTAAAAAGGAAAAAAAAAATCCCAAACCAGCCCCCATCTGAATTGGGCTTTTAAATTTAGAACCAACACTTATAAAATACCTAGAAAGTTGTTGCTTTCCTACTTCCCTTCCATATCCCTCAGGCCTCCATATTTAGAGAAGCCAAAAAGAGAATGTATCCCTTCTGTTTGTCCAAAGGTTTTTCAGAGTCTCACTTCTAAATGAGACAATGCAACATTTCACTTTGATTTCACTGAAATTTCCTTGATTATATGGTTAGAGGAATATAGTTAGAAATATCTCTTAACCTTCTGGTAACCCTAGTGCCCCATCATATTAACTGTCAGTATTGTGGGGGCATTGGG
Source organism: Pipistrellus hanaki (assembly GCF_964339955.1). Taxonomy (NCBI): domain Eukaryota; kingdom Metazoa; phylum Chordata; class Mammalia; order Chiroptera; family Vespertilionidae; genus Pipistrellus; species Pipistrellus hanaki. Next base: position 30,890,607 of record NC_140518.1, on the reverse strand, counting down.
TTAATGGACTTAATTGCCTAGGTACAAGCAGGACTTTGGGACAAATATCCTTTGTGCTGTTTGTAACACTTAACTCTCTACTTGTCGCAATCTTTCTCCTTAGGTCCTCACACAATTCCTTACAGAGCACTTATTAAAAAAACAAAAAAAATCCTGAGTTCATCTGTTTTCTCATTATTTTTGTGTAAGCTTCTAAAAAAAAAAAAACTTCAGCTGTGATTAATTTAGCACATTTAAATAACATTAATGTGTTGTTTGGTATAAAGAATTTTCCTTCAACTCAGAGTATTAGTACTGTAGCATAAACCAAATACAGTCTAGAGGGGATTTTTAACATCCCTCCATTATAAAGACTGAAAATGGGGTGTGTGTGTATGTGTGTTGAGTGCTTGTGTGTGTGTGAGGGAAAGGAGATATTAAAAGTAGTAAATGTGTGTAAGACATTAGTATTCAGAGAATGAACTTATATTTATTTTGTGCCATTTGTTTTCATTACAGAATAAAGTCAGGTGGTTTTAATCCTTTAAGGGGTAGTGTTTGAAAAATGGCACTAAGAATGAAATCATGACCTATTTTTTTAATAGCTATGAAGATACTAATTATGGGTGGAGAGTTCTTTTAAAATCTGTCTTGAGTGTAGGCTTCTGTGTCACATACCACTCTCGTAGATGTCTTGAATAATTCCCCCTCCCCACAAAAGACAGGGTGTATTTATCTTTCTCTTTATTCGCTCCCACTTTGCTGAACTGAAGTTAATTGCATAGCCTTTCCTCTGACCTAGTAATGAACTTTCACATAAAGTGTATTTACAGCATCTGTATTTAGCCCTTTCTTCTCTGCCTTCTAGGAGGCCTTAGAAAATAACTAGGAATTTGTTAATGCCAGATAGTTTTTTTTTAAAAATAAATGGCTAGAAAGATTCCATTTTAGAATTTTGTTGTTAATCATCTGCTTACCTAGTCATCAATCTATAAAAACTTTATAAAGGAGAGAAGTGCTGCATTGTTTTCTTCAAATAACAGTTTCTAGGGAAAGTGTGACAAACCTCAGTTATGAATGTTGTCCACAGTACATGTGTTTATTCACAAAGCAGTACATAGCAGTGGTGGTTTCATCCTTAGTCATTCGGTATGTTGCTAACCTAATTAGAGGCATCTAATGGTTTATCTTTTGCTGTACACTTTTTCAAACATGAAAAAGCTATTTAGTGTGAAATTGTATGTCACAAACCAAAAGGCCACAGGCAAAGAAATCTGTAAGAGGACTGCACTGATTCTAAAATCCCACTAAATAAGGAATCATTCTTTCAAGGCTTTCTTTAGAGAAATAGATTAAAAGTCTCATAAAGATTATGAGTGTAGTTATGCCACTGGACCATATTCTCAAATAACATGATCCCTCTTGTATACCTATGCTAACTGCAAAACAGACAATATAGTGGGGAAAACACATTTGGACAATAGTTTTTCTGATAGGTCTGTTGGTCCTGCACCAGTTGAATTAGGTTCTAATCAGGCATTGTCTCTTAAGTCCTAGGTAGTTCTGCTGAATTTTAAGAGAGGGTAGGATTTGCTTAACTTCCCAAAGAATACATATTTGTTTAAAGGGGATGGGCAAAGGGCAAGATTAGAAATATAGCTGCTCTAATTTTGCAGAGACGCATAGGTTATCAGATCTTAATATGTTATTTTGTTAATGTAATTAACAGGCACCAGGGCCTTTTATGGTGAGAAAAATGGGTTTTTGCTTTAAGCATCATAAAATGTTTTGTTTGTTTTTTTTTAAATATACTTACATCTATTCAGATGTGAGAAACAGGACCACTCTATGTTGGTTTTTTAAATGATGAATCATTGGCTCCACTCAAAAGCAGTGCTTTAATGTGTTTTAAATTAAACTTCTCAGTTTTGCTACTCAAGAGTCTTATGAATAAATAGTGTTTCAAATTGTATGCATAATAAAAACACCCAGTGAAGCATGAGTGGTATGTTGATTTTGCATTACTGGGAGTGTCAGCAGTTATTGGCTAGAAGCCTATAGAACAGCCATCCTCACATGTGATGGGGTTGCTGATTCAGACTTCCCTATTTATCCATACAACTGTGTATGTCCAGAGTTTTAAAGCCATTTTATAATACTGCAGTATCCCTTTTCTACAGCCTTATTAAAATAGCTACAAATGTGTTTTTTCCCCTATGCAGTATCCCTTTCATTGTATATCAGTTTTACTCCACAGACCAATAAACCAACTTGAGGTAAATTATATAGCTTTCCATATTCCCTTTTTTCCTCAGGTGCTAAACAAAGGCTCCAAAAATGGATACTGCTTTAGTAATGTCTGCTTTATTTTTAAAATATTTCTTTTGCTAGATATAAAGATTTGGTGTTAACAAAATGATTTTAATATGTAAATATGAATGAATGCCTCTAGTTTGCCCCTGTTTGTCTATTATTAGTTTTTCATTTATCCTTTATAGAGGAGGATCCTTTCATGATCTTGAATACATTTCATTAGGTATGATGCATTTTTAGAATGAAAATACAGCTGTTTATCTGTCTCAGATTAATCCTGCTGCTGCTATGAGAAACTGAAAATCAAAAATGTGATGCACTTTTTACATTACAATATTACCATATCTTTATAGGTTGTTTTGATACCTTTCCTGTAGCACAGCCAGTAACAAAAGTGAATGAGTTTTGAAATTCTCTTTGGGAGGGAATCAGTACAATTAACTTTGTGGTATTGGACTATGAAGGACAATAACGTAGGAAAATAAAAATTCTGTTAGTATTACACTTTTTGGCCTTAAAATGTCTTCTACTACTGAAAAAAATCCTTTAAACTTAGTTTTGTTTCTATTATTTTCTCTCTCTGCCTCAAAAGGAGGATTTGGGAAGAATGGCTTAAAGGGAGTAGTATTGGTTTGTTGCTGATTTCTCTTTTAGAAAGAAAATGTCTACTATATAAGCTGAGGACTTAAATTTTTTGTTTGTATACAGAAGAGAAACAATGCTGTCCCGTGCCAGTCGATATTAGTTTAATTAAATAAAATTAGAACTCCAACGATTCTGCTTCTCTAGTATATTTTTACTTGGCAAAGATAAACAAGTATAGTAGGGATGCTACTTGACAAGAGAAAAGTCATTTCTCAAGCACATACCCAAACTTGAAGATTGAACCCAAAATAGGAGGAAAAAACACCAAATGGGGTGAAGGAATATGAGAAAGGTGTGGTCCAAAGCTATCTGGTTATATTTTGATGTTGCCAATATTGCAAAGCCAAAATTTTAATTTGCTTATTTAATATATTTCTTGGCCAGAGATCTATTTTTATATCAATGTGCCTTGCATGTGTATTAAAAGTAAATAAATTGGAAAGGCCATGTAGTAATGCCTGAGATGGTTGATGGTTCTTACCACCTCACTAATTTTTATGCAGTATGAAATGCTCATTCTAATTGCCCAACTGGTGCTCTCTGTTTAAAGTTATAGATCTTGTCACAAACTGGAACTATTTTATAAACTGGGGAAGTGATTTAATTTACTTTTATTGTTTCTTTTGTTTGCTTTCAGTCTGTCAGTGGCTGTTCTGTAGTGGGAAATAGTAAAAGGACTCTTCACTCCCTTTCCCTCCTTCCTTAGCACCTTCTTCGAGTAATGTGATGACACCATTTCTTGTGTGCTTTGAAAAGTTTCAGCTTGCTGTTTCCTTTAGTGTTATTTAAAAATAAAAAAAAGTGTTATAAAAAGCATTGTTTAAAAAATCTAGGGAGATAACAGTCCGCTTTAATTTTGAATTCTATGTGAGCTACGATCCAAGTTATTGGCTCTTTCCAACTTTAAAATTTTTTATTGTTAAAGCACCTTGCTTAGAAAAATTTAAATACTTATGTCTGCAACAATTGTCTCAAAATGATGAACTGTGCAATTCTTGTCATTAAAAAAAACTCTCCCTAATGTGACTTGTTAGTTTCTCTGTATTTCTTGCCAGTGTAAATGTGAAAAGCTTTGCTTGCATTACGTTTTAGAAATGCATTTTGCACACTCGAATTTTGCCGAAGCTCCATGAAAAGGTTAGATCTAAGTAGATGAATAAAGCTATGCACATGTTTTGAATTTTAATTTGTGTGTCATTACCCAAAGTGACTTATCCTTATTACTCTGTTGTTCTTACCTTCACCATCTTTTGAAACATGGCTCAAAATTACAGTTTTGGCTAGCTTATCAGTGGAAGCAGAAGAGAGAAAACTGGCACCTGTTTTAGTAAACTTCAGTTTAAATGAGAGCTTGACTTGTATCTACTAAAGGGCTTTTCTTGAAACAGGGCATTTTTATCATGGGAAGTAATTCAAACTGAAATGAAGGAAGGACCTCATGCCACATGGATTTCTGTGATAATTTTATGACTTAAACCTGGTTTAAAGGTGTAAGATGACCTATTTACCTTTATAACTTTAGCATAAATTTGGCTTAATGAATGATTGACTTGAAATTAGAATCATTATCTTGCTTACATATCTAAGCACAGGTTGTTTTAAAGATACTGTGTATCTTTTTAAAATTACCCAAGCTGATTAGAACAAGTTTAGAATTTGGTTAAATTGCTACAGTCTGCATGTACTAAATAGCTTTATTTCACATGTATGTGTACTTAAAAGATTGTGTAGATTTACTGGCCAGGTTTTGTTAATCATCTTTTAAAAGATTGTTTTGTAATCTCTCCAGGACCTTTGTAGAAGAGGCTAATAAGTTTAAGTAGAAGATAATACTAATGGTATTTCCCCCATGCTTCCACATATAAAAGAAATCCTTGTTTTATAGTTTTTAATTATGTATAGAAGAGTGTTAATTCTCTGTCATCAAGTGTGCTCTTGATGTATTATTGTTGACTTTGAAAACACAGCAGAACCCTTCTGTATCTTCGCTAAAAGTGACAGAAACTAAGTCTACTAGTCAAGACTCAAAAGGTGGCCAATAATGCATGGCCTCGAAGTGGAGTGTAGCATCATCTTAGATGGCTCTGGCTTCTCAGCATCTGTCAGTAGTTCATTTATGTTCAGTCTTGTGTGCGTCATCATTTAGGAGCTGAGTTACCTCAATCTGGGGGAAAGGATAATTAGTGAACTACAATTACATTAGAGGGTATTTTCCTTCTCCCAAGTCAAAATATTTTTCCCCCACTGTTTGTTTTGCCCCGTCAAAAAGATAGGCCTTCTCTAGATAAAAGAATAGTGGCCAGAAATTTATCCTTTTGCTAAATGCTTAGGTATTTGCCATAGTTGTTTCTGATATGGATTCTGAAGAAGTATCAGTTACGTAATGATCTTCCTTTATTGATGTCTTACTTCATGTTCAGTGTTTTAAAAATATAAATTACAAACACTCTACATCCATACCAAGATTTACTTATTTTATCAGAAAAGAAAACTTGAGAACTTTGTAGATCCAATTAAGAGACAATAAGTGTACATGGTTGAATAAAAAAATTTTAAACTTTTCTGAGGTGTTTGTGTTGTTCTGTGCTTTAATAAAAATTACTGAAAACCAAGTTAATATTCTGACATTGATGATACATTTCCAAAGGGTGAAATGTACAAATTTAAGTTTTAAATGTACTGTGGTCATATGTCATGGCATTTTTAAAAAATCATCCAGATTATTAAGGTGCTTTAAAATGTCATGTTTATTGAAAAAATCAGCTGTGAGGACAGCTGTCCTGCCTTTTTACATGACATTGAGCCTTAAAGTACAAAACCAAAATTGAGCTAAGCAATTAAGCAAGCAAAATAAGTTGCCAAGACTGGATTTATTCATAACTTCATGTAGAAATATATGCTAATGCATATTTAAGAAATTTTCTAAGTTTGTTTAGCATTGATTTGTCACTAAGTTGAAAAATGCTGACAACATTATTAAGGTAGGGGGAAATATGCAGAAACATTTGCCAAAAGTGTATCTGTCACTGCAGACTGGTACATTTGGATTATATGCTTTAATGTTATTTGAAATGGGGAATAATTGTGGTTGGGCTGGTAAGTGACTTCCAAGAACACAGAGGGAAATCAGGGTTTTTATTGAAACTTGTTTCTAAAAGTTTGCAGCCATTTAAATGTGGTTTGTATAAAGCATACTAGTTAATTCAGTCTTTTTTTCAAATGACATTTATTGTGTATTTCAGCAGCTAACATTTGTAAGCAGTGTCTGATCAGAACATAAAGCTCATTCTAGATTGCTTAACAAGGTCTCACACTTGAGGAATTAATTCTCTTGGAGCTTTTAATCCACTACTGTTGGATACGGCGAATGGATTGAATCTGGGAAGTCTGGGCATGAGAACCCCACTCTTTCCAGTGTTTATAGTCTCCTCCATGATGGTCACATTCCAAGATATACTGGTAGCCACGGTATCCAGGATACTGGTAGCAAACCCAACTAGAAAATCCAAAAGCACATTGGCCTATTAAAACCTAGTTAGGAACTGGTCAATACTCCAAAACAACCTCTTTCCTCAACACATTGTATGAAATGCTTTTAGGCTTAGAAAATGTGTTGGGCACCACTTGTAAGTGATGGCTATACTTAGTTAAAAATTAACCTTGCCGAAACCAGTTTGGCTCAGTGGATAGAGCGTCAGCCTGCGGACTGAAAGGTCCCAGGTTCGATTCCGGTCAAGGACATGTACCTTGGTTGTGGGCACATCCCCAGTAGGGGGTGTGCAGGAGGCAGTTGATGGATGTTTCTCTCTCACCGATGTTTCTAGCTTTCTATCCCTCTCCCTCTCTGTAAACAATAAAACAAATATATATTAAAATTAACCTTGATCATGAAAAAAGGTATGAGTAGTCAACACAATTAATTCCATAGACTCTAGGGGAGTCTTGGGAAAGAGAAAAACTGACCAAGATTGGTACCAAGATTTTGAGGTTCAAAATTACAAATAACTAGACTGGTACAGCCATACCAATATGATGCTAATATATGAAATTTGATAAGACATGAACATTGCTATATTAATAGTCTCAAACTTGATAGCTACAAGAGTTACTTTGAAATGTGCTCCAACAGTTTCTGCACTTACGCCCCACATTGTATCTTCATGGAACCAACTTCGTTGTTGAACCAACCCATGGCTTGCAAGGAAGGGTAATCATCAAAGATCTCCCATTGGCGTCCAATAAAGTTTTCTTTCTCAAAGATGGTAATTTTGGACTCCTTATGATTCTATAATCCAGAAATTTTTTTTTTAAGTAAGTACCAGTGTTATGGCTATCTTAATTCTGTGATTACCATATTTTTCAAAAATCAAAACACTCCTGGTTTACATGATCATTAAGGTAAGAATACTTCAGGCAATTTTTTATAAGAAAAAGTTTACCCATGATCCTATTTAATACCCTAACATTTGAAATGTACACACAACTGGTACTATACTTTGAAACAACAAAAGACTAATAAAAATATAACAGCAGGGAAAAAAAGTACTTGTAACACACAGCCAAGGGATTAATATTCACTAATGTGGAAAAATGCCCCACAAATTAATAGGGAAAGTAAGTGTGTGTGTGTGGCATTGGAAATAATCTAAAAGTCCAGTAAGGATGTGAATACAAGTATTTTTTAAAAATATATATTTTATTGATTTTACACAGAGAGGAATTGAGAGGGACAGAGAGTTAGAAACGTTGATGAGAGAGAAACATCAACCAGCTGCCTCTTGCACACCCCCTACTGGGGATGTGCCCGCAACCAAGGTACATGCCCTTGACCGGAATCGAACCCAGGACCTTTAAGTCCGCAGGCCGATGCTCTATCCACTGAGCCAAACCAGTCCCGGCTGTACAAGTATTTCTTAATGCAAAGACTAACTTGTATGAAATACAAAAACAGCCAAAATTAGCTCTGGTGATAGAACGTGGGGAGGAGCAATTGATTGGAAAGGGACACTGGGAACTTTATGGGATGATGGAATTGTTTTATATTTGAGTAGAGTATTGGTTACTTGGGTGTACATATTTTTTTAAAAACTTGCCGAAACTGGTTTGGCTCAATGGATAGAGCGTCGGCTTGGGGACTGAGAGGTCCCGGGTTCGATTCCGGTCAGGGGCATTTGCCTTGGTTGTGGGCATATCCCCGGTGGGGGGTGTGCAGGAGGCAGCTGATCGATGACACTCTCTCATCGATGTTTCTAGCTCTCTATCTCTCTCTCTTCCTCTCTGTACAAAATCAATAAAAATATATTTAAAAATAAATAAAAATAAAAACTCATCAGAGTATACACTTAGGAAAAACGCAGAGTTAAAGTGAGATGCAAACATCCAGATAAGGCAGTATATTTTAGATCTATAACTTTAGGTTACCTTCTTTACTACTTGAATTTCAGTAGTATTTTATATATATATAAAATCATTTATGTGTGTACACACACACACACACACATTGAATTCAAAGAGGAAGGGAGAGGGAGAGAAACATCAATGATGAGAGAATCACTGATCGGCTGCCTCCTACTGGAGATCAAGCCCACAACCTGGGCATGTGCCCTCAATGGGAATTGAACCTGGGACCCCTCAGTCTGCAGGCTGACGCTCCATCCACTGAGCCAAACCAGCCAGGGCTTCAGTAGGATTTTAAACTAAATTGAAATCGTTAAAATCATGAGGAAAAAAACCACATGATATAGACAAATGTTTGGAAAGGTTGTAGCCCAGCCTCACTCTGCCCAATATAAGGATCATTTTCAATAAACTGTTGATTATCCTGTGTCTACTTGAACTTCCAAAGACTAGGAAGTATCCTAGACTGATGCAGCATTGAGTAATGCTTAGTATTAGAAACCAGAAGGTTATGAATCAAAGATAAAAGACACTGGGAAACTTACCTGTTTCTTCAGTTATCCCACTTATTGAAAGGCTATTTCAGTATTCCCCTGTTTCTGGGTAAAATGTTACACGGATTGAATTTTAACTGGCTAAGGATTTACTTTTTTATTATAAGGCTCTCACTTAGTACCCCATTGCACTTTTTGGAGATCTGGGCTCTTGAGTATCCACTTCCTGCCACCTATAATTAGGAAGGCATTTACTTTTAGCTTACTGAAATTATTATCTAGTAAATAAAAATCAAATGGCCAACTTAGAATAGAGAGACCAGTGTTTTTCTTCTCTTTTTTACTTTTCTTTTTCTTCCTGCCACACTTCAGCATAACTGATGAGAAGTAACAGGTTTGTCAGTCCATATGCACTCTCTCTTGCCCCATTCCCCACAGGCACAGAAGTAAAAATTTCAGAGACTCACAGCTGAACAGATGGGGCGGAAGGACATGAGGCGCTCAGTGTGGTAGGCATTACCCCCGCTCCAGGCGTCCCAGTGAGGGTATTCTCCTCTCTCCAGGATAAACTGTTGCCCACAGAAGCTGGTATGCTCATAACCAATCCAGCTGCCAAAGACAATTAGTGGCGTTTGCTCCTCGTGTTCAGAGTTCTACGTGGCCGCGGGGGAGAAGCATTTTTGCTTTAGGTGTTCATAGTGGGATAAAATATCAAGCCAATTCTAACCAAGCCATACAAAAGAATACATTTATCACACATACTAGTAAGGTGGGACATGAGCTGGCAGCCGCACTAAGCAGGTTTATAAATGTGGCGTTTATTTTGGGATCATCCACTGAAAGGGTCTACTTCACTAGCCTGAGTAATGTGTATTAGCAAAGTCAGTCTGAAGGTATATTTCCTTTCTCTCCTAGTTGCCTTGTTCTCTACTTGGGGCTCCAGGTTCAGGATAACGTGACTGACTATGGCTTTGGCTCCAGCTAAACCTATTGGCTTCTTCCTAAGGAGGCAAAGGGTTGAATAGGCAACTGATGGATTACAGTCTCTTGTTTCCTTGTCACTTTGTGGGTTCTTGCTCCTGCTGTTGCATACCTATACCTTATTTATAAGACCGCTCAGATCATATTTTCACAACCAGGCTTCAGTTACTGACAATACCTTAAAGTATTATTCCTTTTAAGAAGTTAAAAAGCTCAATTTTGGTAGTGAGCAACTGCCTAGGCTAGTGGTCGGCAAACTCGGTCAACAGAGCCAAATATCAACAGTACAACGTTTGAAATTTCTTTTGAGAGCCAAAAACCAACTTCTACACATGGGCCACCAAGTTTCAATCACACTGTACGTTTCAATCGCACAGATTATTTTGTGGAAGAGTCACACTCAAGGGGCCAAAGAGCTGCATGTGGCTTGTGAGCCTCAGTTTGCCAACCGCTGGCCAAGGCCAAATGAGAGTCCTTTCCTTAGGTTTTCAAGCTGATGATAAAGCCTCAGCTATCCTGCCAAGAGTCAGAAGACAAAACAAGGTCTTCCTCACTGAAGAGATTAACCATCAACCAGAATCCCCTGGACAGCTAAATATAAACCAACACGACTCTCTAGTGCTGTGGTTGAGTTCCTTTTTACACAGAGATATTGGTGATGTCTGCTCTTTCTCTGAGCCATAGAGGAGGGGAGTTGGTTGTAAAGAGGCTGCAACTTGGCTGTTTTCTCTATTTTCTGCAGGCAAGAAAAACTCAAGGGTCCTGGGGCTGTTGTAAAGGAATCCTAGGTAGCAGCCTATGGGGTCCAGAAGCATAGATCTGATTATTGTCACTGCCCCAACCCAGGATATCTCTTTCTTTCTCTCTTCTTTTCTCTCTCTCTTTCTCTCTCTCTCTCTCTCTCTCTCTCTCTCTCTCCTTCCTTCCTTCCTTCCTTCCTTCCTTCCTTCCTTCCTTCCTTCCTTCCTTCTTTCTTTCTTTCTTTCTTTCTTTCTTTCTTTCTTTCTTTCTTTCTTTCTTTCTGTTTTGTTAATCCTCACTCAACGATATCTTTTCACTAATTTTTAGAGAGATTTGAAGGGAGAGGGAGAGACAGAGAGAGAAACATTGATGTGCGAGAGACATATCGATGGTTGCCTTCCGCGTGCACTCCCCACCAGGGATGGAGCCTGCCACCCAGGTATGTGCCTTTGACTGGAACAAACCCTCCCTTCAGTCCATAGGCTGACGCTCAATCCACTGAGCCAAACCAGCTAGGGCTATATATTTCTTTAATACCCCACAAATCTAATACCAAGCCACTAAAACCTCATTAAATTACACATGTAGAGTCTGGGGAACATTTTCCTCCCCAATTCCCACCTTTATGGCCCCAAGTCTTAGGGGACTGGCAGTAAGGGGCCTGAGGTTCTGCTGAGGTCCATACTCACGCGCCAAATTCCACCTTGAGAGATCGGATATTATCAAAACTGCGCTCAGAGACATTTGGGCAGGAGCTGGTGCATTCCATTCTCTTGCCCTGGAAGTTCTCCTGGTCATAGATGGTAATCTGAAATGAGATTGAATGGAAAAGAGAGAATGTGATACATCAGGAAAAACAGAGTCCCTGGTCAACGGTGTAGCTTATGTGTGACCCTGTGTCTTCTATCACTAGCCTTAGCCCAGGATGCCTGATGAGGTCTCTATCACTATAGACAGATAGGAAGATGTTTGAATTAATGCCACTAGTTGGTGGTGTTCACATGCCCAGGATAAGGATAAGGTGTGGGGGATTGGTTTTTGATAGGAATTGGGGGGGAGGGGTCCCTCAGCCCAGCCTGCACCCTCTTGCAGTCTGGGAGTGTTCGGGGGATGTCCAACTGGTGGCTTAAGCCGGCAGTCAGGCATCCATAGCACTGCCGCGGATGCGGGAAAGGCTCCCACCACCGCCACTGTGCTTGCCAGATGTGAACCCAGCTTCTGGCTGAGCAGCACTCCCCCTTTGGGAGTGCACTGACCACCACGGGGCAGCTCCTGCGTTGAGCATCTGCCCCCTGGTGGTCAGTGCATGTCATAGCGACTGGTCATTCCACTGTTTGCATGTTAGCCTTTTATTGAATAGGATGGTCTCTTAGGAACAATAGTTGGCCCAGTAGACAGATCAAGGACTCAAGGATTCTTATTCACTATGCTTCCTGCATAATTGTGGCTTAGGGGCCAGGATTCTGGGAGGTCCAGAGGCTCCCTGGGGATTATTACTTAGGTTCTCCAGCCAAACATGCTATAGAAACCTAAGGTATAGAGAAAGAGTTGTAATGAACCCTTTCCATGCCTTGTATGAGAATTCTTAAATCTGGCTAGAGGACTAACTCCCAAAGCTGTGAACTGGCCTTCAAGTTGATCCAATGAAGAGGGTAGAGGGTCAGACTGAGAATCAGCCGCTTCAGGTAATAGTTACAACCAAGTTCAGGCTGAGAGTCAGAAGACCTGGGTCCTATTACTTATTTTTGACCCGATGGCAAATCTCTCTTTTCCGGGCTCTCAGTTTCTCCATGGCATAATTTACTCTGGGCTGCTCAACTTTAAGATGATATTAGCGGCACAGAGAGGAGCTCAACTAGAAAACTAGATATTATCTCCCACCCATCATGGGCTTCCAGGGTCATCCTCCTGTCCAAATGGGACTTCCTAAAAGATCCTCCCTGAAAAAAACATCTGGACCTTGGATGGACCTTCCCCATGAACTTTGCCATGTGGTGGGGGAGGGCTTACCTTCCATGGCCCCACGGACCCTGGCATGGGATTGGTTTGAGCCATTTTGGCGGGTGGAAGGGTTCCTGGAAGACAGAACACACACCAGTGAAAGGCCTGTGGGATGGAGACGAGGTGCTGGAGCAGAGGGGAGAGTGAAGGAGGCTTGGAGTCCAGCAGGGAGAAGTTGGTTGGGCTTCTGGCTCTGCCTCTGGCTAGTGGAGTCTGTTGTCTTCCATCAGTAGAGCCTCCATGCAGAGTTATTGAAGGACCGGAAGCAATAATGCAGGTAAAGCATGGCACAGGCAGCGTGACCTCTTGATAAATGTAGCTCTTGTGCCCTAACTGGTTTGGCTCAGTGGATAGAGCATTGGCCTTCGGACTTAAGGGTCTTAGGTTCGATTCTGGCCAAGGGCGTGTACCTTGGTTGCTGGCACATCCTCAGTAGGGAATGTGCAGGAGACAGCTGATCGATGTTTCTACTCTCTGTCCCTCTCCCTTCCTCTCCGTGGGAGATCAATAAAATACTGTTTGTGTGTTTTTTTAAAGTGTAGCTCTTGTTTACTCGCCAGCCTCCAGGTAGCCCCTACAGGTGGCAGCATTGCCTCAGTCTCACACCCTAATGTAAACTTGGCAACCATCTAGTCCAATCCCTCATCTTACCAGTGTGTGGTCTCCCCTCACCTAGCTCTTCACGGCCCTCAAACTGACGGGCTGTGCATGGCCATGCTCCCATTCCCTCCTCCTTCTCTGCCTCTCACCCTGCCCAGCCCCTCAGAGAGACTTGGCTGCTTTCCCCGGCCTGCAGCGGCTTGCTTTCTTCCCTGATTTCTAGCACTCGTCACAGAGCTGATCTGTGTTCCCACTGACTATGTCCTGGAGAACATCTCAGGGCAGGGCCTGGGTCTCCTGAGAGAACGCTGCAGCACCGAGCGGAGGCCACGCTGGGGCATTGGGAGGTTGGGGGTGGGGGCACGGGTGCCGTTGAAAACAGCTTATTGAAGGAAAGTGGGGAAGCCAAGGGGACAATGATAGCTAACACCTAACAGTGGCTCGCTGCTCCAGACCCTGTCCTACAGCCTCTACAATCTACCTCATTAAAACATGCAATCTTCACAACCAGCCTGTGAGGTAAGTACTATCAGGATCCCCATTTTACAGATGAGGATACTGAGTCTCACAGAGGTTAGGTAGGCAGAAAAGATGGTAGGAAGAATAAAGAAGGAAAGGATAAGAGGAAGAAAAAGGGGAGGAAGGAAGGGAGGGAAAGAAGAAAGAAGACAGGCATCTGTGCGTCCAGGTTCTTGACTCAGAACAGCCATTCATGGCCCTTCCCTCTGTCTAGGATCTGGCCCAGGGACTGATGCATGCCGATGTTGTGGCATAGCTTCCCGTTCAGAACTTCTGAATAAGCATTTCCAAGCTCCTGCCCCCTGTACGTTCTCCCTATGCCCTGGGAGCATTTATCACAGCCCCATGCCCCCTCCCAGCGGTGATGGCTAGGGGAGTGATTTTCGCCTTATTAGTGACTCCTTTTGGGGGGGCCAGAGAAGGCTGCCTCCCTGCAGAGCTCCCACTCTTCTCCAGCCATCCTAGGAGGCTCTGGCCACATGAACACGGTCCCCTCCTGGGCACGTGTCTGCAGGAGGAAGGAAGGAAGGGCCAGAGCAGCCCTCTGGCCTTTACTCACCCAGCGCTCGCTGCACAGCCTGGGGCTCCATGTGGTGCCACCTGCTCCGGGGCCCTGCTCTTATAGCCCTGCGGGCGGGCGGCCTCTGCCCCGTCAGCACTCGCTTTCCCTCTGCTTTGTTCGCCCTGATCCCCAGAGCTTTGGTGGCTCAGCCTGCGGAGCAGGCATCCCTCAGGCCTTTGTTAAAACACAGGAACCAGAAATCCAGAGGCCCCGCTGCTGTGGGTGAGGCTGGCGGCGGTGGCTGCTGTGGTCTCCATCTCAAAGCAGCTGAGAGGTCAGTGCTTGTCCCCTGCCCTTCTCCAGACTCCTCCCGCCACCCCAGGCCCTTCCTAAGACCACGTGTCCTGTCCAACACATCAAAATGCACCTCACAAGGCGGCGTGGCTCCGTGGTTGAGCATCAGTCTATGAACCAGGAGGTCACAGTTCGATTCCCTGTAGGGCACATGCCCAGGTTGCAGGCTCCATCCCCAGTGGGGGTGCGATTCTCTCTCATCATTGATGTTTCTATCTCTCTCCCTCTCCCTTCTTCTCTGAAATCAATAAAAATATATGTTTTTTTTAAAAATGCACCTCACTTCCCAGTTATGAAATGCAGTTTTAGTCTTTATAGTTAAAAAATGTGAAGGATTATTTTAATTCTGAACTTTATTAAGAAAAAAAAATGTTCACTCTGTTCTTGGAAATCTTTTGTATACTATATATTTATATATAAATACGTAAGAGTTACTAGTAAATTCAGTTATGGTTGACTAGTAGACATGCCTACTGTAGCTATTTTATTAAACATTCATTTCAGTTTTGCAATCTTCTTTTAAAAATTTGGAGCCTATACATCTTTTTAGGTTTTTTATATTTTTTTTATTATTTTTTTTTAATATATTTTTATTGATTTTGTACAGAGAGGAAGGGAAAGAGATAGAGAGTTAGAAACATCGATGAGAGAGAGTCATCGATCAGCTGCCTCTTGCACACCCCCTACTGGGGATATGCCCGCAACCAAGGTACATGCCCTTGACCGGAATCGAACCCGGGACCCTTCAGTCCCCAAGCCGACGCTCTATCCATTGAGCCAAACCGGTCTTGGCATCTTTTTAGGTTTTTTAAAAAGATATATTTTGTTGATTTTTTTACAGAGAGGAAGGGAAAGGGAGAGAGAGTTAGAAACATCGATGAGAGAGAAACATCCATTAGCTGCCTCCTGCACACACCCCACTGGGTATATGTGCCCGCAACCCAGGTACATGCCCTTGACTGGAATCGAACCTGGGACCTTTCAGTCCGCAGGCCTCTATTCACTGAGCCAAACCAGTTAGGGCATCTTTTTAGGTTTTTAATATACTGGTTTAGGCCCTTGGCAGTCTCACAGGCCCAAGGTACTATAATAAATACCCTAATGGGTAGAAAGATTTCGCTCAGGAAGGTCAGCACAATTGAGGAGGGTAATGTAGGGCATTCACGGGCTTCCCCAGGAGCCCTGACGGGGAGACGTATTGTTTAAGCATCTCAGCTACTGTGAGAAGTAGGGGTGGAGTGGAGTGGAGTGGAGCCCAGCAGATGTAGGTTCAAATCCCAGCTCCTGTCTGGGTGACTCCGGGCAAGTCACTCAGCCTCTCTCAACTCCAAAAAAGAAGATGCTATGTGCCCGATACATTGTTGGTTTATTACTTATTACCCTGCCCTCTTCCTGGTGACAGATACTGTAGAAAACCGGTTTGGAGAGAAGAAACCCTTCCCAGCATAGTTCTCGTAATCCCTCTGCCAGCACGTCAGCCTGTGACTCAAGGTTCAGCAGAGTCCCCTGTTCTCAGAACCAAAACTCGGGGGGCAAGTTCTGGTAGGTTCACAAGCGTTTGCAGATTTGAGCAGAATATTCCAAGGGGACAGGCCTGGTGCTAAGCACGATGCACTGCGCCAGGATGTCTTTGCTGCTAAATGAGTTGGTGATGAATGGATCAGTGGCTGGCCAGGGGCAGAGTCGCATTCAGGGGCGATCACAGCCAGAACCCCAGTCTCTGGCCGGCTGGGGGCTGCACAGGGCTGAAGGCATCAGGGTCCATGGCTGGTGGTTCTTCCTCACCTTTTCTTCTCTTCCTCCACAGAATTGGGGTCTTCGAGAAACACTTGTTTGGTCATTCTTTCATTCTCTAAACCTGGACTGGCGTAGGCACTCCCGCAATGTGCTCTCAGGAACTCTGTACTCCTCCCATTACTGCGTTGATCGTGCTGCAGAAATTCCTTAAGAAGCTAGAAATATTGGTCCCAAGGAGGGGAACTGAGGCACTTGGGGCACAGGGATAGAACAGAGCTCTTCACTACGTATCTTTCTGTACTTTATGAGTTTTGAACAATGTGAACGTATTTTCTAGCAAAAACGATTAAAGGTATTCTTGAAAATAAAGAAAATGATTGCTCAGTTCCTGCTTCTTTCACGAGACTTCAAGCAGGGGCTTCATCTGTCTTGTTCATCAACATCTGCGGCTCTGGGCATGACCCCTAGCTCAATTAAACCTTACCTGAGGATACGTTTTTATTAATTTTAGAGAGAAAGGAAGGAAAGGAGGGAGGGAGAGAGGGAGAGAGATGAGAGAGAAACATCGATCGGTTGCCTCCTGGATGTGCCCAGATAAGGGATTGAACCTGCAACCTAAGTATGTGCCCTGAGCAGGAATTAAACCTGCCTTGGTGCACGAGATGACACTCCAATCAACTGAGCCACCCAACCTGGACAATCAGTACTTGAATAAATGAATCCTATGGTGGGTTTTGTGACTCTATAGACACAGAGGTAACCATGACATGGTCACACTGTTAAAAAATAAATATATTTTTTATTTATTTCAGAGAGGAAGTGGGAGGGAGAGAGAGAGAAATATCAATGAAGAGAGAGAATCATTGACTGGTTGCCTCCTGCACGTCTATCATTGGGATCGATTCCGCAGCCCAGGCATGTGCCCTGACTAGGAATTGAACCCTGACCTCCTAGTTCATAGGTCAACGATCAATCACTGAGCCACTGTGGCTGGGCCCTGGCCACACCGACTTGCTTGTGTTGTGTTTGTGCTTCAATATTTTAATTTGGGAGCTTTATTTTATTTTATTTTTTAAAATATATTTTATTGATTTTTTTACAGAGAGGAAGTGAGAGGGCTAGAGAGTTAGAAACATCAATCAGCTGCGTCCTGCTGGGGATGTGCCTGCAAACAAGGTACATGGCCTTGACCGGAATCAAACATGGGGCCCTTCAGTTCACAGGCAGACACTCTATCCACTGGGCCAAACCGGCTAGGGCTAATTTGGGAGCTTTACACCCTACTGAAGAGTTAGTACAGTGAAGACTGTTTAAGCCAACAGAACAATGGAGCTTTTTAATGTTTGATTGAAAAGGCCAAACACACATGCACAAAACTATTGTGTGTGTGTATGGGGAGGGCAGGGGGTTGGAGTTACTGTGCAAACGATTTGCCAATATCCATCAAACATTGCTGAAGTCATCCACAGCCCCAGCCTGTCTTCCCTCCACTTTCCTCAATTACCTTAGGTGCGTGGAGGATGGGAAAGGATGACCAGACCTTCCGTGCTAACCATGATGCTTTTCAAATATTATCTCAATATGGTTTTAAACCAAGATCTAGAGCACATGTGTCAAACACAAGGCCCGCGGGCCAAATCCAGCCCGCCAGGCCTTGCAATGTGGCCCGCACCGTGCTGTCATCACTGCACTCCGCTGTCAGTTTATGACATTGTCAGTTTATGACTGTTCAGTAAACCATTCGGCCCGCTATTTAGGCTGGATTTTAGATTTTGGCCCCTTCTCTGATTGAGTTCGACACCCCTAATCTAGAGGATCCCCCCTCTGACATTGCCTGGAACTGTTGCCTCACCTGCTCATGCTGGTTACCTCCAGCCCCGCTTCCTACCATCTCTTCCCAGGAAGGTCAGGTCACAGCCACCCCCGGGGTGGGAATGAAGAGAGCCACCATCTTGTAATCCCTTCTCCCCAGCTGGGTTTGCATCTCCCCTGTGTATCCATAATAACAGTGACTACAGCTCACTGAACATTGACTATGAACCGGAAGGTGCCTCTCTTATCTTCACAACCACTCCACAAAGTAGGTCATTATCACACCCATTTTATGGATGAGTAAATTGAGGTTCTGAGGGGCCACGTTCTGGGCCAGGAAACCCAGTGGGGACTTGAATGCATGTACATGTGACTCAAAGTCCATATTCTTTCCTCTGGGCAACCCTGTCCCTCTGACATAAAGGAGGATGATAATACCTACCTGACCCACTGACATCAGGTGAAGGGAGAGGAAGGCACCTAGGGCAGCATGAGGTGCTCGAGAAGAGCTCAGGAAATGGTAACTACATTAGCAATTGTCCAAATCAGATCTCTTCTTCCAGGGTTTCATAGACACAAGTGGGAGCAAGCAGCAAGAAACGTCAGAAAAATGATCAGATTGAAAAGTGTTTTCTTTGAATTCGGAAAAGACCGCATTCGTTCCGTTTTTCTTTGTTTCCAGTATTTTTCTTCATTGTTAGCAATGCATTCTGTCTGGGTAATTCTCCAAAGCGCACCGGGGACGTGGAGCTTTGAACCCTGTTCTCAGTGTGCGCACTCACAGGGCGGGCAGCTGGGTGTCCACTGGGATGGGCCGTTAGACTTGGAGATGAACGGGATGACTTTTGAAATGTAACACGATCGGTTTGAACCTTGGGCTCCTCGACCCTAGGGCTCCCTGTGAAGCCTGGTGGATCTTCAGAGGCCTGGTGAAGCTATGGATGGACGGGATGCCCTGGCCTTGCCCCTGGGCCCAGGGAGCCTGGCAGGATGAGGCTCCGAGTGGGAGGTGAGGTCATGGGGCCAGGACAGCCGCTGGCCTCAGCACTTTGTGGCATAAAGAGGCTGGCTGGGCGGCTGAGCAGCACTTCTGTTGTTTGGGGATAAGCAGGGTGGGTACAAAGCAAAGGGCCTTGTCAGCATTCAGCCGCACCGCCCTCCCCCCGGAGGGGCTGCTTCTGGGGGACCTTTATGGCCCTGTCCCTTGCTTCCCTTTTAAACAAGCAGGAGAACCAGGGTTGGGTTCCTGACAAGGTACAAGCATCGGGAGAGAACTTGGGAGGCACGCTGCGCCCCGGTTCTCTCTGATCACCCACTCCTCTGCCTCCAGCCGCAGGCGGTGCCCGCCTGCTGGGGGCGCTGTGTGCTAAGAGACCAGCCTCCCCCGTTCCTCTGAGTGTAACTGGCCTGAGGGCATTTCAATGCAGTTCAGTCTTCAGGGGGTGAGAAGGGGGGGGTCTCACACACCTCCTCTGAGACGCCTGCCTCCTGGCTGGGGCAGGACTCGCATTGGTTTCTGATATCTACCACTTGCATGTCTCAGCCAAAAGTCCATGTTCTCGCCCTGTTACATACGTGTATTACTTCACGGCTGCCTTCCTGGTGCTCGCCCACCCATCCACCCTTTACTCCCAGCGGGAGACCTCATATCCTGTTTCATCAGGCACGGGTTTCCGCAACTTCCTGCCCCTGGAACCTGCGGTACCTGCGGCGCCATCTGTTTCCACACCACCTCCCCTCCTCCCCTCCCGGCTCCGCTGTCCACCGCTTCCTGTCCTGGCTAACGCCATATGCTGCCACCCTCCTAGGGACTTCCTAACCAACCAGCCCCCTCTTGTCTATAGCACTTAAAAAGGTTACCTCCCTATTTTATTAGAAAAGTATGTATAACTTATGAAGAACTCATAGATTCATAAAATATGTATAATCAATTTTTTTATTTTTATTGTTGTTTAATGGTTGCTACTCTATGAGATGTATGCCCTTCCCACCTTCTGTCATGTAGAATATACTTTAGTTTGCATATATAAACGTACACCTATATCATTTATTTTAAAAGGTCATTTGTTATTAGTTTACTTACCTTTATTTTATTTATTTATTTATTTATTTTTATTATTTTTATTTTTTTTACAAACCCAGCAGCCCTGCTACCTAGAGGTTACCGTGTTTAACTCTTTGAGCTCTGTTTTCTGCTTTTCGTTGATTTCAGACATTATGTGCTGATTCCCTATCTCTGCAAACAGGATTCCAGCTCTTTCCTTCCCTACCCTCCTGTAGGTATATTACAACTTTTGCCTAAACCCATACTGAACCTGCTTCTGTGACTTTGTAAATATTGTTTACTACTACATATCGTAACATTTCCTTTCTTGAACCACATTTTGCTTTTCCCGGAGTTAAAAATTGCCTTTTTTTTTTTTCTTTCTATAAGTTCAGTTTTCCAGCACCTTCATTAAATACCTCCGAAGACCGTATTCTACATGTTCATCCCTATCACATCAGCTATCGGCTCTGTCTTTCCCCCGCAGACTTCCCTCAGAAAGCCTGCTCTGCTCTGGGCGGAAGAACTTTCTCTCTAAGCGACTGCATCCGTGCTTCCCGGCACCTTCTCTTGCTGACATCCTAGGAATGCCCTTTGCTGTGTTTAGTTGATTCTGTCTCTCTCTTTCATGGTTTCGGTAAAGCACATTCTGTAATAGTATCCTGGAAATTACACATGGAAATACATTTTTTTAAAGGTCAAACTGTGTAAAAATGTATTTTTGTGCAGTCGCATCTGATAGAAGGTGTGGCTGGGTCTAGAGTACCAGATCCCTACAAATTAGGAAGGCCTCTCTCCTTTGTCTTCTCTGTGCAACGTTGCTGCTGAGAAGGGCAATGCCGTTTTGATTCCTGGTCTTTTGTTTGAGACATTTTTTTCTTTCTAGAAGTTTTTTTTTTTAAATCTTTTATATATATATATATATATATATATATATATATATATATATATATATATATATATATATATATATATCTCCAGTGATCTGAGTTTCCTGAAGCTGTGCCTTGGTGAAAATCTTTTTTTCCTTTATTTCCCTGGGCATTTGATTCACTCTTTCGACCTCAGGAAAGGTATGTTCTCCGGTTCTTGGAAACGTTCCTGCTATTTCTTTGACCCCTTTCTCACCTCAGTTTAATGTGTCTTTTATTGATTGGAGGTTGGACCTCCTGAATGGATACTCTAGGGCAGTGGTTCTCAACCTTTCTAATGCCACAACCCTTTAATATAGTTCCTCATGTTGTGGTGACCCCCAACCATAAAATTACTTTTGTTGTTACTGCATAACTGTAATTTTGCCACTGTTAATGAATTGTAATGTAAACATCTGTGTTTTCCGATGGTCTTAGGCTCTACAGCAGCGGTTCTCAACCTGTGGGTCACCTAAGACCATCGGAAAACACAGATATTTACAGAATTAATTTTCATAACAGTAGCAAAATTACAGTTATGAAATAGCAATGAAAATAATTTTATGGCTGGGGGTCACCACAACACGAGGAACTGTATGAAAGGGTCTTGGCATTAGAAAGGTTGAGAACCACTGCCCTAGTGTTCTTCAGTCAAATGCTCTACCACTGAGCTCTACCCCCTCTGCTGATACTCTAGTGTTCTTATGTTTGTATTCTATTTTTATGTCTCTTTGTCTTTTTGTTCTGACATTTAAGAGATTTCCTTGGGTTTAGCTTTTTAATTCTATATTAGTGCCCTATTGCTGCTGGAGCAAATTACCGCAACGTACTGGCTTACCTACCACAAATTTATGATCTGACGGTTCCTGAGGCAGGACTGCATTCCCTCCGGAGGCTCCAGGGACTGTGTGCTTCTGTGCCTTCTCAGCTTGCAGAGACTGTCTGCATTTTTTGGCGCCTGTCCCCAGCCTCCAGATTCAAAGATAGCAGTTAAGCATCTTCAGATCACCCTCTCTCTCTCTCTGATTCCTATCCTCCTGCCTGCTTCTCTCATGAGGACCTTTATGATTATACACCTAGATAATCCAGCATAATCGCCCCATCTCAAATCCCCTAGTCATGTCTACCAAGTCCCTTGCCATGTCAGATCATCTCCACAGGTTCTGGGAAGTAGAACGTGGACGCCTTCGGAGGGCCAGTATTCTATCTACCACAAACTCTTTTGCCAAATTTGTTATTTAAACAATCACATTTTTAATATTCAAGAGCCCATTTTTGCCCCGCTGGTGTGGCTGCTCAGTGGTTGGGCTTTGATATATGAATCAGGAGGTCATGGTTCAATTCCCAGTCAGGGTACATGCCAGGTTGTGGGCTCGATCCCCAGTTTGGGGTGTGCAGGAGGCAGCCAGTCAATGACTCCCTCTCATCACTGATGTTTCTCTCCCTCTCCCTCTCCCTCTCCCTTCCTCTATGAAATCAATAAAAATATATTTTTAAAAACCACAAAAAAGTCAGATTAGTTTTAGATTTACAGAAATATTGTGAAGATAATATAGAGTTCTATATACCTCACACCTAGTTTTCCTATTATTAATATTTTACATTAAATTAGTTTACAATTAATGAATCAATATTAGTACATTATTATTGATAAAAGTCTATGCTTTATATAGCCTCAGTTTTCTCCTAGTGTCCTTTTTCTGTTCCAAGATTCCAGCACGAATACCATATTCCATTTAGTTTACGTTTCTCCTTAGGTAATATTTGTTTGAGACAGTTTCTCAGACATTCCTTGGTTTTTGATGACCTTGATGGTTTTGAGGAGACAGGTCAGGTATTTATGTAGAATGCCCCTCAATATGGATTTAACTGATGTTTTCCTCATGAGACTTGGGTAATGTCTTTTGGGAAGGAGATCCCCAGAGGCAAAGGGCCATTTTCACGTCGTGTCAAGGGTTACATACTATCAGATAGCTTATGGCTCTTTAGATATTCATCCTGAGCACCTGGCTGAAGGTGGTGTTTGTCAGATATCTCCACTTGAAAAGTTACTTCCCTCCCCTTCCTTTCCTTACTGTAATCTTTGGAAGGAAGTCACGGCACCAAGCCCAGTGGTGAGCTATGCTTCATCTCCTTAGGCAGTGAATGGCTCCCGTTCACTTTTTGTCTTAAAGACCTGATTATAAGTTATTGTATATATGTCTGCTGGTTTCACCAATGATGAAATTTGTATTTCTGATTTTTGGTTTTCAGGTTATGTTTTTGGTTTTCAGGTTATATGATATTTTTAAACTATCATCTGAGGATATTTTTTTCCATTGATCTTGAGAGAGAGAAATGAAGGGAGACAAAAAGAGAGAGAGGGAGAAAGGGGGGAGAGAGAGAGAGAGAGAGAGAGAGAGAGAGAGAGAAAGGGAGAAAGAGGTGTGAAAGAGACACATTGACTGGCTGCCCCTGGCAGTCTCCCTGACCAGGATCAGGATCCAACCTGCAACCAAGGTATGTACCCTTGATCGGGAATTGAACCAGTGACCCTTCCATCTGAGGGCCAACTTTCTAACCACTGAGAAAAACCGGCCGGGGCTGTTCCTGTAATTTTTAACCTTACTCCTACTGACTTTTCCTTCTGCCCATGAGCCTGCACTGCTCCTCCACAATCTTCTCAGTCTGTTCCTTTTCCTCTTCCTGCTCCTTCCCCGCCAGTCTTCCCGGGGGTATGTCCTTGACTGCTTTTCTCTTCTCATTCTATTCTCTCCTTAGGTAATCTCACCTACTCCTAAGACTTCAACAGCCACTTGATGCTGATGGCTCCTAAATCCATACTTCAGGTTCAGGCATCTGTCTTTGTATTCATTCCCTAGATCTATTGTACAAATTACCACAAAACTGACTTAAAACAGCAAAAATGTATGCTCATTAGGCCGGAAGTCCTTATCCTGGTGTCAGCAGGGTTGATTCCTTCCGAAGGCTCTAAGGCAGAAACCGTCCCATGCCTGTTTCTTAGCTTCTGCTACTTGTCAGCCGTTCTTGCACTCCTTGGCTGGTAGACGCACCACTGCAGTCTCTGCCTCTGTCTTCACTGGAGTTCTCCTCCATGTGTGTCTGTGTCTTCACCTGGCCTTCTCTGATAAGAATACCACTCACTGTAATTCGGTGTGACCTCACCGTAATTTACCTCACTTCCTCTGCAATGACCCTATTTCCAAATAAGATCACATGCTAAGGTTCCAGGTGGACATGAATTTTGGGGAGACACTATTCACTATTCAACTATAGTTAGATGGCTTCCAAAGATTCCCCAACAGAGCCAAGCTGTGCAGGTTCCCTCCTCTGTCACTTCTACCCTCAACTTGACCTTTCTCTGATTTTTCCTGTCTCAGAAATTGCACCATCGTACATCTGGTTATCCACGCCAGAAATCTGGGAATCAATCTCGAGTCCTCTCTCTTTCTCACCGTCCTGTCCGACCTTTGACTGAATCTTGCTAATGCTGCCTCCCTAATAAGTTCTACATGTGCACACATCTCCACCTCGTTGTTATCAGTTATCATAAGCATGTCTACCAGTACTAGGAAACCTCATGTAAGCTGGCTGAGACAATAAGAAAATTATTTGGTTCACGTATCAGACAATAATGCAGTAAGGTAAGCTTCAGGCTTAGTTGGTTCAGTGGCGTTTCAATGAGCTGGGTTTTTTCCTGTCTCTATTCTACTGACTTCGGTACTGGCTTCATGTTAAGCCTGGTTGCTTTCATGATTGTTGGATGTTTTCCAGTAGCAACTGGGGCTGTGTGATTCATCGTTCACATCTATCAGGAGTGAAAGAGAGAGCGTGGCTTCCTGTGGCTTTCTAAAGAACAAGAAAGAACTTTCCCAGTAGCCTCCAATAGCCAAACTTTATGCCTTGCTGGCCAGATCTAACAGGAGCTAACATTTTGTCATATTAGCTTCAAATATTAAAAACACACACACACACACACACACACACATACAAAAACACAACCTTGCAGATAAAATGGAAGATTCCTTTGTGCTTCCTGCTAGTTTTATTCCCCTCTCCTGCTCCTCAGAAGCAGCCACTATCATGAAGTTGGTATATAAGCTTCCCATCTATGTTTGCATAGTTTACTACATACTTATATAAACATGTGGATAGTCTCTTTGTAAAAAAGTACATAAATAATCTACATGGAAATTGTATAAATGTATGTGTACATGACATATAAATTTTGTAACTTACTTTCTTCCTTCAACATTATATTTTTGAAATATTTCCATGTTGCTACATGTAGATTATGTTCACTTGTTTTGTGAATATAGAATATAGAATATGCTACAATTTGTAATCTTTTTTAAAAAATTTTCCCTTTTATTTATTTATTTAAATATATTTTATTGATTTTTTTACCGAGAGGAAAGGAAAGGGATAGAGAGTTAAAAACATCAGTGACAGAGGCACACCAATCAGCTGCCTCCTGCATACCTCCTACTGAGGATGTGCCTGCAACCAAGGTACAGGCCCTTAACTGTAATTGAACCTGGGACCTTTCAGTCCACAGGCTGATGCTCTATCCACTGGGCCAAACCAGTTAGGGCTCTTTTTCTTTTATTGATTTCAGAGGGGAAGGGAGAAGAAGAGAGAAACAACAATAATGAGAGAGAATCATTGATCAGCTGCCTCTTGATGCCTCACCCTGGAGATTAAGCCCGCAACCTGGGCATGTGCCCTGACTGGGAATTAACCATGATCTACTGATTCATAGATCAACCACTGAGCCATGCTGGCCAGCTACAATTTATGATCTTTATGTCTTCTCTTTATCATTATTTTCTGTGATTTTTCTCCTTTCACTTCTGACTAAATTTTTAAAATATATATTTTATTGATTTTTATACAGAGAGGAAGGGAGAGAGATAGAGAGTTAGAAACATCGATGAGAGAGAGTCATTGATCAGCTGCCTCTTGCACTCCCCCTACTGGGGATATGCCCGCAACCAAGGTACATGCCCTTGACCGGAATCGAACCCGGGACCCTTCAGTCCCCAAGCCGACGCTCTATCCATTGAGCCAAACCGGTCCCGGCCTGACTAAATTTTTAAATTATCATCCCCCCCCTTACTAGTTTGAAAAATATACATTCTATTTCTAGTATTTTAAGAATTACACTTTAATCTTAAATTATCTGTTTCTCAATCCTTCCCAGTAAGATAAAGATCTTAATTCTGAACATTCATTCTCATCTTCTACATTGCTGTTTGATTCCTTATTATTTTATTTTACATTTTTAGTAATCAATATTTATTTAGATTTACTAATTTATTTATTTATGATTCCTTCTTGCATTTCACTCCTTCCTTCTGGATTTATCTTCCTTGTTACTAAAGTAATCCTTAAATAGTTCTTTCAGCAAATTTCTATAAGTAATAAACTTTCTAAATCTTTGTATGCCTTACATACCCTTACTTTTGTATGTAAGTATAGCTAGAAATAAAATTCTTGATTGACAGTTATTTCTCTCAACACTTTGATAATACTATGTTATTGTCTTCTGTGGAAACTTTATCAATAATGAGAAATCCATTATTCTGATTATTGTTCCTATATAGGTAGTCTGTTCTTTTTAGTAGCCCTTAAGATTTTCTACTTATCTTTGATGCTCTGCAATGTCACAGGATATGTTAAGCACGGACTTCGCTTTTTAAATTCTATTCAGGCCATGTACTTCATTAGTTGGCAAACACATATTTTTCTTTAGTTCAGGAACTTCTTCACCACTACCTGTTTTTGTACTGCCTCTCTTTTCCACTATTGTTATTTTTACCCCTCTGAACTTCTATTTGGAGCTTCTCATTCTATGTATCATGTCTTTTATTCTCTCTTATTTCTATCTTCTTATCTATCACATTTTAAATTATTTTCTCATATTTGTCTTCCACTTAATGAATTCACTCTATAGCAGGATCTAGTTAATTGTTTAATCAATGCATTAAATTCTGTTTTAAAAATCCAAGTGTCTACAAGTTTTTAATTTCTAGAATTTCTATTTGATTGCTTTACAAACCTATCTTCCCTCCCATATTATCTCACTTATCATATAGGTTCTATTCCTTCCTTTATGTTTGAACACTTTAAACATATTTATCTTAAGTTTGTTTTTACATTTAATGAATTGAAACATTTTTTCATACTGTCCTTTTATCTGTAAATCTTGGGTTATAAGTTTTCAAATTCATTGCGTCTGCCATCTCTCTCTATCACAAACTTTGCTTCTTTGTTTCTTCAGGAGGCAGGGTCTTGCTCATTTTCCAGGTTTTGGAGGAATTCTTATAGGGGCTTTTGTGTTTCTCTATGCTAGTACTCTATGAATTTCACTACTTCCAGACAATTTTTGCTAATTTCTTGGACTAAGGTTCTCAAACAGCAAGTCTAGCACTCTGATTAGCATAGTGTTAGAGTTCTGATTTTCCCACCCACAGACTCCAGGCAGACACTGAGCTCTCTAGCTCTGCCCCATAGCCTAATGGTGCAGCTTTTCTAGAACCTGTTTTATCTACAAGGCAGCCTATTTGTTCTTGGCTTGGAGCAGGAAATCTGGTCCGAGATCATTGGCCTGCGGTCACATCTCCCATCCCCAGAGGGGCATTAAATTCCTGATTCTGATACCCTGAAGGACTCTGGGCTTCCGTTTGTGATAAACGAGGTCTGAGTGTGTTCTGTGACTCATCATGAGGGACCTATCAGGAGTTTTAAAAAAATCTTTTTATTGGAATCTTACGTACTTGTCGGAAAGTGCACAGATCACGAGTGAATGGTCTTACACGTTTTTATAAGGGCATGTGCTTGTATAACTGCCACATGGATTGCCATACAGAACGTACCGGCAGCCCCTGCAGGAGCTTCCTCACAGCCTCGACTATCCCAGTGTCTAGCAGCATTAGACTCATTTTACCATATTGTGCTTTACATGGAATCATGTGGTACGGTATGTATTTTTTTTAAAAAAAATATATATATTATTGATTTTCTACAGAGAGGAAGGGAGAGGGATAGAGAGCTAGAAACATTGATCAGCTTCCTCCTGCACCCCCCTCCCCACCTGGGACGTGCCTGCAACAAAAATACATGCCCTTGACGGGAATCAAACCTGGGACCCTCCAGTCCGCAGACGGACGCTCTATCCATGGAGCAAAACCAGTTTCAGCAGCATGTATTCTTCAGCGCCTGGCTTCTTTCTTTCATCATTTTGTTTGCGAGATTTTCCCAGGTCACTGTGTGTGTGTGTGTGTGTGTAGTTCGTTCATTCTCATTTCTCATTGCGGCATGGCCTTCTATTCTTTGATAATACCATAGACGTTTACTTCATTCTTGTGTTGATAGGCACTCAGGTAGTTCCCACTTTGGAGCTATTAAAAATAGTATCGTTACAAACTTATATATGCTTTTGGTTATGCTAGGTAGGCATTTTGAGGAGATAAACCCAGGGGAGGACCTGCGAGGTCCTCCGTACGCTCAGTGTTAGCAGACATTGTCAAACCATTTTCCAAAGCAGTCCTAGTTTACGTCCCCCGCCCCCCCCAGCGGCGTGGAGCCCTTTGCATGTCCATGGACATCTATCAGAGGATCCAGAGCAGTGCTTGCCCCTCAGCCTCATGAGCTTGAGAATTATTACTGTTCTTGTTCAAGGAGAATAAATCAAGATGGAGGCCATGTCTCTTGATTTGTGTCTTCTATACTTCATGATGCATAACAACCAAGTATTTAAACATCACTGAAGTGTTTTGAAGCTTTTACCATGTGCCAGGTGCTGTCCTAAGAGGCCATGCCACCCTCACTACAGCCTCTGAGGCGGGTGTGATTCTTGTTTCAGGTGAGGCAGCTGCAACCCAGGCAGAGGGAGTAACTGGCCCGGCCCCACAGGCTGAGGCAGCAGCCTGACTCGGAAGCCTGGCTCTTCACGCCGCCCTGCAAATACGCTCCTGGATCCCCGTTCCAGAGGGTATGCTCAGCCTTTGTCAAAAACCTCTTTTGCAGCCTTCCTAAAGACCTAAAAGACACAGCCACAGATTGCTGGGAATGCCTGCCTGGACCAGCTGACATGTGTGCCTTTGTATGATGGATAAAAACAAGTGAGCAGCCTCCTTGAAGAAGTCGCTCCCAAAAGCCCAGTCTCTGTTGGGTGTGCCCGGACACACTGGCTCAGTGCTGGCACTTAGTGGCGTCTCAGTGGCATTGGCTGAGCAGAATTAAAGAAAAATTCACATTTGTGCTGTTGACCGGGGGATGTTTGGAGCAGCAGCTCCTGGCCTCTCATCTCAGACCACCAGGGGGCACACGTCGGTCCCTAGAGCACCCTGATTCCCAGGCTCCCAAAGCCAGTTCTGTGGGGACAGTTCTGTGGGTCCCACAGGGGAGAGAGGGGCTCTGCTGGAAAATTCTGTCTTTAGAAAAATGATACAAGAGCACCGGGATTTTTAGGGTGTGGCCTAAGAACAACCAAATCAACCAAATTATAATCTCTTCGAGTTCGTGGTTAAAATGAAGGCTCCAGCCCTAACTGGTTTGGCTCAGTGGATAGAGCCTTGACCTGTGGACTGAAGGATCCCAGGTTCAATCCCGGTCATTGGCATGTACCTTGGTTGCGGGCACATCCCCAGTAGAAAGTGTGCAGGAGGCAGCTGGTCGATGTTTCTAATTCTCTATCCCTTTCCCTTTCTTTCTTTAAAAAAAATCAATCAAATATATTAAAAAAAAAAAAAAAAAAAAAAAAAAAAAAAGAAGAAGAAGGCTCCAGCTTATTCACCCCAGACCTACAGAATCAGGCTTTTGGAGAACAGGACCTCCTGCATGTTAAACAAAGTTGCAAGGTGAATTTCTTTTTATGCACATGACTCTGTAATAAGACTACCTGTATTCAAATATTGACTTTTTCACGTTAACTGGGTGACCTTGAGCAAATCAATCAGCCTAAGACTCAGTGTAACCATAATATGGAATCATAAAAACACACCTAACTCTTAGGGTTGCCATCAGCAATAAATGAAAAGCTAACATTAGATTCATTTTTTACATATTGTACTTTATACATGTGGAATCCATGTGGACAGTTTAGAGCTTATAAAGCTTAGATGCTGCTGCTGCTGATGATGATGATTATTAAATAATCTTAGAAGGCTAGTGTGATGAGGGGCAAGAGTACAATGTATGAGAACTGGAAGAAGAATAGGAAATATGATTCAGTCTAGGCTTTGCTACCCTCACCAGCTGTGTGTCCTTAGACAAGTCACTTAACTTCTCTGAGCCTCAGTTTCTACACATCTAAAATGAGGGACTAACTGGTGTGTAAGATCCCTTTTTATGTTGGTGTTTTATGAAAATTTAACAGGGTTTGAAGATCCTCCTAAACACATACACACACACACACACACACACACACACACACATGCATACACACTACCTCTAAGCCCTGTGTGATTCTTATGTGGTTCTTCCAGTCCCTGGGTGATTGTATGGCATAGCTTTGCATTGCTAATTCTCTTCTCTGCATATGGTGAAGAGGACAGGACCCATGTCTTCTTTATCCCAGGCGGGGCCTCAGAGCCTGGCCTACTGCCTACCACAAGGTTCCTGTGCCATCAATACCCTTTATATTGGAAAAATAGAAATATAAAGTGTGACACAAATGTGAGGAATTAGAATAATTTTTTAAAATATATTTTATTGATATTTTACAGAGAGGAGGAAGGGAGAGAGATAGAGAGCTAGAAACGTCCATGAAAGAAACATCAACCAGCTGCCTCCTGCACACCCCTTACCGGGGATGTGTCTGCAATCAATGTACATGCCCTTGACCGGAATCGAACCTGGGACCTTTCAGTCCGCAGACCGACGCTCTACCACTGAGCCAAACCGGTTTCGGCGAATTAGAATAATTTTTATTCCTGGTTGCTCTGCGGCGAGGGCGGAGGGTTAGGCCAGGCGAGGCAGGAGGAGCCTGGAGACCTGAGGTGGACGTGCTGGAGAGCTGGGCGGAGGGCAGGGGTAGACGGAGGAACAGGCGGGAGTGGGAAGCTTACAATGTGGCTCACCTACCAGGCTCCTCCTGCCGCTGACCTCCTTCTTGTTGCTGTCATTGTTGCTGTGGCTTTCTGTGGGAAGCAGAAAGGAGGTCAGTGTCCAGCACAGTCACCTGCACGTGGTAGACCTTCTGACCTTTAACTGGGAATCGCGGCATGTGAGAGCTGGGAGGAAACAGGCTGGAGGCGGTCCTATGGTTTTCACAACAAAGCAGGAAACGATGAGGCAGAAGGGCAGTCTCTTGCTCACGATGACACATTCGGCCGCAGTGGAGAGGGCAGTGTGGGGCTGTGAGCTTCCCCCGCCCCCCAGGGCCCCGTTTCCTCTGGCCCTTTCAGGTGAACAATGAACAATGAATGCACACACGTGAGACTGTTTCTGAACTCGTGGTCATGTCTTCACGGGTCTTCCGGTCTGTCCAACGCTGTGTGTCCAGCCGCCTCCTGCCTGCCTCCACCTGGATGTCCCCCGGGCATTTGAAATGCAGGAGGCTGCTGGACACACAGAGTTGGACAGAGGTTAGCAAACTGTCAGTGTGTGTGTGTGTGTGTGTGTGTGTGTGTGTGTGTGTGTGTGTATGTGTGTTTGCGTGTGTGCGTGCACTCATCCAGGGAGCAGCTGGACTTGGAATGTGCACTTCTGGTCCTGCCTGACCCTCCATCAACCCATGAGGGTCAGACTATTGGCACCTGCTTCACCTGACACCTACTTTCTACCTAATTCAGTTACAGGGGGATGGGGGGTCCTGGTTTCCCAGCATCCCTCAGGCAGGAAGGAGGACGCAGAAACACTGGGCAGTGCTTCTGAGCTTGGCCTGGGGAGCCCATTGCCAGGCGGGCCAAGGACCTGTAGTCTGGTCTTCTGGTCCTTGGGAGTAACCTCCTTTCTAGCCAACTTCCTGTGCCTTCATGGTGAAACCAGTTCACACCAGCGTTCCATCACATCTGCACCTGGGGAGGCACCTGTCTAACTTGCTCAGAGACAGAATTTCTCAACGCCGGTGAGTGGGCGCCTGTGTGACATTGACCGCCAACTAGTGAGTCTCCGTGGGGCATCTGGAGAGTATGGCGGGTGGTTGCTACGCGGCTGGCAAACCAAAACTGAGGTGGTTGGAGACAGAAAACTGGGTAAGAATCAGGCTCTACCTACAGGTTGTGTCATCTTCGGGACAAGGCTCTTTGAAAATCAGGTTCCTCGTATGTAAAATGGGGATAATAAGAACTGCCTCAAGATTTTTCTGAGAATTAAATAAATAACATAGATATAGCACTTAACATAGTGCCTAGCCCATAAGTACTCAACATTTATTATTATTGTTGTTGTTATTATTACTATTACTACTACTGCTAAGCCCTGCAAGGCTATAACATTTCTACCTCCAAGGATAGAGAAATTCAGAAAAAGAATAATAATTA
The DNA here is from genome assembly GCF_964339955.1 of Pipistrellus hanaki. Classification (NCBI taxonomy): domain Eukaryota; kingdom Metazoa; phylum Chordata; class Mammalia; order Chiroptera; family Vespertilionidae; genus Pipistrellus; species Pipistrellus hanaki. Next base: position 30,858,088 of record NC_140518.1, on the reverse strand, counting down.
TAGTAAGTTTATATATAATTATTGATATAAAAGTTTTGAAATATTACCAATTTTTTCCTTACTGGTATCTTTAAAAAATACATTTTTATTGATTTCAGAGAGGAAGGGAGAGGGAGATAGAAACATCAATGATGAGAGAGAATCATTGATTGGCCACCTCCTGTACGCCCCACTAGGGATTGAGCCTGCAACCCAGGCATGTGCCTCTGACCAGAATTGAAACCAGGACCCTTCAGTCCTCAGGCTAATGCCCTATCCGCTGAGCCAAACTGCCTAGGGCCTTACTGATATCTTTTTTTAAAGTATTTTTATATTGATTTCAGAGAGGAAGGGAGAGAGAGACAGAGAGAAACATTAATGATGAGAGAGAATTATAAACCGGCTGCCTCCTGCACACCCACCCTAGTGGGGATCAAGCCCACCACCCAGCCATGTTCCCTGACTGGGAATCAAATCCTGACCTCCGGATTCATAGGTCAAAGCCCAACCACTTACCTACACCAGCTGGTCATCCTTACTGATACCTTTATTTTTTAAATATATTTAATTGATTTCAGAGAGGAAGGGAGAGAGAGAGAGAGAGAGAGGAAGAGAGAGAGAGAGAGAAGCATCAATGATGAGAAAGAATCATTGATCTGCTGCCTTCTGCACGCTTCCCACTGGGGACCAAACCCCAACCGGGCATGTGTCCTCGACTGGAATTGAACCTCAGTCCGCAGGCTGACACTCTATCCACTGAGCCAAACCAGCCAGGGCCTTACTGATATCTTAATACCATCCCCAGCACTGCCCTTTTTCAAGGAGCTGGGTTGTCCTGTGCTCATTGCTTCAGGAGATAATGTCTCAGCAGTAGAGTTGCTTTCTGGCCTACCTCTCCGGGCGGTGAAAGCTGGGTGGGATAAATCTGAGAGGAGTGGGGAATCCCTGCAGAAACTAGAGAAGCTTCCTCCAGGCTGAGGGAGAAGGAGCAGAGGGGAAGAGATGCCTGGAGGCAGCCATGAGTGTATTGGAGCTGTAGCGGGGCAGCTGAAAGGGAATGGCGGCATAGGGAGGCTGGCAGATGGCAACTCAGCCCCTAGGAGTTCTGGGTCCTCAGACCTGGTGTAGGTGCATCAAAGAAAGCCAACAGATGAGAAATAAAGGACATCTCAACAGTAACCCCTGTGCAGGTCAATGGGTCCAGCTGTACCAATCAGAGGACAATGTCATAGAGGACGAGTGCTTCACCTTCGCCTGGTGTTTGCAAAGGAAGGGGGTCCTAAAACAGACTGGGATTAAGCTGAGTTACAGTTTAGCAACCATAGAACGTTCCTATCTGTATCTTAGACCCTCCGGTAGAGGAGAGTCATTCCTGCCGTGCTCATGTCATGTACTTTACAGCTTATGACAGGAAGCTGTGGCGCTGGAGCCACTAGGCTTGGGCTTGAACTTCGGCAGAGTGACCTAAGCTCTCCCCAGGAGGTCGGGTGGGTCTTGTGAGCGGGAGAAGTGTGGCTGAGGGAAACTGGACGGCACCCTCCACCCTACACAGGCGGCTACTCACCCAGTTGTAGGCGGCTACAATCCCAACCGCGATTGTCCCTGGGATGGAGGGCTAAATCACTAAGAACTGGGCTAGATCGCCCTCACTGGTTTGGCTCAGTGGATAGAGTGTCAGCCTGCAGAATCGAAGGGTCCCAGGTTCGATTCTGATCAAGGGCACGTGCTTTGGTTGTTGGCTCCTCCCCAGCCCAGTCCCTGGTCAGGGGCGTGCAGGAGGCAACTCAATCCATGTGTTTCTCTCACATCAATATTTCTCTCTGTCTTTCCCTCTCTCTTCTACACTCCCTAAAAATCAATGGAAAAATATTCTCGGGTTAGGATTACAAAAAAGAAAAAGAAAAAAAAGTGCTGGATCACCCAATTTTTCCCCCCAAAAGAAGCCAGAAGTGTGGATTTTTATGTGATTCTCTTGCCTTAAAAATGTTGGCAACCAATCAAGACATTTTTGAAAACACAGTGTTAGCCAAACAAAACACATTTATGTGCAGAATGCAGCCTGCCGGCTTCCATTCATGACCTCTGTCTTCACATGTGCCTCATGAGCTGTACTGTTGGGGACCTAGTGAGTCTGGCCAGGATGAGAGTGAGGGGAGTGAGGTAAGCCTCAGGCACAAAATTTAAGGGGTGCCAAAAAACTCAATAATCAAGATAAATAATAATTAAATGCAAATGTTTTTAAAAATTAAAACTAATGCAAAAAAACCCTCATGTTGACCAAAATAACAATGTCCCCTATAAAGACAATGTCAGTAACCACAGGTCACATGGTTCCGGGCCACAGTGAAGCCGGAGGCAAGAGGAAAAGCCCATAACAATGATCTGGGACTAGTTGAAACCGGTTTGGCTCAGTGGTAGAGTGTTGGTCTGGGGACTGAAAGGTCCCGGGTTCGATTCCGGTCAAGGGCATGTGCATTGGTTGCGGGCACATCCCCAGTAGGGGGTGTGCAAGAGGCAGCTGGTCGATGTTTCTCTCTCATTGATGTTTCTAGCTCTCTATCTCTCTCTCTTCCTCTCTGTAAAAAATCAATAAAATATATTTAAAAAACAAAACAAAACAAAACAAACAAACAAAAAAAACCCAAAATGATCTGGGACTAAAAGAGCTTACATACCCTTCCAACCAGTGCCACTCTCTGGCCCAGGGCTCTAGGGCTTGGGGAGGGCGAGAACACTCTGAAACTTGGGGCTGGACATCAGGAAGGCCTGGGCTTTTCCTGGAGGCTTCTATGACCTGTGTTTCTCAGAGGAAGGCCGGAGAAGCCTGCCCCGGAGCCTCTCCCAGCCCCAGGATCCTCCGGCTGTGGGGCTGATTTGTGTGATGAGGCCTGTCGCTGCTGCGAACCTGGGGATTCACTGCTCCGGATTCTGCAAGGTCCTTGCTACGTGGCCTCGCCGGGCTGCCGGGAGCATCGCAAGGTCACATGATCCGGGGTGGGATTTCTAGCCAGACATCGCCTTTCATTGACCCCTTTTGTAGTTTTTTCCCTTTTGGATCCCAGAATCTGAAGTTCAACTCCTTCATCCCCTGCCTCTGGGCAGAAAAACAGAACTGCTCAGCCTAGACCAGGGTTCCAGCGGGGGTGACTTTGTTCCCCAGGTACATTTGGCGATAGAGAGATTTCTGATTGAAGTGACTCGCGGGCGGGGATGCTGTTGACATCCGGCGAACAAAGGCCAGTGATGCTGCCCAACCTTCTACCGTGTTTCCCCGAAAATAAGACATCCTCTGAAAATAAGACCTACTTACAGGTTTCCTTCTGAGTGAAATATAAGGCATCCCCCCAAAATAAGGCCCCCCTAGGCTAAACATGAGAGATTTGGTCCACTGATTCTGAAAGAAATTGAGTCACAAGAAATTCACCAGGAAATTCAGGAATTGGATTGTTATGATGATGTTCCAGAAGAGAGGACATGATTGTCATTGAATAAATGAGTAAATTCTTGATACTGTAGGATTCACAGTTTGTCTGGTTTGTGTTGACAGCTACCGTACTACCGTACCGTATACAGGTAATAAATTTCCTTTATTTTCATTTAACAATAAATGTGTATCATATTCTTCTTCATGGAAAAATAAGACATCCTCTGAAAATAAGACCTAGCACACCTTTGGGAGCAAAAATTAATATAAGACACTGTCTTATTTTCGGGGAAACAGGGTACAATGCGCAGGACAGTCCCCGTAATGTGGATTATCCTGTCTAAAATGTCAGTGAGCTGAGGCTGAAGCTGAGGCTAAGAAACCCTGGCCTGCACAGAGAAATCTCTGTCCCATTTTCAACGTTCTCCAGAGAGATGATGTTCTCTCCACAGCCTTAAAGCCCGACAGCCAGAAACATCTAACCTCATTCACTCATATTGTTCTTTTAGAATGCTCCCCCCTCACCTTGCTATCCTCGTCCCCCCCCCCCGCGCCCCCTCACCCCCATACACACACACCACCCCTCCCTTTAGCCTTCAAGGGAGATAGAGAATAAGTTTCTCAATCCCCACACTCTCCTTGGGCTAGCTGGCATTTCCCCCATCATTACTATGCCTTGGTGGTTTTTGCCCCCTGCTGCCTTCTCATGCCTGGGACCCAGAGCAAGAGGAGGCGGGCTCCCTTCTGGTTTCTGGGGTTTGAGAAAGAGCCGAAGTTGGTCCGAAGGTTGTGGGTTATTGTTAAGCTGATTAATAAATATATTTTTAAGAGAGAGAGAGAGAGAGAGAGAGAGAGAGAGAGAGAGAGAGAGAGAGAGGAAGAGGAGCAGTTTTGGGGAAAGAAAATAAGACCTAACATTAATGAAGCACTTTACTGTGTGCCAAATACCTTTCTAAATCCTTCACCTATATTAACTCAGATAACGCTTATAACGTGATGAGGTAAACAGCGTTATAGTCTCCACTGCCCAGACGAAGAAAAAGAAGCAGAGAGAGGTTAAGCAACTTGCTCAAGGTCACACAGCTCTGGGCATCTAAGTCTAAAGCTTGTGATGGCAGTCATTATGCCACTCCTTCTGGAGGAATAAGATTCAGCTGGACATGCTGAGATGGAGATGCCTGTGGCCGCCTAAGGGACCACATCCTCCAGGATCAGCAAGAGGCGGGAGGCACCGGGAGGAACACTGAATGCCTCCGTCTTGCAGAGTGGAAGAACAGCACATCGACGAACATGGAGCAGCCGCTGAGATAAGAATCAAGAGAACTTGGCTTTTTGGAAAGTTAAGGGCAGGAACGGGGTTCCCTTGGCAGCTCCAGGATTCTGTTTAGGAGCCGATTAGGAAAGGCAATCAGTCAGCAGGGAAGCCTGGGTCCTGTCTTGACCCCGAGTTTGCACAGTAAGCACACTGCTGCTGCTGTACTTAGATGGCGTGTGTGTCGGGGAGACAGAAAGAGGATGCTGATGGAGATAAAGGGTGTCAGTGCCCCCTCTCCCTCCTCCCTTCTATGCCTTGGAAATGCTTTCTGCAATTCCCAGAATCAGAAGCTGCAGAAAGCAAAAGTAAGAGGAGATCATTTGCAACGGGAGGCCTTAAAGAGGCACCCGCTGGGGAAGCAGGGGGCTGTGAGGCCTTCTCTTCCCAACCCTGGCGTGGCGGCCAACCGTCATGTGTGCCCCTGGAACCCGGGGGAAAGACAGTCTAAGCCAGGGGTCAGCAAACTCATTCGTCAGCAGGTCCAAATATCAACAGCACAACGATTGAAATGTCTTTGGAGAGCCACATTTTTTCAACTTCGACTTCTTCTAACGCCACTTCTTCAACATAGACTCGCCCAGGCCGTGGTGTTTTGTGGAAGAGCCACACTCAAGGGGCCAAAGAGCCGCATGCGGCTCGCGAGCCGCAGTTTGCCAACCACGGGTCTAAGCCGTGAATAGTCTGCTGTGGCGTCTTGGGGGAAAGATGCCTGGCGCTAGGGAGGACTGAAAAAGTGCCCAGGACAGTTGGGAGTTTCGAAAGCCCGTTTGGTGAGGAACAGGTCGGCGGAAGCCTCATTGCAGCACGGGTGTGCGGACTGTCTTGGTTACTCTGGGATTGCCTGGGGCTCCTTCTGAGCGTCCCTGCGTCTGTCCTATATTCTTCCATACGCTTTTCTCTGCCAGATTGTTCCTCGGGTCCTTGTCAGGTAGCGAGCGGTGCGCCTGCCTGGGTGGCTGGCACAGATGGATCTGGAGTGCTCACTAGGGGCCAGAAATAGGGGTGCAAATCACCTAGCTGCCGAGGCTTTACATTTTCACCCCCTTTCCCTTCCTACGCCCACCCCCACCTCGATTCCTTCCTTAGGGCTGGTGATTTCTGTGTCCACAGAAGAGGGCCTGGCCATTCCTGGGCGGGCTCCTGACCCACGTGCAGACCCCTGCCACCGTGGGGGAGCTCACTGTCCCCCTGGCTTTCCGCATTCTGCTGGTCACCCTGGTGGGAGAGGCAGTCTACGGGGTGAGAGGTCCAAGTTCACCTGCAACACCCTGCCAGCCTGGCTGCACAAATGTCTGCTCCGACTGCCTCTCCCCAGGCTCCCCGTCTCTCACCTCTCTCACGTCCACTTCTGTTATTTCCAGGTTATGCTGGTGGCCATGCCCTCTGTCGTCTTCTTCTTCTTCTTCTTCTTCTTCTTCTTCTTCTTCTTCTTCTTCTTCTTTTTAAAATATATTTTATTGATTTTTTACAGAGAGGAAGGGAGAGGGATAGAGAGCTAGAAACATCGATGACAGAGAAACACGGATCAGCTGCCTCCTGCACACCCCCCCCTGGGGATGTGCCAACAACCAATGTACATGCCCTTGACCGGAATCGAACCTGTGATCTTTCAGTCTGCAGGCCGATGCTCTACCCACTGAGCCAAACCGGTTTTCGGCTGCCCTCTGTCTTCTTTCTCTTCTATGTCCTGCACCAGATCACAAGGGAGGAAAGAGTAGCTGTGGAGAAGGAGTACCTGCTGGGCAGATTGCAAAAGCTGGCATCTCGGGGAGCCCTGCAGAGACCTAGCCTGGGGTGCCTGGGGTCTTCTCAACTCTTAAAGGGCCAGCTTCTGGTGGGAGAGAGAATTCTCCCCAAAGGTCTTGAAGCTGTAGACAGGAAGCCCAGCCTATGTCACTCAGGTGCTTGGCCACCTACATTGCCCACGTGGTGCTATGGGCCTTTATGGACTGGTGGGACAGTGCTATCTGTTCGGGTTTGATGTTCCATACTTGTTCACCACTATCCCTACCCCTGTCCCACTAGTACCCACTGCTTCGTGTCCAGGGCCACAGAGGAAGTGGGCTTCCTGACCGTCATGTTCCAGTCCGTCTGTCTTTGCAGCCTGCCCCAGCTGCTGCCACTTCAGGGGTGGCCAGTCCATCAGCCCCCGTCCTGCTCGGATGGGGACAGGACTGGCCTGCAGGTGCCCTCTTGCCAGTCAGTGCTATAGGCCCGGCACAGGGTGTGCACCACCCAGCTTGGTGGAGAGAGGCCGCTCAGTGTAGCCGCAGAGACCTGAGATTGGACTGGGCAATGCCACCTGGCCAATTAAAAAAAAAAAAAAAAAATCCTGCCATTGCCATCACTCTCCTGCTTGGTCCTGGAAGGTGAGGAACGTGGAGTGGGAGTGAGGAACCCTGCTTCCTCCTGAAAGCATCACCTCAACGGACACAGCACAGGGAAGTGCTGGAGCGGAGGCCTCTGGAGCCGGTCTGCCTGAGTTAAAATCCCCGCGCGGCCGCTTACCCGCTGTGTGACCTTGGACAAATTGCTGGCCCTCTCTGTGCCTCAGTTCCTTTACCTGAAGAGCAGGGATAATAGTAGCAGATCTACTTCACGAGAATGTTAGGAGGATGAGCTGAGCTGATATATATGAGGTGCTTACCCACAGAAGCTGGTTGCGGTAAACAATAGCCATTGTATTAACCTTCGCTGCATGGAGTGTTGCTTTGGGCCTTGCTGTCCAGTCTACTCAGGAAAGTGGAGCAATTGTCAACTCCGCCCTCCCTGGCTCCTCTAGCAATCGGTAGTCCAGTCCCCACTAACCTTCCTTCCTCTCCTCTCCTGTACCTGCCCCTCCTTCCCGCTTCCACATCGTCTCCCTGGCTCAGACTGGCTTTCTCACTCCCCTGGAGCCACCGAGCACCTCCCTGCCTGCACGGTGTCCTCTCCCTCCAGTGCAGCCTGCACTTGCCTCCTGGTCAGCTCTCCTGGAAGCTCCTCAGCCTGCAGCCAGCATCTCCGGGAACCAGCTCGGATCTCCCTTTCTAGCCAGATCACCCACTTTTTCCCGTTCTAGACTCACCAGGAGCCCAGCCCGGACCATCACAGGCTTCCTCCCACCCTGTGCTTGTGCACTCTCCTGGGGTGTTCTGCCTCAGCAGCCTCAGAGCCCGACCAACTGGGTTCAAAGCCTGCTCAGTCACTCATTGGCCACGTGACCTTGGGCAAACTGCTTGGTGATTTGTGGCTCAATTTCCTTCTCTATATAAAGAAACTAGTAATACGACTTCACAGGGTTGTTGTGAGGACTAAAGATACGGTAAACAAGGTTTCTTGGCACGCAGTAGGTGCTATTATCATCATCTAAATTCTACGATTACGGGCGCAAATGCTACTCTTTCTCCAAAGCCTTCCTTGACCCTTGCTCTGGTCTTTTTCTCCTCTGAGCCTCCATGACGATTCCACTTGATACTTAGTCACGCACTGTTTTGTGACTTCCCCTTTACTGCGGCCTTGAGCAGTTATTTAGACCCATCCTGCCTGGTAACTTTGCTCTGACTGGTCTTTGGGCCTCAGTGGCAGGCGGGGTGGAGACGGTGTGCTTTGCAAGAAGGGGACGCCCAGCCGTCCTGCTCTCAGCTCAGTGCTCTGCACGGAACAGAGGTTCTTATGTACCAGTTTCCTTAGCTTTGATATCTTTAGGACAGAATTAGGAGGAGATCCAGACAGGGCTACACCTGAGGCCTATCAGCAAACCGAAAGAGACAGCCTTTACCTCCTTCCACAACTTGGACCAATTATAACGATCCTCTACAGCTGAGAAAGTTCTTTCCGAGATCTAATTGGAGTCCTGCTTACCACGGCAGAAGCTGTTTTCCCTGGGCCTCAGGCTGTTGATGTCTAGGTCCTGGGAGGCGAGGGGGCCAGTTGCCTTTGGGCTATGCTAGGAGGCTTGGATTCTATTTCCTAGTCAGCAAATTATAGTCCTCAGGCCAGATCTGGTCCTCCACCTGTTTTTGTAAATACATTCTCATTGGAACTCAGACATGCCTGTTCCTGTTCACGTTGTTTATGGCTGCTTTTGTGCTACAATGGCAGAGTTGAATAGTTGAGACAGAGTGCTTCTGGCCCGGAAAGCCTAAAAATGTACTATCAGGTCATTACGGGAAAAGTTTGCTGACCCTCGTGCTAGGTCATTGGGAGGCGTCGGAGAAGTCTAAGCCAGGGAGAGACATGATCATATCTGTCTTCTAGGATAGTCATTCTGGGAGCCACATGGGGGAGAGGAGAGGGGATGAGGTGGAAGCAGATGACTGGGAAGAGGCTGTGGCAATTGTCCAGCTGAGAGCCAGTAAGGCCTGAACTGAGGCAATGACAGTGGGGATGAGCAAATGATACCAACTGGAGAGATATTTATGGAGCAGAACCAATAGGACTAGATACTTGAGTGGATGGGCCCTGAGGGAGAGGGAAGAGGCAGGGAGAGTGGACTTCTGACTTCATGGACTGAGGGTTAGGGTCATAAACCAAACAAGGAGTTGGCGAGGAAGGTTGTTCATTTGGCTTTGGACAGAATTCATTTGGGGTATTTGTAAGAGGTGGTAATAGATTCAGGCTAGCCTCTGAGTGATTTCTGCGGTGGGCGGTGGTTGGGAGTCCTGGGAATGAGCACGAATCTCCAAGGAGGGACTGGAGGATCGTAGGAGCAGAAGGCAGAGGCAGAAATCCTGGGAAGCGCCAGCACTGAGGGCCAAACAGAGGCGTATATTCAGCAAGGAGATCCAGGAGAGGCTCTGGAGGCCAAGCTGAGTTTCTAGAAGGAAGGCAGGTCAGCTGGACAGCAGCCAGCAAGCCTGAGAAGCAGGTATTTGAATTAGCACGTGGGGGATCCCTGGTTGGGTGACCAATGTGCCCTCTTTTGCCTGGGACTTTTTTTTTTTTTTTTTTTTAATATTTTATTGATTTTTTAACAGAGAAGAAGAGAGAGGGATAGAGTTAGAAACATGGATGAGAGAGAATCATCGATCAGCTGCCTCTTGCACACCCCCTGCTGGGGATGTGCGTGCAACCAAGGTACATGCCTTTGACCGGAATCAAACCCGGGACCTTTCAGTCCGAAGGCTGATGCTCTATCCACTGAGCCAAACCGGTTTTGGCTTGCCTGGGACTTTCTGTTTTAGCACTGAAATCCCACATCCCGAGACGCCCTCAGCTGTGGGAAAACCAGGACAAGTGGTCACTCTCCTGCTCATTTGCCAAGAATGATGACAAGAGCCGGGACCGGTTTGGCTCAGTGGATAGAGCGTCGGTCTGCAGACTGAAAGGTCCCGGGTTCGATTCGGGTCAAGGGCATGTACCTTGGTTGCGGGCACATCCCCAGTGGGGGGTGTGCAGGAGGCAGCTGATCGATGATTCTCTCTCATTGATTTTTCTAACTCTCTATCTCTCTCTCTTCCTCTCTGTGAAAAATCAATAAAATATATATATTTTTAAAATGATGACAAGAAAAGTCTAGCTTGCAAAGTGACAGACTTCTGGAGACATCCCAATGAGTTGCTTATGTCCTAGTGATATTCTCTTTGAATCACTCCAAACATACTAACAAAACAAAGCTTATACATGTGCCATGATATTACCAAATTCAACCCCTACAACAACCCTGTGGGGTAGGTGGCAGTACTAGGATAATAATTGCTTCAAATGAATTTGCTCGTTTTATCCTCTTGCACCCTTATGAGAGAGGCACTTTATTATACCCATTTTATAGAGGAGGAAATTGAGGCTTAGAGAGGTGAAGGGGCTTTCTAGCAGCTGCTAGCTCAGGTGTCCTCTCAGTGTGGGGCCCCAAAGTCTATGCACGTTACACTCCTCCCAGGACAGGACAGCAGAGTGGTCAGTGCAAGTGTTCCAGGTTGTGCTATTTATTAACCATGTGTACTTGGGCACATTTTTCTACTTTTTTCTTTGTTTTAAATATATTTTTTATTGATTTCAGAGAGGAACGGGGGTGGGGAGGGGAGAGAGAGAGAGAGAGAGAGAGAGAGAGAGAGAGAATCATTGATTGTCTGCCTCCTGCTTACCTCCCACTAGGGATGGAGCCAGCAACCTCAGGCATGTGCCCTAACCGGAATCAAACTGTGACTTCCTGGTTCATAGGTCAATGCTCAACCACTAAACTACGCTGGCAAATTTTCTTTCCTTCTTCCTTCTTCCTTCCTTCCTTCCTTCCTTCCTTCCTTCCTTCCTTCCTTCCTTCCTTTCTAAAATATCCTGGCATTATGTGAATTTATTTTGGTGTTGTTTCCCCCCCCCCACAATTACAGTTTACATTAAGTATTAACCTCTATTAGTTAGATGTTGGGCAAATTATTTCACCTTCCTAAGCCTATCCTGTTTCCCCGAAAATAAGACAGTGTCTTATATTAATTTTTGCTCCCAAAGATGCGCTAGGTCTTATTTTCACGGGATGTCTTATTTTTCCATGAAGAAGAATACAGTACACATTTATTGTTAAATGAAAATAAAGGAAATTTATTACCTGTATACGGTACGGTAGTACGGTAGTTGTCAACACAAACCAGACAAACTGTGAATCTTACAGTATCAAGAATTTACTCATTTATTCAATGACAATCATGTCATCATCTTCTGGAACATCATCATAACAATCCAATTCCTGAATTTCCTGGTGAATTTCTTGTGACTCCATTTCTTTCAGAATCAGTGGGCCAAATCTCTCATGTTCAGCCTGGGGGAAGGGGGCTTATTTTCGGGGGGATGCCCTATATTTCACTCAGAAGGAAACCTGTAAGTAGGTCTTATTTTTGGAGGATGTCTTATTTTCGGGGAAACATGGTAGCTTCTAATCTGCAAAATGAGGATAATAACAGCACCTTCCTAACAGGATGACTGTGAGGGCTAAATGAGAGGATGCCTGCCATAGCGCCTGAGCCATGGTAAGGGCTCCATTGATACAGATGATTTTCATTATTTCCGGGTTTCTCTCTCAGGGGACTTCTCCATTAAAGTCAGATTGCTTTAGGAGCTTAGAAATCTCCTGGGAAAGCTGGCCTTTCCACAGTCATCTGGGCTATTTTATGTGGACACTGCTTTGACATTTTCCTATGAAGGGGAAAGAGGTGCATTACTTAGAGACAAGGCAGGGGTTCTTCTGACCTCTGGGAAGTTAAAGACTAAATACCAGATGACCTAGGGATTCATCTTACCTGGTCTCTGAAACTGGTTCCTGGTTAGCGAAGCTCTTAGGCACACTGTGTGCTACCCCAAGAGTGCCCTAAATGTGGACACGCATAAATAAAAGTCGTTTATATGCTTGTTCATTCCCTGCCATGGTGTAGGGAAAAGAGCATGGGTTTTGGGTCCTTGGGGACCTCAGTTTGAATCCTGACTCGGCTACTCACAAACCTATCTTAGTTTCCGTAATTGTGAGTTGGGGAGGATATGGTAATAAAGCTAACAGTTACAGAATGCTTACTATGCCCTAGGCACTATTCCTTTTATATATTAACTCATTCAATTTTTTAAAAAATAAACTGTTTTTAAAGAATTATAGGTTCATAGCCAAAATTGAACTAACTGAAAGTACAGAGTTCCCATATGCTCAAAGTCTATGGGGTTCACTCTTATTGTTGTATATTCTGTGGATTTGGACAAATGTATAACGACATTATAGTATCAAAGAGAGCTGTTTCACAGCCTAAAAAATCCTCTGTGGGTATTCATCCCTCTTTCCCCCAACCCCTGATCATTTGATTGTCTGTCGTCTTGCTTTTCCAGAATGTCATAGAGTTGGAATGATATAGCCTTTCCAAATTGACTTCTTTCACTTAGTAATATGTATTTGAGGTTTCTCCATGTCTTTTCATGGCCTGATAAGTGCATTTCTTTTTAGTGATGATAAGATTCCATTTTCTGGATATTTATCTATAGTTTATCCATTTAGCAACTGAAGGACATCTTGGCTGCTTATAAGTTTTGGCAAACATCTATGTGCAGATTTTTGTGTGGATATAAGTTTTCAGTTCATTTGGGTAAATAACAAGGACTGGATTGCTGAATCATATGATAAGGGTATATTTAGTTTTATAAGAGACCGCCAAACTGTCTTCCAAAGTGGCCGTACCATTTTGCATTCCCACCAACAATGAATGAAAGTTCCCGTTGATCCACGTTCCCACCAGCATTTAGTGTTGTCAATGTTCTGGCTTGGGCCATTCTGATTGGTGTGTAGTGGTATCCTTTGTGTTTTAATTTGCAATCCCCTATGAGATATGATGTAGAGCATCTTTTCAAATGCTTATTTGCCATCTACATATCTCCTTTGGTGAAGTGTCTGTTCAGGCCTTTGGCCCATTTTAAAACCAGATTGTTTGTTTTCAAATTGTTGAGGAGTTGTTGTTTTTAAGCTTATTGATTTTTAGAGTAAGAGGAAGGGAGAGGGAGAGCACAGCATCCATCGGGTGCCTCCTGCACACACCCCTCCAGGGTTCGAACCACAGCCTAGGCAGGTGCTCTTAAACCGGAATGGAAATGGCGACCTCCTGGTGCATGGGACACTGCCCAGCCAATTGAGCTACACCGGCCAGGGCTGATGGTTGAGTTTTAAGAGTTTTTTTGTGTATTTTGGCTGAGTCTTTTTTTCAGATGTATCTTTTGCAAACATTTCCCCCCAATCTGTGGCTTGTCTTCTCATTCTTTCGACATTATCTTTTGCAGAGAAGTGTTTAATTTTAATGAAGTCCTGCTTATAAATTCTTTCTTTAGGAATCATGCCTTTGGCATTGCATGTAAAAATTCATCGCCATACCCAAGGTCATTCAGATTTCTTCCTATGTTATCTTGTAGCAGTTTTAGTTTTGTGTTTTGCATTTAGATCTATGATCCATTTTAATTATTTATTTATTTAATTTTGAAGAATGTAAGGTGTGTATCTAGATTCATATTTTTGCCTGTGGGTGTCTAGTTTTTCTAGCATCATTTGTTGCAAAGACCATTTCAACAAATGGCCTTTTTTTTTGTTATTGTTGAAAAGACTAAACTCATTTATTTTCCAAACAAACTTTGAGGCAGGCACTGTTCTTAGCTCCATTTTTTTTTTTTTTTCCAGATAAAAAGAGGTTTTATAAATCACCCACGGAACACACAGCTAGGACTTGGACAGAGCTTGGATTTGAACTAGCAACCTGGTCCCAGAGTCCATGTATTCGATCCCTAGCTACAACAATAATGTCCCCCTTGAAGGCTTGTTGTGAGGAATAGAGATGGTGTCTAGCACATAGTAGGTGCTCAGTAGTGATAGTCATTGTTCTACCTAGCCTTCAGGGTTCCACTCAAATGTCAAGTCTTCAAAGCAGCTTTCATTTCCCCCCCTCCCCCCCAAACCCCATGTGAGCCCCCTGGAGAGAGACTCCATGTCTTATTTCTCTGTGTCCCCCAAAGCGCCTGATGGGGCCCTTGGCACTTAGCGGCTCTCAGTCAATGCTTGTTGAGTTTGGTTGCCTGTTCTTCTTTTATCTACAACACGTATCCTGGGTGTGGTCTATTCCTCAGGATCTCCCAGCTCTTATTCAGTTCTTTGCTCCTGAGCCCTCTCCCTCCGGCCTTCCTGGGTCTGTCAGGTGGGGCCACCTCTGTCTGGAGCAGTTCCTGGTTGGGCTGTCTATGGAGGCAACTGCTCTTGTCTGCTACACCCTTTTTCTTGAACTGCTCTTCTCACATTCTGGGGTACCCCACTCTCCTATGGACACTGTCCTTTAGACGTGTCTTCATCTCTTCTCCTTTCTTCTCTCTCGGCTCTCTTTCCAAACTCAAGACAGCACCTGCCTTGGAGGCCCGGCCCAGGAGGCCTTTCCCAGGAAGCCTGAAGTTCCTTCTCCCTGGGCACATCAGCTCTCCTGACATTTACAGAACAGGGGAGACTCAGGGGCAGACCTCACTCACAGAGCTTCTGAAAGGGGTTCCTCTTGGCAGGAGGGAGTGAGTGCTGCTTATGGCTGTGTCCCCTGGGCCTCGGCCCCCCCCCTCCCCCCCGCAGCTCCCTCTGAAGCAGGGCTCTTTCAGAGCAAGCCACCAGACACCTGTGCCCACCTCGGGGAGGACATTCTGCCAGTCCCACCTTGGACATGACAGGCAGTGTCTGCTTTGGACAGAGCCATCTGGCACCATGGAGCAGCGTCCTGTCTGCCTCTGCAGAGCCGCCCTGGGAGGATGTGGCCAGAGAGACTCTGCTGCGTCCTCTGGGCAGCACTCTCCTGGGCAGCACCTTCTCGGACACAGCGGAGTCCAGTGCCCGGAACCGGTCCTATGCATTCCGTATGCCTCTGTGCCTGCCCTGGGGATGGATGCCCAGCAGCCTCCGTGCCCAGTGCAGACCGGACCTCAGACCAGGCCTCTCAGCACGAACAGAGGTCCCCGGGGCGGTGAGGGTGCTCCGTGGGGGCGGTGAGGGCGCTCCGTGGCCGCTCTGGAGGCGCGCCCAGGCGCTGCCCGGAAGGCCGGGCATTTATCCCCGGAGCCGCCAGCAGGGAGCTCCCTCTCGGCTCGGCTCGCGCGGCCGCGGGGGGCGGCGCTGGGCTGCGCCGCGCTGCGCTCCAGCCCGGACCGGGCCGGGCCGCTGGATGCCGCGTCTCCGCTGCTGCTGCCCGCCGGGCCGGCTCCGGCGGCCGGTGAGTGCGGGGCGGCGGGGCGGCCGCTCGGGGGGCCCGGCGGGGCGGCGGGCGGGCTCGGGCCGGGCGGGCGGGCGGGCGGCGGGGCCCGCCGGCTCCGCTCCCCCCTCCCGTGTCCCCTGGAAGCGGCGGCCCGGACTCCCGGCTCCGGCCCCGCTCTCCGGCCGCGCCGCCGGCGGAGCTGGGCGCCCGGGGGTGGGGGCGATCGGGAGGGGCGGGGAGGGCGAGCTCCGGCCCCCCTCGCCTGCTGGGGTGGGGGTGGGGGTGGGGGGCGGAGGCGGGGAGGCAGGGCAGGGGGGTGGCTTTCAGTTTAGGGGGATCTGGGGCTGGGGGGGGGGGGGGCTGTGGCCCTAAGCTGCGGGGTGGAAGCTGCAGCTCGGGGATAGGGGCTCCTCGGAGCCCAGGCCCGGGTCCCCCAGACGGACCGACCCGGCGCGGCTCTGGGAGGCGGCCGGGAAGGCGAGCACCTCCGCCGCCGAGCCCTTTATCCCTCCCCGCGGCCTGCACCCTTTCCCTGCCGGGCCGGCCCGGGCCGCTCCCGGAGGAGCAGCTGCCAGACAGCTGGCCAAACAATGGAGACCCCGCTTGCTTCCCGGGCCCCCTCCCCCGGGGACAGAGCATGGGGGTGGCTGGGCGCACGGGAGGCTTTGGAGATTCAGGCGGTGCTGGCTGTGCCCGCGCCTGGCTGCTCACCTCAGCTCTTCCTGCGAAGGGTGGGGTGTGTGTGTGTGTGGGTAGGTCGGACAACCTGCCCCAGGCCTCCGGGAGAGACTGCCCGCCGCCCCGCCCTGCTAACCTGTCACGCCAGTTGTCTCCACAATGGGAAGGGGTGGTGGGGAGGTTAGCTGGCCCCCACCCGCGCGGGGGGTTGCTGCTGGGTACCAAGCCCGGTGAGGAAGGAGTGTGGGGCACGCTCCCGGCTGAGATAAGGCCTACCGGGACACACCACACACGGGGGCTTTGTGGTGGGGGTGGGGTGTGGGGGTGTCACCCTGTGGCAAGGCACATGTGCCCTGCTGATTAGTTGGAAAGACTGCAGCCAGGATGAGCTGGGGGGTGGGGGGTGGGGTGCAGGCAGCCAGGTTTAGCGGTGCTGCTTTTGCCTGGCTTAGCCTGTGTTTGACAGGGTCCTCATGGTTTGTGTTTGTGTGTAGGGAGACTCGGGTGATGCTTCCCTGGGAGGAGCTCCCTGCCTGGGGCCTCCCTGCCCTCTGAGGGCCCCCCAGGCGTCTGGAATTGGATCTTCACCCCCATTCACCTTGCCAATGGTTTGGGCTGGCTTTTGAGGTTTTGTTTTATCTTTCGAGTGCCTGGCATGTCTGTGGTTGAGGAGGCCTCGTCCCCCTGAGCTCTTACATCTGCGTTGGGCCATGCTGGGAGGGAGGAAACACAGCCAGGCAATGAAGAGCAAGATCACCTCAGCAACTCATTGGCTCTAGAGGTTCAAGCTCCCTTTTTTGTGTGTCCTGATCTGGTCTGGAGTCCTTTTTGGGGGGTGAGGGGGTGATGCGGGAAGGAGCAAGTAGGTATCCTGTTGTCATGGCAATGGGCCCAGCCTGGCCTAACGGTTCTCCTCCCTTTTGGTTCAGGGGCCGCTTTCTGTACGGGGATATTGAAAGCTGCTCTCCTGAGGTCTCCGGCTCCCTGGCAGACCTCACTGGCGCTTTGTCAATGGCCTGCCACCTCCCCAGCTTCCCCTCTGATGAGGTCTTTCCAGGAAACATCCTCCTGCTTGCGGGACATGACTGGTTATATATAGCCTTGGGTGGAGGTACGCTTGGCCATTTGGGGTGGGGGACAGTGGAGTTGGGGCCTCAATTCCAGGAAGGCAGCAGGGGGAAGCTATTGTGTCGGGGGCTTCGGGGACCGAGAAGGGTTGCGGGTGGGGGCGGGAGGGATAGCATGCTGGTGGGCACTTCCTTTGGGAGCTTTGAACTTTGCACAGTGGATGACCCGGTGCCTGGCAGCTCTGATCATCTGGTTTGTTTACTTTTTCCCAGTCTGGCTCAGGTGCCAGGGCGTGTGCCTGAGGGCTTCCTCCCATGCCCCAGGCTCTCCTCAGCCGCCCTCTCTCTCGGAGAGGGCCTTTCCTGGCTCCTGCCTGGCCCCTCAGCAAACCCCCTGGCAGTCTGAGCGGCCAGCCAGCTGCCTGGAGCTCCCCTTCGCTGGCCCAGCCTGACACTAGCTCCCTGAGAGGTGTATGTACCTTCAGAAGTTGGGCCTGAAAACTCTGAGGTCCCCCACAGGCAGCTACTTGGAGGCAGAGAGGGTGGGGCAGAGCCGGAAAGGGAGAATCCACCCTCCTCGGGTGGAGCAGGGAGTTGTTGGAACTGAGGGAGGCTCGATCCCCACCTGGTGTGTCACAGGTCTCCAGGGCCGCGTGCTGTTCCTGCCCCTTCAAACCAGAGGTCTGTCCCTAGCCAGACCTCCCTCTCCTGCGTGGACACCACAGGCCGGAGCCAGAGCATCCATGTGATCAGGTCCTGTCGGGGGCCGTGGCCCGGTCCGGTCCGGTCCCAGGCCTCCCCCGGGCTTGGTGGGGAATGCTGAGGTAGTTGAAAGGTTTGAGGGGATCAGAGGCCCCGTCTGCTCTGGGCTGTGATTGACAGGTTCCCTCAGGACTTGGGTTGGGGGCTTCATGGAACTTTTAGGTTCTGCTTTGGGTCCGGCTCCCGGGTGCTTTAAGAGCTGCTCACTGCCCCTCATCCCTCATCACCATTTTCTTTTCTTTCTCTCCCACTCCCTCTCCCCCAACCCCCATTTTCTGAGGTGGACTGAATTAGAGGGTAGGGAGGTGCAGTGGTAGGAGTTGGATTGGGAGGGTGGGGAGCAATCCCAGAAAGCCCCTCTCCTCTTACTTTTCTGCCCTTTCTCTGGAGATAGGAATTGTTTGGCTAATAAATTACCCACATTCCTTTGACATTTCAAAAAGCTCAGACTCAGGCAGCAGTGTTAGTTGTGGACTGATGATTTTACAGGGCCCGGGGCCTTTTCTCTCTGCCAAGTCCTTTTATCGCCACTTACAAGGGATTGTTTTTGTTTTTAAATTTTTAATTTTTTTTATTATTCTCTGATATTCGGAGATATTGGATGAAGGGCCCAAGGTCACATGACAAGTCAGAGGCAGACCAGGACTAGAACCTGCCGTTGGCTGAGCAGAATACCTCTCCAGCGAAGGGCCGGGTCTGACCTCCCAGGCCATGGACATTTTATGGCTGAAAGAGCCGAGGCCCAGAGAGGGGACGGGACTTGCTCAAGGTCACACAGAAGGTGGGGTGGGGATGGCTGTGTTTACTGAGCTCAGCGCCCAGCAGGCTGCGGCAGGCTCCCCGTGAAGCAGGGGAGTTTCACCTGCAGGAGCAGCCCAGGACCTGGCGCCGGGCGCCGCTGGCACCTCTCCCGCTCACCGGCCCTGCTGCCTGCCAGCGCTTAGGGGCTGCTGGTGCCCGGAGCGGCGGGCAGCAGGCAGGGCCGGGAGCCCGGAGCCTGGAGCCGGCGGGCGGGCGGCTGATGTCATGTGAGAGGCGTGCAGGCGGCTGAGGGAGCACACCTGGGGCCAGGGAGCTCCATGTGACCCGGCGGTGAGTCACGGGCTCCGCGGAGCTCAGCACAACCTCCGTCCTCCTGCGCCGCCGGGCGGGCCGCCCCGGTGCCCTCGGACCCCACTGGGACCCACTGGCCGCCTCCGCAGCCCTGGGCCCTCGGTGGCCAGCGCAGAGAGGCAGGCCTGGGGCTGTAGGAAATGGCCACTCAGGGAGGTCAGAGGCCACGCGAAAGAGGCCGGCTCTCTTGGGAAAGCATTTCCTTTGTGTTTATTTATGAGTGTGGTCTGGAGTGGGGAAGGGGGGACTGACCCTGGTCCACCCCCAGCAGCCAAGCCCGGGGGCCCTGGTCGTGGGAGTCTAACGCTGTAGTTTCCACTTCCTGGGGTTTCTGCTTGGCCAGCTGCGGGGTGACCCATTTAAGTCTGTCCCCACTTAAAGCCACAAGGCAACAGGGCCATCTATTTTAACCGAGTCCCCCACGTCCCTGACATTTTTTTCAAGGCACGAGAGGGCAGTTCTTAAACTTACCCATTGCAAATCTTGTTTACAGCTTTCCTGCTAAGTTGGTTGCTGACTGCTTTGTCAAACCTTTCTTTTTTCTTTTTTGTCATTAAAAAAAGATCTTTACAATCACAAAAGTATCCTGCTGAAAAAAAAAGGTTTAATGCAGGACAGCCAGTGTTAACCATCTCTGCCACTACTCAGACAAAACCTCGGGTGAATTTTTGTCATGGATCTTTCCAGACTATTTCAAAAGCTTATTATATATTTTTTTAATATATTATATATATTTATAGGTTAAGATCTTATATGTTATAGAAAATGTAATTTTATATAAATATTTAAAATATTTTTTTTCTGTAAGAAAAAAGAACATGCACAAAAGTAGAAGAAAAATCATATAAACTATCTAAAGTCTTAGATTTAAATACACACACCTACCAGCTAAATGTTCTTATTGTAAAAAATTAAAACAATACAGATAACACACAAGTCTCTTTTGACTCTTCTGAAATCCCTGTCTCTTCCACAGAGCATACATTTTTCTATGAATATGCAAATATTATACATAATGAAAATTATATACATATGCACACATATACATAATTTTTTAAAAAATTTGTAAAAATTATATACTATTTGGCAACTCTCTTTTTTCACTTAATAATATACTATAAAAGCCTTCTAGGTCAGCATATACAAATCGACCTTGTTCTTTTTAATAACTGCCAGTTCTATAATTTAGCTATTCCTCCAGCGCTGGTCATTTGTATTGACAGCATTTTGCTATTATAAACAGTGCTGCAAAGATAAGCCATGTTAATTGTGTGAATATATCTATAGATGTCTTAGAAGAGGAATTGCCCAGTCCAAGAATATGTACATGTGCCCTAATCGGTTTGGCTCAGTGGATGGAGCGTTGGCCTGCAGACTGAAAGGTCCCAGGTTCAATTCTAGTCAAGGGCATGTACCTTGGTTGAGGGCACATCCCCAGTAGGGATATGCAGGAGGCAGCTGATCGATGTTTCTTTCTCATTGATGTTTCTCTAGCTCTCTATCCCTCTCCCTTCCTCTCTGTAAAAAATCAATAAAATATATTACAAAAAAGAATATGTACATGTAAATATTTTCCTACATACCAACTTTCCCTCCTTATACCAATTTATACTCCTACCAGTATGTATGAAATGCCCTGCTTCCCATCCTCCAATTTATTGATGTTATTAATCTTGGTAGTTTATTATTATACTAAACTGCTAAGTGAACAATGATACACCTCTTTTATCTCACATGTCTGAATAGGACTGCTCATGCTTGTGGGCCATTTGAGTTTCTGCATCTCTGAGTTGCCTGTCCTATCCCTGGCGGTACCTGTATGGGACCTCTGGACCTGAGCCCGGGTGGTCCAGACTGGCCATGTGCTCCCTGGACTGCCTTCACTTCTTGGGCCTTACTTTCTATATATAAAGGTACTATCCAGCATGGAGACTTCATGCCTAGACTTACTTTAGACACACTCGTGCTGATAGTTATTTGTGTACTTTCCTCTCTACCAAGTCCCCCCTCTACTCTAATGACTGTCTACATATCATTAAGTAGAATTCGATCCCACATAGATGGTGAGAATATGTCCTGCTTCTATTAGTTACCGTTCTTGAGGGCTTACTATGACCTAGGCATTATATGAAGGGCTTCTGTACATATTTCTTTTAATTCCCATGCCTTATGTGGTAGGTACTATCATCTCCATTTAAAAAAATAAATAAATAAATAAATATATATATATATATATATATATATATATATTATATATATATATATATATATATATATATATTATTGATTTTTCACAGAGAGAAAGGGAGAGGGACAGAGAGTCAGAAACATTGATGAGAGAGAAACATCAACCAGCTGCCTCCTGCACTCCCCCTACCAGGGATGTGCCTGCAATCAATGTACATGCCCTTGACCGGAATCAAACCTGGGACCCCTCAGTCCGCAGACCGACACTCTATCAAACTGAGCCAAACCGGTCTTGGCCATTATCTCCCTTTTACAAAAGGAAAAATGGAGGCACAGAGGCCTTACATAACTTGTCCAAGATTGTGTGGCTGTTCACTTGAATTTGTTCCTAGGTTTGTTACCTGACATCTGAAGCATAAGCTCTCACATTAGTTTTCTTTATCCCCTATCCCTCTCCTTTAATAGGTGCTTGATACATACATATTCCCCCAAGTTTTATTAGAAAGCTCTGTAAGCATTTAGAACAGTTAAAGAATTTTATCGTGAACAACTGGCATATCTTAGATTCTGCAATTACACTATCCTTGCTTTATCACGTATTTATCCCTTGATCTATTCAAGCTGTCTTACATTTTTTATGCAGCGCAAAGTAAATTGTAAACATCAGTATACTCTGCGCCAAATACTTTAGGATACACATCATTACCTAGTGTTCAGTACTTATGTACAATTCTTTTTTCTTTTGAGTGACTATTTCACACAATGAAATACACAAATCTGTGTGCACAATTTGATGGCTGTTGAATATATACACCTGTCGACCCAAACCCCTATCCAGATGTGTAACATGAGCATCACCCTGGAAAGTCTCCTCATGCCCTTCCTCAGGCTTTCCCCACCGCCATCCACACCCCCACCTCCCAAAGCTATCACTGTTCTGACTTTTTTTCCAGCTTACGTAGGTTTTGCTTGTTCTAGAACATCACATGAATAGTACTCTACCAACCCCGGTCAGTGTGGCTCAGTTGGTTGTACATTGTCCCCTGCACGGTAAAGTTGCCAGTTTGATTTTCAGTCAGGCACATCGATGCTTGATTCACAACCATGTTTCTCCCTCTCCCTTCCTCTCTCTAAAAACCAATAAAAAAATATATTTTAAAAACAGTACCATACCAGTATGTACTCTTTTGGTAAAGCCTTCTTTTACTGTGACTTGACATAATGTTTTTGAGATTCATCCTTGTTGTGTGTATCAGTAGTTGCTTCTTTAAAAAAAAAAAAAAAAAAATATATATATATATATATATATATATATATATATATATATATATATATATACATACACACAATATGTATAATTGTTATTATTTTTTAAATCGTCACTCGAGGATATCTTTCCATTGATAGTTAGAGAGTGAAAGAGAGAAGGAAACACAGAGAAATATTGATGTGAGAGAAAGACATCTGTAAGTTGCCTCCTACACTAGCCCAGAACAGGGCTTAGGCAGGGGAGGAGCCTGCAATCTAGGTATGTGCCCTTGACAAATCAAACCTGGGACCCAGTGCTCTATCCACTGGGCCAAACTGGCTAGGGCTAGCTGCTTCTTTCTTATTGCTGAGTAGTATTCCGTTATATGAATGTGCAAATTGTTTCGCCTGTAGGTGAACTGATAGATGCATATTTGAGTTGAATGGTCCTTGCCCTCAAAATGCTTTCTGTTTTAAAGTGATAAAGCAACTGAATTGACTGAGTTGATGGTACTTTGCTTTGATTTTGAAGATAGTAGGATCACTATGATTTAGGTACATTCCCTAATTTACATACAGACTCTAGTTTACACGCATACTTTTTCTTCACTTAAAATTAGGAAGGCCTCATTCTCAAAACAGCCTGGTACTGGCACAAGAACAGACATATAGATCAATGGAATAGAATTGAGAACCCAGATATCAACCCAAATCACTATGCTCAATTAATATTTGACAAAGGAGGCACAAATATACAATGGAGTCAAGACAGTCTCTTTAATAAATGGTGTTGAGAAAATTGGACAGATACATGCAAAAGAATGAATTTAGATCACCAACTTACAACATACAGAAAAATAAACTCAAAATGGATACAGGACTTAAACATAAGACGGGAAACCATAAAAATACTAGAGGCATCCACAGGCAGCAAAATCTCAGACATATGCCAAAAGAACTTTTTCACTGATACTGCCCCTAGGGCAATGGAAGCTAAAGAGAAAATAAACAAATGGGACTACATCAAAATAAAAAGCTTTTTTACAGCAAAAGAAACCATCAACAAAACAACAAGAAAGCCCACTGTATGGGAGAACATATTTGCAAATGTTATCACTGATAAAGGTTTAATCTCCAACATCTATAGACAGCTTATACAACTAAATAAAAGGAAAATGAACGATCCAATTAAAAAATGAGCAATGGACTTAAATGGAATATTTTCAAAAGAAGACAGAAGAAAGGCCAAGAGGCACATGAAAACATGCTCAAAGTCACTAATTATCCGAGAGATGCAAATCAAAACAACAATGCGGTACCATCTCACACCTGTCAGAATGGCCAACATCAACAAATCAACAAACGACAAGTGTTGGCGAGGTTGCGGAGAAAAAGGAACCCTTGTGCACTGCTGGTGGTAATGCAGACTGGTGCAACCACTGTAGAGAACAGTATGGAGTTTCCTCAAAAAACTGAAAATGGAACTCCCATTTGACCCAGTAATCCCACTCCAAGGAATATATCCCAAGAAACTAGAAACACCAATCAGAAAGGATATATGCACCCCTATGTTCATAGCAGCATAATCTACAATAGCTAGAATTTGAAAACAGCCTAGGTGCCCGTCAGCAGATGATTGGATCCAAAAACTTTGGTACATCTACACAATGGAATACTATGCTGCCATAAAAAAGAAGGAATTCTCATCATTTGCAGCAACCTGGATGGAATTGGAGAACATCATGCTGAGTGAAATAAGCCAGTCAATGAAAGAGAAACACCACATGACCTCACTCATTTATGGATAATAAAGAACATTATAAACTGATGAACCAAAAGATAGATATAGAGACAGTAAAGCAACAGACTGTCAAATTACAGCAGGGAGGGTAGGGAGATCTGGGGGAGATAAGAGATCAACCGAAGGACTTGTATACATGCATATAAGTACAACCAATGGACACAAAACTCTGGGGAGGGAGGGTATGTATGGGAGGGGGGGCAATGTTAAAATATGTACACAGATAACAATTTAATTTTAAAAAATTTTAAAAATAAACCTATAAATAAATACATACATACATAAATAATTCATTCAAGCTTCAAAAAAAGAAAAAAAGAAAAAAGAAAGTCATATCTCTCATTCAGCCTTTATATAGACACTCTTATTTTATTACTTACAATTAGTCTTCCCTGAGTACTGACTTCCCTTAAGGACATATAAGTTATATAATTATCTATTGAATACTCTACAGTAAATTAAGAATCATTATTTGAATGTTGATGTGTTGTACATATCATAGAGGATCATCAAAAGGGTGATCTCTAAAAAAAGGTTTTGAATAATTACTAGGCACATACATGGGGAGATTGAATAAATTAAAATATATTTTCATAAAAAAGAAAAATTAGGAAGGCCTCCTGGAGTAGGGTGAGGGGAGAAAGGCAGAGAAGGAGGCCAGAAAAACTGTCAGGTTTCCTGCACTGGAGAGAGTAAGAGATAAGGTGGGAGAGGGCCTGGTGGAAACTGCAGCCTGGAATGGAGAATGGGGAGGTGGTGATATCATTGGACCTTGGACATGAGGACAGCGGATGCTGGAAGAGGCGGGGTCTACAAAAAGATGACAGAGCCCCGGTCTCTAGTGAAGCGGGTGCTGAGGAGTCTAGCGCTGCACTACAGGTCTGACCCTGAAGGGGAAGGTGATAGGTAGCTTCAGGCATTTGGCATGGAGAGAACCTGGACCTCAGCCAGGCCTGGCAATTGTAGGGGTGACAGTGGGGAATGGTATCTTGTGAGCTGTCAGGTAACAGTGGCAACACAGCCAAAACCGGTTTGGCTCAGTGGATAGAGCGTTGGCTTGCGGACTGGAAGGTCTTGGGTTCGATTCCAGTCAGGGGCATGTACCTTGGTTGCGGTGGGGGGTGTGCAGGAGGCAGCTGATCAGTGATTCTCTTTCATTGATATTTCTGGCTCTCTATACCTCTCTCTTCCTCTCTGTGAAAAATCAATAATATAGATATATAATATATATGTGCATATATATATATATATATATATATATATATATATATATATATACTGTGTATATATATATACACACACACACACACACAAAACAGTGGCAACACAGGGGTGATGAATGAAGGGCTGAAATGGACTCGGTCTCCAGAGGCCCCGGGTTGGGATGAGCGGGGTAACGTTAGCAGGAAGTTAATAACTAACCTGTGTCCACAAGAGACTTAGATATTTGGGATTTTAGAGCTAGAAGAGACCTAGATCACCTAGTTCAACCTTGAGCAAAGTGACAGGCTCCAGGCCCCCTGGTGACTTGTTGACAGATCCAGGCCTAGATACCAAACCTCCTAACATTTCCGCCCGCACTGTCCCCTGCCTGCTCCGGTGACTGTCACCTGCCTGTCACAGTGACAGCGAGGGGCGAGCTTTTGCCAAGACAGGGGCTTACATGAAATTACTTTCCAGGGACCTTTCTAGCTTACATGAAATTACTTTCCAGGGACCTTTCTAGCCCAAAGACTCTAGAGTTTGGGGCCTCTTTTCTGTAGATACTGCTCCAATGTTTAGCCCCCAGCAAAGAGCCAGGACTGTGTAAGGATTGAAGAGTGAGCATGAGAGTCCGAAAGGTGGTTTGGTGGGACAGCATGAAGGCATTTGGGTTCCCTGTGGTTGAGTTGAGGCTGAGATACTCCTCATTTGTCCCCTCCAGGTCCCCGAGGTGGGTCTCTTTATTCATTTCCCCACAGGCGCCCCCGGAGCCATCTTCCAAACCAGCCCTTTAAGACAGTGCCAGTAGTGGTGGGTAAGGTGGGTAGCAACCAGCTGAAGATCTTATGTCCTGGCATGTGGTAGGTCTGTGCCACCCCCCAACCCCCTCAGTGGTTCAGGAGGAAACAGAGAGACTCCCCGTGTCAAAGTACAGCCCCAAAGAGAAGATGTCTGCTCTCAGGCACTCCTCCAACCCAAGTCAGCCCAGACCCATCTGGCCAGACCTAACTGGCCAACCCATCTGGTTGCCCCTGGGTCTGTGCCTCTTGGGCCCTAGATTCCTTGTCTTCCTACTCCCAGGTAATGTGCATGAGCATTTGGAACCAGAAAGTTCGGAGGGAACTGTGTCTCACCAGACAGAGACTGAGGTGAGAGGAGAAGGGGGCGCCTGAGAGGTTCCCAGGGAGCCAGTGACTAGCCAGGTTTCCCACCTCTTCTGCGTCTGAGGGTTTCTCTTCTAGAACTGCGCTGCCCAGTCCCATAGCCAAGCCACCGGGGCTGCTGAATACTTCAAAATGTGTCTGAATTGCAGTGTGCTCTAAGCGTAAAATACGTATTGGATTTCAAGGGCTTCATATGGAAAAGAGGATATAAGATGTCTCAATGTTTTTAATATAGATTACATATGAAGATGACAATAATTATCATGTAGGTTGATGTCACCGGTTTCTTTTTACCTTTTAAAATGTGGCCGCTGGCGCCGAAACCGGTTTGGCTCAGTGGGTAGAGCGTCGGCCTGGGGACTCAAGGGTCCCGGGTTCGATTCCGGTCAAGGGCATGTACCTTGGATCCTGAAAAACTCACATCCCTGTAGGGGGTTTGCAAGAGGCAGCTGATCGATGACTCTCTCTCATCGATGTTTCTAACTCTCTATCTCTCTCCCTTCCTTTCTGTAAAAAATCAATAAAATATATTTAAAAAAATAAATAAATAAAATGTGGCTGCTGGGGAATTTTAAATGACCTCTATGACCTGAATTCTATTTCCCTTGGATAGCGCTGTTCTGGAGAGGAGGCATTGGCCTCCCAGGAACCACCGGGAGGGAGTGCTGGGCAATTAGCTGGTGCACCTGGGCCCCTGGGCGTCCCTGGCCTTGATGCCTTTCCAGGCTTTGTATCTGGGTTGGAGGTCCCTCTCTGTAGAATGGGGAGCCTGCTTGGTGGTGGGGGTGGAGTACTCAGAAAGGAAGGCCTCTTAGGGCCTTGCAATAGGCCATCGTGTCTAGAAGTCCAGGGGAAGGCCTTCCTGGAGAGAGAACAAAAATTACATTCCGTTTCTAATTAGGTGGTATGGCCTACTTCTGCGTCTTGTTGCCTGCTGGTTAGGACAAGAAAGGCTCTCTCAGCTCCGCCCCCACCAGGTTTCCCCGCTCCTGTCCCAGGCAGGTGTGCCTTGTGGTGGGAATAGGTCGGCGCCACAGGCCCACGGGCCCCGGAGCTCCGGTCTTCTCTGACGCCGCCACCACTTTCTTCCTGAGGTTATATTTAGGTGCTGGTCTGGGGAAAAGGATGTGAGTTTTCCAGGATCCTGTTTATCCAGCAGACCCTCCCCTCCTCCCCTCCCCTCCCCCACCACCCAGCTGTCTGTCCTCCGTCCAGACTGGAACTTCCCCTCGCTTCCCTCCCGGCTCCGACGTGGGTGCCCAGGACCCAGAGAGAAGACAGTGTTTGCCTGTTGAATCCTGACACAGCCATCTATTAGCTGGCTGACAGCTAACATCTACGTAATTTTTCCACGTGTAGAGATAATGATGCTTTTCTTGCAAGGGATGCTGTGAAGTTCAAACGAGGTGGCGTGTGTGAAGCGCCTGGCATTCTGCCTGACAAGCGGTAGTCATTAAACAAGGGCTGGTGCCTTGAGGATCTCCATCGGGCAGCGGCGAAGGCTGCTGTTCTGGGGATGCCGGGCGCAGGGAAGGGCCCAGCGGCACGTGATGTCTGTTGCCTTAAGGGGCACGGGCTGGGGGAGGCGATGGTGCAGTCTCTCTTTTCTTTTTCCCGTGTGCTTGCATCTTCAGCCAAGTCCCAGCTCGGCTTAGAGGCATCCTCTGGCCAGGGGGTCAGATCGCCCAGGTGCCACCTCCATGCTCACCTAAGCCGGGCCTCTCAGAGATCGTAGGAAACCAGAGACTTCGGAGTTTGGGTTTTTACAGCCTTATCTGAACCTCCAGTTTCCTTATTTGTAAGATGGGGGTAACAATGGACCTCCTCATAGCAGGGTGGCGAGGCTTCGCGGAACTGAGGCAGCATTGTGTGAGGCAGGGAACCGCCGGGATCGCCGTGGGGGGTAGCGGTGCTCAGTCATCGGCCCCGTCTGGACTGGGGACGGGGCGAGAGGCTCCACCGGGATAACGTTCCTCTTTCTCTCTGTGTCTGTCTGCAGCAGCAAGGTGGGACCCAGAGGCCCTGTGCTGAGCACCCATAACCCTCCGGGGGTACCCCCCCCAACACAGCACCCCCACCATGTTTAACCTAATGAAGAAGGACAAGGACAGGGATGGGGGGCGCAAGGAGAAGAAGGAGAAGAAGGAGAAGGAGCGGATGTCGGCGGCCGAGCTGAGGAGCCTGGAGGAGATGAGCCTGCGACGCGGCTTCTTCAACCTGAACCGCTCCTCCAAGCGGGAGTCCAAGGCGCGCCTGGAGATCTCCAACCCCATCCCCATCAAGGTGGCCAGCGGCTCCGACCTGCACCTCACCGACATCGACTCCGACAGCAACAGGGGCAGCGTCATCCTGGACTCGGGCCACCTCAGCACGGCCAGCTCCAGCGACGACCTCAAGGGCGAGGAGGGCGGAGGCTTCCGGGGCTCCGTGCTGCAGCGGGCGGCCAAGTTCGGCTCCCTGGCCAAGCAGAACTCCCAGACCATCGTCAAGCGCTTCTCCTTCTCCCAGCGCAGCCGGGACGAGAGCGCCTCCGAGACCTCCACCCCCTC
This sequence comes from Pipistrellus hanaki, assembly GCF_964339955.1. Taxonomy (NCBI): domain Eukaryota; kingdom Metazoa; phylum Chordata; class Mammalia; order Chiroptera; family Vespertilionidae; genus Pipistrellus; species Pipistrellus hanaki. Next base: position 30,828,947 of record NC_140518.1, on the reverse strand, counting down.
GGAGCACTCCGCGGCCCCGTCCCCGCAGGTGGAGGCGAGGACTCTGGAGGGACAGCTGGCGCAGCACCTGGGCCCGGGCCACCCTCGCCCGGGGCCCCGGCCCCAGGTCCCCGAGCTGGTGACGAAGAGGTTCCCGGCGGACCTGCGCCTGCCCCCCGTGGTGCCCCCGCCGCCCCCTGCCCTCCGGGAGCTGGAGCTGCAGCGGCGGCCCACCGGGGACTTCGGCTTCTCCCTGCGGCGCACCACCATGCTGGACCGCGGCCCCGACGGCCAGGTCTACCGGAGGGTGGTCCACTTCGCCGAGCCGGGCGCGGGCACCAAGGACCTGGCCCTGGGGCTGGTGCCGGGGGACCGTCTGGTGGAGATTAACGGGCACAACGTGGAGAGCAAGTCCCGGGACGAGATCGTGGAGATGATCCGGCAGTCGGGGGACAGCGTGCGGCTCAAGGTGCAGCCCATCCCGGAGCTCAGCGAGCTCAGCCGGAGCTGGCTGCGGAGCGGCGAGGGGCCCCGCAGGGAGCCGGCCGAGGTGAGTGTTTCCCGTGGGGCCGCAAGGGGTGGGCAGGGACTGGGTTGCTGAGGGCCGCCGTGGTTGTACTGAGGCGGGCGACTGGGGTTCTCAGAGCCTAGCGAGTGTGTGAGTGGTGACGCCGGGCCACCCCGTGGGCTTCAGGGACCACCTCCCTGGCTGGTGGGGAGAAGGCACCTCAGGTGAGGGTTATATACACGGTCATACAAGCTTCATGATACAAGCGTGCATTAGGGTTTGGGCACCGTATTTCCTGAGCCAGAAACTGAGCCATGGAGGCTAACGTGCCAGTTCCAGGTGTGAGACACAGTCTTATATTCTGGATTAAAATATAGGATTTCCACATTATTTAGATGTTGGAGGTGAAAAAAAAAATAAATTATTTCAAATCAGGGCTGTCCTGAGACATCTAGGATGTTCAGCTGCTTCGGTAGCTCCTGGGAAGGTGACCTCAGGCCTCCTCTTGCCCCTGAGTGAGCGAGGAGCTGAGTACCAGGTAAGGTTGCAGAGATAACCAGGGGCCAAATCATGGAAGACCTTATACATCATGGCCGGAGTTTCCATTGACCCTATTGAAATGAGACCCCTGTAGTGTTTGAAGCAGGGAGGAGCGATGATCTGGTTTACACAGAACACTTGTGCTCCCAGAGTTTTACTATTACTTTTCCTGGAAGGAGGAAATGCATGGACCTGGAGCAGTAACAGGGGTTAAGCCCTCAGAGATTGTATGACCTGATGATCCCTGAGACCCCTGCCCACACAAAGCAAAAGAGGGAGTGGGGGTGACTAGGCCCCGAAGAGATTTGGGTGAAAGGCATCCATCAGTTCGGCAAATACCTGTTTACTTCCCCAGGACCTACCCAGTTTAACTCCTGAAGAGATGGTCTCTAGGGGGATGGAGATCTGTAATCCCAGTGATCTTTCGATAGGTTGGCTACTTACCGGTCGGGAATGTTCTGCCTGGAGGCACCATCTGAAGGACAGCTTGGCCTCCGGGCAGCCCTCTCTCCAGCTGTGGCTTTTAGGGCTGTCCAGGTCCCTGGAGCCTGACCAGCACACGGCCTGGCCGGGACCTTTCCGCACTAAGTGACCAGCCAGATGTGTCTAAGTCAGAAGTGGGAGGAAATGCTGAGGAAACAGGCAGAGTCCCGGTCCTAGCTTTCTCCCGGGGAGGGGAAGTGGCTGCTCAGATGGCTGCTCAGCCTAACAGCAAGCCTATCGGGCCTGGAGGGCCTGGGAGCCGCAGGGTCAGCCTCTGGCAGGAAGCACTGGAGCTGGGTTCCAGACCTTCCTTTTCCCTGGGGCTGGTGGGGTCAGGCAGCTATGTTAGTCAGGGGGCAGTGAGTGGGAGGGCGCCTGTCGTGGAATCCAGGAAGGACCCGGATGCCTTAATTCCAGAAATGCATTGAGCACCTTCTATGTGTTAGCCACCAGGGAACTTCCCACAGCTTAGAGGGAGCTGTCTTTATCTCGGCACCTAAGACCGTACCACGTTGCCACGTCCGCCTCCTTTCTCCCAGGCTAACCCTGCCTTCCACAGACAGAATATTCTTCCTCTTAAAGAATGAGTCCCCCAGGGGATTGCTGCCAGCTCCCCGCCGGACCACAGCACAGGCCGCCGTGGGGCTCAGGGCCTGGCATCACAGATGCGGCTCAGTTCTCTCGATAGCTCAGGGATCGTCCTGGCATCTCATGTTTCCCAGCCGCTCTCCTTCCCAGCTAGCTGCTGCCGCCGCCTCCCTGGGGAAGCGGGTGGTTTAGCTTTGGAATCCCCGGTGGATCCCGTCTCCCAGCTGGTAGCTCCGAAGGGCTGGCTCGCTCTGGCCCCCGGGGCAACCCAGCTGGTGCCCCGAGGACTTCTTCCCCCACAGCGGGGATCTCGCAGGGGACTCCATGGAGAGTCCCATCCTCATGAGTCTCCTACTGACAGGACAACAAGGAGCAAAGGGCTGCAAGGAGCCCCATGTCTTTTCTTACCTGGGTAGTTGGTGGCGCCTCAGGCCACAACAGAGAGGAGCAGAATGAGCGTGGCATTCTGGTTTCCCGAGGCAGAGCCCGGAGCTGGTGAGGGAGTGCTGTAGCCTCGACTGAGGCTCTTATCCTCTCTCTCCTCTTCCTCCCACTCCTACTCCTGCTCCTTTTCTTGGCGGCAGTTCTAATCCTAGTTCCATGCCAAGAAAAGGGCCTTCCCACCTCCTCCATACTCCCGGGCGGGGCACCCTGACAACTCGAGCCCCACAGGGACAGCTCTGGTGGCCACCCTGCCCGTCAGGCCATCCATCAACTGTGTCCACACGTTGCCTGTCCCCAGAGCTCTGGAGGAGCTGGCTAGCCATCTGTTCTCTTTCTGCACACAGACAGGGGCCAGGCCCCGTGGCTCCTGTCCATGGCCTGTTCAGAAGGCCCCGGGGAGAGACAGCCCCTTGGGTTTCCTTCTCACATGGTGTGTGTCCAGACCGCTTGGCTCACACCTTGTTCCTATGTCTCTGGAGCTGCCAGACAAGGCTCCACTGGAAGGAGGGGTGAGCCACAGGAGTAGGATAGACTTGGGGCCTGATAGAAATCTCTCAGCAAGCCTGAGAGAAGCAGCCTTTCTTCCGCCATCTATTCCTCCATTCATCTGTCTACCAAACACACATCGGTTGAGCACTTACTGTGTGGCAGGTGCTGAGGCCCAGCAGTGTGCGGCACACAATCCCAGCCTCAAAGATGAAATCAAAGAAGGGTGTACACCCAGCCCCAAGGAACTCAAAGCCTAGTGGAAGATGGTCAGGTAGTAGGCAATGACATTACCATTTGAGCTCAGTGATAGACCAGTACGGGCTACGAGGGAGCACAGAAGAGGATCTTCAAGTACAGTCTTTGGAATGAATCAGAGAGAGAGAGAGCTGACATATAGGGGAGGCCAACGGGAGGACAAGACTGTATTAGTCACAAATCAGAGAGAGATTGACACATTTGGGGAATAAGGATTGGGGACAGCCTATGGGGACACTACTGAGAGAAGCAGCAAGAGAGGCAAGCAGGGGTCAGTCAGGTCGCAAGGCCCCTGAGAGTCAGGCTAGGGAATGTAAACTTGAACCTGAGGACAATGTAGCCATTTAATCAGGGAGCGATGGGCACAGTTTAGAAAATCTCCTGCTGTTTATGGAGAATGCGTTTGGGTGAAGCTAGGGGAGAATCGTGAGGGAGCTGTTATACAATAGTAAACCTCGTAGAATGAATGGAGGCCTGAGCTTAGGTAGAGGCGTTGGGGATGGAAAGAGGTTTCAGATGTCAGCAACGGAGGTAGGCTCTGGAACAGCAATTCTCAACCTGTGGGTCGCAACCCCTTTGGAGGTCGAACGACTCTTTCACAGGGGTCCCCTAAGGCCATCGGAAAACACAGATATTTACATTATGATTCATTAACAGTAGCAAAATGACAGTTATGAAGTAGCAACAGAAATAATTTTATGGTTGGGGTCACCACAACATGAGGAACTGCATTAAAGGGTCACGGCATTAGGAAGGTTGAGAACCACTGCTCTAGAGTCTTGGTGACCGGCTGGGGTAAAGGGAGGAGGAGGAGGGGAGGAGGTAAGTGTGACTACCAGGTGTGGGGGAAGATGCTGAATTCTTTCCCTGGTTCTTCCGGAAAGAGCGTTTCGGGGGCATCTGTTTTGAGAAAATTATTCTTAACTTTTCAGAGTTCCCTGAGTCTGATGAGATTAAGGAAGGTGTTAGTAAAGAGGAGGATCTCAAAACCCCAGTTGGATCAAAATTCTTCTCTCCAGTTCCATGAGTCTGGACAGGAAAGCCAGTGCCCACTGAGAAGGCGAGGAGGCCAGGTGGGGACTGCGGTCTGGGGGTAGGGAGAGCCGGTCCCTTCCACTTGTCTCCTCAGGAGGCCCATCGTGGGGGCCGGGTGGGTTGTCTGAGAACGTGCGATGGTTCTGCTGAGCTCGGAAAAGCCCACCTGGCTGACCCCTGGCCAGTGTGGTTGTTCTGCTGCTGCCAAGAGCCAGAGGAGCTGGCCTGCATGATAGCCCTACCCAGAAGGCACTGCTCCCGGAGTTTTTGAGGTTGTGGTTGGAGGGGAGGGAGGTGCCTGAAGGGAGGCCTACCACCCCTTCCCAGTCAAACCTAGTTTCCTGAGCCCCGTGGAACTATCAGGCATTGGCTAGAGATCCGTGGTAGAGTTTCTTCTCCCATCGGACCTTGGGGTTTGTCCACAACCGTTACAGGGCTGTGCGGTTCCTTAAGAGGTCATCCTATCCATCCAAACCACCTCCACGTTCAGGAGAACCTAGGAGAGTGCATGGTATAGTGGAGAGAACATGGACTTTGGGACCAGAGAGATCTGTTTGAGTTTGACGGAAGTCACCAAACTTTTCTAAGCCTCCGTGTACTCATTCCCTCGAACAGGCCCAGGCCCTGGGCACTGCGGGGTTACGTAAATAAAGTAGAATCTTCCCTTGAGGAAGCACAGACCTAACTAAAGAAAGGCAACTAAGCACCTTCATTGCTGCCATAGATGTCTGTCCAGGTAGACAGTGGGGTGGGAGGGAGGAAGTGGCAATTAGGAGAGGATGTGACCCTTGTTCTCTGTAAATGGGCCTGATTCTCGCCTCTCAGAATCGAAGACGATGGAATCAGAAAAGGATGCACACGCTGCAGCTCCTCTGAGAAGGAGGATAAAGGGACCCTTGTTTTTCTTGTGTGTGCTATACCTTACGGGTCTTTATTTATCTGTATGCATTTGGAGAGGTCACAGGCAGACTCTGGCAGGTCGTAAATGCTTTTGGAGATTAGTACCTTTCTCTCTGTCCAGTCTCTGAGGACATCCAGGGGAAGTAATTTTGCAGCCTCCGTAATTAACCCATCCTAGCGTTCTCCCATCATGGCTCCTGGTAAGGTTTTCTTTCCAACAGGGACGCCTGATGCTTTTGTCCAAACTATTTCACTGTAGTTGTTTGTTTGTTTGTTTGTTTGTTTGTTTTTTAAAGCCAGCTTAAGGGTGAGGTGGGCCCCTGGGTGTCCGCTAGCTTTTCCTAGCTTCTTAGAGCCCAGCTTCTCAGGCCTGTAGGCATGGACACCAGTGGCCCTCCAGGAGACAGGCCAGCCAGCGTTGCCTGCCAGATCACTTTGCCATAGCGGAAGCCCTAGACCCCTGGTGGGATCTATTTGAGGCTCATCAGCCTTGACCAGGTGCTGTCAGGAGTGGGGACTGAGATTCCAAGGAACCTGGAGATTGTGCCGGGCAGTGGGCTTCCCCCAGGGGCTCCAGTGTGGCCCGGTGCTGCCTGGGCTCAGAGTTCTAGAACGCCTCTGTTCCTCATGCTGCTCTGAATGATCCTTGGAGGGGTTTTTGTTTTTTTAAACAGAACATTTTTACTTCATTTTGTGCCAAAGCTGCAGGCGCTTCTGGCACCGGTCTCCCCACGTGAGGGCCCTGGCTTGGGGGCTCAGAGCAGGACTCAAATGGAGTTCTTGTGGAAATGAGGGGCCCATGGGTAGGTTCAAGGGCATGAGAACGGATGGGTGAAAGGTTTTTAGGGACATGTTGGGGGTTATCCATCCTGGATTGGGGGGTACATGGGACCAGCAGGACCGAGTGGTAGACTAGGTCATTTCTATTCTGCTCGGTCTCCCTTCTCTGTCCTCAGAGGCGCCATTCTGCCTTCTTCCCAGGGAGATGCTGGGCAAACTGAGGCCCTGTGTGCCCTGACCACCAGCCCGTGGGTGGTGGGCACAGTGCCCAGGCCACAGTGAACTGGGTGTGGGTACATGCCGGGGCCATTGGTTGTTTTTGCAGGCACAGCTCGGAGCCCTGGCGCGGGGGCAGGGCCTTGGTTGAGGTAGCCTGTCCTGGCCCCTCCGGCCCCGGCCAGAACCCCTCTGGCCCACCCTGACCCCCTCGGCCACCCTGCCCTCTGCTCCCTCCTAATCTCTCTTATTTACATTGAAATGGTTCTGGAAAATACCAGATATGCAAACACCCAGTCTGGGAGGTGGGTGCGGAGTGGGGTGAAGGGGGGTGTGTGTGTGTGGCGGGTGGGAACACAAGTATTTTAAAAATGCTGCAAATCTCTCCAGTGTTTCCCAGAAACCACAAGCACGCGCTCCGCCTGCCAGCAGGGCTCCCGCCACCCCGCTACTCTAAGCTGCTGGCTTGTCCTCCCTGCGGCCGGGGGTGAGAGCAGCATCCGTGGGGGTGGGGACCGGTGACCCAGCTGGGGACTGGCGCCTCCACTGTCAGTCCCGGGCAGTGGTACGGCTGTGCCCTGGGCACCCAGCAGCCAGCTCCGGGGGCGCCTCCCATGCCGGATCTGCACTGCAGAGGAGTGGAGTCTTCATGGCTCCCGGCCTCCCGCTGAGCAGTTTAGGGGGGGAGGGGGGGCACCCCAGCCAACCCTAGAATCCCGCATGGTGTTTGGCAGCAGCTTCCGTTCTGTTAAATGCAGGGGACAGTGTCGGCGAAGCTGCTTGTTTTTTCAGTCGTTGGCTGCAGTCTGGCTGGGAGACAGTTTCCTTAGACCCAGGTCACCACCACGCCGGCTCCCTGGATCTCCCGCCACACGTTCCTCAGAATCGGGGCACGGCCTCCTTCCCCTCCGCGCTCAGCCCAGCCTCTCTGCAGAACGGCGGGTGTTTGTCCGGGGTTCTGTCCGGTGTCCAATAGAGCAGTGTTTCCCAAAGTGTGTTCCGCGTCCCCCCAGGGGTACGGGAAGAGTTTGGGGGGTACGCGTTGCGCCGGAGTTTGGTGGGGATATGCACTGCACTGTGCTTAGCTGCACCTAATTCTACGTTCTCATGAGTACGAGGGGTCCTCAGCGTTACGAAAATTATAGAAGGGTACACATCTGTCAAAAGTTTGGGAGACACTGCAGTAGAGTGTGCGGTGCACACGTGCTGCCTCCGTGGTGTTGAATTGATCGGATAAAGGTTCAGCTGAGCAGAAAGGCCGGGAGGAAAGGGCATGAAAAATAACAGCAAGGATGAGGGCCATGCTGGCGCTCACTGCCCATCAGGCGCTGTTTGTTCTAGATGTTTAATCCATATTAACCCGTTTAATTTCCCCGACAACCCTTGAGATATTATAAGAATCTCTCCTTCATCGGTGTGGAAACTGGATTACAGAGAGGTTAAGACCACATAAACCGCCTAAGGTTTCAAGGCTTCTAAATGACTTGCCAGGATTTGAACTCAGGGCATCAGGCTCCTTGCTCCTCACTAGCGTGCTCTCTAGTAAGTCCTCCTCCCTTAATGCCATCAGGGGGTTCTTAGCACTGTGACGGAGTGACGGATAAGGAAACCGATTTTAGCAGAGGCTGATTGGCATAAGCAAGAGCGAAGTGCCGCCGAAACCAGTTTGGCTCAGTGGATAGAGCATCGGCCTGTGGACTGAAAGGTCCCAGGTTCGATTCCGATTAAGGGCATGTACCTTGGTTGCGGGCACATCCCCAGTAGGGGGTGTGCAAGAGGCAGCTGACCGATGATTCTCTCTCATGGATGTTTCTAACTCTCTATCCCTCTCTCTTCCTCTCTGTAAAAAATCAATTAAAAAAAAAAAAAAAAAGAGTGAAGTGCCTAGGGCATCTCCCCAGGGTTATAATGAAATGACGCCGCACGAGATGGCATTAGCGGAGGGCCGGCTGCACAGGACAGGGGACGGCAGTGTCTGGGCAGCCTCGCCCAGGCCTGGCCCTCTGAGTCCCGCTGCCCTGGAGGCCTCTTCTCCAGAAGGGAAGGGACGCCAGGTGACCGCACTCTTGCTCTTGTTCTGTGCACGGTGAGCCGTGGAAGGCGTGACCGTTGCTCTCAGGCCCTCCTGCAGATGAGCCAGAGCACGTGAGCCGAGGGGCACGCAGGCAGGGGGTAGCCTGGTGGAGCTGGGAGAGGTCCTGGGAAGAGTGGCCGAGGACGAGAAGCAGCGTCTGCCTGGGCAGCATTTGGGCGGCTCTCCCAGCAGGGGTGTCCCTTCTGCATCTCCTCCTGGAAGGCAGGGGAGTGGCCCCCTCACCTCTTTGGCCCTGGCTGACATACTGGTACCTCCCTCCGCCGCACGTAGGGTGGCAGGGTCCCCGCGGTCACCTCTGACCAAGAGCAGGTCCTCTCTGCTGCCGTTGGGACCGCTGTTGTCTCCTAGTGTGCGCTGAGCCCCTTGAGTGCGGCTCTCCCACAAAGTACCACGGCCTGGGCGAGTCTATGTTGAAGAAGTGGCGTTAGAAGAAGTGTTTAAGTTTAAAAAATCTGGCTCTCAAAAGAAATGTCAGCCGTTGTCCTGTTGACATTTGGCTCTGCTGACGAATGAGTTTGCGGACCACGGATCTGGAGTGTAATGCTTGCCCCTGCCCGCCCTCCCGCACGCACACTCCTGGGCTCCGTGTGCATGTCACCTCCTCAGGGAAGCCCTCCCGGGTCCTCTCCGACCAGGTCAGGCCCGCACTCTGGCGGCACCCCATCCTTCCCCTTCATAGCTCTCATCAAGGCGGCAGGGAAGTAGTCACCTCCTCTCTCCAGGGCTGGGTGCTTCCTGGGAACAGGGGCTAGGTTTTGAAGAGGATGGTTCTCTCGTCAGGAACTGGTTCCCCGTTCTCTGTCTGGTTGTCCCTTGTTTAGCTGGGGTTGGGTTCCTAGGACCCTCCCCACCGGCCTGGGTGACCTGTCTGCAGTGCATTAGCGTGTCCGGCCTCCATAGAGGGAGCCTGGGGGACCACAGCGGGCTGTGACTTGTCTGCAGACAATACCTTGGCCCTGTGTCTGTGTCCCTGGCACTCGGCAGCTCCCCGGGGCGCGGAGGGCAGCGGAGGGCAATGGGCTCAGGCGTCTGGGAGCCGGCGCCTGGGGAAGGGGCTCTGGGAAGGGGGTTTCTGGGGCTGGCCTGCCTCCTGCCCCTGCCCTGGAGCCCCCAGAGGGCACAGCCTTGGTCAGCAGCACAGGCAGGGTCACAGGGCCCAGCCCTGGGGATATGGATTACAGAGGGGTTAAGGTTAAGTAAGTTGCCTTAGGTTTGTTGCCTAAGATCCCCCAGGGGGCCCGGGAGGAATGTGCCTGCCTTGCTGGCTGCAGGTCTCCGAGGGGCGGAATGTGGCCCTCGGGGTTCATGGCTTCCTCTTCCCTTCGGCTGCTTTCCCTGGCCGCCTTCCTGCTGGAATGCCACAGGCTTGGAATTTTCACGGCCAGGATTTTCCCCAGGCAGAGCCACAGATTGCAGCTGGAGCCCGGGACGGCTCCTGCCTGGGCATGGGCAGAAGCGACCGGAGAGAGCCATGGCGGATGCCAGGGCAGCCCTGGCTCCTCTGCTCTTCAGGCCTCGGCTCAGTTCCCACCCCTTCGGAGATGCAGACATCTGTCTCCGCCGTGGGCCAGGCCCGGGGGAACCTGGGCTCCTGGGGCTGTGGGGCTCCGGAGCGGCCCGGGGGAGGCCGCGGGGACCAGAGACTCCACCTGGGCGAGGAGAGAACATGGCCCAGGCCTCACTTCCTCCAGCCGTGCCTGAGTCACGGAGGGAGCGGCCTCGGATTCCGCCCTCAGGTGGGGCTGTGCCTGCCAGGCCCAGGCTCTCTGGCCCATGGAGGGCACCCAGCCTTGGAAGGAGGTGGCGCTGCTGAGAGTGCCACCTGGATCTGTCCTCCACCCCGTGGGCCTGGTTCCTTTGCTAGTGACCTTTCTCCTGTGCCCTTTGTCCCCTGATCTCCGTTTGGCGGCTCCTCCCTCCCATTCCCGTTTTTTTTTTTTTTTTTTTTTTTTTTTTTTTTTTTTTCAGGGAGCTGACTCACTTCCTCTCTCCCTTCCCGACTCCTCTCCCTGCCAGGCCCTGTGGTGGCAGGGTACCCACAGGGAGGCAGCTTTCTCACTTCCCAAGCTCTCTCCTCTGGCGGCAGAGCGGGCTGCCCCTGGCTCTGGGTAAAAGAGGGCAGGGGGTGGGTTGGAGCAGGAAGGGGCATGAATAGCTCTGGACCTGAGGCAAGGCCAAGTGTAAAAGGCCCCGGAGGCTTAGCCCACTCAAGGCAGGTGCCAGGCGGCCTCGAAGGGCACCTGCTCCCTGTCACTCCCCCTGGGCGGGGTTCTGTGGGGGAGAGGGGCTGGAGGTGCCATCCTGTGACCGGGGGCCTCTGCCCCCTCGAGAGCAGAAGACATCTGCAGCGAGAGAGAGCGCCGCCAGAGTGGCATGGCTGGAGGCCAAGCCGTGCCGGCCCTGCCAGGCACACGAGGCGGGCATGACCCTGTGACCCCCAGCTCCACGAACAGCCCCATCACAACAAGGGGAAGGTGTCTGGAGATGCCAGGGGAGCTTTCCAGGGATGCAGGGAGGGGAAGGGCCTGATACTATCTCCCTGCGTTGGTTCATCTTGCTGGGGCCTGCAGCCTGCTCCTCCCTCTCCCCCCTCCCCCGCCTCCCTCCTCTGTGGCCTGGCTTGATGGTTGAACTGATCCCAGAGACTCAGCTTCCGACAGTGAGGGGTTCCTCCGGAGTGGGCTGGTGTCTCCTGCCTCGTTCTCCCCGGAGCTGTCCAGGCGGTAGGAGCCTGAGTGTCTGGCACCTCAGGCACAGAGGACCCAGCCCGTGCTGGGCCTGGCACAGCCTGGCACCCTTGGCGGCCGGCAGCCTAGGTTACCTAAAGGACACACGGGCGCAGGACAAGGTCCCCACTCACTTGGCCGTGCGTCAATGTCATGGAGACAAGATGGCGACGGGGCCTGCCGCCTGAGAGGCCTGGGGACCGCTGTGGGCTGCCTCCCTGCAATCCTCCTGGTTCCCCCGAGCGCTTGGCCTTGCCTGGCAGAGCCCCCTTTGCCCGATGCTGGTCTCGGGGTTTCTGGACAATGACAAGGGTTTCTTGTTCGGGTGAGGTGGAGGGTGGCAGGCAGGAACGAGGCCTGGGCTTGGGAAAGGTGAGGGGTATCAGCCGGACCACCGTGCCCTCCCGCTGGGATGTGAACTCCCCCCCGCCCACACACACACACACACACACACACACACACACTGGCACATAGATGCACGCAGCCTGCATTCTTCCTGCAGGGCCCTTAGCATCCCCAGCCCCACCCATTAGGACGTGGGCCTGAGCTTGGGGAGCAGAACAGCAGGCTCTGTGAAGGGACACCCAGCTTGGAAATGGGGATACACACACACACACACACACACACACACACACACACTACAGAATTTAGTCTGGGTTGTCCTTTTCTCCCAGACTCTTCCAAAACATGTCCAACCAGCCCTCCCCTTCTCTGTCCAGAGGAAAGCTGGCCTCAGACAGGAGGACCTGGTCAGGGAAGGCAGAACCTCCTAGCTTTCATCATCGCCCTGCAGTTTTCTTTGCGGCCTCTCGTCTGTGCCTCTGGAAGAGGGAGTTCTGCCATAAAGAGTCCCCTGCCCTCCTCTTCCACCCATTCTCTTCAAAATAAAAATAATGGCAGCTCTCACTGCTGTAGAAACAGAAGCTCGGCGGATATGGAGTTGGGTAGAAGAGCTGGTTTGGGCCGCAGGAATGGCCTTCAGTTCGTTTTGGGGCGGGAAAGAGGAGGAAGACAGCACAGGGCCCCGGAGCGGCAGCTGTGTAGGACTGTGTGTGCTTTATGAACACACTGGTACACAAGGACTGCGGAGCGAGGCCGCCTGGGCTCAGGTCCTGTCTCTGCTGCTCACCAGCAGGCGGCCTTGGGCAAATCATTAGATTTCCCTGTGCCTCATATTCCTCCTCTGTAAAATAATAATAACAGTCGCACTTTCCTTCTAAGATTGTTTTGAGGATTAAATGAAACAATAATATAAATCACTTAGAATAGTATTATCATCATCATTGTTAATCTGTCTCCGAGTGCTTGGGGGTTTGATGAGTCCTTTGCCCGCAGGCCTGTTAGCGGTTCACTCTGCTGGGCAGGGTCGGGGGAGAGAGGGGTGCCTTCCAGGCGGACGTAGGGAAGTTAGGCTCAGACTGGTCCCCACGGCCAGTCACCGCAGAGTGGGGTTGTGTTGCCCTGAGCTTCCAGTCTGTGTCGATGCCAGATGCCAGTCTCTAAAACAGTGCTGCTTCCTTGAGTCCGATTCTTGGCTGATGCCAGTACCTTTGGGACGCCAGACTTCTCTCTGCCTGCTTGTTTTCCAGTTGAACAGACTTGACTTTCCTGTGATCTCCCTTCACACCTGTCCTGCCTCCGACAGCCCTTCTGGGTGAAGGCTGAGCGGGTGCTGAGGGCAGAGCTGAGCGACGGAGCAGACGCAGCCTCCGCCTGCCAGGCCGGGGTCTGATGCCCCGGCTCCTTTCACACACACACACACACACACAGCTCGCCCAGGCGCTCCCACTGGGTTTTCTAACAACGGTAGCAAAACCTCCCAAATGAAGTGCCTGTAACAGGTAGAATGTAACAGACCCACACCCTTTTCCCTCATCCTCCTCTGCCTCCCTCCCCGCCATGGAGACAGGGCTGGGGGAGCTTGTCTCCGTCACGGCAAGCACGCCCAATGTCCTTTCTCCGTCATGTCCTCCTTCCCTGCTTCCTCGTTTGGTTCATCCAAGTGGCGACACGGGAAGGTGCCGGTTTATGGTCCCGCTGCCCCGTGGCCGGACTCCTGCACGCTGCTCAGGGTGAGGCTTCACTGGCCTTATTTGCCCTGGAAATGCCAGGGTTCTGCTCCGACCTCCCCCTCCTGAGCGTTACTGTCAGAGGACCTAGCAGCGGGCGATGTGGGGAAGCCCTCAGGCCACTGCATTCCAGATGCCTTACCCGGCCTGGTCCAGAGGCTCCAGGAACAAGGAGTGATTGTGTGGCTCTGAGAGGCTTTCTTCCCAGCCTGGAGGCCTGGGGTGGGGGCTGGCTTCCAGTCAGCCTCCCCTCTTCAGCTTCTCTGCACCGGGCTTCCGCTCCCAGGCTGGGTGTTCACTTGCGGTGGCTACAGCCCCCTCCCCCATGTCTTTCTGGGGCCTGGGGGTCAAGGCCAGGCGCACGGGGGCAGAGGTGGGAAAGAAGGCGGGTCAGGGGCAATACCGGAAGGAGTCTTTGGCCAGGATGGCCAGGACCAGCTGGAAGGGGATCTTCTGGGCCGGATGGACTTCTGCAAAGGTGGACGTGTCCCATAGTCTGTGACTTCCAACGTGGTAGCCATCAGCCACATGTGGCTATCAAGCACTTGAAAGGTGGCCAGTGTGCCTGAGGAACTGAATTTTAAACGTTATTTGATTTTGATTGAATCAGGAAGAATAGCATTGCTTCTATTTAACTTCAATGTGTGTTTTTATTTTTTAAAATATATTTTTATTGATTTCAGAGAGGAAGGGAAAGGGGGAGAGAGAGAAACATCAATGATGAGAGAGAATCATTGATTGGCTGCCTCCTGCACGCCCCCTACTGGGGATGGAGCCTGCAACACGGGCATGGGCCCTTGACCCCAGCATCAAACCGGGGACCTTTCAGTCTGAAGGTCAACGCTCTATCCACTGAGCCAAACCGGCTAGAGCAGTGGTCAGCAAACTGCAGCTCTTGAGCCACATGATGCTCTCTGGCCCCTTGAGTGTGGCTCTTCCCCAAAATACCACGTGCGGGCGCACACGTACAGTGTGATTGGAACTTCATGACCCACGCGCAGAAGTCAGTTTTCGGCTTTCAACAGAAATTTCATTCGTTGTCCTGTTGATATTTGGCTCTGTTGACTAATGAATTTGCCTACCACCAGGCTAGGGCTTAACTTCAATTCAAATAACCACACGTGGCCAAAACCGGTTTGGCTCAGTGGATAGAGTGTCAGCCTGTGGACTTTAGGGTCCCGGGTTCGATGCCAGTCAAGGGCATGTTCCTTGGTTGCGGGCTCATCCCCAGTAGGGGGTGTGCAAGAGGCAGCTGATCGATGTTTCTCTCTCATCGATGTTTCTAACTTTCTATCCCTCTCCCTTCCTCTCTGTAAAAAATCAATAAAATATATATATTTTTTAAAAATAACCACACGTGGCTCATGGCTACCATATTAACTTAGCACAGCCCTAGCTAGCTCTCCGCAAAGACACTGCGAACTGCTCTTGAAGGCTTGCCGCTTGCAGCCGCCCCGGTGAGTCTGGGAGGGTGGCATTTTCCCTTCCTTTCCTGGAGGAAGTCTGTCCTCTCTGGCAATTTCTCCACTTCACCAACTCTGGCATCCTGATGCCCCAGAGCCAGCAGGGCCCTGGCTGCGAGCCACCGCAACTGGGGCAGTGCCCCCGCTCGCCAGGCGTGTTTCCCGCCCAGCGCCGTGGCACAGGTGCGCACATGCCCCGGTGGGTTTGGCCGGGCTGCTACGGCGGGGGTGGCGGGTTGGTAGGAAAAGTTAGAAGCGTTTGCTTCTTCCTTCCTGCTTCTGTGGAGACTGGGTTTGTGCTGTATTTTTACCTCAAAGAGTTCCCAAAACAGGCCCAAGGGGGGCCTCCGGCAGAGAACACACAGATCCTCACACGCTTAGTGAATGCCCAGCGTTCGGAGGAGCCTGAGGCTGGCCTGAAGCCCCTGCTTTGGGAACAAGCACCACAGGCCTCAGTTCTCACCCTCCTGGTGTGACGGCAGAAAGCAGGTCGGAGGGAAGCGATAAATGGAACGCACTCGGAGGTTCGGAAAAGGACTGTTTATTCCGATACTGCCGGCAGAAAGGGAGAGCAGCAGGTCATCCACAAAAATCTGCTCTGCCACCCCCATAAACCAGCTGCTTATACACTGGGTGGCCAGATTATTATGATCTCTGAACGCATAATAATCTGGCAACTCAGTACACACACACACACACACACACACACACACACACGTGTGTGTGTGTGTGTGTGTGTGTGTGTTTCCCCGAAAATAAGACATCCTCCGAAAATAAGACCTACTTACAGGTTTCCTTCTGAGTGAAATAAGACATCCCCCGAAAATAAGGCCCCCCCTAGGCTAAACATGAGAGATTTGGTCCACTGATTCTGAAAGAAATGGAGTCACAAGAAATTCACCAGGAAATTCAGGAATTGGATTGTTATGATGATGTTCCAGAAGATGATGACATGATTGTCATTGAATAAATGAGTAAATTCTTGATACTAGGATTCACAGTTTGTCTGGTTTGTGTTGACAACTACCGTACTACCGTACCGTATACAGGTAATAAATTTCCTTTATTTTCATTTAACAATAAATGTGTACTGTATTCTTCTTCATGGAAAAATAAGACATCCCCTGAAAATAAGACCTAGCACATCTTTGGGAGCAAAAATTAATATAAGACACTGTCTTATTTTTGGGGAAACAGGGTATAGAGGCCCATTGCATGATATCTGTGCAAGAATAGGCCTTCCTTCCCCTGCTTTGCTCCTGACCTCCCGGGAGCTGGCAAGTCCTGTAGCTCCTCCACCCCCAGCCCCGCCTAGCCACTCTGCACCTGCATATGCAAATAAAACCGCCATTTTTGTTGGTTAATTTGCATATTCCCAGTTGGCTGTGTGTGTAAGGGAGGTACAGTCAATTTACATGTTTGTCTATTATTAGGTAATATATATATATATATATTCGCCGAAACCAGTTTGGCTCAGTGGTAGAGCGTCAGTCTGCGGACTGGAGGGTCCCAGGTTCGATTCTGGTCAGGGGCACGTACGTTGGTTGCGGGCACATCCCTGGTACGGGGTGTGCAGGAGGCAGCTGGTCAGTGTTTCTTTCTCATCAACGTTTCTAGCTCTCTATCTCTCTCCCTTCCTCTCTGTAAAAAATCAATTAAAATATTTTTAAAAATTAAAAAAAAAAAAATATATATATATATATATATTAGAGGCCTGGTGCATGAATTTGTGCATGGGTGGGGTCCAGCCAGCCTGGCCAGGGGGAGGGGACATGGTTGGTTGGCTGACCTGCCTGCTTCCTGGTTGAGGGGACAATTTGCATATTAGCCTTTTATTATATAGGATTATTATATAGGATATACACTGAGTGGCCAGATTATTATGCTCAGAGATCATAATAATCTGGCCACTTAGTGTATAGCGTAGGACACAGATTATACAGGGAAATTGGATTATAGGCATGAGGAAGTAGGAGGCCTGAGTGGGACTCCTATGTTTGAGCAACAACCATGTTAATCTTTCCGTGAGAAAGGACGCATTCCAAGGTTGACTCCCAGGTCCCCAGGGCATACAACTCCCAGCCAGGTGAGAACCTCCCCTCTTTAACCAACACAAGGCAACCATGGGTAACAGGGCATGATCAATATTTCCCACAACCATAGCCAGTCCCCAATATTCCTTTCTTCCCCCTAGAAGACCTTATCGATATTTTATTTAAATCGGTGTGGCTAACCCTTAAACTGGGTTTCCTAGTTTCCTCCTGTGGAAATGGAGAAGCGTTGTCATTTATGTGGAAAAGAGAACAACGCTTTGTCACGTTTATCCTCTCCTGTCTGCCAGAGAGGGTGGGGATGGGACTCGCCTGCAGTAGACTCAGAACTGACCCAAGGAGGATTATGGGAAACGGTCCTCAGGGCCGGCCCTTGGCTTTGGGCCTTGTGGGAGCTTGAGGAAGCAGAGGCAGCTTGGAAATCCCCAGGGCGATGAGGAAATCCCCAGCAGCTGAAGAATCCTCAGGGACCCGAGGGCTACACGAGCTCCCAGCACCTAACTCTGAAGGGACAGACTCCTGGTCTTCGCAGAGAATACAAGCCCAGACATCCCCGTGTGGGCTCTGTGTCATGAGATGGTGTGGTGTCACCAGGCTCTGAGTGGACCTTTGGGTGCGCCCAGGCAGGGCTGTGTGGAGTGGGGAGCCCTAAGCTTCAGGAATCACCTCTGGGGCTGGCCACCCCAGTCCACTGACCTTCCTGCTTGTCCCAGACCTCTGCCCACCACACAGGTTCAAAGCATCTCTGGAGTCTTTGGTTTATTCCTGTAGTCATCCATGCATTCATTTTATTCCATCCCCACGCATTTACTGAGTGCCTACCATAGGAAGGGCTTTGGGGATGAAGCCGTGATAAAAGCAAAGTCAGCACTGAGCTCATCTTTGCCTCTTCTGGCCCTACCCTCCGGGGTAAAGCCAGAGGCTATCTTGCAGCTGGCCCCGGGGCCCTCAGCCTGGAGCTCTCAGGGGCCCCTCCAGGGGCAAGAAAGGAATATTGGGGACTGGCTATGGTTGTGGGAAATATCGATCATGCCCTGTTAATCATGGTTGCCTTGTGTTGGTTAAAGAGGGGACGTTCTGACCTGGCTGGGAGTTGTACACCCTCAGGACCTGGGAGTCAACCTTGGAATGTAGTCCTTTCTCACGGAAAGAGCTCAGGGGGACGCCTCTTGGAGGTGGGACCCGGAGCCAGCCCCGCGGAGGTGGAATCCTGTGGCCTCGGCCTCGGTGCGGGCCGGTGAGAAGGGGCGGCCCGCCCTCTGCTGGGCTCCGGCGGCGCTGCAGGGCGGGTGCAGCCCGGGGTTCCAGCGCATGTGCCGCCCGGCCCTGCCCTCAGCCCCGCCCCTGCGCCGGCCGGCGGGCGGGGCCGGGTGGCACCGGCGCCCTGTGGGCCTGGAGCCGGCGGGCGCTCTGCGGCCTTTGGCCTGTCTGCCCCAAGGTCCAGAGTGCCCGGGCCCCGCTCTGGGCATGCGTCTTTCGCCCAGACAGCCTTCCTCCCTCCTTCCCTTCCCTGGGGCCACCCCTAGGCTTCTTCCAGGGGGTCATCTGTCCCCTTCCACTTTGGTACCCACTGGTCATCTGGTCAGCAGTGCCCAGTAAAATCTCAAAATTAAAAAATAAAAATTTGATACCTCCATGGGTACCAGGCACTTCTACTAAAACTGGCACTTCGTAAAAAAGAAGATATATGTTACCCACCAACCACCAAACAAAGAAGGGATAAAGGGCAATCCTTCTTTAGAGACAGGTGGGCACGGCTGGGGGACCCAGAGCATGAACTGTCACCCCGGTGGTGGGGAGCCCTCCTCCCCCAGGAGTGCCCCCGCCCTCCTCAGCCCCGGGAGCTGAGTGCTTGAAACCCGACACCCCAACTTCCCCAGATAAAGAGTTCTATTCGTGACATTCTATACATTGCAAATTAGTAGTAACACAAGCACCAGTTAGTGTTCATGTACGGAGGCAGTGTTTATGGTCTTTTTTTAAAGGGGTTTTGATTCAGAGAGGAGCTAGTGAGACCAATGGGGTCAGAGAAGTGTCCTTTTGTTAGGATGTTAATGAGGAACTCAGCCTCAATGTTTTCTAGACGCTGCCCCTCTACATCAGCCTCTAGGAGCTCGCAGTCTCCTAGGGAGGAGGCTGGAAAAGAAGCAGCGCTGTGCTGCCCCACGGTGTTCACCTTGAGGTATTACAGGGCACTGCTAGTTGAACAAGGAAAAGATTCTTTCACTTCTCAGAACCTCCTTGTCTAGCCTGGCCCCAACTCTGCTCAGCCACCGCGTGCCCGGCCCCGTGCCTGAAACATCCAAGGGCCTTTGACCCAGCCCACCCTCCCCCTCCCACCAACGTGGGACAGCAGAGGAGTTGACGTTATAAGTCTGTCCGGATATCCCTTTGTTCCCCGTTCTGTTCCATCTGGCTTACTGGATCTGTACCTTCCCGATCAGTTAGTTACATCCAAGGGATTTTATTTATTTATTTATTTATTTATTTATTTATTTATTTATTTATTTATTTATTTTAAAAAATATATATATATTTTATTGATTATTTTTTTTTTTTTACAGAGAGAAAGGGAGAGGGATAGAGAGAAACATCGATGAGAGAGAAACATCAACCAGCTGCCTCCTGCACACTCCCCACTGGGGATGTGCCCGCAACCAAGGCACATGCCCTTGGCCGGAATCGAACCTGGGACCCTTGAGTCCGAAGGCCGACTCTCTATCCACTGAGCCAAACCGGTTAGGGCCAAGGGATATTTATTTATTGAACACTAACCGTGTGCCTCGTGCTGGGGAGTGGGGTGAGACCTAACAGAGGTAGGAAATGGTCCCCGCTGTCCAGGGAGAGAAGGCTTAAACGAACGACACAAAGAGATTACTATCCAAGCGTTCGTTGATGCTGTGTAGTCATGACATGTACATCTTACACGCCAATACATTCAAGGATCTGTTTGTATAATAAGCCCTATTACTGTAATCTAAAATTATAAACATTGTATTTTGCGTGTGTTTGTTATAAGCTGTCCTTGGTGGCATACATGATGCCTTTATGCAGAATATGTAGAACAGTATCTACAGAACCATGTGTTTTTGAGCAGTTAAGGGATTTTTAACTATAGGGTAATTTTGACTATGTTCTATGTTTGCCTAACACGCTGACTTTAGCATCTAACCCCGTGTAGTGTGTGACTCCACTGTAAATGGAGCACCCTATTGAGTGTAATCAAGAACCACCAGGTGTAAGTGGTGATGTTTAGGTATAGACACTGAGTGCTGTGGTGTTTAATTAGCCTTTACCTACAATTTACCTGGTGCGTACATGTGTTTTCTTTTAAAATTCTCGTAGCCCCACCCCTCAAAAAGAGGAAACTCCAAGAGGCCGAGCTGGGACTCAGACCCAGGTGTGTCTGACTGTGAGTCGATGCTTTTGCACTATGTTACCACGCAGGCCCTGGGGTTCAGGGAAGGCTCCAGAAAGGAGGGGAGACTCGAGATGGACTTGGAGAGGTGGGAAGGGTTGAGAAGGGAGAGGGGCTGGAGGAGAGGCATGTATATATACGTCTAAGCTCCAGGGGTGATGAGGGCAGGGGCCTGTGGGAAGGTCAATCTGGGAGAGTGCGAGCCGGGAGTGTGCGATGGGCCGGGGAGGAGATGGAGAAGGGACGGTGAAGTGCCAGGAGGGGCTGGGTTGTGGCTGGCCTTGGAGGCAAGCCGAGGGGCCTGAGTGTGTCTGGCCGGCTGTGGGAGGGACCCCAAGAACCACAGGTTGAGCTTATTAAAGGCCTGGCCCAGGCCCTGAGCTAGCACCGACCTTTGAGCAGCAGAGGGACTGGTCCACTAAGGAAGGTGAACCTGGTGTGAGATGATCTCCATCACCTCAGAGGCAGAACTGACAGGATCTGGTCATCGGAACTGAAAAGAGGAGTGGCTGGGCACATGGTCAGTGGTCATTCAGAACCAGACTCTGCGGACACAGGGACCCCTCCTCACCCAGAAGCCGTCTTCTAGACTCTAGCATCGAGAGGACTGCCGAACGGCAGGTGGGCCCAGGGAGACCCTCGTGCTGCCACAGTAGCGGACACCACGTCTGCGTGTGCACGCCCGGGCCCTTCACTCACGGGAGGGCCTGCCGTCTCGCGGACACCCTCCTGGTTCTGCTCTGGACTCTGATCCCCGGGCTTGGCTATCTGGTTTCCTAACCTTTGGCAGAAACAGCGTATTATAAGGAAGTGAGACTGCCGGAGACAGGCCTGCTGACAGGCAGAGTGACAGGGGCAGGGGACAAAAGAATGAAAAAGCAGATATCCAGACACAGGGGGTGTCTGGCCTGCCTCACACGGGCATGCAGCAAGGGCTCCCGCCGACGGGGCGTCTGGAGAGGGCTGGGTCCTGGGAGAGGGGCTGGCGGGTGGCGGGGCAGAAGCCGGGCTGGGGAGCCGGGAGCCATCGCAGTGGGGACAACATGCCCTTGGGACGGGAT
Organism: Pipistrellus hanaki; assembly: GCF_964339955.1. Lineage (NCBI taxonomy): Eukaryota > Metazoa > Chordata > Mammalia > Chiroptera > Vespertilionidae > Pipistrellus > Pipistrellus hanaki. The sequence goes on along the minus strand of NC_140518.1, from coordinate 30,807,847 downwards.
GGAGTGGAGACGATTGGGTTCAAGAGGGGAATACGGGAGTTTTTGAGAGGTCTGAGATGAGCTCAGAGTGTTTTTCTCAGGAAAGAGAGTCTATAAAATGTTATTTTTTATGGTCGTAAGTAGTAACAGAATTTAGAATTTAGGAAACGACTCAAGATAGAAAATGTTTTGTTCCTTAAAGGGGGGAGGCGTTAGTTACCTAGAAATTTTGCTTATGACGCACCTTCTCCACTTATACCCCCCCCCCCTTAATGATCACAGGTAGATAACAGTTAAAACGTATTGAAAGCGATTGTGCTGGATCCTGTTCTTAGCGCTTTGCAAGTACTGACTCATTACCCCCCACAGTAACCCTATGTGGTAGATGCTGTTATGTTTCCTGTTTTCCAGGTGAAGAAACTGTAGCACAAGGTTAAGTTTGTGTAGTTTACTGAATGGAAGACCAAAGAATGGACCAGGCAGTTTGCCTCTGGAGGTCTCACTAACAACCATGAATAATCCCTTCAAAACAGTGGTTCTCAGAATCCCCCCAGAGGCCTGGCTAAAACACAGATCCTGGCCCTGGCCAGTGTGGCTCAGTCGGTTGGTTGACGTCCCATGCACCAAAAGGTTGCTGGTTCAATTCCTGGTCAGGGCACATGCCCAGGTTGCAGGCTCAACCCCTGGTAGGGGGTGTGCAGGACTCTCTCTCTCTCCCTTTCTTTCTCTCTCTCTCTCAAAATCAATACAAAATAAAATAAAATAAAAAACACACATACTGGCCCTGTAACCAGAGGTTCGCTCTCAGTGGGTCTGGGCGGGGCCCTGGAGTTCGCATGTCTAGTAAGTCCCCAGGTGATGTGATGCTACAGATGTGGGAGCCAAAGCTCCTTCCCTCCCTGGGATCTCAGCAGAGCCATGCTAATCGTGTACGAGTCACGCACTATAATCCTTTTACAGACGAGGGACGTTTATGTCACCTGCCCACCGCCACAGCGGGCTTTACAGCTAAGTCATCCATTCCTGCGCTGACTCACTCATTGACTGAACAAATGGGCACCTCGGCAGGAGGCCTCATGGTGGCTGCATGCGAGAACCACCTGGGGGCGCTTTAAAAAAACACACCCAATGCCCACGCTAATTAAATCAGAGACAGGGAGCGTGTGTGTGGTGGTGAGAGGACCCAGGCCTCAGCGTTTTTAAAGCCCCCCAGGGGATTTCAGAGTGCAGCTGAGGCTGGCACCGTTGTGTCCAGAAAGCAGTGGGGATGGGAGGACGGGGACGCACTGGGCACCCCAGGAGGGCCAGGCCGTCTCCCGGGAGGACACACGGCCCCTGGAAAGCGGAGCCGGGAGCCCCGTGTCTGTGGGCCCCGTGTGGTTGTGCTTGTAGGGCGGTAGGCAGGAGGCAGAGCTGGGCTGCGGTGCTCCAGGGCAGGGGGTGCAGCCCTGTTACAAGGAAAGCATCCTGTTTGCCCACTGGGCTCCCGGGACCGGCGGGGTGACAGGCCTGGGGTCTCGAGCACTCTGGTCGCACCCTGGTGAGGAGCCAGCTCTGCTCCCGGCCTTCCAAGCACCACCCCACCCCCAACTTTTTCATTTTTCCCCCCCTCAGAGGAAGGAGGCGATGCCTGTCTCCTTTTCTCTGCAGAGCCGAGAGCTTCTGAGACGGCTTCGAAAGACCTGCCTTTTGACTCCTTCCCCCCGGCTCCCGGCTCCCGGGTCGGCCTCTCTGGTGGGGCTGGGTGTCGTGGGATGCTAACTGGAGAGCTGGGGCCACAGGGTCTCTTCCTGAGGAGCCCTGGCTTTCCCCAGCAGCCGTTGCTCATGGGCCAGACACCCACGATTCCCTCTGTCTTCAACGCCAAGGCCCACCCGCCGCTGTGCCCGCGCAGACGCTGGCTGTGGGGAGAGGGATGTGTGCAGAGGGCAGTGGATTCCACGCGTGTCCCCGGTGCATTCATTACAGCGAGGCAGCCCCGGGGGCCTCCGACCGACAGTGCGGGTCTCTGCCCCAGGCGGCCGGCTGCCGTCCGGGCACGGGGTGCAGTGCCCTCTGGGTTGTATCGGGAGCCACATTAGAGGCCGGGAGCCACATCAGAGGCCGGCGTGGCCTCCACCGCAGGAACTGGATGGCTGGGGTGAGCCTGCGGTTTGTGTGTTCGTGAGAACATTGCTGTGATAGAGTGTTCTTGTGTGCTGGCCTGTGTGTGTGTGTGCGTGTGTGTGTGTGTGTGTGTACATGAAGGCGCATGTGCTTGTCCTGACCCTGGCCTGTGGGGCCGGGGGCTGCAGGTCTCAAATTCCTCTGCTATTTTTAGGGGCCATATCAGCTCAGCTGTCTGGAGGCTCGGGTGTGTGTCGGTAGGAAAGTCCCTCTCTCCCTGCCCCTGGCCCCTAACCCTCCACCACCGCCTGCCCCCCACCCTGTGCCTTTCCTCCGCGGGCCTCCGCTGTCGCCCTCCTCCTCCAGGCGGCACACCTGGCGCCCGCAGTCCTCCGGCCGCTCCTGCCTCCGCGGCTCCCGCCAGGCCGGGCATCGGGCCCTCCGGACGGGAGGGGCGGGGAGGGAGGGGCGCAGGGGCGGGGCTGCGGCCGGGGCTATTTTGAGCTGCTAACGGAGCGGCATCGGAGAAGAGACTCCTCACTCTGGGCTGCTCCCGGCCAGGCCATGCGGGTGAGTGTCCCTCTGACCCCCCACCCTGGGGACGTCCCCGGCTCCTCAGGCCGTTTCCTCCTTGAGGAAAGGAGGGGCCCGTCTGTGATCTCCCGGGACGTGGCTGGAGGCGGTGAGGAGGGAGGGAGAGGCAGCCTCGGGTCTTCTCTCCGAGCCGCTGGGCGGCGGGGAGTCACTCAGCCCCGGCAGCCTCACACTGCTCCGCGGCCGGCGAGGGGCCAGGCTGCGTCTGAGCCTCCGCGCCCTGGGGCCGTGCCAGCCGCCCCGCAGGCGGTGACACGCCTCCCCACAAACCACCAGGGCCCGGGGCCTCCACTCCTCCGGGCACTGGTTACTGCCAGAGTCCAGAACCCCAGGCCCCCCGGGCTTTGGAAGTCCTGTCCCCTGCTTTGTGTGGCCAGGACAGCCCTCTGCCCCCTGTCCCTCCTGGCAGACAGGACAGAGCGGCGTGAGGGGGGTCCTTGGGGTAGCGTGCGGCCTCTCCTCCCACCATCCCAGAGAGTGGACTCAGCACTGCCTCCTCCGTGTCTGTGGATGGGACACTTCGCAGGGGTGGCCTTTGGGTCTGTTTTCTAGCAGGGGAGTAAGTTCCTTTAAAAAGCGAGTGAGGAGAGCCATGACTGCCTGCGTTCCCCCCACGCCGCCAAGGGTGAGGCTTTCAGTTGTGTCAGCAGTTGGCAGAGTGTGGGCTGGCCTGGCCTGGCGTGGAGGTGCAGCAGGAGCCTGAGCTGTGCCCCTGAGCATTGGTATCTGTCGGTGCCCAAGGTCTGCCCTGCCCGGGCCATAACTCTGGCACCAGGGTGGAGGTGTGTGGGCGGGTGGGGGTGGGCCTGAGAGGTGGGTGTTTCCTGGTCCAGCCCGCCCTGGGCCACCAGGGCTATGCTTTGGGGCCATGCACGATGATGGCCGCGCAGATGGCAGCGTGCCCTGCAGAGGGACAGCGAGTGTCCCCAGGGAAGAGGGGCCTCCAGCAGGGCCGGCCGGCCGTTAGCGGAGGAAACCCAGGCCCTCTGCAACTGCGGTGGCAGCAGGAAGCCATTCCCTGCACCTGCTTCCTCCTGGCTGCCTGGCAGGAGCTGCGCGCGCTGGGCTGCCCTGTTCCGCCCCAGGTCGGGGAGGGCCCAGCATGTCCCTGCCCAGCTCTTCTTCCTCTTCCTGTGCCTCAGGCCCCGCCCTGCAGAGCCCCTGCCCCTCCCCGGCCGCCCTGGGGGAAGCTGGTGGAGGAGCCGGTGTCTATGGAAACCCTGCTGTCTCCCCGGCCGTGGCTCGGGCAGGGGGTGCCATGGAAGGACCCAGGGCAGGTGACAGGGAGGTGGAGGCGGGGCCTGCTTCCGTCCCTTACCCGGAGCCCGGGAAGTTCTGGCCGGAGGACACACCTGAGTCCTGAGGTGGCACTTGCGGCCGTGAGGCGTGGGCACGTCATTTCTGGGCCTCCTTTGGCTCCTTTGTCCAGTAGGAATCACACCGGTACCTACTTCAGAGGGATGCCGTGGGGAGTACGTGAGGGGATGCATGGAAAGGGGTCAGCACAGGGCCTGGCACTTATAGTACCTGCTCCGTACAGGGCAACGTTTATTACTGTCACTTCCTGCTCCCCGCACCCCGACCTTTCCGTCAGCTGGTGGTGCTGGGCGGGGCCGGTCAGGGAGAGGCTCGCCTGGGACCTACCTTCTGCACCTCAGAATGTGCGTCCCAGAGCGTGCATGGATGTTGGCAGAGAGGAGAGGTGCCAAGTTCTCTTCTTCCGGGTAACACCCCCCACCCCTCTCTCAGGGCACCTGCTGCTCCTGGGAGCTGCAGGATGTAGGCACCCTGCATGGGCCCTTAGGCCTCGATGCATTTGTCCACGTGGGGCATTCCATGCCTACGGGTATCTGGTGGGTGGAATGGCCCTCCTGGGCGTATTCCTGCCTCCAGTCCCTCCTGCGAAGGGCTCAGAGGACGGAAAGCGAAGGGCAGACGGTCCTCGCTGGCCACGCAGAAGGTCAGGCCAGCCTGGCCCAGCCCCCTGAGCCGTGCAAGCCATCCATCCGGGGCTGCGCGGAGGGGGGCCCTCAGCACCTTTCTTGGGTTTCCTCCTCTTTGAGAGCAAATGCTTCTAGCTACTATGTATCCTCAGCATTTTTTTTTTTAATTGACTAGTCATCTTTACAGAAGAAATAAACATGAAGTAACCAATACATAAAATAGCATCTCTATGGTGTCTAATTCACACGGTTTACAGGATCATCATGGTCACTGTTGTATGTAGTTCCTAGTTTTCCTGATGGATGTTATTTTAGGTGAAGTGTTCCATGTGGTCCACATATTTGTTAGCACGTTGTACCAAAGCACCATGGTTAAGTAACCCCTAATGCTAGGCATTCCGGTTGCTTCCAATTGGGGCTCTTATATAGAGTGCATCTGTTAAAGTCTTCTCATGGATTTGTAGATTTCTTTCTTTCTTGCCCTTTAATTTTTAAAATTAAAAAATGTATATATATTGGGCCCAAACCGGTTTGGCTCAGTGGATAGAGTGTCGGCCTGCGGACTGAAGGGTCTCAGGTTCGATTCCGGTCAAGGGCATGTACCTTGGTTATGGGAACATACCCCGTAGGGAGTGTGCAGGAGGCAGCTGATCGATGTTTCTCTCTCATCGATGTTTCTAATGCTCTATTCTTCTCCCTTCCGCTCTGTAATAAATAAATAATTATATATATTGATTTGAGAGAGAGAAAGGGAGAAACATGGATTTGTTGTTTCACTTATTTATGCATTCGTTGTTTGTTCCTTGTATGTGCCCTGACCAGAGATCTAACCCACAGCCTTGGTGTATCGGGACCACACTCTTAACCATTGAGCTGCCCTGCCAAGGCCTCTCTTCCTTTCCTGAAGCCGCCTTATTGCACACACATTCCTGGAGGTGGGTGGCCAGGCCAGGCATGATGCGTCTCATGGCTCCCCAGGAGCTATCCGAGGCACGGAGTTTCCTGTCTATTCATTGTTGCTCAGTTGTTTTTCCCACTTCCCTGGGACTCGGGACGGGCAGGTGTGATTGTCCACAGTTCACAGGGACCCCCTGGCAGCACTGCGGTGCAACCAGCATTGAGGAAGTGTCCCCCACGGGATGGGTAAAAGAGAGCGCTGCCCGGGAGTAAACCGGAGTCCGGGGGACACTGTGGACACACTCAGAGCTCCCCAAGACCCATCCTGGTGGTGACTCCCAGTGCTGCCCATCACTGGCTCCGGGGCCTCAGCACGGTGCTCACCCTCTCAGGTTCCTTCTCTAGAAGGTGGGTGGTTGTGAGGACTAAGTGGAGACCACCTGGCTGACGGTGAGTATTCAGCGAGGATCGGTTTCTCTTCCCTTCCTCAAAAGAAGAGGCCAGACAGGCCCGAGAGGAGGGGGCGGGATGGCCAGGCCTCAGTGAGCGGTGGGGCCGAGGTGGGAGCTCCTTTTGCAAGCCCAGAGACTCCGTTTGGTTGCATTGGGCTCCGGGAAACACCGCACCTCCGAGCCATGCTTTCCGGCTTGGCCCCGCCGGCCCTCCGGAACCTTGCCGCTGATGCGGAATGTTAGCCGGAGTTGGCTGCTAAGGATGACTCCACCCCCCTGACCCGGCCTCGCACAGCAGGAAAGGTGACCTCTCTGGGAGCAGCACAGGCTTTGCAATCAGAGCGGCTTGGGTTCAAATCCCGGCTCAACCACTTATCCATCAGCTTTGTGGCTTAATCTCTTTCTGAGTTGTTGTTTTCCCCCTCATCAGTGAAATGGGAAGAATAATAATTCCCATGTCATGAGACCGTTGTAAAGTGTGGATTAGAAAATACACGTTAAATGCATGAACAGGGCGCATCTCACGGCAGGTGTCTCACATTCAGTAATTACTGTTGTTGTTGGAAACAGCCGAACTCTCTAGAGGGCGACCAGGCCAGGAAGAGGGGCCTTGCTCCACAGAGCCATTTGTTCCCAGCTCTGGGTCGGGGATGGTAGCAGAGCCATCGCCACCATCTTTGGGGCTGAGTTCCTATCTATAATAATCTATAGCTGGGACCGGTTTGGCTCAATGGATAGAGCGTCGGCTTGGGGACTGAAGGGTCCCGGGTTCGATTCCGGTCAAGGGCATGTACCTTGGTTGTGGGCATATCCCCAGTAGCAGGTGTGCAAGAGGCAGCTGATCGGTGACTCTCTCTCATCGATGTTTCTAACTCTCTATCCCTCTCCCTTCCTCTCTGTATTAAAATCAATAAAATATATATTTTTAAAAAAATAATAATCTATAATAATAAAAGTGTAATATGCTAATTAGACTGGACATTCTTCCGGATGTCCTTCCGTCCTCCCGGACGGAGCTGGGGCTTTGAGGGAAGCCTGGGTCCTGGGTGCCTGCTGGCGCTCAAGAGAAGCCCAGGTCCCAGGTGCCAGAGGAAAGCCGGTGCCAGCAGCCGGTGAAGGAAGGCCTCCCCTTGCAGGAATTCCGTGCACCGGGCCTCTCGTATTAGATAAAAACAGGCTGGTGTTGATCCTAAGCACATCGCTCCAGCGGTAAGGCAGAAAGAGAAATGCCCAGGCGATTCGGCACAAAAGCCACAGAGAGCGCTTCCTGGGGGAGAACCCCACATGTGTGCTCGGAGTGGTGTTTTAAGAACAGCTGATGCAGAGGCATCGGCCCGGTGTGAGCGGCCTGGCGGTCCTGCAGCCTGGGTGGACAGCCCCTTCCGCACGGAGAGGAAACCCCGAGCGGGAGGTCTGAGAACGGAGCGGTTCATTGAGCACACTTGTCTCCTGATGAGCTGCGCAGTAAGACAGAAACGTCAACAAAGCAAGTGAGAAACAGCAATTCTTTCATTTCCGCTGTCCCTTCGTTATGAGCAGTCATCAGAGCGAGCCGGTGCTTAAACCCCTCCGAGTTGAGTGGCTTCTTTGGACGAAGGCTCTCCTCGGACTGAGGCGGATCCTGCCCGTTGATCCTCAGAAGGAGCAGCTCCGGTTTCTAACCTCGGAGTGGGGCAGCTTTCCGTTCCGGGGCCTCTCGCCCCCGGTGGGGACGGTGTGTTGTAAGTAGAAGGCAGAGTGGCCAGGGCTCTGGGTTCCCTCCCAGGGCACAGGCCTGCAGCTTTGGTTCCCTGGTGAGGGCTTGAGGGCCTCTCCCCACCCAGACTCCGAGGGCTCCAGGCCTACGGACTGTAGCCATTGTCTAGACTGGCCCCGGCCCTGCTTCTACAGAGGCTCAGAGGGGTGAAGCGGCGTATGTGAGGGCAGGAAGTTCAAGGGCAGGAAGATCTGCGTCCATACCCCACGCTGCCTTCTCTCTCCTCTAATATTTTACTCCTTACTCCTCTCTGACCTTTTGAGCTTTGCAATCCTCCCTCCTCTGCTCCATCCCCTTCTCCCTCTGTTGCCCACAGTGTTCGCCCTGGCAGGCCCTGGCCTATAGGAAGACGCCAAGTCCCTGAGAGACCCTGCCCACCCCGTTTCTCCTCTGACCCAGGGTGCAGCAGGCTCCTCGGCGCCATGGCCTTTTCATCAAGGTTTGCCTTCTGGGAGCAAAAGGAAAGTTGGATTTCAAAACCTTTTGGCTTTTCCTCTGTGCTTGGCATGGTGTGTGCAGGAGACTGGCTTGTGAGAGAGGGAGCTTTGGAAACCAGAGATGGACCGGGGCATGTGTGCGTATTGGGGGGCTGGGGAGAGTGGCCGGGGGGTGGGGGGGGCAGTGAACACACTCCTGCCTGAATGGGCTCCTGTGCTGAGTCATGCTCCTCTCCCCAGCTCCACCTCGAGTAAGCTGAGCTGTCTTTTGTCCCTCGGGTGCCCCTCCATGTTAACCCTTCCACCCCCTTTCCAGCCCCCCAAGCCCTGCTGCTCTGACCCACCCCGGGAACATGGACTCCTATGGAGGGGCCCCTGGGGATGGCCTTGGCTCGGAGGCCTCGGAGCTGGGTCTCCCCGCGCCTGGGGGCTGTGGAGGGCGGGAGAAAGAGCCGGGCTGCCGGGGTCCAGAGGGCGACTCAGGCTGCAGAGCTGGGTGTGCCTCCGTTTGGTGATTGCACAGTCCCCAGCTGGGCCGTGACCTACACCAGGCAGAGCCCTCGGGCGGGGGAGGGGGCGGTGAGTCAGCCTCAGGCTAAATCCAGAGCTGAGCTCAGCGCTGGGCCTGGTGTCCCAAACGTTTGGGGGGAGAGCCAGTGTTTCCCCAATGCCTCGCCACTTGGGTAAGACGCTCGGGGTCCCGGGCTGGAGTCACCGGAGGGAGCCGGGCAGATCTGGTGCCGGTGAAGGATGCGGAGCGGACTGGGAGTCTGGGCCACCCCCGTGCCTGAGCTAACAGCACTGCGTGCGGCCATGCGTGTGTCTGCGAGGTGTGTGACGTTTGCCGTGCCTCTAACCTGCGTGCCCGGAGCATGAGCACCGTGTGTCCCTGGGGGTGGGGGCGGGTGAGGGGTGGGCATCGGTGGGGCAGCAGGCGCAGACCTACACTCTGCCACTCCTCTTGATCCCCTCCCCACCGGCCCCTCCCTTCCCTGTCTCTGCTCCAGTCCCGGTTTCTAAACCAGTAGATCCACGCTGGTGGGAAATGGCCGTTTCCCTCTGTCTGTGGCAGGATGAGCTGCCTTTGAAGCTCGAGCCCATTGAACACGGTTCTGTAGGCGAGATGCCGCTGTCACAGGGCAGCGGCCGTCCTGCGGGTCCGTGCCCGGGGCCTGCTCATTAGAGCTCAGGATCAGCCGCGGCCCCGGTTCCCAGCTGGAGTCCCCCGGGTGGACGCCGAACGTGACCCCGGGAGAGTTTCCGAGGATCTCTCCGTCCGGAATGAAAGGCTCCTTCTTAGCACATTGTGCCGGCAGAGAAAGGCGTGCTGGGGGCCGGGCCCGGGCAGCGACGATAACAGACCTTCCTTTTCTGCAGTCCTAAGTGCCCGAGGAAAGACGAGAAATGAAATCCACTCGGACTGCCTGAGCTTGTGGAGGGAGAGATGCTAGGGGAGGGGAGGGGAGGGGGCCCTCCCAGCCTGGGGGCCTGCCCCCCTGGGTGTGTTCTGAGCCAGTCTCTGAACAGAAAGAACCTTCAGAGTGTCCGTATTGTCTGTCCTTTTTCCCCGGATTCATTATGGCATCCGAGTTGGCCCCTGACTCTGCTCCTCTCCTCCGAGCTGGCCAGAGCCCCCAAACCCGGCCAGAGCCACCGGGCTCAGGCAGCACGTTCCTCCCCCCCCTCCCCCACCCAGCCTCAGGGTTCCCTCCCACCCCTGCGTGGTTGGCAGTTGGTGGGTCTGAGGTTGGGAAGATGTCTGACCTCCTGAGTCCCTGCCTCTGCCCCACTTCCCGCCTCCAGCCAGAGCTCAGCCATCGGCTTGAGCAGGCCCTCGGCTCTGTGCTGGAGCCTCCAAACAGCCAGAACCAGCCTGACAGAGACGCCTCCACGGAGTCCTGTGGCCCTGCAGCCCCTCACTGGGGTCCTTGTCAGACCACTCCTTGTCTGAGCTGGAATGACGGGTGCGGTGTCGCCCGAGGTGAATTAGCCGGATCTCTCTCTCCACCCTGAAACCCAGGCCGGGACGCCACGCTCAGGACGGCCCTCTTTGCACAGCCCCCGCCGGCCACGTGGTGGTCGGTGAGGGCAGGGTCCTTGGCCTCGGCTCCCACAGAGACTCTCCATTCTGGACGTGGTCACCGCGCAGTGTTGACCCCAGTGTATCTGTGGTCCAGCTCCGTGGCCCCAGGATCCCTGGACGCCCAGGAGCCCTGCCCTTGAGGGAGAGAGGCCTGCGGGATGCTCGCCCTCTGGCCTTTGAGTGCTGGGTCCCCCCGCCCTGCCCTGCCCTGCCCTGCCCTGCCCTGCCCTGCTGGTGACTTCTCTGTCTGCTCCCTCAGGTGAAGGAGGAGGACAGAACTCTGCCCAAGCCTGGCCCTCCTGCCAAGGAGGAAGGGGCTGTAAGTGCTTCTCCAAGACCCTGTGTGTGGTGCGCCCCGCCCAGCCGAGCCAGGGAGGCAGTTCCATGGAGCGGGCGGGCGGGCGGGCATGGGGGTGCCCCTGTCTGTGTGGGGGGCTGGAGGGAATGCCGGGAAAGGGGTAGACGATGTGGCCAGTGAAGGAGAGGGTAATGCCCAGGCACTCTGGAGACCTCCCCCCAAGGCCCCGCCCCCTTTCGTTCCTACCTTTAGTTCTGCTTTCCTGAGCCTCTGGGGCTGGAGAGACTTAGGTGGGCAAGCCCTTAGGTCGGGAGCACCAACCGCACAGCTGCTGGGACTCTTCACGCCGCTCCGGGCAGCACCAGCCCGGGCAGGGAGGCATGTCAGCGCAGCTGCTGCTGTCTCGTCTCGAGACCCCGTCAGCTGCTTGGGGCGGGTGACCCGGAGGCCAGCTCCAGCTGCCCGGGGGCCCCCAGCCACCCCCACCCCCAGTCATTCTGCCTGGGGATGGAGACCTGGATAAAGTGGGACTCTCTTTAAGGCAAGAGGAGGGAGATGGTTCCAGAAGAGCCAAGGCGAGAGATGTGTGGCTGGGAGGTGGGCGTGCCCAGAGCTCGGAGCGGAGCTGGCTCACCAAACAGACCCTATGCCATTACGCCATTACCCCAGACTGTCTTCCCCCTCCCCCTTGCTTCCTTGGGTGGAGATTTGATTAGTCAGGCATTGTGGCTTCTACCTAATCTGTAAACAATCCTGCAAGGCCAGCCTGTGATTTCCGAGGGATACGTCTGTGATATAGGCGGAGGGGTCTTGGAGAATGCCAGGGTTTTTGGGGTTTTTTTTGTGAAAATTACATGTAAAGTGTGTAGAAGACAGCCCAGCGTATAATCAGCACCACATGGGTGTTAGCAGTTACTGTCATCATCGTCACTGCCATTGTCCTCATCATCTGCCGGGAGAGGGGACGGGAGGAGAGCCAGAGGGGAGGGAGGGGAGGGGACGGGAGGAGGACCCAGCAGCTAGGGCCACCAGCCAGCGCCGCAGTCTCTGGCTTGCCAGGGAGGAAGAGCACCTTCCGCCCTCCCCTCCCCACCCCTGCAGCAGGGCCAGTGCCGCTGCGGCCTGGGCTGGGGCTGCTGGGCTCAGCTCTTCTCAGGAGGTGGGCTGGCCTCTCCACATGGCAGCCAGAGGCCTGCCCACTGCGTGAGCATCTTCCTGCCAAGCAGAGGTGGCAGGCGGCTCCTGGTGGAGCCCGGTGCTCAGCTACACCCCAGAACCAAGGCCATGGTTTTGGGGAACAAGGGCACGAGCACGGCTCATTAGTGCCAGGGCCTGGCCAGCAAGGAGCCCCTCGGTTGGCCTCGCTCCCCTCAGGCAATGTGGCTACCTCTGCAGGCAACTCTGCCCTGCCACTAGCCAGCCTGGCCTCCCCACTGGCAGTCCTATGGGTCCGCAGACAGTCCCCTCCAGGGTTGGGGGAAGGGGAGGAACAGCAGGTGGCGTGTGCCAGCAGCGCACTCCATGTAGTTCCTGGGTGCCCAGAGGCTGCCAGGCTGGCCGAGCCAGGGCCCCAGCTCCAGGGCAGAGTGGAGCCCTGGTAGCTTGAGTACTTAACCCTTTGTGGGCCACCGCTGCCTCCTCCTCCTCCCATTGTTCCACACGTACGCTCTGGGAGCCAGCAGGCGTCCGGCCTTTGAGAGGCTGGCAGGAGGAGCACAGCGGAGACGGACGGAGAGCAGGCCGAGGTGGGAGCTTCCCAGGCCAGCCCTGGGTGCCTGCCGCCTTGGGGTGGCGGGTGCGGAGTAGGCAGGCGGGGAGTAGACAGTGGCCGCAGACCGGAGGAGCAGGGAGGCAGGACGCTTGGCATACCTTGGGGCCAGGAATTGCTCCCTGACCGTCGTCCTCACCAGGATGAGCAGACCTGGGTCTGACTGCCCAGAAAACCGGGGGGACCGAGGGACCACAAAGGCAGGAGGCCTAGGAGTGGGTTGCTTGCCTTCTCTGTGCTCCAGCCCTGCTGTGTTTGGGCTGTGAGGGACGGGGCTCATCTGGATTGGGGCTTGGTCACTGCCCCCCACTCCCCACCCCCGATGTATAGCAGTAATTCTGGGCACCTCATGGGCCTCCAGGAATTCTGTGTTGGCATCTCACAGCTCCATGCTAAGCCTGGCAGGTGACTGCAGGACCTGCCTGTCTTTGTGGGGGAGAGGCACCACACTCTCAGAGGCTGGCTGGAAAGCCTCTTGGATAAGGTGACCAGACGTCCCGCTGTTGGCGGGACAGTCCTGATTACAATTTGTCCCGTGTCCCGCAGCGTTTTAAAAAAGTCCCGATTTTTTTTAAAAAAATCGGGACTTTTTTAAGACGCCGCGGCACAAATTGTTAAAAATCGGGACATCTGGTCACCTTACTCTCGGAGCCATGCCTTGTTTGCTGCATGAATGGAAGGTCTGTTTCGGGGCTGGGCGTGAGGCCACACCTCCTCCTTCCTGTGCATGGGGTGGGCAGGGACGCGGGCCGATGCTAACGTCTACCTGTATCTGTGCGGCTGTAGCTAGAGGGCAGCTCAAAGGACGGCAGCGGCCCCTCCAAGAGCCCACAGCCTCCCGCCAGCCCCGCAGCTGCAGAGACGGCCCAGAGAACCAAGAGCCCCGAGCCCACTCCGGCCATGAACGGCCTGGGCGCCGCCTCAGCAGATGGCCCGACCGAGGAGGCCCCGGGCCTGTCTCGGAAGAAGGTGGCAAACGCAGTGAGGAAGGTGGTGAGCAAGGTGCTGCCTGGCGAGGAGCCTGGGAATGCCAAGGAGCCTCCGAGCAGAGGGGTCAAGTCCCCTGAGCACCCAGCTCGAGGCAAGAAGGGAGAAAAGGCAGCCCCCGGTCCCAAGCCACCTCCTCCTCCTCCTCCTCCTGCTCCTCCCCCTCCCCCTGCTCCACCGAAGCCTGAAGCAAAGAAGGAGGCAGCCAAGGATGAGCTCTCCGTGGGCCTGCGCAGCCTGATGTCCCGGGGCAGGGGCAAGGACCACAAGCCCCGCAGCAGGCAGTCTCCTGGGAAGGGAGAGACGCCCCCCAGCCAGGAGCCAGGCTCCCTGGGGAAGCCGTGCTCCCCGGAGGCAGTGGACTCCCCAGCCCAGCCCGGAACCCCAGAGAAGCCGTGCTCCCCAGCCTCGCCAGAAGAGCCGGCCGACCCAGGCTCCACTCGCCCGAAGCCGAACCTCACCGGATTGCCGCCGTGCAAGTCACCAGCCCCTGGCGTGCCGCAGGAGGTACCCGAGTGTGTCACTAACCTCCCATGCCCCGCACCGCCCTCCCGCGCTCGCTCGAGGGCCAGGCACCCTCACCGCCGGCTTCCGAAGGCTCCCCCACGGGCTGCGCCTTTGCCGAAGGCGGGGCTGCATGGCCCTCCCGGACGGAATGCTGGAGCCGTGGTGGCCTGGGCCCTGGGATGGGACCACTAACCAGCATGCCGCTGTTCTGTGGGAGACAGGGCTGGTCCTCAGCGACGTGGGCTCAGCCTGTGTCTCCGGACCCTACGCCAGGATCCGGAGTCTTAGCGGATCAGGGCTAGGAGTGGGAAGAGCTGAAGTCAGGAGGCCTCTGTGCGTTCACCTCCCAGCCTCTCACCCCAGAGGGGTCTCCGCCCGGTCCCTCCCCCGAGTCTTCATCTGTCCAGTGGGGAGAACACAGGGGTTCAGTTCTTCTCTGCAGTCCTTGGGGCCAGAAGTATTTGGGAAATTGGTAATTATTACATGCAGTGCACACAATGAGCAGCCACTCATAACCAAACATGAGTATTTCCGCAGCAGAACCTATACAGGTCCACGCCGCCGAGGGATAGAATATAAACAGTCAGGGCTGGCCACCAAAATAGTTGAGAAGCATCTTCTGGTTTGGGGGGTGGGGGGGCTTTTTGGATGTTGGGGTTGCTTTGAAGGGTTCCTGAGAAGGTGAGAGGTGACTCAGACAGTGAGTGCTCCCCGCCCAGTGCCGGGCGTGGTGGGTGCTCCATGGATAAACGGTCGTATTGACGGTAAAGCTGGTCACAGGAGTGATGAACGCCATCGTCGCCATCACCACCTGCAGGCCTGGCGGCAGGATCTCGAGGAGCCCTGTGCCTGGGTGGCTAATGGGCACCGTGGGTCGGTCCCCTTTGGATCTGGGGGCTGTGCCGTCCACAAAGTGCCTTCTGGGTGGGACAGGATGCTGGAGGCAGAGAGGATGGGCTTGGGGACAGTTCTCTTTAAGCCTTCCCCATGTTTATAGACCCTCTGAGGCCTCGTGAGGGGTGTGTGTGGGCGGGGGTGGGGTTTCACCGCTGCTTCCCCTTGCTCTTGCATGCTCCTGGCTGGACGGGGTGGGCAGGGCACAGCCTGCAGGCCTGGCCTGTCTCCAGCCCCTGGGATGCCTGAGGCCCCAGGACCGGTCTCGCGCCTCTTCCATTCTTCTCGGGGCTCTCAGAGCCCAGAGAGGAGCAGGCCGTGGCTCTCCCCAGCCTCCCGGCTCACTCTGCACCAGGAAGGCCACCTCCTAGTTACGCAGGCGCTGGCAGGGGCATTTTGGCTGGATGGGCAGGGCACGAGGTGACCAGCCATCCCTGAGACAACCGCCCAGGAGCCGGGAGCCTCGTGTGCCTGTTCCTGGGCTGCCGCCGCCCTCCCTCTGGCTCCCTGTCCCCCGCCTCTCAGCAGAGCGGAGTTGGGATCAGAGGAGAGCTCTGCTTGGCCTGCAGCCGCCGCGGCTGGTGGCGGAGGCCGGGGGTGCGTGCAGGGCAGGGCCGCCCCGGTGCCGACGTGGTTAAGACGGTGAGAAGAAATAGCCTCAGAGCTCGCAGGCGCCTGTCTGGTCCTTTAAGACCTCGGACCGGTGCCCGGTGTGCCTTCCTGACCCTACTCCGCTTACCCGCCGGGTGCTCGTGGCTTCCCGGGCTAGCAGCGTGGCATGCGGTGCCCCCGCCACCCCCGGGGCCGGGACTAACGGTGGTTTAACCTCCAGGCAGGAGCTGCCCCCGAGGTCCGGCTGAGCCCCGCGGAGGAGGCCCGCCTGCGGCTGGAGAGGATCTTCACCGCTTCTGTAATGCCACCTCCCGCGTGCGGGCCCGGGCCCGGCCTCCTCTCCCTGAGGCTGGCGGCCAGCGTGTGCGTGTGTGCGTGTGTGTGCGTGTGTGCGTGTATGTGTGTGTGTGTGTGTGTGTGTGTGTCTGTGTGTGTGTGTGTGTGTCTGTGTGCGAGGGAGCACCTGCCTATGGAAGGGTGCTCCCTGGGTTCTGGGGGCCTCACGTGGGCTTCCCACTTCAAGAACAGAGAGACGGGCTCTGGGGCGGGTGTGAGCACAGTGACACCTGCTCCTCCTGGGAGCCCAGCGCCTGTGGGCGCGGCCCCTCTTGGCCAGGGGTCCACCCCCCTTTCCTGGCCCTCTTTCTTGCCTGAGGACGTGTCTTTCTTGCCTGAGGACGTGTCTTGGTGCCAAGGTCTGGTGGGCGTCGAGTCGGGGGCTGGCACTCCCCTTTTTTGATGCCCTGGCTCTCCGGACCCAGGGGGCCTGTTAACTCCTTGTCCGTTTCTAAGAGGCAGGTCCAAGGCCTGGCCGACTCCCCGTCCTCCCCAGAAAGGCCTGTAAGCGACCCACTAGAGGCAGAGAGGTCAGGCGCCGTAGGCTCGGGCAGTGGGCATGTGGGCCGGACGGGGTGATGCCGCCATGTGCCGTGGGCAGTGTGCCCGCCTGGGAGTGGCGTGGCGGTTCAGTGGGGGTTTGGGGAAGGGTCCTGGACTTGGGGCTTTGGTGGTCTTGGTGTCTGAGAAGGGCAGTGATGACAGTTCTGAAGGGAATGGTGTGTATGGAGGCCAGGGCCAGCCCTGTCCTGGCGTCTGAGAGCTGCCGGGGAGCTGGGCTGGGAAATGCCCTCTACATAAGGCAAGGGGCTCCCAGGGGAACAAGGCCTGGATATGGTGAGGAGGCCTGGCCTGGCAGCACCCAGAAGAGGAGCCTAACTCAGAATGGACTAGGTGGCCAGCCTGGGAGAGACTGTCCTGTCCTGGGCTCAGTCCACCTGCCCAGGCCAGCAACCCCCTCCTGGTGCTGAGCAAACTCCACGCATACCCCACACCGGGCAGCCTGGGCGTGCCTGCCCACGTGGCCCTGGGTGCTTGCTGAAGGCGAGTGTGGATGGTCTGCTGTCTTCACCCCTCTTCTTCTCTCTCCTTTGCTGCTGCTGGTAGCTGGACCCCGAGGCCGCCTCTCCTGCCCACAGCCAGGTAGGGTGTTCCTGCCCCCCCCAGGAGCCCTCCACTTCCTCCGGCGACCGCCTGCCACCCCCGGCCTGTACCTGGGCCGGCGTCTGTGCTCGGGCCTCCTGCTGGAGCGTAAGGCCTCCTTCCCCTTCCGGTCCCCACCTGCGGTCTGGCGGGATCCTCCCGGGAGGCAGTGCTCAGAGTTGGAGATGGGGCAGCTCGGGGCCAGGCCCTTCGGGGAGAGTCTGGACTGAGTGTCACCACTTGAGTTTGGCTTCTGTGGGCCATGGTCCTTAGCCACTGGAGACCCAGGGTTTTGAGTTCTGGGTGTTTCAGTTCTGCTCACTCTGGGTAGCTGAAAAGGCTCAATCCCTACCCACACCCGCCACCTCTACCCCTCCAGTCCCCATCCCAAGCCTGAAGATGCAGCGTCCTCTGTCTCCACCTGCTGGGCAATGTGGGAAACACACCTCCGAATTAGCTCTAAAGGAGATGGTTATGGGCCACGGCCCTATGACGTCACCTCCTACATGGGTCTTCAAACACTGGGCCCCTAGAACGTGCCCATTCAAGACAAAGGTTCTGCCTGTCTCACGTGATTTTAAAAAGACAACACGTACAGCATAATTTTGTTTTATATAAAGTTACATTTCTTCAGATATAACAAACTAACCATTTTTTAATGTCTTCCTTTCTTTGAAGCTATAGGTACCCCATAGCGACCTTCCTAACTGAAGGGTAGTTTCACTGCCATGATGGCCGCAGTCTGGGGACCACTCCCTGGGGTAGCCCCGCCTTCTCACTCCGTAGCTGGGAAGGGCAGTCAGCGAGGGCGAGCGTCCTCGGAGGCCGGAATCCAACCGGGGAGCAGAACCCAGATCTCTGTCAGCTCTAGGAAACGCGGCAGAGAAAATGCTTCCTCTTGTTATGTCTTCCTTCCTTCCTTCCCCTCCCCAGGGCTCAGTGTCACAGAGCAGTCAGTGGGTGTGCCCCGGGTCTCAGGAGGGGGCGGATGCGAGCAGGCGAACTGTACCTCAGAGCTGAGGGTCCTCAGAGAGCGGGGTGCAGCCTAAAGGGGGTAACCATCATGCCACGGGGGTGACCATCCCCCCAGCAGGGCCCTGGATGACCTGTTGCCCCTTTGCCCACACACAACGAAAGGAGCCCGATGGGTCTGCCTCCTGTTTGCCAAGCTCCCCTGGGGCACCATTCCTGCCCAGCCCAAGCTTGGCAGCCCCACACCATGCAGATGCTTCTTTCTGATTGGTGACCACGTGGGGCCTCCAGGGGCTCCCAGCCCCTCTAGACCCATTCTGGTGTCCATCTGTGTGGCATGCAAGTGTCTTCCCATCTCTGGTCATGCCTTGGATGGCCTTAGCATGTCCAGATCATGGGACGGAGCGTATGACCTAGGTCTGTGTACCCACTGCCTTCTGAGGAGGCATGGAGAAGGAGCAGGGAGGCTGGCGTGGGCATCTGGGCATCGCCCCTGCCCCGCGGAGCATCCTCTGGAGGGGAAGGCCAGGCCGAGGCTGGGACGCGGGCCCTGCTTCCCGTTCCGCACTGTGAGGTCCTCAGGGGACGCCCCTCCCCGGGTCCTGAGGAACTGCCCTTCCCCGGCTTGGAAAGGGGGGGCCCAGGGATGAGGGAGATGCTGGGCCTGAGCGGTCACAGCAGCGGTGGCCCAGGGCGGGCTGCGGGCTTGGGGGACTCCTCCCCCAGGCTGCCCAGGGAGGCGGGGGAAGGGCAGCTGCGGGTGGAACCTGCTGATTTGTTTTCCAGGGATCGCTCTCTCCTGGACCCGTGCTCCCTGCGCCACGGGCTCGGGGACACTAGCTCAGTGTCCTTGTCCTCCAGGCTCCCCAGGACCGCCCTCCCTCCTGGCCTCCCCGCCTTCTCCCTCTGGCACCGCTGCTGTCCCTGTGCTGTGTGTGCCAGCCAGCTGCCCCCCTCGCCCAGCGGCTCCTCAGGAAGCCCTCCTCCCCCTCCAGGATCTCCTCTCCCGTGGTCCCTGCCCGTTTCCCAGCGCAGAGTCTGACTGTGTGTCTTTCCCCTCCCCCCCGGCAGGTGAAGACGGAGGAGCAGATCGCCGCAGAGGAGGCCTGGCACGAGGCAGAGAAGGTGTGGCTGGTCCATAAGGATGGCTTCTCCCTGGGTGAGCCTGGGGCCTCTGGGGTCTCAGGGCCTCGGGGGTGCTTTCTGCATCCGGGAAGGGCTGGGCGGTGAGCAAGGAGAGGCCGGTGACACAGTGGGGGGGGAGGCAGGACCATAAAGGGCCCCAGGAGGGCAGCAGAGCCCTGACTGTCCGTGCGGCTCCGCAGCCAGCCAGCTCAAATCCCAGGAGCTCAGCCCGCCCGAGGGGAAGGTGCGCGTGAAGCTGGACCACGACGGCGCCATCCTGGACGTGGACGAGGACGACGTGGAGAAGGTGGGCAGGAGGCCGGCGGCAGGCTGAGCGGGGTGGGCGGGCGGGCGGCGGGCCGAGCGGGGCGGGCCTGCCCGCGGGCAGTGCAGGCAGCTTCGGCTCCTTCAGCGCCCGCCCGCCCGCCCGTCCCCTCGCACAGGCCAACGCCCCGTCCTGCGACCGCCTGGAGGACCTGGCCTCGCTGGTGTACCTCAACGAGTCCAGCGTGGTGCACACCCTGCGCCAGCGCTACGGCGCCGGCCTGCTGCACACCTACGCCGGCCCCAGCCTGCTGGTCCTCAGCCCCCGCGGCGCCCCCGCGCTGTACTCCGAGAAGGTGGGCGCCCCTGCACCCCCGTGCTGCCTCCCGGACCCACCCAGCCACCCCCACCCCGCCTTCCCTGGCTCCGCCCCCGCCCCTCGGCATCCCCCCGGCTCCTGTCCGCTCTGGCAGCTGACCTTGGGAAGAGGTGTCATGTCAAGGTGGGGAGGACAGAAAGCCCCTCCCCTTCCTCCCCCCAGCCTCTAACAGAGGCCGGAACGTGGCGAGGATCTGCCTGGCCTTAGCCTGGGAATCCCTCTGCCGCCCTGGACCGCAAGGCCCAGAAAGACGTGGACCCTGGGGACGAGGGGCATCTGAGGGGACCAGCTAAGAGCCTACCCTTTCCTCCCCTCCCCTCCCCTCCCCCGCCCAAGGTGATGCACATGTTCAAGGGGTGTCGGCGGGAGGACATGGCGCCCCACATCTACGCGGTGGCCCAGGCGGCGTACCGGGCGATGCTGATGAGCCGCCAGGACCAGTCCATCGTCCTCCTGGGCGGCAGCGGCAGCGGCAAGACCACCAGCTGCCAGCACCTGGTGCAGTACCTGGCCACCATCGCGGGCACCGGCGGGAACAAGGTGTTTTCCGGTGAGGGCCTGGGCCTGGGCCTGGGCCTGGGGAGCGGGCAGGGATGGAGGCCCCGGCCCGGTGCCCGCGTGTCCCTCCTCCCTGGCCTCCCCGGCCCCGGCTCTCCTGACAGCCCCGGGCCTCTCCTCTCCAGCGGACAAGTGGCAGGCCCTGTACACCCTGCTGGAGGCCTTCGGGAACAGCCCCACCGTCATGAACGGCAACGCCACCCGCTTCTCCCAGATCCTCTCCCTGGACTTCGACCAAGCTGGCCAGGTGGCCTCGGCCTCCATTCAGGTGAGGGGGCGCTCAGCTCAGGGCGGCGGGAGACCGGCCGCCTGGTGTCTCGCCCTAGAAACCAGGCTCTCTCCTGTGTCCCCTTTTCCTGGGATTTGACCCCAACAAAACAAACCCCGGCCCTGGGGCTGGCCGGCTCTGCCCAACCCTTCCCCAGGCTGTTCGCTGTGCCCGCTGCCTGGCCGGGGCCCAGCTCAGCCTCCTGCCGGGCCCCGCCCCGTGCTCAGGGGCTTCTCTCAGTGGGGTTTCCCCCGGGGAAGACTGGCCTGTCCCTAAAGGAAGGCCCAGCCGGAGCCGACTCCCTTCCTCGCGCAATGGAATCTCTGCCCACCAAGTGTCCAGCTTCCCGCGAAGGCTGAGCCGAGGAAGTAGGCAGAGGGACGTGTCCTCCGTGAGCTGGGCCTGTCTCCGTGTCTACCCCCCCCTCCCCCCCCAAACACACAAACACGCTGGTTTCTGCCCGGGTTTGCCCCGGAGGGGGTCTGGCCTCTGGTTAAGCCCCTGGAGGTTAACCAGCAGCCGCTGTTCCCTGGGCCCAGTCCTCCGGCCGTGGGCGGGAGAAGCTTTTCCGGGCACGTCCCTCCTTTGCCCACACCCTCCCCGCTGCCCACAGACGATGCTCCTGGAGAAGCTGCGCGTGGCTCGGCGCCCGGCCGGTGAGGCCACATTCAACGTCTTCTACTACCTGCTGGCCTGTGGGGATGGCACCCTCAGGTGAGAGGGGACAGAGGGAGCGGGGAGGGAGGGAGCTTTGGGCTCCAGCCCCCTGGGAGTTCTGAGACCTTGCCACTCGATGGCATCCGTGCCCTTTGCTTATCGCCAGGCCCTGAGGGTGACGAGATGGATGAGCCAAGGCCCTGCCCGGCAGGAGCTCCCTTTTCCCGGGCACAGGGGTCTGGCTATGTGTGAGGGGCACAGTGAACCCCGCAGAGTTCCCAGTGCTTAGCTAGGATCTCTGCTGAGCCAGACCTAGAGAGAAAGCACCCTGAGATACAGGAACTTGCCGGCGGTCACACAGCGATAGGGCGCTGAGCTGGTCCGCACGGGCGCCCAAACCTAACCCCTTTCCAGGGCCCTCCCTCGAAGCTGGCCCTCCTGCCCCTGGGGCTCCCCTGCCAGGCTCTTCCCGTGAGGCCTTCAGACTCGCTGTCAGGGTTCGTGGAGGAGAGGATGAATGATGAGGCCGAGCGCACAGCCTTTGGGCATTTCCTCTCCAGCTCTTCTTGCAACCGAGGGCTCAGGCTCTGTCCTGCGGGACTCACCCTTCAGGCAGGTGTCCTGCCCCCTCCCAGGGGTCTGGCTGTACACCCGGCACCACAGCATCTCTGGTGACCGGTCCGGGGAGACCGGGACCCTGGCCAGGCATCCAGCCAATTAGGGAAGGCAGTAGCCGCTGGCCTGGCAGGAGGGCATGATGGACCGACAGAACGGGGTCTGGAAGCCGAGTCTGTCTGTCTCCACACGGGGAGGGAGACGGTCTTGGCCCAGGGATCGGGCCCCATGCTGATGCCTCGTTTGTGCCCCTAGGACAGAGCTCCACTTGAACCACTTGTCGGAGAACAACGTGTTCGGGATTGTGCCGCTGGCCAAGGTGAGGGGGCCTGTGGGGACTGGGTTGGCAGCCCTGGGCCTTGGGGGTAAAAGAAGCCTCCTATGCCCAGCCGGGGTGGCTCAGCGGGTTGGAGTGTTGTCCCTTACACCGAAAGGTTCCTGGTTCAGTTCCCGGTCAGGGCGTGTATGGGAAGGCAACCAGTCGATGTTCCTCTCTCTCTCTCTTCCCCTCTCAAAAATCAATTAGCATGTCCTGGGGTGAGGATAAAACACAGGAGGAAGCAGGAGCCGGGCTCCAGCTGGGTGGCCCTCCCCTAGCCTGGCCCTCCCTGAGGGCATGGGGTCTGCTGCGGGGGAGGGGGCAGGCAGCCCCTCTGAGGTCCGGTGCCAGCGTGCCCCTCTGTCTCCGCAGCCGGAGGAGAAGCAGAAGGCGGCCCAGCAGTTCAGTAAGCTGCAGGCGGCCATGAAGGTGCTGGGCGTCTCCCCGGACGAGCAGAAAGCCTGCTGGCTCATCCTGGCCGCCATCTACCACCTGGGGGCCGCGGGGGCCACCAAAGGTAACCTGCTGCGGGCCCAAGAGACCTTGGGGGGACCTCCCCACGCCCAGTTTGTCCTCGCCCAGCACAGACTCCTCTGTTGTCAGACACCCCTCTTTCGCCGTGCCTCTTCCAGCCCCCCCACATCGGAGCAGAAGGCTCCCGACGCCCGGAGAAGCGTCTCTGCCAGTGATGGCCAGAGGCCCGGATTTGGGTGGCAGTGCGGGGAGCACTGTGAAAGCGGGGGGCCTGGGGGCTGAGAGGCTGAGGGGGAAGAGAAGGCCCTGCCAAACGCAGAGCAGCCCCCTGGAATAACTCTCCTTCTTGTTCCCTTTCTGACAGAGGCCCCTGAGGAGCAAGAGGGTAACTGACCTTGGCCCCTCCCTGGGGTGTCGGGCCCCCTGGCCCCCTCTTGGTGCTTGCCCTGGGCTCTCTCTGGGGGCTGGGCTTGTTCTATTGTAATGAGGGGACTGGCCTGGGAGAAACCTCTGGGTTGAGGCCACGAGGGCGCCTGCTGGCTGTGGGCTTCTAAGAGTCCCCCCAAAATACCTGCTTCTATCTGTTCTGCATCCAGATCCTGGAAGCTCTCATGATGCCCCCTTGGGGTGCAGGCGGGGTAGGGTGCTTCCTGGGGTTTTCCAAGGCCAGTTTTCCCCAGTCTACCCTTCTCCCCACGGGTTTGGTAGCAGGTTTCTTCCTCTTGCATGTCAGGGTGAAGGCCACTAGGGGGCAGCAAGCACCACGGTAACAAATGGGCTGCACTTTCGGCACTTGTGCTTGGGGGCTTGTGAATGGCTAGAGCTCGGCCTGGCTTGGAAACTCTGCTGCCTTCCTCTGAGATTACACTGATGGGCGGGCACGCTGAGACCTCTTCACATCTCTCTCCTCCAGTTCAGGGGGAGGGGCGCCTCCGACCAGCACCTGGGGCTTTGGCTTCACCTTCCTGGGGGAGGTGAAGGGCTGCAGGCCGCTCAGCAGGAGCGGGAAGCGCCGGTGGGAGGGTGGGCGGGGTACGCGGAAGGACAGGCGTCCGGGTGTTAGACTCCTTGTGGTCCCAGCAGGTGGCATCTCCACCAAAAGGGAAGCAGGCTCTGTCCTAAAGAAGTTGTTCTCCAAACTGTAGGCGGCCAGGCCGGTGGCTGGCTGGCTGTGTCTTTAAGGAAGTTCCTTCATTCTGAGGAGGTGACAAACCCAGGTTTCCTATAACCAGCCCTACTCAGTGCTCACTGCGGGTGGAGAGCTCTGGGTGTGTAGCACATGGACCTGCCTTGTGAGCAGGGTCTGTTACCTCCTCAGAGCTTCCAGGGGAGTTTGGGGCCTTGGAGGCTGAGGGGAGAGAGAAGTGTGTGTGTGTGTGTGTGAGAGAGAGGGAGAGAGAGGGAGGGATTGTCTTCGGAGGTTCTTGTGTATGCGTGTCAGTGCGATTACATACTCCTCTGAGATTGTGAGTGCGCGTGTGTTTGTGTTCCCGAGTCTGAACGGGGTTGTGTTTTCCTGCCTGCTCATCCTCACAAAGCCCCGCCCTCCACCATCCCTCCCCGTGGGCCTGGCGGGCTCAGTTGATGACTGTTTGCTAACATGCTGTTTTTCTTTGCATGCTGCATGCTGGTCCTTTGCCTTACAGAAGCTGCTGAAGGTAAAACCTTGTTCCTTGTTAGCGTTCCCTAATTGCCGTGATTAGACACAGATTGGCTGAGGCACTTCTGTCTGCGTGGGCTGCTTTCTTTCCTCTGAGGCTGCCTCCTAGCCCCACTGCTGGGCCCGGGTGGGTGTCCGTGGTCTTCCCTGGCAGATGCCTGGCGGTAAGAGGGAGGGTCCTGATGCGTTCAGGGAAGGGAAAGCACGGTGCTCCCTCATGACCTGTCCCCCGAGGCACAGGTGGATCTCAGTGCTCATCATAGGTGGGCTGGCTCATCCTCTGACTGCATTTCCCCAGGAGCCAAGCCCTAAATGGATGTTGGAAGCTGACAGGGTGCCCTCTGGTGGACGCGGAGTGTATTACCTCCTCTTTTAGAACCTGCTCATTCTCTCCATCCCCCAGGGACAAGGGAAGCTGGCGGTTGCTGGCTGTCCTTGTCTTGCCTGAAGCCCTCTGGTGTCCTCCGGGCTGGATTTGCCTCTGGAAGATGCCTACTCCCCAGTCCCATGGGAACAGGGAGCCAGAGGGCATCGAATGGCCTCAGGAGAAGACCCCAGACACCAGATGGTTCTTTCTACCCCGTAGGGGGGCGCAAGCAGTTTGCCCGCCACGAGTGGGCCCAGAAGGCCGCGTACCTGCTGGGCTGCAGCCTGGAGGAGCTCTCCTCGTCCATCTTCAAGCACCAGCACAAGGGGGGCACCCTGCAGCGCTCCACCTCCTTCCGCCAGGGCCCCGAGGAGAGCGGCCTGGGAGACGGGACAGGTACTGAGCCCCTGGGCTGGTGAACGTCCCCGGGAGGCTCCATCCAGGGCTCGCTGCTCTCTCTGCCGCGGGGAGCCTGCTGGGGTGACAGAATTCCGTCAGCCGGAAAGGAAGCCCCAAGACCCCTGCTGACGTGGCCCTGCGTAGGGAGGGAGCGTACCAGGGTGGGGGCGGGGATCCCAGGGAGCAGGAGACACAGCTGATGCTCTTGCCCCGCAGGCCCCAAACTGAGTGCGCTGGAGTGCTTAGAGGGCATGGCGTCCGGCCTCTACAGCGAGCTCTTCACCCTGCTTGTCTCTCTGGTGAACCGGTGAGTGCCAAGCAGGAGGGCCCAGGAGCTCACGGGCCTCCTGCCGTGACCAAGGTGGGGTAGAAGCCTCCGTGCCGTGTGATGGCCGAGGCAGAGCTATCTTCCACCAGCAGAGGGCCCCGTGTCCTCATAGGCCACGGGAGGCACACCCTCCCCAGCAGGGTCTCGGGCACGCGCACAGGGATGGATGGATGGATGGGAGCTTGCTTGGGGCAGGGCTGGCTGCCAGTGGGGCTGTTCAGTGGCACTGCCCTAGCCAGCTCTGACCCAGCCTCTCCCCGTGAAGGGCTCTCAAGTCCAGCCAGCACTCGCTCTGCTCTATGATGATTGTGGATACTCCGGGCTTCCAGAACCCCGAGCAGGGCGGGGCGGCCCGCGGGGCCTCCTTCGAGGAGCTGTGCCACAACTACGCCCAGGACCGGCTGCAGAAGCTCTTCCACGAGCGCACCTTTGTGCAGGAGCTGGAGCGATACAAGGAGGTAGCACTCGGCCTTGGCGCTGCCTGCCCCCTCCCCCCAAGCCTCCCCCTCTGGCCTTGGCCCCTCAGGGAGGGCATCGGTGGGTGAGGGGACGAACCACCTTCCCCGCTGGCTGCTCCTTCCCAGCTTTTACGCTCTTGTAATTTCTGTCCACCTGTGCTCTCTGGCCTGGGCCTCTCTTCCTGCCCAAGCTACGTTCCATGGGGTGTTAGAAATTAGTGGAGTTTGCTCCCCAAGAACTAAAGCAGGGTTCAGGGTCCCGGGAGCCCTTCCTTGCCCTCCTTTAAGGGGCCACCTAAGCCCTGGGATCGCCACTGTGCGTTGGGCCTGGCCTCCCCTGTCTCCTGACCTGTTAAAATGGTGACTGATCACTGGGGCTCCTTCAGGAAAGGGTGTCCTGGATGAGACGAGATCTAGGAATCCTACCACACGTGGGGGTGAGGGGTATTGATCCTGGGGAGGATATTTATTGGGGGTCAGAGAAGATTCAGGAGGAAAAGGACAGTTGTCTTCAAGTGTAAGGATGAGTGCGAAACCGAAAGGCTTACTCCTCAACGTCTACTCAGCAGATGTAACTAACAGAAGTGGGTGGCTTTAGCTCAGCGTGAAAGGAGGGTAGAGGGCCTTAGTTGTCCCTGGCACAGGATGCCTTGGGAGGCAGTGAGCACTGTCATTCGGGCTGCTAGAGGGCGCTCTGGCGTGGGACAGGAGGTCAGGTTTGCTGACCTCGCCTGCCCGCAGAGCCGCGCCCGCACCGGCTCTGTGCTGACCACGCTCCGCCTTCCTTCCCAGGAGAACATCGAGCTGGCGTTTGACGACCCGGAGCCGGCCACGGACGATGCTGTGTCTGCCGTGGACCAGGCCTCCCATCAGTCCCTGGTAGGAATTCCAGCGAGGCCCTGGGCCGGTCTTCTCTCCCCTTTCCCATTCCTCTTCCTCCGGGGGACCCTCCCTGTAGGAACTGGTGCCAGTGTGCCCCTGGGTGCTGAGGGGAGGGCCAGCAATCAGGCCCGGACACCAAGCACTTTAGAGCGGTGGCCCCTGCCCCTCCCTCACCCCTCAGCCAGTTTGGCCAGGAAGGTAGCACTTCCTTCTGCCTCAGCCCCTGGGTGTCTGAGCCAGACAGGAAGGCGAACCTCCTCTCTTACCAGCCGGGCTGAGGCCCTGTCCTGTGACTGGCTGAGCCTCAGGTCCTCCCAGGTGGCAAAGGCCTGGCTGGACTCAAAGGACATAGTCATTCTCTCCCTTTGTCCCCACGAAGAAGACTGATGCGCCTGGCAGCGTGGGGTGAAGAGGCAGCATTGCACCCGAACAGGGAAATAGCGCCCAGCTGTAGACGCCCACTGAGGGCCACGTGGATAGGGGCTCTGTCACCCTTGGGACCCATGTCTCGGACGCCTTATTGCCTGGGGACTGGCTGGCCTAAAGAGCGCTTGGCATTTGGTGATGACCTTCAATTAGCGAAGCCACCTAAGGCGTTTTGCTGGAGAACCGACGTGTTCGCTAGGCTTGCTGATCTCCCCGCTCTGCTTCGAGTCCTGTCTCCCTCTCCTTCTTCCTCGTGGGAAGGCCCTGTTGGCTAGCAAGCGAGTGGAGCTCAGAGAGAGTGACTGTCACCCAAGACAAATGATAAAGTGTCCAAGATTCACATCTCCCCAGGGAAGCTGGCGTTTCCCGGCACCTGGGCTTGGGGTGGCCTCCCTCCGGTACCTCTGCCATTCCCGCGGGTATGAGGAAGTCAGGCCGTGTGGCTTCGGAGCGGCAGTGGGTCAGACAGTGTATCTGGATGGCGGTTGGCCATTCTTTCCCTTCTTTGCTCTTCCCATCCGATCGGCCTTGGCATCGGGCAGTTGCACCCCTGGGGAGGAGGGCCCCTCAGTGCCCACCCTGCCACTCACCATGTGATGACGTCATTGCTCGTTCCTGCTGGCACTCTGGGGCCGTAGCTGCTCTTCAGTCCTGGGTCACCTCCTGGCAATCACACTGGCTCCTTGGGCAGCTCTGGGGAGGAGAGAGAGGCAGCTGGGGTCAAAGAGGGAAAGGGGATCTCTCTTCGTTCCCTTGTCCCCCAGGCCCTCCAGGCCAGGCCAGCATGGGTGTGGGGAAAGCTAAGTCCTTCTTGCTTGAGGAAGGCTTGGAAATTCCGTTGGAAAGGTACCCTCAGACCGGAGGTGGCCACAGACGGAGTGTGTTTGGCTCCCATGGGGTGTTGGAAATCAGACTTCGGTCTTTTCACCTTCTCTGGAAAAGCAGGAGGATTGGCCAATACGAGGCCAGCGTTCTTGCAGGACAGCGGTTGGCTGCCGCTGGGTGGTGGCCGTTCCCTTTAGATGGGGACACTGGGCTCCAGTCAGCCTCCATCTGCCCACGTGGGCCTTCCCATCCACGAAGTCACTTGTCTTACGCTTTTCACACTTGCGTTTATGACTCTGCAGTGGCCCCACCTGCAGCGCCCTGGGTGCTCCCCGCTCAGGGTAGCCCCACAGCTGCCACTACCGACAGCTTCCTGTAGGCCACGCGCTGCGCTCAGAGCCTCATGGCCGGGAGGCATGCCCAGGGAGTGACTGCAGCAGGAGTCACTAAGCCCCACGTGGCCTGCAAGAGGATGAGGGTGGAGGAGAGCCTCTGGGTGTGAGTGTGGCTTAGTGAGAAGCCTTCCGTCTTTGGTGACGTTGGCCACGAGTCCTTGGAGTCCTATTTTGCCGTGGGCTTCTCTCTCTGGTTTCTCTCTGGTCTCCTCCTTCTCCTCACTGCCCACCTGCTCCACAAGGTGTCAGCAGTGAGGGGCGGGAGCCGCTATGTGTGTGCGGTGTGCGCGTGTAGGTGTGTACGTGTGCAGCATGATGATAGTGTGTGGGTCGGGACCGGGCACTGGCTCCTTTCCCACAGCTCCGTGTGACGGTGGGATTTCTCCACTTCCCCGTAGGTCCGCTCCTTGGCCCGCACAGACGAGGCCAGGGGCCTGCTGTGGCTCTTGGAGGAGGAGGCTCTGGTGCCAGGGGCCACCGAGGAGGCCCTCCTGGAACGCCTTTTCTCCTACTACGGCCCCCAGGAAGGCGACAAAAAAGGTAGGTGGCACCCCTGGAGGGCGGTGACTCCTCTACTTCCTCTCCGAGGGACCCAGCTACCTGGGTCCAGGAGGCACTGCGTCCCTGGGCGCTGTGGAGCCGGCGCCCTGAGGGTCTGAACCTTGGTCTCCCACCCTCAGGCCAAAGCCCCCTCCTGCGTAGCAGCAAACCGCGCCATTTCCTGCTGGGCCACAGCCACGGCACCAACTGGGTGGAGTACAATGTGGCCGGCTGGCTGAGCTACACCAAGCAGAACCCGGCTACCCAGAATGCCCCGCGGCTCCTGCAGGACTCCCAGAAGTAAGAATGCCACTCACGCCGCCCACGGCCCACTCCCCAAGGCTGTTCGTGGGCCCCCTGGCCGGAGCCGCCTTCCCCAGCAGGGTAGACGCCCTCTGCTTCCTAAGAGGCTGGAGCCAAGGCTAGCTGAGGCCCTGGGGGCGGCCGCCTGCTGGGGTAGCTGCGGGGACAGACAAGGTTGGAGGACCTGTAGGTATTTTTGGGGTTTTGTGTGTATCTTAAAAATATTTTTATTGATTTTAGAGAGGAAGGGAGAGGGAGAGAGAGATCGAAACATCAATGATGAGAGAATCATTGATCAGCGCCTCCTGCATGCTCCCTACTGGGGAGAGAGCCCACAAGCCAGGCATGTGCCCTGACCGGGAGAATTGAAACGTGAGCTCCCGGTTCATGGGTCGATGTTCAGCCACTGAGCCATGCCAGCCAGGCTTATTTATTTATTGTTTGTTTATTCTGGGGCGGAGCTATAATTTTAGATTTGACTAACACCCCCGCATTCTTCACAGAAGGCAGGCATAGCCCTAGAAACCTCTCAGGTGTATAATCCCTGTCATCCCTTCGTTTATTTAACAGATAATTACTGCCTTTGCTCTTACTATGGCCCCCAGGAAGGTGGCCAAAAGGTAGGTGGCACCCCTGGGGGAAGTACAGGAGCCGCCCTCCAGGGGTGCCACCTACCTTTTCCGTCACCTTCCTGGGGCCATAGTAAGAGCAAAGGCAGTAATTATCTGTTAAATAAATGGATGGATGACAGAGATTGTACACCTGAGATGGAGTAAAACACAAATCCCTGCCTAAACAGGTTTGGCTCAGTGGATAGAGTGTCAGCCTGCGGACTGAAAGGTCCCAGGTTCGATTCCGGTCAGGGGCATGTACCTTGGTTGTGGGCACATCCCCAGTGGAGGGTGTGCAAGAGGCAGCTGATCGATGTTTCTCTCTCATTGATGTTTCTAACTCTCTATCCCTCTCTTTTCCTCTCTGTAAAAAATCAATAAAATATATTAAAAAAACCCCCACAAAACACACAAATCCCTGCCCTTATGGAGTTTACATTCCAGGGGGACTGGAGACAGTAGACGTAATAGATTGTGTCTTCTGTTAGGAGATGTTGGGCTCCACTGTCTTCTGCTACATGGGTACCCTCCTCCCCAATCCTGCCTAGTGACAGAGAACAGATTGCCCGCTCTGTCCACTCCCTGCCTACCCCGCCCTCGGCTGCTGCCCACCCTGGTTTTGTCTTCTCGCTATTCGGAGATTTCTCTCAGGGGGGTGGGGCATGCAGCCCGGCCCGGGGAAGCCAGGCCCCGGCCAGGGTGGTGCGGGGGGTTGTCTGGCTTCCTAGGAGCTCAGAGAAGGAATGGCCTCGGCTGCTCTGTGAATGTGCCTTCTTTCCCTCCCTCCTCCGGCAGGAAAATCATCAGCAACCTGTTCCTGGGCCGGGCGGGCGGCGCCACGGTGCTCTCGGGCTCCATCGCGGGCCTGGAGGGAGGCTCGCAGCTGGCGCTGCGCCGGGCCACCAGCATGCGGAAGACCTTCACCACGGGCATGGCGGCGGTCAAGAAGAAGTCCCTGTGCATCCAGATCAAGCTGCAGGTGGTGAGTGTGCCAGCCCAGGCCCGGTGCCCCTTCTCACCCCTGGCAGGCAGCCGGGCCTTCTGGACACACTCCAGTCACCCAGGGCCCACTCTGCGTCCCACCTGGACTCGATTGATGCTGGTGGGGTCCCCTTTTTCAGTGCTGTTGCCTGAGTGGCAACTCAGACTTGTTTTTGTTGTTGGTGGTTTAAATATTTTTATTGATTTCAGAGAGGAAGGGAGTGAGAGAGAGAGAGAGAAACATCAATGATGAGAGAGAATCATGGAACAACTGCCTCCCGCGCGCGCCCCACCCTGGGGATTGAGCCCACAACCTGGGCACATGCCCTTGACCAGAATTGAACCCGAGACCCTTCAGTTGCAGGCAGACGCTCTATCCACTGAGCCAAACCTGCTAGGGCGGTAACTCAGATCTATAAAGGCAGAGTTACCTGGGCTTGTCATATCCTAGGCAAACACATTCGTCAACAGAGCCAAATATCAACAGTACAACGATTGACATTTCTTTGGAGAGCCACATTTTTTAAACTTAAACTTCTAAATGCCACGTCTTCAACATAGACTCGCCCAGGCCGTGGTATTCTGTGGAAGAGCCACACTCAAGGGGCCACAGAGCCGCATGTGGCTCGAGAGCCGCGGTTTGCCAACCACGGTCCTAGGCGGTGGTGGGGCACCTGCCAACCTGCAAGGAACGGAGATGCTGGTACCAGGTCCCTGAGGGCCGTCCCTTCCCCTCTGGCAGGATGCCCTCATTGACACCATCAAGAAGTCGAAGCTGCATTTCGTGCACTGCTTCCTGCCCGTGGCCGAGGGCTGGGCCGGGGAGCCCCGGTCCGCCTCCTCCCGCCGAGTCAGCAGCAGCAGCGAGCTGGACCTGCCCTCAGGAGACCCCTGCGAGGCCGGGCTCCTGCAGCTGGACGTGCCCCTGCTCCGCGCCCAGCTCCGCGGCTCGCGCCTGCTTGACGCCATGCGCATGTACCGCCAAGGTAGGGCCTCCTGCGCACTCAGCTTCCCTTTTCTGGAGCCGCCTCTGTGCCTCCCCATCTCCCCAAGGGGGGCCCGGGGTAAGAGGGTGCTGCTCCCCTCCTGTCTCCAGCCTGCCCTTGATCTCCTTCTGCCCCCGTGCCTCCTCTGTGGGATCTCGTCTCATCTTCCAGCCCAGCGTGCTCCTTTTTCTTTCCATTCTGCTGGCTCCTCTCTTTTGCCTCTCCCTTCCATATCCCTGTCTTCTTCACCCCCCTGAACTTCCCCACATGCCCTGTGCCCAGAGCTCCATCCTTCCCCCCCTCACTGGTGTAGATGGTCTCCTACCTCCGCCCACAGCAGCAGATGCCTCATGGAACCATCTGCTCAGTGGAGGTACCCACCTCCAAGAGCAGGCTGGCGCTGGGTTAGCCCCCCAGTGAGAAATGAGGTGCTGATCATAGTCAACATTCACAGAGCGTTTACGGAGTGCCAGGCACTATTCCAAAGTCAGCACACACATTAACGCATTTGACGTGTGGAGGCAGAATGGGACTGCCTCCCGACACGGGGGTGTTATCATCAGCCCCAGACGAGGAGACTGACGCTCAGAGAGGTTCAGCAGCTTGCCCAACCTCACACAGCTCGTGAGTGGCAGAGTGGGATCTGACCCAGGCAGGCTGGTTTCCCAGTTTCATGCCCTTCAAGTAGGGTTTCATTTGTTGGAGATGTGATGAATTGCCAGGTTTCTGCCCGTTTCCCTTAGTGAGAGGGACAGGCAGGGTCCCGCCCACCCACAGCCAGATCCCCCCACCCACAGCCAGGTCCCCCCACCCACAGCCAGGTCCCCCCACCCACAGCCAGATCCCCCCACCCACAGCCAGGTCCCCCCACCCACAGCCAGGTCCCCCCACCCACAGCCAGGTCCCCCCACCCACAGCCAGGTCCCCCCACCCACAGCCAGGTCCCCCCACCCACAGCCAGGTCCCCCCACCCACAGCCAGATCCCCCCACCCTCAGCCAGGTCTCTCGGAGGCATCCCTGCGGGCACCGCCGCTTTTCCCCCCGGCAGCCCTGCTCTGCTCTAAATAAATCATCGATCTGTCCCCGAGTCTTGATATGGAGTTGGTGTTTATTATTTCAAAACCAGATTGTTACCGCTCTGAACAAAAATCAATGTGCTTTACTCAAACAAGCAGATCGATGAGGCCAGCCTCCGCGGGGGGGCCCCCCTTCCCTCAGCCCCCAGCCACCATCGATAGCGCTGATGATTAATTAAGACGCCAGGCGTCCGGACCTGCTATCCCGGCCCATCAATTTAATTGCAGTTCAGATACAATCAATAGCTCACTTTGTCTCGGCCCCTCCGCGGCCCCCGCCTCCTGTTTCAATTATCAGGCACATGCATCAGCCTCATCTCCCCGTTGGAGGCTTTCCCAGAGCCGGAGAGCGGCCCCCGTGGAGGCGGCCCCCGCCCGGCTGCCGGAGTTCGGGCCCCGAGTCCAGCTCTGCTTCCAGCCACTGCCTTTGTGATCTCAGGCAATCAGTTGCTCCACCTCTCGGGCTTCAGTTTCCACGTCCGGAAGATGAGCTGTATCTGGTTTCACACCCTTTTCAGTTTGAAATTCCATGATTCTGTAGAAGTTGTTCTCTGGGTCCTCTATGGCGGTGGTCGGCAAACTGCAGCTCGCAAGCCACATGCGGCTCTTTGGCCCCCTGAGTGTTCTAACGCCACTTCTTCAAAATAGACTCGCCCAGGCCGAAAACCGACTTCTGCGCATGGGCCAGGAAATTTCAATCGCACTGCATGTGCGTGCCCGCACGTGGTATTTGGTGGAAGAGCCACACTCAAGGGGCCAAAGAGCCGCATGTGGCTCACGAGCCCCGGTTTGCCGACCTCTGGTCTCCTCCGGTGAGTCTCCCGCTGGCCACCACCCTGACCTTGCTCCAAACCGGAAGCCATCTCACCCTTGTCCTGACCTCAAGCCCTGACCTCAAGCCAGTCAGGGCACCCCTGTGGGAGGTCACACTCGTTAGGGAAAGAGCACCTCCAAGTCTTCTGGGTCACGTAGCCCGGGACTCAAGGTCAAGATGGGGTAGGGAGGGAGCCCTTCCCATGTCCTGTTTCAGGAGACTGAGGGAAAGGAGTCACCCAGTGAGTCAAGCTTTCTACATCGTTTCTTATTAAACGACTGCTCTGCTAGATACGTGGTCGGGCCCCCATTTAAAGATCAGGAACCCGAGGCTCAGAGAGGTCTCCTGACCCATCTAAGGTCACATGATACCAGGAGCCAGGGCCAGGGTTCCACCCCCAAGCTCTTGGGCTGTTTCTCTCAGCTACTCTCTCATGCCCTATTTTTTTTTTTCTCTCTCTCCTTTTTTTTTTTTTTTTTTTTTTTTTTTTTTTTTTTTTAATATATTTCATTGACTTTTCACAGAGAGGAAGGGAGAGGAGAGAGACAGAGAGCCAGGAACATTGATGGAAGAGAGACATCGACCAGCTGCCTCCTGCACACCCCACACCAGGGATGTGCCCGCAACCAATGTACATGCCCCTGACCAGAATCGAACCTGGGACCCTCCAGTCCGCAGACTGACGCTCTATCCACCGAGCCAAACCAGTCTCGGCTCGCTCTCTCTCTCTCTCTCTCTCTCTCTCTCTCTCTCTCTCTCTTCTTATTAAGTCCTCAAGACATTGTCCTCTGGGCTATGACAGCCGTGGACTGGAGGACTGGAGAGCGTCTCAGAGGCCATCTGGCTTTTGTAGCATTCCCTCCAGGGGGTCAGCCACCCCCGTGTGCACCCCTCACGGGCAGGGAACTTGCTTCCTCCCAGAAGAACCTGTTCCCCTTCTAAACCTTGTAATGCCGCTGCAGGGCAGCCCAAGAGGTCCTCTCGGCTTCCTGTCCCTCGCCCCTGCCCCCTGCCTCTCCGCTCTCTCCTTTCCTGGGCCTGCCTCCACCGCAGGCTCTCCTGCCCCGCCGTGTCCTCCCCTGCGGGGGACCCTCGCTCCAGTGCCCGGCGCCATGGCTGTGGGCGTGTGCGGGCTGTGGGCGTGTGCGGGCTGTGGGCGTGTGCGGGATGTGGGGGTGTGCGGGCTGTGGGGGTGTGCGGGCTGTGGGCGTGTGCGGGCTGTGGGCGTGTGCGGGCTGTGGGGGTGTGGGGGCTGTGGGCGTGTGCGGGCTGTAGGAGTGTGCGGGCTGTGGGAGTGTGCGGGCTGTGGGCGTGTGCGGGCTGTGGGAGTGTGCGGGCTGTGGGAGTGTGCGGGATGTGGGAGTGTGCGGGATGTGGGAGTGTGCGGGAGCAGGGGAGGTGCTGATGGGCCTGGCCCCGGGCTGCTCTCCCTCCAGGCTACCCGGACCACATGGTGTTTTCTGAGTTCCGCCGCCGCTTTGACGTCCTGGCCCCACACCTGACCAAGAAACACGGGCGCAACTACATCGTCGTGGACGAGAGACGGGTATGTCTGGGCCCCAAAGCGCCCCTTCCTCCTCCCCAACCCCCTTTTCTCAGCTCAGAGCCCTCGGAGCAGCTGCCCTTCCTTCCCTGGAGACAGCTGGTCTGGCCCTTGCTCAGGCTCCTGGTTTGGGCCCTCCAGGAGGAGGACAGGGCCGGGGGGCAGCCAGACTGTGTCAGGAGGGAGGGGGGAGCCTGGGGAACGGACTGCAGGAACCGGAGGCCCTGGGTGGGGTGTCTGCTGACAGTCCTTCAAGAACCTCCGGGTGCAGGTGAGAGCTCCTGCTTGGGTGTGCTGCCTCCAGCCCCGACTGGGCCCCGCGGCCTTGACCTCCACGTGGGACTAGTTCCTGCAGGGAAAGCTGTGCCCGGTGAGCCTCAGGCCTCCGGGGCCCCTTGTCCTCCCGGGCTGGTGATTCCTGGCCGCCAATGGAGATGTCATTCTAAGCTGACATTCTAAGCTGTCGCCTTGACCCCAGAGGCAGCTCCTGGGAGAGACAAAGGGCTCCGGAGCAGAGGAGTCCTCCCTCCCTGTGCCCTGCCCTGAGGCGCCCCGCCTGGCTCTGAGAGCATCCGACCTCAGGCTGGCTTCCCTAAGAGGGCGGGTGCTCTACAGAAGGGGCAGGAAGCCCCTCCCCTTGTCCTGAGTCACACACAGACCCCCATTCATGGAGACCCCAGAACCTTCTCGCATCCAAGACCGGCCAGGGCCCTCCGCAGTCCTGGTGTGACTGTAGGCGACCTGCCCCACAGCCCCTTCCCTCCAACGCTTCGCCTTCATTCCAGCCTCCCACTCACGGCCACGCCCAGCGCCTTGCTGGCCTGGAACTGCTCCGCCTCTGGAACCCCAGCGTGGCCTTCTCTGGCTTCAGCCTCCCTCCTGGGCGCCTCCCTCCGCTCTGTCCATGGAGACCTCTCATGTCTGGATCCCACCGCGTTTTTTCTACTCCGTCCGTCCCGCCTCTCTTTACTTCCTTTTCCGCTCAGCCTCACACCCTCTGGCCGCAGCCTTCATCCCCATCCTCAGCTCTTCTGAGCCTCCCCTGGCACCTGCCCTGCCCAACCCCACCCCGAAGGAGCAGCCATTGGGCGTCCACCCACCTCCGTTTAGTGCTGCCAAGTTGCTGTGGGAGAGAAGGAGACAACCATGTGGACTTGAATTCCTGGGCCCCTGGGGTGGCCTGGCAAGTTTTCCGTGTGCCCCATCCTGGCCTGGGCCCGATGCTAAGCTCCTTCCCTGACACTCCATCCTCCACCTTTCTCCTCTAATCCTCCCCAGCCGTGCTTGCCCAGGTCTCCTGACCAGCCGTTGACCTTGCCTCTCAATGCTAATAAAATCGAGGCTCCAACTTCCGTGCACTGCTCTTCCGGTGCCTCCTCCCTCCTGTCTGGGTGGGAGAAGCATCCCTCCCTCATCCAATCCCGTCCTCCTGTGCTTTGGGACCCATTCCCTGTGGTCTCCCTGGAGACCTGCCCCCTCGGTGATGACTCTCCTCGCCTGCTCCTTCCGTCTCTCTTCTGCTGGCTCTTCCATCCATGGAGAAACCTCCCACAGACATTGAGGTCAGAAAGGAGCCTTCTGTTAACTCTCTCATGCCGACCGTTGTCTGTCTCCTGCCTGCCCTCTTCCTTCAACACTCCCTCTCCTCGCGTGTCCTCCCACCCCACCGCCCTTCCTTCCTCCACCCACAGCTGCCAGTTCCCCTCCCTGACACCCTGGGATCGGTCTCCTTGTCTCCTCCTGCCCTTCATGTTGCCAGAGCTCATGGGCACCTTTCTGTGCTTCTCCACAACACGTGACTCCGTGGACAACTCTGTTCTTTTTGAAGATCTCTGCTCAGCCCACTCCTGGCTTGCCCTCGTCTCTCTGTTCTGTCCTTCTCAGAACTTCTGAGCTTCCCTGCTTCCACTTGCCCCCGAAATAAAGGTCTCCCTCTTCTTTGAGACTCTCTCCTTGGCCCTGTGTGTTTTCTCTCCTGCATCCTCTTCCAGGGCCACCTAATTCACACTCATCACTTCGATGACCACAGATGTATTGATGACTCTCAAATCAATAGTTCTAGCCCAGGCCTCTCTCCAACTCCAGACGTGCGTTTTTATTCAGCTTATTTCTGGACTTCTCTACAGGTGTGCCCTATAGCACCTCAAACTCAGCTTATTCACACCAAACTGATGATACCGCCTCCAAAACCCACTCTTTCTCTTGTATGCTCTCCCTTAGGAAATGACACCGTGGTCTGTTTAGTTACATAAGTCAGAAAGAAACTTCAGTGTGTCCCTAGGTTCCCTCCTCTCCTCTACCGGTCCCCATACCTGGCAAGGCTCTATCTCCTTAACATCTCCTGCAAACACCCCCCCCCTCCACCCCCGCCCTGGCCCTTTAGGTCAGGCTCTTTGTAACCTTCTCTCCTGTAGATTATTGCAGTAACTGCCTAAGGGGGTTTCCATTCATCCTCTGCCCTTTTACCAGTGATATCTCCTTAGAATGCAAA
The DNA here is from genome assembly GCF_964339955.1 of Pipistrellus hanaki. NCBI lineage: Eukaryota > Metazoa > Chordata > Mammalia > Chiroptera > Vespertilionidae > Pipistrellus > Pipistrellus hanaki. The sequence continues at coordinate 30,770,338 of NC_140518.1, read as the reverse complement.
TCAGATCATGTCTTTACTGAGAGAACCCTCCAGGACCTCTCAGATCACACAGATTCCAAGCATTTTGGCTACTGCCCACCTCCCTGATTGTACCCTAACTGCTCCCACTTCACTCCAAACTATACCATTTTTCTCAGCGCATTCTCTTGTCGCCTTTGCTCATGCTAGTCTCTCTGCCTGAAATGCCCTCCCCCTACTCTGTCTGGCTAATTCTTTTTATCTAAAGACACCTCCTCCAGGAAGCCTTCCAGGATCCCCTTGGCTGACGTAGATGCCTCCTCCTCTCTGTACGTCACTAATTCACTTGTCTCACAACACCCAAAAGATCGCTTATATCCTATTCCCAGAATCTAGCAAATGCCTGACCCTGTGGAAGCCACCGAAAGTGGTCGGTGCACAAATAGGGGACTGAGTGGAAGACAGGGAAGGACTGAGTGACTGGGCGGAGCCCTCTGTGGATGGGGAGTCCCTGGGTGGGCTCATGACAGAGACCTCTCTCTCTGCAGGCGGTGGAGGAGCTGCTGGAGTCCTTGGACCTGGAAAAGAGCAGCTGCTGCATGGGCCTGAGCCGGGTGAGCTGTCCCCACAGGAAGGCAGTCGGGCCTCACCCTCTGGTCAACCCTGTCCACGTGGCTGGCCCTCCCCCACTGCCCTCCCTGCTCCGTCTTACTCCGGGAGCCTCCTGGTGCCCCTTCTGCGTCTTGCCCCCGAGTCCCCTTGTCCACCACCCCAGCCACTCTGGGGCCGCCCTTCCTCTCAAGCTGCCCTTGTCAGGGCGAGGGGCCAGGAATTCCGAGATTCCAGCTGCAGCAAGCCTGACGTTCCTCCCTCTGAGTAACTGGCTGTTCGGCGCCGTGAGCACCTCGTGATGTCAGCAGGGAGTGGGTTGGAGAGTGGCCCTGAACTCGCCCTGGGACCTGGTGTGGGGAGTGGGGAGGCCAGAGGGAGGAGGGCTAGAAGGATCAGGAAGGCAGCAGGCAGAGCACTCCGGAGGGCAGAGCCCCCTTTGGCAGGTCCTTGGGGGCTGCCAGGGCCCCAGGAGGGCGAGCAGGACATGGAGAGGCTGTGCTGCCGCCACCTGCCCACGGGCCGGATTCCTCACCTGAATGGAACGTGGCCCATAAAAGGCAGGCGCGCCCGGCCCTGGTGCCAGTCTGCCGCATCGCCACACAAGGGCTCAGCTGAGCACTCCTCCCATGCGCCAGGGAGCCCTGCAGGCCACTCTTTCCCGCGACTGGGAGGCCTGACCAGCAGCGTCCACGTATGTGCTCAAGGGCTGCGGTGGGAGGGAGAGCAGCTGGGAGCCAGACGGAAGGTTCTGGGCCTGAGCACCCGTCAGCAGACAGGGAGGAGCTCCGGTCCCAGGGCCTCACGGGGAGAGGGAGGTGGAAGGGGATGCTCCAGAAACAGCGTACGTGTGGTCTGTCCACGCTGTTCTCTCCGTTCTGCGCGCTGAGCCACGCTCTTGGTTCCTCCTGCCCCCTCCCTCCCTGGGAATCCCTCTCCAGCCTCCTCGCTGTGTCTTCGTCTCTGCTGTCCTTGGCGTCCCCTCGGGCCCTGCCGTCCCTGCTGGTCTCCATTTCTTCGTTTCTGGTCCTGTCGTTCTAGTTCTTTCCTGGGCCTCTGTGTCTTCTGCATCCCGCCCTCGTTCCGTGTCATTTTTCTGGCTTTGATTTCTGCTGTCTGGCTCGCCTCCTCCCTCCCCCCTTCCCCGCTGTCTCTCAGCTGGGGCTGCCGGCTCAACTTCTTCCCTGGGTTTCACGTCAGCCTCCTGGTCTTCCCCTGGGTGGGCTCCTGCCCCTCTGGCAGGCTGAGCTGCTACTGGCTGGCACTGGGGTGGCACCTCCTCCAAGGCATGTCTTGGGCGGGGCAGGGCCTGCCCGGGCTGGTCCTCCTCCCGGCTGCCACCTCAGTCCCTCTGCATCGTCCCCGTGCCCAGCTGAGGCAGTCGCACCCCAGGGGGCAGGATTAGGGGCAGCGGCAGATGTCCGCTCACATCTGGTTTGGGAGAGAAGTTCAGGACTTCTTTTTTATATATATATATATATTTTTTTTGATTGATTTTTTACAGAGAGGAAAGGAGAGGGATAGAGAGTTAGAAACATCGATGAGAGAGAATCATCGAGCAGCTGCCTCTTGCACACCTCCTATTGGGGATGTGCCCGCAACCCAGGTACATGCCCTTGACCAGATCGAACCCGGGACCTTTCAGTCCGCAGGCTAACGCTCTATCCACTGAACCAAACCGGTTTCGGCGAAGCTCAGGACTCCTGTGGTTAACACTGGGTGGAGAGCACGGACGCCCGTCTGTCATATCATTTCAAAGGGGTGGGGAGGGCCGAGACCGGTTTGGCTCAATGGATAGAGCGTCGGCTTGGAGACTGAAGGGTCCCGGGTTCGATTCCGGTCAGGGGCATGTACCTTGGTTGCGGGCATATCCCCAGTAGGGGGTGTGCAAGAGGCAGCTGATTGATGACTCTCTCTCATCGATGTTTCTAACTCTCTATCTCTCTCCCTTCCTCTCTGTACAAAATCAATAAAATATATTTAAAAAAAAAAAAAAAAAAAGGGGGTGGGGAGGTGTCAGTCTGAGCCCACAGGGCCCTGGGGGTTTAGGCAAGGAGTTGGGGGGTCTCAGACCTCTGGTTATTGTGTGTGAAATGTGTGTGGATGGCTATGTGGGGAGGAGACGGCCTGAGCCTTCCCCTAATACTCAGAAGGACTCCTCACCCCACAAATACACAGCTGTTCACGACAGGATCGAGGCTCCCTGCCCTCGCCTCTAGCCCAGTGGTCGGCAAACTCATTCGTCCATAGAGCAAAATATCAACAGGACAACCATTGACATTTCTTTTGAGAGCCACATTTTTTAAACTTAAGCTTCTTCTAACACCACTTCTTCAACATAGACTTCAACATCGCCCAGGCCGTGGTGTTTTGTGGGAGAGCCACCCTCAAGGGGCCAAAGAGCCTCACATGGCTGGCGAGCCGCAGTTTGCCGACCGCGGGTCTAGACCATCCTTTTTCTTCTCGTGTGTGTTTCTGGGCCATTGCCTGTCCCCCACCTGGCACCTCACTGCTTCCGTCCCAGTCAGACAACTGTGCGTGCTGGCCCCTGGCACAGGGGCGTGGCTAGTCCCCGGCCCCTGGGCGGGCCTCGGGCTCACACGCTGTGGGAGATCGAGGCTCAGGTGGGACTCGGGGTCCCTGGGAGATGCCAGGCGCTCGGCCCCACATGTGGGGTTGGGGAGAATGTTCCAGAAGCCTGAGCTGCCTTTCTCCGGGCCGGCCTCCGGGGACTAGGTTTCCTCGGCATCGCCAGAGGCAAAGCTCTCTCGGCAGAAAGCGGAGCCCTCTCCCCACTGTCCCCCTGGAGGAGGCCTGGGGCTTGTACCTTGTGGTTTTGAGTCTTTCCCCACGGAGTTCACGGCTTCTCTCTGCCCCTCAGAAGGGAACCGTGTGTGTCCTGGGCGTGGTGGAGGTGGGCATGTCCCTGTCCCTTTGCCCTCTCTGAGGAGACTGGAGCCTTTTCTCGCCTGACCACCTCCCCCTCTCCTTCCTCTCTGAGTAGGAAAACACGTACCCAGCTCCAGCTCAGGGCACCCAGGAGTGAAAGGGGAGGCTGGGCGTGGGGGCACCCAGCTGGGTGCTCTCACATCTGCCCTCCAGCCCCCAAACCTGTAGGACAGGTCCCTTGCCTGGGCCAACCTCCGCCCACCACACGGGCTTCTTCGTGAGATGAAACCTGGGTGTGTGGGTGGGGGTGGGGTGTTGGCACATGAAAGAAACTGAGTGGGGAGGGTCCAGAGGAGGGGCCCCCTCCCCTGCCCCACCCCCTTCCTCTGCACACTGCGTTCTGGACCTCCTCCTCCTTCTTCCCCCCGGACACCGCCATCCGCTTCACCGGCCTCAGGCAGCTGGATGCCCAAGGCAGCTGGAGCGTGCGGTTGGGCCCTGCCGTGGGCGGTGGGTGGGCACAGGGGGGGTGGGCAGTGCTGCTGGCAGTGCTGGGGAGAGAGCCGCCGTGGGCGGTGGGTGGGCACAGGGGGCGTGGGCAGTGCTGCTGGCAGTGCTGGGGAGAGAGCCGCCGTGGGCGGTGGGTGGGCACAGGGGGCGTGGGCAGTGCTGCTGGCAGTGCTGGGGAGAGAGCCGCCGTGGGCGGTGGGTGGGCACGGGGGGCGTGGGCAGTGCTGCTGGCAGTGCTGGGGAGAGAGCCGCCGTGGGCGGTGGGTGGGCACGGGGGGGTGGGCAGTGCTGCTGGCAGTGCTGGGGAGAGAGCCGCCGTGGGCGGTGGGTGGGCACGGGGGGGTGGGCAGTGCTGCTGGCAGTGCTGGGGAGAGAGCCGCCCTTGTTGATGTGGCTGAGGGGTGTCCTCTCCCCATTTGACCAGCGGTGCTGCTTTTCCTTCACATCCCGACACCTTCCTCCGACTCCACCTCATTTCATCTCTCTTTGAAGTTAGATTTCCCACCTACGCCTCCCCTCCCCAAACTTCCCGCCCCCGCCTGGCCCTCGCCTCTCCGCTCCCCTCCTGTCTCGGACACTTGGGTTCTCAGGCTCTTCCCAGGCCCGGGGTCGTGCCTACTCCTCCGGGTTTCCTCGGTTTCCTCGCTGGGCCACCCCACCCGGCTCCTGCCTTCACCCGCCTGCTTCTCCGCAGGTGTTCTTCCGGGCAGGCACCCTGGCACGGCTGGAGGAGCAACGGGACGAGCAGACCAGCAGGAACCTGACCCTGTTCCAGGCGGCCTGCAGGGGCTACCTGGCCCGGCAGCACTTCAAGAAGAAAAAGGTGCCGCTGCCCAGCCCCGCGGCAGAGCGGAGCTCCCGGGGTGGGGTGGGGGCTCGAGGGAACGTGGAGGGGCAGGAGGCTGGACTGGGGGCTGTGAGCTGTTGTTATCTGGGGGAGAAGATGGAGGGGCCTCCGGGGGCCGCCATGCCCTGGGCCAGGCTGGGGAATGGGCCGTCCCTCGGTGCCGGCGAGAGTGCTGGTGTGCTCCGTGCTGAGGCCATGTGGCCTGGCCCTCGAGTTATAGGGTGGGGTGGGGGCCCGGGGCCCAGACAGAGGTGGGCTGAGGACCCCGGGCTCCTCCATGAAGATTAAGGAGCTGTGTCAGCGGCTCCTTTTCTTATTAGCAAGTCCATAAAACAGCCAGCTCCGCCGCCTCTGTGTTTCAGCAAGATTAGGTTTTATAGCGTTTGCAGGCCAGGGTGCTGGAAATGATCAGGCGGCAAATAAAGCAAATGGAACGGTTCCTAATGACGGCGGAGGGGCCGGTGCCCAGGGCCGTGCTCCCAGGGCCGGTGCCCAGGGCCGCTGCCTGAGGGACGCGGGGAGGCGGGCGGCAGAGGGAGTTTGGACGCCGGGGCAGGTGGCCAGAGGAGCAGCGCCGGGGGGAGGATCCCGCTGGGCCTGGTGCTGAGAGCCCCACTGCGCGCCACCCCCGCCCCATCTCAGATCCAGGACCTGGCCATCCGCTGTGTGCAGAAGAACATCAAGAAGAACAAAGGGGTGAAGGACTGGCCCTGGTGGAAGCTCTTCACCACCGTGCGGCCCCTCATCGAGGTGCAGCTGTCCGAGGAGCAGATCCGGAGCAAAGACGTGCGTAACGGCCCGGGGGGCCCAGGGGACGGGGGTGGGGTGGGGGGGAGCCCGCTCGTCCACACGGGCAAGAGTCTGGCCAGCTTTTCTTGGGCTCCCAAGTGCTTCCTCCTGAGAGCTGGTGACCTTCCGGTCTGCCCGTCACACAGAAGGCCTCCCCTGGGGTGCTGGCTGAGCCCTCGGGGAGCCTCACAGGATAAAACCTCGGGCAGTGGCTTCCCGTGTCCTCGTGGCCTGGCCCCAAGCTTTACCGGCTTCGTTCACCCCAGGGGTGCGGATCCGGGGCCCTCACCTCTCGCAGCGCCTCTGGCTCACTTTGCCCTCCTCGCTGCCCCCTAGGAGGAGATCCAGCAGCTGCGGGGCAAGCTCGAGAAAGTGGAGAAGGAGCGGAATGAGCTGCGTCTCAACAGCGACCGGCTGGAGACCCGGGTGAGTGACTCCCAGCACCAGACAAGCTGGCTCTCCGCCTCAGGGAGGCTGGGCCTAGGAGGCCTCCCTGTCACACACCCCCCACCCCCCACTCCCCAGCGTTCCGGCTGAATGAGGCAGGCAGTTCAACTGGTAACTGGTGGCATCTCTCCCCCCAGATCTCAGAGCTGACATCGGAGCTGACAGATGAGCGTAACACGGGAGAGTCCGCCTCCCAGCTGCTGGACGCGGAGACCGCCGAGAGGCTCCGAGCGGAGAAGGAGAAGAAGGAGCTGCAGGTGAGGGCAGGGCCGGGGTGAAGACAGCCGTGCCGGCGGCTGCCGCACTCTGGTGCCCATCTGCTCCCCCCTAGGACGGGTGGCCTCGCTGCCACCAGCCCGGCACCTCTGTCTGCCCGGGGTAAGCGTGTGCCCGGGGCCTGTGTGGTTCAGGGACGGGGTGGGTACTGAGTGAGGGACGGAACAGCACACCTCCTCACCCCCTCTCCTGCAGACCCAGTACGATGCACTGAAGAAGCAAATGGAGGTGATGGAGATGGAGGTGATGGAGGCCCGCCTTATCCGGGCGGCCGAGATCAACGGCGAAGTGGACGATGATGATGCAGGTGGGTCTGAGGCTGGAGCGGCTCGGGAGTGGCCGAGGGGCAGCTCTGATGCCCACCCCTGGGTAACCACACCTCTTGTCCAGGCGGGTCCCTTCGTAGAGTTCTGGGATAAGGCTATGTGACATCAATGGGCAGTAGAGGTGCCAATCAATGCAGGGGATTATGGTGGAGGGCCGTGATAGCCATGGTCACGACCGTGTTTGAGGGCCAGGGTCTGGCCGTCCCAGCGATTGGCTCCTTCCACCTCGGGACGAGGCCATCACTCCAGAGACATGTCTGAGTCCCTCTGGCCGGCTCCACCTGCTGCCCCTCCCGGCCCCATCCTTCTTCCCCCTGTGCCCTTTCTTGGGGACTCTCAGAGGCTCAGGCCTCCCTGTCTGCCCTCGCCCCCCAGGAGGCGAGTGGCGCCTGAAGTATGAGCGGGCTGTGCGGGAGGTGGACTTCACCAAGAAGCGGCTCCAGCAGGAGTTCGAGGACAAGCTGGAGGTGGAGCAGCAGAACAAGAGGCAGCTGGAGAGGCGGGTGAGTCTGCCCGAGGCAGCAGAGGCCTGGGCTGGGAGGGCAGGGAGGGGCTCGGTCCCCCATGCTGGCCCAGGGAAGGGCCAGGGGCGGGCCAACCCTGGGAGCAACAGGAGAGGATCGGCCTGCCCGCCTCTCAGTGCCGGGGACCCCCCAAGGGCAAACGGTTGTTTGAGTGTCTTCGTTTTCTAAAAGTACCTGACTCCGTCCCTCCTCTCTGGTTTCCTCCTCCTCCTCACCTCCTCCAACACGTCCATCCGGGCCTTTCCGTGGCCGATGACCCTGCACCATCCGGGCCCCAGCTCGGGGATCTGCAGGCCGACAGTGAGGAGAGCCAGCGGGCCCTGCAGCAGCTCAAGAAGAAGTGCCAGCGGCTGACAGCCGAGCTGCAGGACACCAAGCTGCACCTGGAGGGCCAGCAGGTCCGCAACCACGAGCTGGAGAAGAAGCAGAGGAGGTGGGTGGGTCCCGGCGCCGGGCTCAGAGGACCTTCCAGAGCAGCCCGGATGGGCCTCGCTGCCTCTCCCTCCAGGGAGGGAAGAAGGAAGGGCTGGGTTTGGCCAGGGGCCTCGCCTGCATGGTCACTCTCGCCCGGAACGTGAGTGGGTTTTACTCCTGACCTCCGAGAAGTCCTCAGCCCACATCCCATCGAAGGCCTGCTCGGGCCTGTGCTCTCGGACATGCTCCCCCAGAGTCCTGTCACCCTGCCCGGGCCCCCAAGGACAGACGGACGGGCACCAGCCAGGCCCCCTGCAGGGACCACTCCACCGGGGCCCTGCCCTCGTGCCCACCCCGCTCCCCAGCACTCCCTTGCCTCCGCTCCACAATCACACTCCCCTGACTAATGTCATTAAACTACCGTGCCACTTCCATCTCATTATGGTAATGGCACGGGGAGGGGGGCAGCCCTCACAGGAGAAAATCCAATCTAAATTAATTTCCCTGGCTGGGATGGGAACGGGCCGCCTTTATTAGCAATGCCGAGGAACCCACACCCCCTGGGCACAGCGGGGCGCCCGCCCCGGGGACTGGGAGCAGCACCCGCTCTCCTTTGCAGGGACAGGGTCTCCGCAGGGACACGAGTTGCCCTGGAAGTGAGAGCTACAGAGCCCCGACCTTCCAGGGACCCCAGGTTTCCCTCGGCCTCCTGGCGGGGCGGCTGCTTTGTGGAGAGGGAGAGGAGACAGGTCTTACATGTCTCCCTCCCAGCACCCTGACTCTCTACTTCCCTGGTTCTTATCTTTACTCCCACCCTCCCTTTTACCTAGCGGCGGGCACCCTTCGCGGGAACCCCCTCTGAGCACCCCGATGGCAGTGCCAGTCGGGCCTTGCTGCACTCCCCACTGGGCAACTTATTAGGTTTCAGCTGCCTGGAGTTTTCTTCCTTTTTTTTTTTTTTTTTTTGATACAGTTGTTGGGGTAGGAGGAGCTATTCCGTTTTCGACAGGAACCTGATTAGCTATTCAGGGAAGGTGCTAAGAGGAATTTCAGTCATTTGTTCCTTAGTTAAAGTCACTGGGCAGGAAACGGAAGGCTGGGGCGTGGAGGTGTGAAGAAAGAGGCCCCCAACCACGGATGCGCGCCTACCCACCGAAGCCTGGGGCCGGTGGGGCCAGTGGCACTGCTGGCCTCCAGCCCCGAGTGGGGTGTCCTGGTGGAGACAGGCGCACGGCTGGGGCAGGGGGGCCTGGCCAGAGGCTAGTGGCGGAGAAGTGGGCGCAGGAGCCAAACTGAACTGCAGAAAGAGTTAGACGAGGCAGCGGGATGTCCATTTCTGCCCACCCTGATACCCTCTCTGCCCTCACCCGGGGCCCTCACTCTTTTTTTTTTTTTTTTTAATATTTTATTGATTTTTTACAGAGAAAAGAGAAGGATAGGGAGTTAGAAACATCGATGAGAGAGAAACACCAATCAGCTGCCTCCTGCACCCCTCCCCCCCACTAGGGATGTGCCCACAACCAAGGTACATGCCCTTGACCGGAATCGAACCTGGGACCTTCCAGTCCTCAGGCCGACACTCTATCCATTGAGCCAAACCGGTTTTGGCAGGCCCTCACTCTTACCTGTTGAAATGAAATGGAATGTTCTCCTCTGCCCTGTAACAGTCCGTGGGTCCCGTAGGAACCCCCGGTGAAATGCTCCTTGGACCAGCTGGATGAAATGTCTCCCCAGCCCACCAATCCCAGACCAGGTCCCTGAGCAGGGCCTTGAGGGCCGGCCCCCGAAATGTCACCTCCCCCGCCGTAGTTCAGGCGGCAGGAGTGCCCCCTCCGATTGTATCCCGCCTGTCCCTGCGGCATCCTTTCCCGGCAGCCTCTGGGTGCTGAGACCAGGCCGTTCCCCGGTCTGACGGGGCCGCTCTGGCCGTGCTCCCTCACAGGTTTGACAGCGAGCTCTCGCAGGCACACGAGGAGGCTCAGCGGGAGAAGCTGCAGCGGGAGAAGCTGCAGCGGGAGAAGGACATGCTCCTCGCCGAGGCTTTCAGCCTGAAGCAGCAGCTGGAGGTGCGTTGGGCCGCCCGCCACCCTCACCCCGTCCCCTTCGCAGGCCCGGGGTCGGCCCAGGACCCGCCTCAGCTTCTCTTTTGCTCCAGGAAAAAGACATGGACATTGCAGGGTTCACACAGAAGGTCGTCTCCCTGGAGGCCGAGCTCCAGGACATCTCCTCCCAAGAGTCCAAGGATGAAGCCTCTCTGGCCAAGGTCAAGAAGCAGCTCCGGGACCTGGAGGCCAAGGTCAAGGACCAGGAAGAGGAGCTGGATGAGCAGGCGGGGACCATCCAGATGCTGGAACAGGTGCTGGGAGGCTTGGCGGAGGGAGGCACCACAGTCCCCACAGCTCGCCTGAGGCCTGGGCAGAGGAGGGCAAGATCTCAGACTCAGTCATTCATTCCCTGATCCGCCAAGTGTTGAGTGAGCTGACCATAGTGTGAAGATAACTAAGCTTCCGTAGTGCTTTCCACAAGAGCAAGCCTTGGTTGAGCTCCAGTGGGAAGGGGTGAAGGGTGCACGGCACCCATGCTGGCTGCCATTGAGCCACCATGTCAGCTAAGCCTGGAGGCCAGTGGAAAAGCTTCAGGGTGGCCCCACCTCTGCAGCCTTCTCTGGGCCTGGGCTAGACCCCTAGGAGGGAGTTCAGCTCCCCGGTAAAGCCACAGGAGCAAGGCGGGAGCAGAGCGAACCGCAGGCAGCGGTATTCCCTGCTCCTGATTCCGGAGAAAGCTGCCCATCAGGGTGCAGTGGGCAGGGGTCAGAGTGCCCCGGGGCAGCGGCCAGCGAGCTGCTGGAAAAGGAACCCAGTCTCTACGCCCGCCCACCTCCAGGCCAAGCTGCGGCTCGAGATGGAGATGGAGCGGATGAGACAGACCCACTCCAAGGAGATGGAGAGTCGGGACGAGGAGGTGGAGGAGGCCCGGCAGTCGTGTCAGAAGAAGGTCAGGCGATGGGTACCGGCCCCTGCAGTCGGCATGAACACCGGCTCCCCCATCACTGTTTCCCGGCCTTCGCCACGCCTTCTTCCCCTGCCCTTCTGGGCCAGGAGTCTCCGCTCCTGACATTGGCTGGGATGCGTGCCCTCAGGGTCTGTGGGGAAACTCGGGCCCCTGAGGGACTAGTGATCTCTGCTGTCTCTGCTCAGCAGCAGCCCCACCCTGAGCCACCCTGGGCGGCCGGCTCGCCTGGCTCTGTGGGGCCTGCCCTCTCTGGAACGAGGGCTCCCGCTCTAGCCTGGGGCCACCATCATGTCCTGCCATCCCCCCTCTCCCTCCTTGGCTGCTGTGAGACCCTAGGAACCTCACGTGCAGGGTCCGACCCCTCTGGGGTCACTCGTGCTCAGCCCTGCCCTCTGTTTCCCGGGGGTGGGAGGGTTTAGGAGGAAATGGGACTGCCCGGCCCCAGACACTGGGGACTGACAGGGCTCCGTCCCCGCGGTTCTCCAGTTAAAACAAATGGAGGTGCAGCTGGAGGAGGAATATGAGGACAAGCAGAAGGTGCTGCGAGAGAAGCGGGAACTGGAGGGCAAGCTCACCACGCTCAGTGACCAGGTGAGTGCGGACTGCCTGCTGGCTGGGGCCCGGCCAACCGCCTGCCCCATCCAGACATAGGGACGGGACTCTGGCCAGGGGTCGGAGTGCCATGGGCAGAGGTCAGAGGTCTGGGAACATGGAAGGCGGTGCTGGGATCTGTGGAGCCCGCGGGCCATCAGAAGGGGGGTGATCGTCAGACATTGCACACCCAGGCTTTTCTCACTGGCCGGCGGGACCCTGGCACTCCCACTCAGAATGAGAGCCGGGGTGCGGCGTGAGCTCGGGGAGGACAGGAGGGGGCCCTGTGGGAGAGCCCGGAGCCTCGACGTCTGGTGCCCACCCAGGTGAGTCAGCGGGACTTCGAGTCGGAGAAGCGGCTGCGGAAAGACCTGAAGCGCACCAAGGCGCTGCTGGCGGACGCCCAGATCATGCTGGACCACCTGAAGAACAACGCGCCCAGCAAAAGGGAGATCGCCCAGCTGAAGAACCAGGTATCGGCGCCGAGGACATGGCCCGCGCTCAGGGCAGGGGGCTTGCCGCCCGGTGTTCCTCCTCTCCCTCTCGCCCCGCTCAGTGGGTCTTGAGTCCTTGGGAAGGAAGGTGACAGGGAAGCGGGAGAAGCCGCTTGTAACAGCCATCCTCCCGGGGTCTCTGCATGCCGCCCAGCGTGACCGCCAAGCCCCGGGCCGCTGGGCCTGGGCCCGGTACCCACCCTGTCACGGGAGGAGGTGCCTGTGCCCACACCACGGCGCCCTGAGGTGCACACGGAGGAGGAAAGGAGAGCGCCCGGGCTCCCTCTCCCCCGGGAGCACCCTGCAGAGCCCTCCTGACGTCTCTCCCTGGGGCGGGGGTGGCTCTGTGTCCAGCTGGAGGAGTCCGAGTTCACCTGTGCAGCCGCCGTGAAAGCACGCAAAGCAATGGAGGTGGAGATCGAAGACCTGCACCTGCAGATTGACGACATCGCCAAAGCCAAGACAGCGGTGAGGAACCGGGGTGCTCGGGCCGGGCTGAGGGAGAACAGAGCTGTGACGGCCGCTGCCTCCACTCCGAACAGGGACCCTTCCCCAGCCAGGTCCCGTCATGCCAGGACGTTCTGCAGGGAGAGAGCAGGCCTTCCTTCCTCCCTCTCCCCGCGGCCCCCTCCATCCTCCCCACTAACAGCAGAGGCCCGCCAGGGGGCCAGGTGAAAGGGAGCCAGCCAGGGCCCCCCTCCCTGTGCAACCACCTGCCTGTGAGAGCTTGGCCACAGGCCCCAACGCCATTAATAACAGCCGCCAATGGGGCTGAGGGATGTAAGCAGGTGCCTGGAGATTAGCAGAGGCACCGATAAGGGGACGGGATGGCTGGTTTCCCTCCCCTTCCCCCGGCCAGCCCACTGACAAGCCCAAGCGGCAGCTAATTAGCACTCTTATTTATTTAATGCCTCCCTTTTAACTCCCCACCTCTCCCACGGCCCATGCAAAGCTGGACGGGAATTCATTGCTGGGATGTGGCCACCAGCACTAGGGCATCATCTCCAGCAGGGAACGGGGCGGGCAGGGGGAGGCTGGGCTCGGCTCCACGACCCCAGAGCTAGCCACCCGGCTACCAGTGCCAATCTTCCGGGCGTGATTTATCCCCGTGACATTTGTGCTTTTCAGCAGTTTTCAGGTGAGTAATTCAAATTCCTTAATTGTGTTAAAAAAGGCTGTTATAAAATTACCATTTTATTTAAATCCGAGTTAATAAATTTCTTGGCAGAGGCTTCCCCAGCTCCCCACAGCCCGGTAACAAGATGGATGGGGCAGGGAAGGAGCCAACGCAGTCATTTTGGTTTGGAATTACAGGCTAATAGATTCATTCATTTCCTGAAGCTGCTGTTGGCTGTCGCTTCCCCTCCCCCCACCACGAGTGGACTGGCTGTGGGGGCTGGGAGGCCAGGGAGCAGGCGGTCCCCGGGGAAACGAGAGCTTCCAGGATTTGAGGGGTCCTTCCTGGGACCTGAAGGGGATAGAGGGCAGGAAGGTTAGGGCCTAGACGGCTAGTGCTAGGGTCCTGGGTCACTTGTTCCGGGCAGACCTTTTCTGCCTTTTTTATGAGCCTCCAAAGAGCTGCCAGGAAGCAGCTGCCATTTATTTAGCTCGGGGTAAGCCTGAGCTGCAAAGACAGCCCTTTCCCTCATCTCCCCGGCCCCGAGCCGGACAGGCGGCTCCCTGAGGGGACCGGTCCTGGAACCCACTCCAGCAGGCGGCCCTGGCCTGGCATCCCCACGCCCCTCCCCTCGAAGGTGGCATGGGGAAGCATTCCGACTCACACTCAGACGGAGGCCCTCTGATCTGTCTTTGTGTCCGTCCAGCTGGAGGAGCAGCTGAGCCGCCTTCAGCGCGAGAAGAACGAGATCCAGAACCGGCTGGAGGAGGATCAGGAAGACATGAATGAGCTGATGAAGAAGCACAAGGCAGCGGTGGCTCAGGTACCCTGCCCAGGAGCGCCCACCACAGCCCGCGCCCCGGGCACTGGCCTCTTCCAAGGTCCCGGGCGCATCTCGGGAGCCGTTGCAGGGCCCGCGGTCCCGGGCATGCAGAGGACGGTGGAGTGGGGTACATTCGAGGGTCATGGAGGTTCCTGCTTCAGCACTCACTCCTCTCCCAGGCCTCCCGGGACCTGGCTCAGATGAATGACCTCCAAGCTCAGCTAGAAGAAGCCAACAAGGAGAAGCAGGAGCTGCAGGAGAAGGTGGGGACCGGGGCCTGCCGTGGGAGAGGGAGGGTGCCCAGATCACCGTACGTGGGGATGAAGCCCCACGCCCACGGGATAGCAAGCACGTCTCTCTGCCATCGGCCGTCCGCGGAGCAGCGTCGAGTGCAGGGAGAGCGAGGCTCGGAGCCACGTCGCCATAGCAGACGCTGTGGCTTCAGCTGCCTCATTTCACATTTCTCTTCCCTCCCTGCTCCTCGGCGTTCTCCTCGCCCTCCAAAGGGCTCAGTCTGTGCCAGTGCTGGGCCAGGTGGGGGATGCCTTTGGCTCAGAGCCCCATTCTTCCACCTCCCCTGCCATCCCTCCCTCCTCCCCCTCCCTCCTCCCTCCTCCCTCTGCCTTCTGGTCACCATGGTGATCTTTCCAGCCCCAGACTCTGCCCCCTCCCTTGTGGGCTCAGTTCCTTCTCCTCCTCCTGCTTCCCACCCCCCCAGCTCCAAGCCCTCCAGAGCCAAGTGGAGTTCCTAGAGCAGTCCATGGTGGACAAGTCCCTGGTGAGCAGGCAGGAGGCGAAGATCCGAGAGCTGGAGACGCGCCTGGAGTTCGAAAGGACCCAAGTGAAGCGGCTGGAGGTGGGTGCCCACTCCTCCCGGCCCGCAGTGGCCAGGCAGCGCTGCCCTGGCGGCTGGAGCCACACGTGCTGGGCAGGGCCGGGCAGGCCCGGGCACGCTCCTCAGGGGCCGCTGCCAAGCTGCCAGGCCAGCTGACGGGGGCGGTGCCTGCTCCCCTGCCCGCCCGGCCTGTTCTCCGGGCCCCGCGCTGCCTGCCTGCTTTACATTCTGTTTCCGTGCTTACTTTCTGCCAAGGGACCGGAGCAGCTTAGCTTTTCGTCTTCATATTTTCCTCCACCATGAGCTCCCCCCGCAGGTCCGCCGTGCTCGCTCGCTCTCCGGCAGGGTCATAAATATGCAGCGAGCGGCGCCACTTCTATGAGGCGGGAGTCTGTTCTCTCCTCTCGCGGCTCTCTCTTCCTCTCCCTTCCCTTTTTTTTTTTTTTACTCCCTTTTCCCCTCACTTCTTCCCACTCCTTCTCGCCTCTGCTTTTTCTCCTCGCATCATTTGTCTCCGTTTCGGCCCCATTCTTCTGCTCTTTGTATTTCTCTTCTCCCTAATCTCATTCCCCTTTCCTACCCCCTTCCTGTTTTTTGTTTTTTTTTTCCCTCCCCCCCCCCCATTCCTCCTCTATTTTTCATTTTCTTCCCTACTCCTTTTTCTGTTCACCTCTTTTCTTTTCTCTCTCTGTCTCTCTCTCCTTCCTCTCAACTGTAATCTCCATCAATCCTTTCTGTTCAGTGTCCCGGAGCAGCATGCTCCAGATCCCTCCCTTTCCGGCTGAGCGGGTAGGAAGAAAGAGGCAGGCAGCATTCTCCCTCCGGGTTTCCACCCCTCTCGCCCTGTTTCTACCTTCTCGTCCTTCTCGAGCTTGTAGGCACATGTCTGAGCACCCGCATTTCTCCGTGAGAACCGTGTTCACGTGCGGGTGCTGCGGGGCACCCCTGCCACCTTCCACCAACCCCTCATCGACGGAGCAGGCTCTAGGGTGGGGATGGAAACAGTGGCCGTGGGGCTGGCGGTGGGCATGGAGGGTGCCCTTGACCTAGGAAGGAGACTATGGCTGAACCTCCCGAGATGGGGTCACAGCCCGCAGGAGAGCTAGAGAGAGAAGAGACATAATCATAGTTGATGTTCTGCCTTCACATACAGGAAGGGTTAGGTGGGCTGCCTCAGGTCACAAAGCTGTCAAGGGCAGACGAGAGGCCCCGGTCTGGTGGATATGGGACAGACCTGCTATATTTGTCCCCTTTTTTCGTGGGCCCCAGCCCCTTTCCTCAGCTCTCTTCCATTTTCCCTCCTGCTCTGAAAGGCAGTATTGTGGTTTGGACGCACAGAATAGTAAACACAAATGGCCCTTAGAGATCACGGAGCCTCACGCCGTTATTTTACAGACACAGGGACCGAGAGGGGGCTGAGAGGCGGCGGCCCCGAGGCAGGCAGGGTGGAACCGGGGTCCTTCCCCCACCCGCTGCCCGATCTCCGGGCCAGCTCTTGCCCAGCACCCTGAGGCCCAGCAGGTGTCCACGTGTTCATGTTCCTGGGGAAGCGATGCCTCGGGCTTGGAGGGATGGCTTTGTGCTGGGAACCCGATGACTGCTAAGCCCCCTCCTAAGCTGGGGATTCTCAGCAAAGCCATTGACCTCTGGGCTCAGGAGGTAGCTTCTGGTGCTTCTGGGTTCCGGGTCTCTGAGGGAAGCCGCTGCTCTCGGAGGCCCCACACGTGGTGTCCGTGTGGACGGGCACAGGGTAGGCAGCCCTTGGTAGCGAGCACAAAGGGGAGAGATCCACCAGAGGACTTGTGTGCACACATATGAGCCTAACCAGTGGTCAAGGACAACAGGGGGTGTGGGGAGAGGACAAACATGTGATACCTTAATCAATAAAGAAATTTAAAAGAGAGAGAGAGAGAGAGAGAGAGAGAGAGAATGATGCTGCTGGCACCTGTCAGCTTCCAGAGTGCCTTCCCCTGCTTTACCCTCCTCGGTCCTGAAACAAACGACCCAGAGGGACGAGGTATTATTCTCCCGTTTTACAGAAAAGGAGGCCGCCGCCGAGACCGGTGTGGCTCAGTGGATAGAGCGTCGGCCTGCGGACTGAAAGGTCCCGGGTTCGATTCCGGTCAAGGGCATGTACCTTGGTTGCAGGCACATCCCCAGTAGGGGGTGTGCAAGAGGCAGCTGATCGATGATTCTCTCTCATCGATGTTTCTAACTCTCTGTCCCTCTCTCTTCCTCTCTGTGAAAAATCAATAAAATATATTAAAAAAAAAAAAAAAGAAAGAAAGAAAGAAAGAAAAGAAAAGAAAGGAAAAGGAGGCTGCCTCCCAGGGCGTTAGTTGCTGGCCCTCCTGTAAGTGGTGGAGCCGGAGTGGACCCCAGGCCTCCCGACTCCGGAGTTCCGTCCGCCACGGCCCTCTCTCTGCCTGGCTGACGGGCCCTCTCCCGCCTCCCTGTCCAGAGCCTGGCCAGCCGGCTCAAGGAGAACATGGAGAAGCTGACGGAGGAGCGGGACCAGCGCGCAGCAGCCGAGAACCGGGAGAAAGAGCAGAACAAGCGGCTGCAGCGGCAGCTCCGGGACACCAAGGAGGAGATGGGCGAGCTGGCGCGGAAGGAGGCCGAGGCGAGCCGCAAGAAGCACGAACTGGTGAGGCGCCCCACCCGGGCCCCAAGCCGGCAGCTCCCGGGGGGTGGGGAGGGATCCAAAGAAACCATGGTTTAGAGCACATGTGTCAAACACAAGGCCCGCGGGCCAAACCCAGCCCGCCAGGCCTTGCAATGTGGCCCGCACCGCGCTGTCATCACTGCACTCCGCTGTCAGTTTATGACATTGTCAGTTTATGACTGTTCAGTAAACCATTCGGCCCGCGATTTAGGCTGGATTTTAGATTTTGGCCCCTTCTCTGATTGAGTTCGACACCCCTAGTTTAGAGAATCGGAGGAGGAAAGAGGACAGTCCAGGATGACCTGAGGGCAGGCCAGAGGCCAAGGGTGGTCCTGGAGTCTCCATCGGGCGAGACTATGTGCAACAACTCAGCAATACCAAAGCCAAAGCCAAAAAAAAAGCCCTGTAGACTTGCACCCATGTGGCTCCTGCCTGGCCGGGCGAGCCTGGAAGTAGGCTTTCCGTGGGGCCGCTGGACGAGAGACCAGCCCTCCTGTGGACCGGACTCCCCACGTTCCCTCCTAGGAAATGGACCTGCAGAGCCTGGAGGCTGCTAACCAGAGCCTGCAGGCCGATCTAAAGCTGGCATTCAAGCGCATCGGGGACCTGCAGGCCGCCATTGAGGATGAGATGGAGAGCGACGAGAACGAGGACCTCATCAACAGGTGAGAGGGGCCCCTGGGGCAGCTGCAGGCGGCACGGAGGGAGGCCCTCCCGACCGGCCCTGGGCCAGGCTGCCGGCCTCCCTCCCCTCACTGCCGGACCCCAGCACGGGCCTGCCCTGCAGCAGCCGAGGGCAGAACGGGTGCTGCCTGGGTGAGACTCCTCCCCTCATCCTCGCAGTGCTCCCTCCCCAGGCCCCCCGGACCTGGCTGTCCGGCGCGGCCTGTTTGGGATGAGTTATTCTCCCGTTTAGCTGCATTTCCGATGGCGCCTGCCCGGCTCTGGGGAGCGCGGAGATTTAAGGGCCGCGGTGCCTTGTTACTGTGCCAGAGGTTTTCTCTCATAAAACCCACCCGAGGAACGGTTTAGACAGACAGAGAGATTTGTGGTCTCAGGCCGGGGAGGAAGTCATGAGGCAGGCAGACCGGCAGTCCGGGGCGTGGGGTGGTCAGGCCCCGGAGAGGCTCCGGAGGCTGCCCCCTCCCTGCCCGAGGGCCAGGGCCGCATCCTGCCGACAGGCCGGCCAGCCTCGGGGAGCCTGCTCCTCTGTGTCAGGGGGAAGGTGCCCGGACCTCCCACCGAGGGCAGCTCTGTCACTCCTCCTGCCCTCTGGGCTCGGCCAGCCAGGGCTGCCTCTTGCTGAGGAAAGAGGGGGTCCTCGGCTGAGGGGACCACCTTGGTTTGTCTGCTGATTTTTTTATTTTTTATTTATTTATTTTTTTTTCTTCTTCTGGTCCCCCGCCCACCACCTTCTTTCTGTTTCCAGTTTGCAGGACATGGTGACAAAATATCAGAAAAGAAAAAATAAACCGTGAGGACTGGAGCGCATGCGCTCTCTGCCTCTCCCGGCGTGGTGTCTAACCGCCCTAACACGGGCCCCCGATTGGCCTGCTGCATGACGCATGGGGACACACAGCCTCTCGCCTCTCCTCTGAGCTAGGCTCTCACGCTAACACTGCTGACTCTGACCTGCGGGGAGGGCAGGGCGGCAGGCCGGGGTGGCAATGAGGTGCGCTCCCCCAGGAAGGCTGGCCCGCCCGCCCGCCCTGGCGGGCAGGATGGGGGCTCCATCAGCGAGGAGAGCTCGGCCTCGGGAGGTGGTACCCACAGTTCCGCCTTCCTGAGCTCCAGCCCTCTCCCCTCTCGGAAACCAAGCCGATCTCCCTGGGGGAAAGTCTGTTTGGGATGGGCTTGTCCACATCCTGGGCTCCTGTGGAGCCTGGGCCGCCTGAGAGGAGCGGGTGTGTTTCGTTTTGAAAGGTCTGGCACCTCCGTTGGCAGACAAGGGCAGGAGGTGAGGGGCGTCTAGCAGTCACTTGTTTGGAGAAAGCATTCAGGCAGCTAATCACGGCCGCTCTGCCGTGGCCGGGGAAGGGAACGTGGCCAGATGTGTTTGCTTTACTCCCTGTGGGCTCACGGGGCAGAGGGAGGCCCTGGGCCTTGGGGCTGGTGGCAGGAAGCCCAGCAAGTCCACCCGCTCATCCTTCCCTTCGCTCCGGGCGGGAGCCGGACGGCAGGTGCAGATGCGCAGGCCTCCGGGCGGGCCCGGGGGACCCTCCGCCGAGTTGAGCCGGGCTGTTTTGGGGGAGATGGTTCTTTGAGCGAGACATTGGGTCTGCTCCCCCGCTCCCTCTCGCCTGGCAGGCCTCCTGCCCCGGCCAGGGCGGGCTGGCGGCAGTGCAGAGGGCTCCGTGAGCTAATGATAAATGTAATAGTGTGTAACAGTGATAGAGGGCCGCTGGAGCCCGGTTGTCACACACAATTAATATCCCCCGCCGTTCTGTCTCCGTTTGTTTGTTCCCCCGCGATTCGGCTCCCAGTTAACTAATAGCACATGAGCCCGGACATAAATTGTATTTGACACGAGGTTTAATTCCAACCATTTAAAATTTCAGCTGCCCCCTGAGCCTGCCTGCCCCCGGAGTTTGTTTACGGGCTTGATTATTTAAGGAAAAGAGCCCAAACATCATCTATATGCTGGAAACTACAGGGAAGGCGAGGGCGGGCAGGCAGGCCAGCGTCTCCACCGACGCGTCCTCCGAATTCGATGAGGAACATTTGTATTCTGGGCCCATGGCGTCTGTCCCCTCTGGGTAGCCGCCCCGCCATCCTTGGGCTGTAGGAGCTTCAAGGACTGATAAAATGTGCGTTTAAGATCATATTCTAAATCATGGCCAGGCACAGCACAACACATGGGTGCTTACACACACACACACACACACACACACACACACACACCTGCTTACACACACACACACACACACACACACCTGCTTACACACACACACACACACACACACACACACACACACACACCAGCGGGCACTCATGCAGGCGCACAAGGGCACGCAGTCCGGGCTGGGTTCCCGTTGATGGCAGCAAGGTGATGTGGCTCCTTCCTCCAGCAGCTCTGGGCCTCAGCTCCACGGTATCGAGCGAGCGTGCTAAGGCGGGCAGAAAAATAATGTTTCGATTTACTTAGAGATACAGTTGTTATTGCCATAACCTTAATGAAAGCAGTAAACAGCGCGGTATTAAGGGAGATTTATACAGAAACGCTTTTAACATGTAGACATAGATTTTGCGATGCATACAGCACCTCCTTTCTAAAGGCAATCAATATGGTTATGAACGGCGGTGATAAATTACCGGCTGCGAGGCCGGGGGAGGCGGCTTTCCGCGCGGGCATATAAATCAGGCGGTATTGGCATTCCGTGGGGCCCCTGCACCAACAGTAAATCTGCGGACGGGCACGGGGCTTGCATTAGCGGTTTCGGGGCTGTCTGCTAAACTCCTGTTTACCCGGGGCATCTGCCAGCCTCGTCTTTGTTATAATTCTGTATTTGACGGGAGCCCATAAAATAGGCCTTTTTATTCCCCTCCCCACGAGTCATGCTCTCTCACAGTCCCCAGAATAGAATCTGGTGGTTTTGTGTGTGTGTGTGTGTGTGTGTGTGGGAGTGTGTGTGTGTGTGTGTGTGTGTGTGTGAGAGTGTGTGTATACGTGTATGTGTACACGCGTGCATGCACACGCACACATGCCTGCCTGTGTGGCTATTTATTCAGGAACATAATTCAGGAACAGGGCTGCTCCCGTTGACACAGATGAAAGGAAATTTATATCAAGGAGAAATCCTGGCGTATCCGTAGCAGGGGAACGTGACAGGCAGGCATTTCGCAGAATCCTAGAAGCGTTCTCACTCAGAGGCAGTCTCTAAGCCCCTGCTGCTCTGTGAGGGGTCACCGTGACTCCAGCCTCAGCATTCGACTCGTCTGGGCTTTCCTGCCAATAGAGAGGGCCCTGGCCAGCTTGGCCAGCAGAAGCGCTGAGGGGCACGCACTGGAGGCTGAGGGGCGGGAGAGGAGATGTGGGGAGACAGGGCCCTGGCCTGGGACTTTCTGGGCCCGCCTGGACCACCAGGGTGCAACTTAAATCCTGGAGTTGCCGCCAGCTCCCTGGGAAATGCTGCTGTCCCCTCTTTTTCCTTTGTTTCCTGAGGCAGTCTCAAGGATGAGTCTGGGATATGGCCTCGAGGGCCCCATGTAGCATTGCCACCAGCTCAGGAGACCCCAGGTTCAAGGCAGCTTAAAGTCACAAAGAATCCCTTCTCTTTCCTGCCTCATGGCCAGCAGCCCAGCTCTTGCGATGAAGGCATGGAACATTACAGCAGCCAACGCTGCATTTTGGGGAGTGGGTAGATAAGAAATAGCAGAATAGGCCTCCAGGAGTAACTGACGGGCCCAGGACTCCTCTTTGTAACCAAGAGCAGCCCTTCCGGTGTGATGGATGGATGGATGGTCTCTTTCCTGGGCTGGTTTGCTGAACCGTCACACAGAGGGGAACGGAGGTGCCCCCGAACTCCGCAGGGTCGTGGTGGCTGCCCGGGTTCTGATGAACGGCGCGCTCTGTCTAACCTCTCTGTTCTCTCTGACTCACCGATGCGCATGCCAGCCTGCATCCCACCATCTTCCCCTCCCCCGCCCCCCAAGACACACCCGCTGCCCCCCCAGCCTCACCTCCCCCTCTGCTGCTCCTCCCACAGCGAGGGCGACTCGGATGTGGACTCGGAGCTGGAGGACCGGGTCGACGGGGTCAAGTCGTGGTTGTCGAAAAACAAGGGGCCCTCCTCCAAGGCCACTTCCGAGGACGGCAGCTTGAAGAGCTCCAGGTGAGCAAGGGGCCCCGAGCGGGGAGGAAAGGCCAGCCGTGCCCCGGCCGGGTGAGCAGCATGCCTTCGTCCGTCCCCGACAGGCTGGCCTCCCGCCACCCGCGTCCCGGGCGTGGCATGAGGGCGAGGGGCCTCGGCGCCCCCCGCAGGTGGAATGAGCACGGGAGGCAGGGTGTCTTCGCAGTCAGGGTCTGTGGTGCCCTTATTACTCCCGGGCATTATTTTCCTCCCCGGGCTTTGTTTTGGTGTAGGTTAAGGTGACCAGACGTCCCGCTTTTGGCGGGACAATCCCGATTTTTAACGATTTGTCCCGCGGCGTGACAAATTGTTAAAAATTTGTTAGTGTAGGTTTAACTTCATCCCCACTTACTCTTCCAACAAATGTGGACGGAACTGCCCAATAGTCTGGGGCCCGGCAGAGGGCTTAACAGGAGCAGCTGCAGCAAAGGCACCGGTCCTGCCTCCCCTGCCACAGCTACAGACACAGGGCCCTCTTTCTCTTCGCATTCTCTCCTTCCTCTGGCCTTTTTACTGCCCCCACCCACCACCCCATGCTTCTGTTCACGCCCATGGTGGGGGGCAGGGAGGCTTGCTCCCCTATTTCCTAGCCCATTCACAGTCTCCTGGTCAGACAGCTACTTCTGGCGTCCAGGGGGTCTGCCTTCCCCATCCCTCCCCTGCCAGCCAGCATGGCAGCAGGGAGAGCCATCCTTTGCTCCCACCCACCCTCCCTGTGCCCACTTCCCCCCTCCTCCCCAACTCAGAGCCGGCTCGTCCCACCGGCTTCCGAGACAGCAGGTGGGCTGGCAGAGAAAGGAATCCCTCTTCTCTGGCTCTCCAGAGGCCCCTTCCCAAGCCCAGCCCCTGGCCACCAGCGCCCGCGGCCCCCTCTAATTGATTTAATTTATGCGGCCGAGCAGCATTTTGTTATTACAGATAACGCCCCGCCTTCCCCGCCCCGCTGCCATTCACCACGGCGTGGCACGAGGCTCCAGGTAGTTGACAATGAAATAAATTGAACTAAACGTTTTAGAGGGGGAAAAGTGATGAAATAGAACAATAGTCTAATTTACATGACATTCTCCATGAAGCTATTTTCACTGACGCAAATTATTTTGCTTCATTTCCTCCCGACGCTCTCGCCGCCACTTTGCCAGGGCTGCTGCCGGTTTCTCTCCTCCTCCTCCTCCTGCCTCCTCCCTCCCCCCGTGTCTGCATTCTCTGGGTTTAATGCTTCTCTCTCTCTCTCTCTCTCTCTCTCTTTCTCTCTCTCTCTCTCTCTCTCTCTCTCTCTCTCTCTCTCTCTCTCTCTCTCTCTCTCTCTCTCTCTCTCATTCTCCCCTTGTGCCCCTAATCCACTATGGGTTCCCTCTTCCCCGGCCGCACCTCCTCCCTCAGAACGGCCCTCTGCGCCCTCGGGAAGGAGGGGAAGGAGGGCAAGGGGGCGGAGGAGCGGCCGGCCTCGGCCCTGAGCTCCCTGAGCTACCGGAAGAGGCTCGCCCTGAAGGACTCCATCGGGGGCACGGGGGACGCGGAGTCCCTCTTCAGCACCCTGAGCGAGCGGCCCGCCTCCCCCGAGCGGCCCCCGCGGAAGGCCCGCCCGGGCCCCCGGGGGCAGCCGGAGGAGCGCGGCTCCGTCTTCTCCGAGGTCGGGGGCCGCGCCAGCCGGGGGCTGGAGAAGCGGTGGGGCTCGGACTTCGACGGGGCCTCCACCGTCTCCGCGCCCGTCAGCCGGGCCTCCTCGGCCACGCGGGGCGGCGCGGGCGAGGACGGCGCCCGCTCCTCCCTGAGCGTCTCCCTGTCGGGCTCGCCCAGCTCCCGCCGCAGCGCCTCCCGGCTGGACGGCCTGCCCGGGGCCTTCAGCCCTTCCTGGAGCCGGGCCTCGGGCCTCGGCCGGGACAGCCCCGACTCCCGCCTGTCCCTGGGCCGCGGCTGCCTGGAGGAGTGGGACGACGGGGGCAGCGTGGCCCTGAGCGAGGCGCCCTCCCAGTACGGCCCGCCGTCGCTGGCCCGCAGCCTGTCGGTGCCGCCGCCACGCGCCTCCTCCTCCGCCACCGCCGCGGAGGAGCCTCTGGGCTCCGGCATCCGCCCCGCCAGCCGGCACTCCTACCTGGACCCGGACCTGGAGGCCGCCATCAACGAGGTGCTGAGCTACAAGCCCGTCCCGTTCCAGCGGACCAGCCTGGAGCCCGACTCCGAGGAGGACCGCAAGAGCATCCGGAGCGCCCAGCTGGGGTCCCCCGAGCCGGCCGCCAGCATCCGCCGCTCCGCCTCCGCGGCCGATGTCTCCCGGTCCCGGTCCCGCAGCCGCCGCAAGAGCCGGAGCAAGAGAAGGAGCCGCTCCAGCTCCAGCGCCAGCTCCAGCTCCAGCTCCAGCTCCGAGGACTCCTCGGGGCACAGGCGGCGGCGGAAGAAGGGGCGCTCGAGAAAGAGCAAGAAGAAGTCCAAGTCGAGGAGAAAGAGAGCGGAGGAGTCCGAGTCGGAGTCCTCGTCGTCCAGTGGCTCCACGGTCTCGGGCCACAGCCGCTCCAGCGTGAAGAAGGGGCCCGCCGCGGACAGCGAGGAGGCGGGGCAGGCGCCCCCGCCGTCTCGGAAGGAGGAGAAGAAGCGTAAGAAGGAGGTGGACAGCCTGATGATGCGGTACCTGTACCGGCCCGAGAGCGACTAGAGCAGTAGGTGGCACCTGGCGTGGAGTGCAGCATGGCGTGTGCCCCTCCGTGTGAACTAACGTGCTCCCGCCGCCACCCAGGCCGTCCTGCGTCCCCCACGGGCAGGCCTGGCCTCAGAGGGCCTCCCGGCCGCCCGGAGAGCAGAGGCCCGCTCGGCTGGTTAGTCAGTGGGAGTCCTGAGTCCATCGGCGGATCGTGCAGACGATGCCAATCACAGCTCCGCTTACCGTGTCCTTCCTTCCCTGGGCCAGGCACCCTCCCAGGCACCTTGCACGTTTTATTCACTTAATCCTCCCACTAACCCCATAGTAAAGGTCTGATTAGCCCTATTTTATAGACTCAGGGAAGCCGGGGCTCAGGGAAGTTCAGTCGCTTGCCAAGGTCACGCAGCCAGGAGGTGATAGTGCCAGGATCTGAATGGAGGCTATTCAACGTGTCTTTAACAGCCCAAGGCGGGGCACATGGGCCACGTGTTTACCGGGCAGCACGCCTACAGGAGCTCTCGCCTGTGGCCCCCACAGGCTAGGCCCACCCTGGCTGACCTCTGGTCTGGATGGGTGCATTCGTGGCCACCAGCTCTCATGGGGCCTTCTGCTCAGCTATCCCCTGCCCTGCAATGCCACCTTCCTCCCTGGCATTGAGATCCTGGCTCTCAAGCCGAGGAGTGCAAGGCGCACCCCCACCCCCATGGTTCTGCACCCTGCGGCAGACCCGGAGATGCCTGGCTCTCCTCCCACCCGAAGCCCACGCATGGGCGTCACCTCACCTCCGCTCTCCTTGTGTGAAGTTTTAATGAGTAAAAATTAGCAGCTGCTGAGTGACAGCCCCTTCCCGGCTTTCCCGCCTCCCCTGTCCTCTCCCTGTGGGGAGGGAGAGCCAGCAGTCAGGCCTTCTCTGCCCACACCCCCGCCTCGGAAGGGAGGCAGAGGCTGACTCACTGGAATCCCATTGTTGCCCCTTCGTTGCCCTGGCGGGTGGTGACATTTGGATCACCCTGCCTGCGTGAAGCCGGTTCCGGCATGGCTCCCTCCCAGGGCGAGCTTGCTGCTTCCCGGGAGGCCTGGCCCCAGAGCGCGGCCCCCTGAGGCCCGGCGTTTGTTTCCTGGGTGCACGGACTAACACACACCAGCGCATGCGTGTGGGCTCGTGCAGGGGAGCAGCTGACAAGCACGCTGACTTTGTCCCTTGGATGCCGGAGGGACCACGCTTGGTTTTAAGGAACGGAGCAAGTGGAAGTGAATGGTACCCGAAGCTGTTTGGAGATGGGCGATGGGATGGGATTGGGAGGGATGGGCTGGGGAAGATGGAACTTGAACCCAACCAGGCTCGTAGCCAACTCAGATTCCTTGGGCCCTGGGCTGCTCTGAAACCAAGCCATTGGGCTCAGCGCTGCTGTCGCGCCCCCCGGTGGCAGGCGGGTGTAGGTGCTCTGGGAAGGGCGGGAAGTGTCTCGGTTGCAGGGAGGAGCCATGACAGCTCCATATCGAGGAAGGACGGGAGTCCTAATAGGTCTGCCCCCTCAGCCGCCCTGTGGGGAGGGAGGTGAGGAAAGCAGCGAGGGCCAGGCCCCTCTGGGCACTGCCCCTGCAGAGGGAGGCCGTCCCACACTGGCCAACAGCGTGGATTTCAGACCCCGTGGGTGCTCTCAGCCCATCGTCGCCCTCGACTCCCCAGCCAGCCAGAACAAAAGCACAGAAAACCTGCTCCTTCCCCCCGCAGCCGCCAGCGCGGCTCCTCATGTCCGTCGGGAACACAGGAGTAGTTCTGAAACCCTACCCGCCACCACCTCTATGGAGGACTGTGTTCGCTGCGGGGAGAGCGGGCACCGAGCCACCAGCCCGCCAACCAATACAGAGCCGCGAGGCCAGGGCCAGGCGAGGGAGACCTGGTCGGACTCGGCATGTCCTGGCTTTGGGTGGATAAACTGCCAGGAGTGGGGGCGGGGCAGGGTGGGGGCTTAGCTTCCCATCTGGCGGTGGCAGGGACCGGCGAGGATTCAGAACACGGATGCATCCAAAGGCGAGGGGAGGAGGCTGCCGCCCGGGCTCGCCCAGCAGGAATTAGCTTATGTACCAAATTGTTTGTGACAGCGTTGAGCAGGAGACAGTGGCTTGTGAGGAGGAAAGCTTTTTAAACAATTTGGTTAAAATGTTCAAATTGCCAGCCCTGACTCTTGCCCCCGGGGAGGGGGCTGGCTGCCTGCTGTAGGCTCTCTGGCAGCTGTGGCCCCACAAGCCATGGAGGAGAGTGGCTAAAGGGCACCCAGGGTAGGAGCCAGGGCGTCTTGTGGCCCCACAGAGCAGGGATGAGAGGCGTGGAGTTACACACACACACACACACACACACACACACACAAACACACACCAGCAATCGGGTGGAACAGTTGAAACCTGGCTGTCATTTTGCCAGGGTCTGCCTGGCCCGCCCGGCAGTGTGGGGGTGGGGGCTGCAGCCCCCTCTGAGAAGAGGTGAGAGTGGGAAGGAGCACCCCAGGCTCTCCAGCAGCACCCAGTGAGCATCCGGATGTCAGCCCCCACCTCTGCCCGCAAATAACCCCACTGCCTTTTCACAAAGCCGGTCCTTCCTTTGCCTAACAGCAGACCTTAGCATTGGATGCCCAGAAATTGTGTCTTTTAAAAAAATGAAAATAAAACCCACTAATTTAGAATTCAAGCAATCCAAACACTAAAATAACCCCAGGGGTTTATTTTTATTTTTTTTTCTACGTTGCGTAGTCGTCATTGGCCTTTATCATTTTGTCCCTGAGACACCCCAGAGTCCTTAAGTGCCTTTGGCCCATCACCGTAAGACTCATTTGTGTGCAGGCTAGTTTGTATTAAATGTGTTTTGTGCTATTGTGATTCCGTTAAAAATGGTAATTCATTCATGAGAAATACGATAACTATTAAGCGGACTGCCCCATTCCTGAGCCACTTTGCATAATTGAACATGTATTTTATCAGGCTGTTCCTTCTCCCCAGGGAAGGATAGAGAGCGAGAGAGAGAGAGCTCGCGCGCGCCCTGGCTTTACACACACCCTGGGCTCTCACCCCTCCAGCGGGAGAAGTCCGGTTTGGTCTTGTTTTCTCCTTGGGTCACCCGATCTAGTGGCAAGGCTTTGAGGTCTAAGAGTCCCAGGCTGAGATTCACACACTGGCTGTGTGACCTTGGGCTAGAGGCTCCATGTCTTTGAACCAGCTTTCTCGTGGCTTTGCAGGGGTTATTGTGACGATAGCATAGCATATCCAGAGCGCCCAGGAGAGCGCCTCACTCACAGGAAGTCCTCTGTGGCCAAATCCTTCCTTCGCCGCCGAATGCAGTGCATCCATGCAGAGCTGCTGCTTGCTCCTTTGGTTTGGGGGTAGAGCTTTGCAAGGACTGGTAAACCAGGCCCCTCCTCCGATTCTGAGAGTCTTAGGCAGAGAGATCACAAGTCCCGTTCAGCCCAGTGGAAGCTCTCCAGGACCTGGAGGCAGGGCAGGGACCCGCTGGGTGCAGGGCACTGGTAGGGGTGAAGCCATGCTGAGCTGCATTTTCTCCAAGAAAATTGACATTATAGTGCCCTTGCACTGGCAGAGGCAGTGGAGGTGGGGGGTGGGGTAGGGGAAGGCTTTGGGGAAAAAAAAAAAAGGATACTGGACCTGGAAGATGGGTTCCATCCTTGCTGGGTGCCCTGAGCTTGCTCCATCCAGGGTGATGCATCTTGGTGGGGGCGGATATAGGGGGAGGCTCTCAGTGGCCTGATGAAAGCTCTCTGGGGTTGGGTTATGGTACCAAGAGAGGGACATCTGTGCCACCCTGAGACAGAGGTCTTGCCAGCTTCTACATCCTGAGTCTCCATTCCTTATGGTAGGTCGATGATGCCATGGTCAAGGGCAGACATCCTCACAGGCCTCAGGAAAACCTGATAGCAGAAAGGGTTCGGATCTGGGAGTGTTCCGTGGGTAAAGGCCCTCCTTCTTGGAATCTTTTCAGGGTTAATTATACCTGAGACAAGCTGTAGTCATGTGATCACCAGACCTTTAGCCTCCACATCCGTGTGGTCCATGGACTGCCTGCAGCAGAGTCTTCTGGAAAGGGAGTTGAAAATGCAGAATTCCTGGGTCCCACCCAAGAGCTAGCGAATCAGAATTTCTCAGGGGAAGGGCCCAGGAATCAGCAGCTGGTCCTTAGCCATCAAGTCTGAGTGAGACCCACTGCTCTACGGCAACGCTCTCCTTGGAGTTTTCCAAGTTTTCGGAGTCAAGACCATGTGCTCCTTTCTCTTACTACTCTTGAAGACCTTCTGGGGAAGCCAGGGAATCCATGTGTGGCTTTTGGGGAGGGCTCTGACAGCTTTGGGGGAGGTGGGGGTTCTCCCCAGGACTAAAGGCTGTGGAGCTGGAGATTAGGAATATCATTCCTCTGTGACCTCATTCCTCTCTCCCTGCAGCCCCACCAGCTACTGGAAGTCCCTTCCCCCTGACCGGTCAGATGAAGAGCACGACCCTGTTGACAGCACCTCCAGGCCCCGACACTCCCACAGCTACCCGAGTGACAGCGACACAGAGGCCAAGCCAGCGGAGACCGACGCGTAGCCCCCCACCCCGGGGGCTGCTGCCGCCATGGCGCCTCTCCCAGGAAAGAGCGGGGCGCAGGTCTCCCCACCCGACTGCTGATCTGCAGGAGACGCACCTGACCCTCTGGGGTCAGGCTGTGGGGTCTGATGTCCTCACATGGAAGAGGTGGGGGAAGAGGAGTTTCTGATAAGAGAACTTTTTGCTCCTTCCGCCTCCAACATGCCACCCTTTTGGCTTCGACCTTGGGCCACGGTGGGCAGTGGCAGGTGGCTTAGCACTGCACGGAGCCAGCAAGTCGACCTCCATCTCAGCCCGCTCTGCTCAGGGACGGTGGACAGCTCGCCTACGGGGACAGTTCTCGGTGGCTGGGTCCGTGGGGCGGAGTTGGGGGCTGGAACAGCGATTCCTCCCCCCTGGCTTGGGGCGAGGGCTTTCCCTTCTCAGTGCCTGCTGTCTTTTTACTTTTTAATTTAAATACCCAACCTCTCCATCACAGCTGCATCCCCGAGGGCGACAGCTGGGGCCCCAGGACGACTGGGGGAATCCCGTCTCCGCGTTCACTCCGGAGAGCAGCCCTTTCTCCGCGCAGCTGGAGAGACGGCTCGGCAGAGCCTCCAGGTGCTTCTGGGTTTGGACTGAGCCAACCCACGTAGACAGGGGTGCATTCGTACCATCCGGGGCATCCAGCCCCTCCTCCCCGCGAGCTCGTCAGTGTGTTAAGTGCAATGATGACCTATTTAAAAGTAAACCCATTCCGCCTACGCCAGCCTGGGGCCTCACCGAGCACCGTCTCCCTCCCGCTCTGTCCGAGCTGCCTGGGCCAGAAGCTCAACCTGAGAGGGAAGGCCTTTGGGTCGAGGACTTGTGATCAGAAAAACTAAAGCTGCAAGTTTTGGTCAGTCCTGATACGTATTAGACACGGGTCCTCACCCTGTGTCCTGAGCCTAAGTCATTTTTCTTCCAATCACCCTGTCCCCCCACCTCACCCCGAAACACACACACACTTCTCCTAGACTTGACAACATGCGGCCTGACAGTCCTAGCCCCGGCCCGAAAGGTCATCCCTCCGACATCACCAAACTCGGGGGCCCAAGGGCAGTGCCCGGCGCCGCTGCCATCTGCTATCCCCTCTCCTCTCCTGCAATTGGTTTGTATTCATTTGGGCTGTGCTCTCTCTTCCCTGGTTACCTGATGTATGGAAATAAATGTCCTTTTCCTCCTGGCTCTGCCCGTTTTTCTGCCTGTTCCATGGGGTAGCGGAGTCGGGATTCTGGTGGGGACCTGGGGGCGTCTCCCACCTCAGACCATTCAGACCAAGGCCGCTCGGAGAGCTTGGCAGGTCCTTTGGGGCAGGTGAGGCAGAGATGATCGGTCCACGGAGATGCAAGCCCACCTGTCATTTGAAGAGCCTGTGCGTTGTGATTGAGGTTGGCACAGCTCCTAGGCCTCCTCCTCCCCTGGCCTCTGCTTGGACATGCTGAGGTCCCTCTGCTAAGTCTCACCAAGTGCAGAGATCCTGCCTGCTCTAACGCTTTGTTGTTGTTAAGGAATACAAGCCCTTTGTATTAGAATTTTAAAAATTCCATGTTAGTCATTCCAAAGAAGACTTTTTGCTCAAAACTTGGCAGAACTCTGTCCAGCCCCGTGGACCACAGGGCAGTCTGAGCAGGCTGGGGCTTCCAGTGTCTCTGCCTTCTGCCCTGGTTGACACGTGGTCTCCTCACTGAAGCCAAGAAGCAGTTCCTGCAGAAGGACTAGAAGAAAATGGATTACACCTCCTCCTCTACTTTCTGTAATGTGACCACGTATAAGCCTCCTCCTTTTACACTTGATCTTAGCCAAAAGGCCGAGAAGCGATAAGCCTCCTCCTTTTATACCTTCTGAAATGTGACTGGTTATAATCCTCCTCCTCCTCCTCTACCTTCTGTAATGTGACCGGTTATAATCCCTGCACCCATGACAGGTTTGTACAGCTGGTTGACCTGGCTCCCCTGGTCTGGACAGGTAAGCAGGAAAGAGTACCAGACAGCTCTCTCTAATGCTGAGGTTCCAGTGACATCAGCTACCTAGAAAGGGTCAAGAAAGAGAAGGGGGGAGAAAAGTCTCCCCCAAAATGAGTGGGAGAGAAGTGTAAAATGGATCCCTCTCAAACTTGAGACTGCCTCTCTGCACTTCCCCCCAGGGTTGAACAGAGAAGGTAGTAAAAGTTATTTTTTATATGCCTTTTTCTTAAACGACTGGTTCCTCATGTTCAGTTCCATCACATCTTTTACTCCTGTTTGCATAGACCTTGGTGCGTTTTTTGTTCTCAGGAACTAGTATGACAAAGTCCCTGCCACCTACAGACAAGATCCCAATTCTGTTCACACTCACGGACCCAGGTCTCTGGTTAACTGGAAAGTCCAGCATCAATCTCCAATAGGCTGGCCTGGGACAGAGGGCTTCATTCGATTCAGAAAACTTACAATATTTATTGATTTTTACAGAGAGGAAGGGAGAAAGATAGAGAGTTAGAAACATCGATGAGAGAGAGTCATCGATCAGCTGCCTCTTGCACACCCCCTACTGGGGATATGCCCACAACCAAGGTACATGCCCTTGACCGGAATCGAACCCGGGACCTTTCAGTAACCAAACCGACGCTATATCCATTGAGCCAAACCGGTTTTGGCACATTATTCATTTATTAATTGACTCTAACAGTCAATTATATTATCCATCCACTCAACAAATATTTCATAACTGCTTGCTATAGTCTAGGTCAATGGTCGGCAAACTCATTAGAGCCAAATATCAACAGTACAACGATCAAAATTTCTTTTGAGAGCCAAATGTTTTAAACTTAAACTTCTTCTAACATCACTTCTTCAACATAGACTCGCCCAGGCCATGGTATTTTGTGGAAGAGTCACACTCAAGGGGCCAAAGAGCCGCATGTGGCACGAGAGCCACAGTTTGCCAACCATGGGTCTATGCACTATTCTAAGTGCTGGGAATGGATGATACTCTTTTTTAAAGCAGATATTCTAACTGAGAAGTTAGACACAAAATACTAGTATGTATTGCACTTGCCAATATGTGCAAGCTCTGGGTGAATAGAGAGGAGCAAGTCATAGTGTTTGTCCTCCAGGGGCTCGTGAATTAGGGCTAGATGTAATAGGACAAAAGAGTTGCTTTGAGCATATTATGAGCAGAGACACTCACTGAGGAGGTGGAAGCATTAGGAAGGTTTCTAAAAGGAGGTAGTAGCTCTAACTGGTTTGGCTCAGTGGGTAGAGCATTGGCCTGCGGACTGAAGGGTCCCAGGTTCGATTCCAGTCAAGGGCATGTACGTTGGTTGTGGGCACATCCCCAGTGGGGAGTGTGCAGAGGCAGCTGATCATTGTTTCTCTCTCATCGATGTTTCTGACTCTCTATCCCTCTCCCTTCCTCTCTGAAATCGGTAATTTTAAAAAATAAAATATATTTTTAAAAATAAAAAATAAATAAAAGGAGGTGGTATTTGCCCAGCTAGCATGGCTCAGAGGTTGAACATCTACCTATGAACCTGGAGGTCACCATTCCATTCCCGTCAGGGCACATGCCCGGGTTGCCGACTCAATCCCCAGTGTGGGGTGTGCAGGGGGAAGGTGATCAATGATTCTTTCTCACCATTGGTGTTTCTATCTCCCTCTCCCTTCCTCTCTGAAATCAGTAAAAATATATTTTAAAAAGCAAAGGGAGCTGGTATTTGAGCTGGGGTGGGGAGCAAGAATAGCATCTCCACAGGCAGGTATTTATTGCTGGGACAAGTATGCGCAGAAGAAAGAACTCGAGCAAAGACTGAGGCAAGGATAGAGACGTGGTGGGAAACACATGACCAATGCTTCTCCGAGCTCTAGCAAAGCTTCTTGGCCAGGGAGCTGGGCTCCGGGCTGGGAAGGAGGCGATCCCCTCAGCACCAGTTCCCTGGGGGAGCCCAGGGGCCTGCAGGAGCATCCAGGCCCTGCTGCATTGTGGGTGCGCCTTCAGCACCCCGAAAGCTCCTGCCCTCACCTGCTCCTCGAAGTAGCTCTGGTCCCTAAGTTGTGATTCCCACCAACTGATAGCAAATCTGTCCCTGTGCCAAGTTCAAAGCCATCTCGATAGATCCTCCTCTCTAATCTCAGCCCCTCAGGATCGCTCTGACTCTTGGACAAGAGGCATTGGGCGAGGACCAAAGCTCGGTGAGGCTCCCCACGCTGCATGGAGACAACAGCGGCATGAAGTGACCCTCCCCCTCCCCCACCGACTACCCCCTTCTGTCCTGTGTCCTCTTGGCAAATGATACCAGTTGTCCTTCCCCCCATGCCCCGCCCCTATGCCTGGTGGCACAGACACTTAGCGATTTGCTCCTTAATTGTCCCCCAGCTAGGCTGCGCAGATGCTGCTCTTTAATCTCTCCTGATAAATGAATCACGCCGCTCCTTTAATCATATGTTCATATCCAAGCCAATTTGAATCAATTTGGCAGGGAGTGTGTTGCAAGAGATGCCACGACTACTGCTTCTCCCCCCAGGCCTCTGGAGCCAGTGTGTCCTCACCCTCCGCAGAAACCCCAGGAGGGCGACCCAGGAAAAGGGTATCCTATCTGAATGGTGGGGACTTGGCAAAGTCAATTGTCACTCCTGTCCTCCACTCAGGCCCGCGCCAGCGGGACTGGAGGCTGAATGGACTCGCAGTGGCCTCAGAAGTGGGGGGAAGTTGGGTGAATCCACATCCTTCCCTGTTCACTGACTAAAGGGCCCCATTATCACCCCCGGGAGAAAGTGCTGCCTTAAATCTAACCCTAGTCCTTCCCGCTCCCCTTTTATTTCCTCCGAGCGGGCTTCCGGGAAGCTGGGACACTTTGTCACCTTTACAGGGCAACACACGCCAGGCCAGTCTACGATCATTTGTCCCTGCTTGTTATTGCTCCTGGCTGC
Source organism: Pipistrellus hanaki (assembly GCF_964339955.1). Taxonomy (NCBI): domain Eukaryota; kingdom Metazoa; phylum Chordata; class Mammalia; order Chiroptera; family Vespertilionidae; genus Pipistrellus; species Pipistrellus hanaki. Next base: position 30,736,209 of record NC_140518.1, on the reverse strand, counting down.
CACCCCACCTCCTCTCGTCTTTCCCCAGGAAGTGTTCTTTCCTAAGTCCTGGGCTCGTTTGGTAAGGTACCAGGTTCTGCCGCCTTTGGGATTGTTGCTTTTTCACCTACAGAGTGGGGTCCACGTGCCTTGGTGAAAACAAAGCAGACAAATACCTGCTCACTGAGCGCTAAGTCCTTGGTGGAGGGACTTAACCTCTTGGGCCTCCTTTTCCCATCAGTGAAACAAGGTGATATTGCTGGCAAGAACCTCTTGGCTCCTGCGTTCTGAAGGAGCCCCTCAATGCCGAGAACATCCCGCCCTCCACCACCCTCGGTGAGGAGCCGAGGGCCCTGGTGTTGGTGCTATGGGGGCCGTGAGATCCCCGTGCCGGGGGAGGCACGTCTTTTCCCAGCGCGAGGTCTTTCGGGATTGCTTCGGTCCAGAAGCCCGGTTGCACCTCTGCATCAGCTTCAGGCTTCACGGCCCTTGTCTTTTTTTTTAATTGATTTTTTTTTTTTACAGAGACGGACAGAGAGTTAGAAACATCAATGAGAGAGAAACATCAATCAGCTGCTTTTGCACACCCACTGTGTATGTGCCTGCAACCGTGCCCTTGACCAGAATCAAACCTGGGACCCTTAAGTCTGCAAGCCGACGCTCTATCCACTGAGCCAAACTGGTTAGGGCAGCCCTTGCACCTAGTGCAGTCAGGTGCCCTCCCATGGATTGGGAAACCGAGGTATGTGAGCATAGTCACATCTTATTGGCATGACCTGGGCCCCCTGCTCGGTCCCCACCTTCGGGTTCTTCCCGCTCTGCCAGGAAACACACCCCTTTAAAGATTCTTAACCAGTTAACCAGGCCCAACCCAGTCTCGTTGCCCTTTAAGGATTCCAGAGATGTGAGGACACGTGTCTTTGCTCAGCAGCAAGACAATACTGCTTCCCGCTCTTTTAAGGGCTGGGGGAGTCTGTGGCAGGAGCTGAGGCTGAGCAGTGACTGGGGCTTCCTGGCCTGTCAGTGGCGATCTGTACGATGAAGAGGATGATAAAAGCCAACAGTAATTCCCATTTGTTGCCTAAACCGGTTTGACTCAGTGGATAGAGCATCTGCCTGCAGACTGAGAGGTCCCAGTTTTGATTCCGGTTAGGGGCATGTGGCTTGGTTGCGGGCACATTCCCAGTAGGGGGTGTGCAGGAGGCAGCTGATCGATGTTTCTGTCTCTCATCAATGTTTCTAACTCTCTATCCCTCTGTCTCCCTTCCTCTCTGTAAAAAAATCAATAAAATGTATTTAAAAGTAAAACTAAAAATAATTCCCATTTGTTGAGCACTTACAATGTCCCCGGTCCTTACGCACTTTGCCTACCTAATCTCGCTTAACTTCCGTCACAGCTCTACAAAGTGTCCTCATCCCCGGGGAACATCACCCGTCCTCTCGGGTCCTCAGCTCGGTGCCGGCAATGGCCAGGGACTTCCAGCTGTTCTGGCCTTGTCAGAGGATGACGAGGGAGGTGAGAGCGCCAACAATCCCTGCCATGCTCTTCCTCTCCAATAGCTGGTACCCCCCCTCCACCCCCCGAGGCCTGGCCTTAGGAAGGAAACCTTTCCTGGCAATCTTAGGGGGAAATGCCGGCCCCACATTTGCGTTGCACCTTAACAATTTCAGAACATCCCCCACGCGTTATCACATTGGTGCCTCACGCACACTGTGCCAACAACGAGAATAACCGTTCCACGTGGCCCGGAATGCATATTTTAAGCTATAGTCACCTCATTCTGATTCCATTACAGTACAAAGGAACAATCCAGACCATCCTCTGCGATTGGATCCGGGAGGAGCGGTTTCCAGAGCAATAGCCGTTTTGGAGTTAACAAGAATGCCAGATCTGTTTAAGAGACATTTCACGAAGAAATGGAGTCTTCTGTAGCATAAGCCCCAGTAATGGGTCCTACACATAAGGGAGATTCCAGAAAGGATGTATGCCTTGCGATTGAAGTCTGTGACATAAATCTCCCAGGGGAATACTTAAATGTGCCGATGGAATTTGCTTTAGATATCAAAAGTCAGCTATGACAGTTTTACCCAAAAGCCTCAAAAAGGATATTACGTTTTGACACTCTTCAGGCAAATTATATTTGAGGTGGCTTAAGAGTCAAAGAGTTTCCACGATTTAATAAATTTTGATATGTTTTGTGCCACCTATGATCTGAACGAGGTTAGGAAAGGAAGCAAATGGATTTGGGGAAGAGAGAACGCTAAGGAATTTGAAAGTAGAGAATACCAAAAGAGGGGAAAGGGTTTTAAAAAAAAAAAAATCCTTGAATAGGGAAGATGAGGCCAATAGTTTCAGAAACATTAGGTCTTTGAAGGACAGAACAATGGCTGGTAACCAGGCAAATATAACATTGTCTAAGGTGAAATAGCCTCATGGGTCATATTTCTCAAAAGACTGGCATCTGTTGCAGGTTGGCATTCTTTTTTTTTTTTCTTTCTTTTTCTTTTTTAATGTATTTTTACTGATTTCAGAGAGGGAGTGGGGGAGAGAAAAAGAAACATCTATGATGAAAGAATCATTGATTGGCTGCCTCCTGCACACCCCCTACTGGGGACTGAGCCCACAACCCAGGCATGTGCCCTTGGCTGGAATCAAATCTGGGAGCTTTCAGTCTACAGGCCGACGCTCTATCCACTGAGCCAAACTGGCGAGGGCAGCAGGCTGGCATTCCTGCTCGTCTGGCCCCCTCGGGAGTATCTTCCTCTGGGAAGCAAGGGAGAGTGACCTTAGTGAGGGCACTGCCCCAGAACGTCCTGCGCTGGAGGCCCAGGGATCATGGCCTGCCTTCGGGGGACCTGGAGCCCATCGCTGGGGCTGTTCTTCCTCGCGGATCACAGACTGAGCCACTGGGCAGGATGCCATCGTAGAAATGGGGCTTCTGCTCCCAGGAACTGGCACAATAAGCCTAGAGAACCGGCTAGAAAGGAAGGCAGCCTGACAGCTCTGAGAATGGGTTCTTAAGGGAGCGCGCACAGGACAAAAGTACCTGGGAAGACAGAGAAATAGTAGAAGGGACCTCTGACTATTATAGTTTCATTCTGTCATGGAGGGGGCTCATATTATAAAATGTTCAGACTTTTTTTATTTTTTTTTTAAGCCAGTGTAGGTGTGTGTCTGTGCCAAACACCGAAGAAGGCCCCAGATCGTCCTATTAGTGTGACTGTAAGAGAAGCTTCTTCCTGGCATTTCATATATAGAAATAGTAGCCGTGGGGGGAAGGCCATGTGGCGAAGCTGCTTAGAAACTGCTTAGATCCCGTGCTCCGGGAATGCCGTTCTTAAAGCAGCAGGCGTCTCTTGGCACGGCTGAGAGTGGAAGCAGGAAGAGGAACAGATTGGAGGGTGGGACTTGAACAGGGTATTTTGGGGAGAGAAGCAGCCGGGAGAGGAGAAAAGCATCTAGACGGTGCCCTCCCGTGCGGGGCCCTGCCGGCGACAGGTTTAGGCGAGGAAACTCGTGTTGGTGAAGGGACTGAGGATGGACCGAGGCAGGAGAAGACAAGTGCCAAAAGGGTCATTTAGAATATTTGGGTCATGGTTATATACGTTAAAAAAAAAAAGAAAGAAAGAAAAAGAAAAAAAAAGATCTTAAGGGTGGACATGGCTCAATAACCAGACTCTGTGTCTGGCTGATGGATTTGTGTCTCTCATACCCGACTTCATCTAAGAAGGGTTAGCCCCTTAAGGAAAAGGTGTTTTCGCGCTTTCAGAGAGCAAGTGACCAGGGACTTCTCTGAGAAAACGAGAACATGTGGGTATTTGAAGGGAACGCCTGGGGTTCAGGCATCACAGAAGGTCTGGGAGGAGTAAGTCCCCTGAGGATGGGGGGGAGGGGGGCGGGTGATCTTCATCTCCCCTCCCCTCCCCCTCTCCTTGCTCCCCAGTAGAAATCAGCTACAAATCTCAGCTTGTTGGGAACAGATGGCCTTGGCTGACGAATAAGCCACCGCAGGCTGCTCCACCTGTTCTCGGGCTGGAATAATCAGCTCGAGACAAACATCGGCGCTGAAATAACTCATGGCAGCGGGTGATGCGCAGGCACGGGTCCCAAAAATCTCTTCGATAGATCCCCTCTAACTGTCTCCCTCCCCGGCCCCGAGAGGCCATCAGGGGAAGGTAATGGAGCGGAGAAGACAGATAGGGCCTCAAACTGAGCATGATGCCCAAGCTGGTGGTGGCCCGGGGTGGGGTGAGAGGGAGGGGCTGGGTTCCGTTGGGTGTTGGGGGCAGGGGGCAGGAATGGGGGCTGGGGGACCATTCACCTGGAAGGGCAGAAAACATGGGAATGGTTGGTCCATGCCAGGGATAAGAATGAGGAGACCCAACCAGTCAGGGATAGAAGAAAACTGATAATTTGTGATTCATTTGAATTTGTTCATTACAGGAGTGATATGCAAATGAGATCAAGCTACCAGCGCCTCTCTCGGCAGCTCAGACGGCTCTGCCAGCAACCACTGGGCATGGGTGCCTGGGTGCCTGGGTGCCCTGACTTCCGTGGACTTGCGTGCAGCCTCCCCTCACCTCCTTGATGAAGTCAGCTGGGCTGATGTTCCCTGGCAGAGGCAGATGACCCCGTATGTCTGGGGAGTGACGGTGCTGGGAGCAGTGGTGACGGCAGTGGGGGAGGGGGTGACCAGCTGAGATGGAGTCCAGCCCCGGTGGAGTCAGTCAGGAGACAGCAGGAATTGAGAAAGAAGAGCCAGGCTGATCGCTTGCTCCGGGTACCTCAGGCAGGCAGCTTGCTCTGGCCAAGTGCACAGGGCATGGGGCCCTGAGTCCCCAGCAGCTGTGCCGGTCAGGAAAGACAGCTGAACCCCCAGCGCTGCACCTCTAACGGCCAGGTGCTGTGTCCCCACGGCGGCCCATGCAGCCCTGCCCGAGGCCCAGGGCCCTGGAGGCCAGTCCCACCCGCTGGCTCTTGTCCTTGGAGCCGGTGTGTTCGCAGAGGTACCGGGTGGCCCCTGTCCTGGTGGGGGCCTGGCTCTGAGCTTCTCCCCGGCTGCGTATCAGAAACACTCAAAGAGCTGCTGTCTTTGTTTTGTGTTATAGATAAAAGGTGAAAATAAGAGTACAATGGACTTCTTTATCAAGCAGCTTTAACAATTATCAACACTTTTTTTTTTAATTTTCACCCTAGGATATGTTTTTTAATTGATTTGAGAGAGAGGAAGAGGGAGAGGAACATTGATGTGCGAGACAAACATCAGTCAGTTGCCTCCTGTATGCCAACTGGAGGGTCAAACCCGCCATCATAGTATGTGCCCTGACCTCAGAATTGAACCCGCCACCTTCTGGTGTGTGGGACGATGCTCCAACCAACTGAGCCACACTGGCCAGGACAACACAGAGCAAATCTTGCTTTTGTCATAAAACTCGTATCACACCTAAACAATTTATCAAAAACTCCTTAATACCAATATCTAGCCAATGTTTAAATTACCCTGATTTTACTACATATCAATACGTTAACAAGTACATATATGAAGTTAGTTCAAATCTATTAGTTCTTTAGCTCCATGGTCGGCAAACTGCGGCTCTCGAACCCCATGCGGCTCTTTGGCCCCTTGAGTGTGGCTCTTCCACAAAATACCACGGCCTGAGCGAGTCTATTTTGAAGAAGTGGCGTTAGAAGAAGTTTAAGTTTTAAAAAATGTGGCTCTCCAAAGAAATTTCAATCGTTGTCCTGTTGTTATTTGGCTCTGTGGACGAACGAGTTTGCCGACCACTGCCCTAGCTGTATCCAAGGAACTTTTTAAGAACTACTGTGCCCAGGACCTTCTCCCTCAGGGATTCGATGCCATTGGCCTTGGGGGGGGGGGGGGGGGGGGGCCAAGCATTGCATTTCTGAAAGCTAATCAGGTGGCTTTAATGTGCTGCCAGGGTTGAGAAATGCCCAACCTTCCCCCTACCAGCTTCCTGCCTGCTCCTCCTCGGCTGGGGCTGGGCTGTTCAGTGCCTCTCTCTGCCTCTTGCCGTGGACCAGGCAGATACCAGAGCAGCTGGCACTAGCATGCCTACCTGGATGCCCCTCTTCTCCGGCTCCTCATTTGAGCGAGCTCCAACTCTCTGTGGACACAAGCATTCCTTTCCCTGCATATTTACATGCCATGTGCACCCGGTCCCCTAGCTTCCTCTCCTAATATGCCTGGTGTCTGTTCCTGCCTTGCAAGCGCAGCAGAATTTTTTTTTCTTCTTCCCCTTTTGTGTGAAAATAGCAAAATTCCTACCTCAGGAAAAAAACAAGAACTTCCCTGGGGGTGGTACTCATTTAGCTGCTCAAAGGGCTCTGGACTGTGATGGAGCCAAGCCACGTGCCTGCTGGGAATTGAGTAGGACTCGAACCCAGCACCTTTCAGGGAAACTAAGATGCCTTTCTCTCCTGAGGATGTTGGCCCCGGGGTTGTTTTAGAGAATTCTGACCACGTCCCTAGCTCACAGCCAGCTGCCCGACTCCCCATGGCCACTGCTTCTGTTCGCTCCCCTACCTCTCCCCTCAGCCCGCCTTTGGCTGCCTCCCTCTCTCCTGTGGGCCCCACTCCATGCCTCACTGAATGTTGGTGAAACAAATCTAGTCTCAAATAATGAGCAATCAACTACCCTGATGCTTGGGGCAGGCCGGGCAGGGCTGGGGGCAGGGGTAGGGAGCTGAATCATTTATAAAGCTTAATAAAGATGTAGATGAGCATGCTGACTAAGAGCCCCAGAGCTGGGCTTATTCATTATTCAAAGTTATGTAAATGCCTTTGGGTCCTTCCTGTTAGAATCCTGCCCCCTGGATCCCGCGGCTTCTCCCAGCCCGACAGGCCCGATGCCCTTGTGCGCCCCCTCCTCCCCCAGCCTCAGTGCTTCCTTCACGCTGCCACAGGCCCTGGCCCCATGGCCGTTCCAGACCCTGTCTCCGAGATAATAAAAACCTTCCACCTCATCTCTAGGCAGAAATCTTCCAGAGATGTCGAGGGGGGGAGGTCCCAGCCTTCAGGCAAGCCTAGAGGCCCACATAAATGAGCTTCTCATTTTTAAAGATTTCCCAGGAAAGATTATCATAAGAGTGCTCGTATGCATGTTTTAATATCTCACACATCTGCTCAGGGCGATAGATATCCTGAGGTCCAACCTGAACCCCTCTGGCTACAAGGGAAGCAAGCCCACCATTGAAATAGAATGCCCCCTCACCAACCTCTCTCTAGTCCCTCTCCTGAGAGGTCAAATGCGAGCATTAAGCCACCCTCCAGCCTGCTGACCCCAGATTAGCCCATCCTGTGGCCTCCTCGTACCTTTCCGGACCGGTGAACCCCCTTCCGAGTTACACTCACACTCCCTAAGCTCTGCCACCTACTCTGGGCGCCAAACTCCGGAGAGGGTTTGACCGGCACTAACTGCACTACCAGTACACACCCCTTCTTGTCCACATCCTGATGACTGATTTGTACCCCACAACTGCCTCGGTCTTAAGACTCCAATTACTTTCCTCTGACGCTCCTCTCTATCTGTAGCAATCATATCTCCCCCCCCCCCCTCCCCCGTTACCCCCTAATTTTTCAGTTTGGTGAGGCTGAGGGATGTAGAACTGGGTCAGAGGCGCAGTGGCATCGATTGCCTCTGCTTTCTCTCCTTTTCTGGACTGGCTCTCCTCCCTCCCCCTTTTCTCCCTCTCCTTCCCTCCCCCCCCCCCCCCCCCATCTATTTTTAGCCTGCCTCTGTTTTCCTTCCTCTGGTTGGCAACCACTCGGGCCTCTTTCCCTCCGCTGCCCTTATCTCTCCCCTGCAGCCTGCGCGGACCCCAGCTGCCCTTCTACAGGTCTCATTGCCCGCCCGATTTATTTCCATTCTCTTCCATCTTGAAGATACGCCGGGCCTGCCTGAAAGGGGATGCCTGGCCACGCTCGGGCGGAAGAAAAGCAGGGAGATAATGCTGGTGAGTCTGCCTGGGCAAATCCCTCCGTGTTATTAAACCTCGCGGCATCGTCCGACCCGCTCCGCCATGGCTCGTCCTCCTCTCGATGCCCATAGGCTGGTCTCTGCGTTTCTTCTTCCCCTCGAGGGCCCCCTCGCACCCCCAATAAGAAAGGCTCCCTTGGCAGTTGCATTGCTTGGCCGGTCTGGACCCGTTTCCTCTGGCTGAGGAGGTGGGCAGCACCCCTGGACGCCCTTACCTACCTTTGGGGTCTACACATGGCCGGTCTCTTCTCACCCAAGTCCTGCTGCTCTTCACTCGGCCCTGACTCCCACACACACAGCTGTGCGACCCCGCATGCCCTTGTCCCGGCCCCGCCGCGCACCCTGTTTCTCGCACACACCGGCTCATTTGTCACGGGCCTCCGCCCGCTCAGCATCCCCCACTTGTCCTTCCTCAGCCTCCTCTAGACCTCGGTCCCCTGCTTTCGCTGCCACCAGCAAGCGGAATTAGACGGGATATTTTGGAAGGGAAGCTGCAGCTGGCCGGGGGGAGGAGGGTGGCACAGAGAGAGGCAGAGGGAGCTGCGGGCAGCCGTGCGACGTGAGGGAGAGGTTCCCAACACCCTTTCTGCCCAGCTCTGCCAGTGATGGATTCCTCTCCGTACCTCATTTTTCTCTCTCACCACACAATGCCCAGCTTTACAACTCACCACGTTCTCTGACATACATCCCAGTACCTGCCTGGCACGCTCCCGTTCCTCCAAGCTTGCTCAAATGCTTGCGCCGCAGTGAGTCCCACCCTGACCGCCATCGAAAAGGGGAGTCCCTCCCCCCGCCTCCTCTGTCTTCCTCACCCTGTCCTGTTTTTCCTCAGCATACGTGTCCCCTTCTAACATACAGTGTAACTTACTTATACGTGTCATTTACGTTTCTTCCCCTCCCTGGACTGCACACTTCATAAGAGCAGAGATTTCCATCTGTTTTGTTCACAGTTACATCCGCAGTGCCTAGCACGGTGCCTGGCACACAGCGGAAGCTCAATAAATATCTGTGCGTTGAAGGAAGAAATGAATGAATGGTCTCATTTAATCCTCACACACTCCTGCAGAGTTGGTTGATATTATTATCGTTTGTTTTTTTATTGTGGTAAAATATATGTAACATAAAATGTACCATTTTAACCATTTTATATGTGCAGTTCTGTGGCAGTAAGTACACGCAATTAAACCATGATTGTGTTTGTGATGTGTTAAATTAGGATGTGAAAGCATCATCAATATCCATCGCCAGAACTTTTTTTTAAAAAATGTTCCCCCCTTTACTGATTTTTAGAGAGAGAGGAAGAGAAAGGAATAGAGAGACAGAAACATCCTTGAGCAGAGAGAATCATCGTGCCCCCCACACGCCCTCTACTGGGGACTGAGCCCACACCCTGAGCATGTGCCCCAACCAGCAATCGAACCAGGTGACCTCCCGGGTCCTGGGTGGACACTCAACCACTGAGCCACACTGGCCGGGTTCCAAAACTGAAACTCTGTCCATTAGATATTAATTCCTCACCCTTCCCTCCCCACAGCCCCTCGCGTCAACCCTTCTACTTCCTGTTTCTCTGAATACAGTAGGGGTCCTTTTGTGTCTGGCTTACTTCAGTTGGCATTTTATCTTCCAGGCTCAGCCGGGTGGTAGTGTTCTGCCCATTTTGCAGATAGGATGGTGGTCATTATTGCCACTTTACGGAGGCTGCAGTTCAGGGACCAATCTGAGAGCGGCGAAAAGCTGACTTGTCACGGGGCTGATGGGATTGGCTGCCTTTTATAATTCCCCGGAGAAATCAGGGCTAAGCCATGTGCCTAGGCCTATACGGCAGTGGAAGAGTAATTTCCTTTGTGTTGTATTTCCTCTGGGAATAGTTATGCTCTTATTCCCATTTCCCACTCTTTCCCGCTCAGTAACTCCTCCTAATATTTTCACTGCCGCCACCACCCTCCCACCAGCCCCAGTTTTCCCCTCCCCAGCGCACTTCAGCTCCTTTCTCTGGGGTCCAACTGGCCTGGTCTGGAGAGCCAGCCTCCTGCTTGGGTTCCGTCTGAGTGCATGAAGCCTCGCGTGAGTCCCTGACCCTACCCCTCACCCCTCCCTTCACCCCAGGGTAGTCATGAGCCTGTTCCCTTTCAAAGCAATTAGTGCAAGGAGGCCAGCCGACTCGGTGCTAATGCCGTTTCATTAAGTGGGAGCAATCCTAATGATAATAAAATGGCACATTTAACATCCAAACACTGAGCAGGGTTTCTAAGCGAGTGTGTCTCTCTTTCTTTCTGGTATAACAGTTCCATCTTCATAAGGACCTGACAATACACCTTAATGGGCGGCTGGGGGCTGAGCATCTTTCCAGAACCAGAGAGAGGATGAGAACCAGACAAAGAATCCAGAGAAAAGGGGTGCAGGGCATCAAAGGGTAATCCTGGGGTAATGGATTCTGTGGCGCCGAGTCTGTAGGAAAGGAGGTCACGCGGAAAATGAAGCCCACCACAGGCTTTAAGGCAATGCCGTTACTTATTTGTTGATTCAACATGTGTGTTTTATTTTCAACAAACATTTATGGTGCACCCACAATGAGCCAGGTTTTTTGTTTGTTTGTGTGGTGTTTTTGTGTGTGTGTGTGTGTGTGTGTGTGTGTGTGTGTTTATTGGTATTTTACAGAGAGGAAGGAAGAGGGATAGAGAGTTAGAAACATCAATAAGAGAGAAACATCGATCAGTTGCCTCCTGCATACCCCCCACGGGGGATATGCCCTCAACCAAGGTACATGCCCTTGACCGGAATCGAGCCTGGGACCCTTTAGTCCACAGGCCGACACTCTATCCACTGAGCCAAACCGGTTTCGGCATGAGCCAGGTTTTAGCAGAGCTTGTGATGGAGGTTGGCTCTAGTTTTAAGGAAAAGGAACTTCAAGGACAGGAGTCATCTTGTTTACCCTCCCCTGGGCAGCCCTAGTCAAACCCATCTCCAATTCATCAGATGTCCCGGCCAAGAGAATTTTAACAACCGCTTTGGTCTCCTGCCCCGGCCCTTATGCCCCTCGTTGCACCGACAGACATCCTCTCCAAGGTCCTTGCTACTCCATGATGATAGAATATTTGATTGACCTTCTAGAAGCAAGAAAGTAATGGGATTGAGGAGCTGGCCAGGGAAGAAGGTACATCCAACCATCTGGTGTTTAGGGGGGACTCTCAATGCAGAAGAAGATGACATCCCACAGCCACTCCCTTCTCTACCCCCCCCCCCGCCCCCCCAAGAAGCCTTCCCAACAGAGGGCTTTATTCACAGCATCTTTGCTCAAAACAAAGGCTGCTGGACATCTTGGATGTCTGGGTCAAAGGTGAGCTTTGCCCAGGCCAGGGAAGCGGCTGATTCGAAAAGGGGACAAGTCATAGGATGGTGTCAGCTTCATGCTTAATTCGTACAGGATCTTGCCCACCACAGGGGCCAGCTTGAATCCATGTCCTAGAGGGAGAAGAGCAGGTTGTCGGTGTCCTCAGAGACGGGGGCCGGGTTCTCTGGAGGCCCCCTACACCGTCCCGAGATAGAGCCTGCCACTATGGCACTCCCCCAGCCCCCTCTGATTTCCCTGCCCAGCCCCTTATACACTCGATGGGTAGGCATTGGCCCCTAATGGCCAGTTAACACCATTCTGCCTGGCAGAGAGCACTGACTCTCAGCTTTAGGGCACCCCACCTCCCCTTTCTCAGACTCACCCGAGAATCCAGCACCAATGATAATGTTGTCATACTTGGGGTGTCGGTCAAGAATGAAGTGTTTATCGGGGGTGTTCTGTAAAGAAACAGTCACACCCGTGTCCTCTGAGGGCAGAAGGAGGAAGAACTGCGGGCTCGGGAGGGAGAGGGTTAGGCTGGGTTTCCTTCCAGGAAGAATGGGAACGCGGCACAGGGTCGCTCCCTGCCTGCCCGCGCGCCCCCTTTGGGCACGTCAGCCTTTCTCTCTCGTCCATCTGCCTCTCTCCTCCGCAGAGCTATGAACCCAGTAGGTGCTCAGTTAATGCGCGCAAAACGAACTTAGCCAAGATGCCTCGGGCTCCGGTGACATCTGTCTCTTCTCTTCGTCCCTAAGGCCCGCTCACTGGAACATCTTGCCAAAAAATCTCTTAGAGCCCTTCTGGGAAGCATCGTGAGGGACTGCCAGGCCCGAGTCTAGTTTCCTAATGAGAAGGCATGTGAATAACCTCTAATGGGCCCTCGCTGGCGGAGGTGAGCCGAACCACAGAAATTAACTCATTTGTTTCAAGTCACACACTACGTCAGGAGTCGAGCGGCGTCGAGCCCGAGCAGCGCCAGGCCCATCTGTCTCCTTCCCCTGTCCTCCGGGGCCGCCCACCCCCTCACCGTGTACATGCAGCGCTCCACAATGGCAGGCTCGGGCTCCAGGTCCGGTAAGTGATCTTTGACAAAGCGGCTCAGGATCTGCACGTCCTGAATGTCTGCGAAGGATGCGGGGCAGTCCCGCTCCTCTGGATCTGCGTTGTTGCCGTGGTGATAGCAGACCTGGCTCCCAATCAGAGCAGGGTGAGTGAGGGAGCTGCGAGGGCCGGCATTCCCGCACACCCACCCAGCCCAGGGGACAGGCTTGCGCGCACACGGTGCCCCCATCCATCACCCCAGCCTCCCCCAGTCCCCTGACAGATGCTGCTGGTTGCCATGCAAGGTTGCCTAGCTTGTTCCTTCCCCGCCAACCCTCTGTTTGCAAAGGCAGGGCTGGGCTCCCTTTGTTGGGCCTCGGGCAGCTGGGTGTCTCGGAAGGCAAGTCATGAGCAGGGAGGTGGACTCCTGCTGCTGCCCACGGGCATCTGAGGGCGTCAGCTGGGAATGAAAGAGCAGTTGCCCCAATTCTGTGTGCACCCCTCCTCGCCTCCTCTCTGCCTTTCACTCACCTTCACCAGCCCGGGGTACTCGTCAGAGGGCAGCCCGTAGATGTGGTGCGGAGCCAGCCTGAGGTCCAGGCCCAGGAAGCAGGGGAAGGCCTGGGACGCGCCATAGCGTCCGGGAACCTTCTCGCGCCAGTAGCACACGTTGATCCGCAGGGCCTTGAAGCAGGGAGAGGAGGTGGGAGATGAGAAGGGAAAGCCTGGGCACGCTAAAGACCACAGAACCGTTTCTTCTGGAGTCTCCTAGCCCTGCCACATGGCCCAGATGCCCCACTTAACTCATCTGTCCCTTTTCCATCCAGCTGTCATGTCATTTGCGTATTACATTATATCATGATGCACAGAAATCTCTGAGTCTCTGTCTCTTCTCCCATGCTTAGTCTTCTCCTATAACTGCACCCCGCCTTCCTTCTTTCCCTCCAGGAATGAACAACGCCTTATATTTACCGAGTGCTTACAAGTGGCCAGACCATCTCCCAAGAGCTTTATGTGTATCTTTTAATTTAATTCTGTCCCCAATCTTACAGGTTATACAACCAAGGCTCAGTGAGAGAAAGCAATTTGCCCGAAGCTGTTCACCAGGAAGTGGCCACCTGGCTCCAAGGCTTCTTCTCTTAAGCACCAACTCTCGGGCTCCCGGCGCCCCTTACCTGCAGAGGCAGCTCAAGTCCCAGGGGACGGAGGAGCCTGTTGGTCCAAGGACCTGCTGTGATGACCACGCTGTGGGCTCGGTAACTCTTGCAGGTGGTTTTCACTATGACCGGCAGCCCTGGTCTTATCTCCATCACCTTCTCGCCATCACACACTTTGCCTCCGAGCTGTCGAATTGCATCCTGAAAGGACAGGATCAGAGAAGGGCAAATGGTGATATATATGCAGTTCACCCTGGTGGACAGAGTCCTTTGCTTAGGGCAGGAAAGAGTGCAGATCCTAGAACTCCTCCCCACTCTGGCAAGACCTAGCAGGGTATATAAAACTGCCCTACCCAAAGGTCAAGACTAAAGCCAGCATGGCAGAGGCTCTCATCCAGTGGGGGGAGGGGGATGGGAAATGACTGATTGGGACCCAGGGGGCCCAGATCAGGAGTCGCATTGCCCCTGACACTGCACAGCGTCACCTGAAGGACCCGGAGGGCCTTGGCCGCATAGAGAACTCCTCCAGACTCCTCCAGGAGCCCCATTTCTCCCTTGGTCAACCGAATGCTGGGGAAACGCTGCTTCAGTTCTTCAGGTGAGAGACACTGGTGTTTCACCCCCAGCCTCGACAAGGTAGCCTGGGTTGTCTTTAATTCTTGATTCTCCTTCACTCCCAGCAGTAGTAGTCCAGTCTGCCTGTAAAAAAATAAAATAAATAAAACACACCTGGGTGAAGGTATGCATCAGGATCCTGGGCCATTCTCTCTCATTCTTCAGCAAGGGACCCAGGGCCAGGCTTCAAGGAGAGTCCCAGCCTTCCATTAACACACACACACACACACACACACACACACACTCACACACGTGGCCCTGACCAGTTTGGCTCAGTGGATAGAGCGTCGGCCTTCGGACTGAAGGGTCCCAGGTTCAATTCCAGTCAAGGGCATGTACCTTGGTTGCAGGCACATCCCCAGGCAGCTGATTGATGTTTCTCTCTCATCGATGTTTCTAACTGTCTCTCCCTCTCCCTTCCTCTCTGTAAAAATCAATAAAATATATATTTTTAAAAGCAACACACAAGTGAAGTTATCTCAACTCTGTAGCAAGAACCACAGTGTTACGGAGCTGGTTTCCAGGCCATTCCCAGTTCTGCCCTGTCTCTCACTCCTATAGGTTTGCTTGTTTCTCCCTCATCCCTCTCAGAATCCATTCTGTCTTTGAGGCCAAAGACCCTAAGTCCTCTTTTATTTCCACACCTAGAAAGTGGTAGGTGTTCCATGAGTTTGATTTGACCTCTTCCCTTCCTCCCATCCCCTGACCCTATTCACTATTTTCATCTTGACTCTATCCTCTTCCCCCATCCCTGCTGTTTCTTTCCCCTGTCCCTTTTCTTGTAATGTAATGTTTTGTGCCTTCCTTTGTTTGTCTATCTCTCTGCTCCTTCTTAGAGGCTGCCCATTTGGTGGAAAGGGACCTAAATTGGGCGGTCTGGCTCTGGGGCCAATCCCAGCATCCCCTGTGACCTTGCTCTGATTCCTCCAAGCCCCGGATTCCTCCTCTGTGACAAGGTCTGTTGGACCATTGGTGGTTCCACGTCAATGTGCACCATCTCCAGCCCAGGGGCATGTGGAAATGTCACGGGCCTTTTTCTTTTTTTTTATTGTCACAATGCCTGGGGGTTGCCATTCACATTTAGTGGACAGGGACCAGGGCTGCTAAACCCGCAATGCTCAGGAAGATCCCGCCCGAATGCCAGTAGCACCTTCGTGCAGAAATGCCAGACGAAGGTCTCTTAAGGCTCCAGCAAATTAATTTAATGATTCTACAACTTTGTTTCTCTTTATACTTCCCTCTGTGTCCCCTACTCACTCAGGGAGTAAACGCTGTTTCTCTGGACTGCTTTCTGTCTCCCGGTCACAAGAAACCAGAGATTCCTTTTTTGTGGAAAATGATCTAAACAATGGAAAGGTCACGTTGGTGCTTGGAACCATTCCTGTCATCTCTCTCAGTTTCAGCAGCCGTGGTGACCGGCATCAGCCTGGTACGTCCTCCGGGTACCACATATAAAGCTCGTAATAGCCTATAATGGAGTCTCATGGATATTACATGCTTCCAAATCCCACATTATCTGGTTGGGGGGATTAAAGTGGAGATTGGGAGGGGTTAGGGATGCCGCGGGCCCCGGGGCTGGTGTCAGTACACAGAGCCACGCAGCGTGCCCAATTCATTTGCCATGGCCCCTGCCTACCCAGCATTCACCACTGGTGAGAAAGCAATAAGTAACTCTGCCTCTTCAAAGCTCGGCAGAGGAAGGATGCTAGCAAAATCCCCACTAACAGCAGACCGTCTTTTTCCTGTGGCCCCCCGAAAAGAACCTCAGATGGGTGCTCAGCTAACGGACACGTGCCTAGTAAATAAACATCATGGTCAACAGGATAATTAAGAAGTCACCCAAGCCGAAACTGGTTTGGCTCAGTGGATAGAGCGTCAGCCTGCGGACTGAAAGGTCCCAGGTTCGATTCCGGTCAAGGGCATGTACCTTGGTTGCAGACACATCCCCAGTAGTGGGCGTGCAAGAGGCAGCTGATCCGATGATTCTCTCTCATCGATATTTCTAGCTCTCTATCTCTCTCCCTTCCTCTCTGTACAAAATCAATAAAATATATTTTTTTTTAAAAAGAAGTCACCCAAGTGTATGTTCTTGAGCCCTTTTTACCCGATGAGGTGGCAGCCGGGTAGAATTCTGGGAAAGACCTGACTTAACCGCTCATGAGAGCAGTCAGATCGCTTGGCCTGGAAGTAGAACGGCATATTCTAACCCTGCCTGCAATGTATCAATCAGCCTTGGTCTCTCGTATGCTCTCAGATTTTGCTCCTGTCCCTTTCTCCCTTCTCCCTTCCTTTCTCCGTTCCTCCTTTTCTTTCTTCCTTCCCTCCTTCTCCCCTTCCTTCCTTGAAATAAGATCCCCTCTCGAAGGAATGTACAGTACAGGGGAAATGAACGCATGCCAAGACAACGGGCCAATCTGCTGAATTATGAAATGCTGAGTGACGATCTCATTCCCAAGCCGTCCCGCGGTGGATGAAGCGGGAGAGCCCGTCCCGAGGAGCAATCAGCGAGCCGGCTCTGCTGGCGAATGTAATTGTGCCGATCGTAATCATTGCGCTCCCGCTCTCTGCCCCCGTGGCATTTATTTCTTAGCCCAGATATTGATCTAACAGTGGGAAATTTTCCATCTGAATGTGTGATGCTGGACCCTCCCTTCGTCCGAAGACGCGTCTGGGAAATTCTCATTTTCCGTGGATCACGGCTGAGCTATTTGGCCTGAGGGAAGCCGAGCCCTGCTGGAGAAGCGCCTCGGATCGGAGGGAGATTTCTGACCATTATGAGCAAATCGGAAATAAATGTAAAACACTGCCTGGCGATGCAGAGGCCTGTCATTACGGAAGATAGGTGAGAGGCTCCGGTGGGAAATGCTTAGAGAATTGGAAATCAGTCAATCAAAACCGGGACGGGAGAATGGGCCTTCCCCCCAGTATGAAGATAGATGACTTCCACGGGCAGATTGAAAATCAGTTAAGTGCTTATTTTTTTTAATGGCTTTTCTGGATCCCAATAAACACACTGCTCGTTCTGCATCAATTTCTCGCCCCGGTGCCCTGGGCCTCTCTCTCTCCTCTTTTTTTGCTCTGACCTTAAGATACAAAATTTGGGGAGGCATCACAGGAAATGCCCAGAAGATGACTGGTTGGGGCTGGCCTAGCAAGAAGGCACCCCGAGTGAGGCCGGGCCGGGCGGTCAGGAATCCCTGGGAAGAGTGCAGCTCCCAACTCCTCCGATGCCCTCAGCTGAGTGCGAAGCATTGGGCATGAAGTGTGCCTTCCTCCCAGCCCCCGCTGGGACTGGCACGAGGAAGAAGGAATCAAAGATTCCTCCCAAGGCTCGTGTTGGCTCGATGGCCCCACTCAAGCCATGGAGTTGGTGACTAGGGAATTCTACTAGGACCGGAGGCAAGATGGAGTGGGGAGGAACTGGGGGTAAGGGAGGGAGGGCAGACATCTCTCCCCCCATGTGCCAACTCCTAGCCCAGTCTCCAGCTTCCCCATCTCCTGGTTAAAAGTGCCAGGCAAGCCAGCTCTCAGAGTCACCTTGGGGAAGGGATTCGAGTAAGGATGTGATGGCGGCTGTCTTTGTTGGTGCTGGAGGAGCTCTCGGCGTTTCATCCTCTGCTCAGCGGGCCGAGATGGAATCGGTTAACAAAGACCGCTCCGGGGAGGGGATGTGGCTGACAAGCCAGACACTTCGCGGGCACAGGAAGCAGCAGCTGCGGAGGGGGCCGCCAGGTTCTGCCAGCAGCTGTACTGCCTGCGGCTGTGATCTTGTCTGATATTGTCAGCTAAGCAGGGGCAGCCGGGGTCAGGAGCTGGATGGTAGGCCTCAAAGGGAAAAGGCGGGGCGCGAAGAGAGGGGCCACGGAGCTGGGATTTGCTGTTGCTATCAGCGTGCTGGCTGTACACATCACAAAGGCTCGGACCTTGTGATCTGACACATGTGTCAGAGCCTGTTTCCAGAATATATGCAAATATCCCGAGCTCACCCATGTTTAGTATGCCACTGTCACAGGAAGCGACAGGACAGACTAAAAAGAATGGAGCAACCGCCTCGCCTACCAACTCCTGAAGGTGTTATTTTCTTTAAATCATCATCAAATGGCATTAAGTAAATGCACCCATATCCATCAGCTAGATTATGATATTGTGCTAGTTCTTCCAGAAGAATCTGTTACAATATGATCCACCACGAAGATGATGGATTATTTAGAAAATCCGAATTAAGAACAAAAGCTAAAGGAATTGGAATGGGAAATATCTGTTCTGTGTCCCTTACTAAGTTAAAAAATAAAAAATAAATTACTGTGCCTGGGTCAATTGGGTTAGCAATAGGAAGGACTTGTGAATAATAATAATAGTAGCCCTAACTGGTTTGGCTCAGTGGATAGAGCTTTGGCCTATGGATTCAAGGGTTCCAAGTTCGATTCCAGTCGAGGGCATGTACCTTGGTTGCGGGCACATCCCCAGTAGGGAGTGTGCAGGAGGCAGCTGATTGATGTTTTTCTCTCTCATCGATGTTTCTAACTCTCCCTCTCCCTTCCTTTCTGTAAAAAAATCAATAAAATATATTTTAAAAATAATAATAATACAGAACACCTAACACTCTATATGACCTCTAAAAACCTTTTTTAAGGTTTTCAAAGCACATTCCCTTTACTCTTCCTTTTTCATAACTGAGGCTGGGAGACATCAGAATGGTCTTTTAAGGAGGGCTATGTATGTCTCTGTCTTTAAATGTTCATCAGCAGTCCTCTGATCTGGGATGATTTAGCAATAAACGTGTTTGGAGACAGGGGGTAGACAAAGGAACCAATGTGTGGTATCTTCTAAACCAGGGGCCAGCAAACTGCCAGGGGCCAAGTCAGGCCTGACACTTGTTCTCGTCACAAGCCAAGATGGTGCTTGTATTTTTTAATGGTTGATAAAAAGCAAAAAGAAGAATATTTCATGACATGAAAATTATATGAAATGTTTGTGTCCATAAATACAGTTTTGTTGGGACACAGCCATGCTCATCTGTTTACATATTCTCTGTGGCTGCTTTCACACTGTAGAGGGAGAGTTGAGTGATGGGCAACATTCAATAGCTGCAACAGAGACCATATGGCCTGCAAGACCTAAAATACTATTTGGCCATAACAGAAAAAGTGTTCCGAACCCTGCTCTAGACTACAAGAATTCTGTCACTACTCAGTAGCAACCTTCTAATGAGATTTAGTGAGAATTAAGAGGGTTAATTCTATATCAGGTAGTTTTAGAACAACCTTACCTTCCTACTATAAGCACTAAATATGTGATGATGATGATGATGATGATGCTTTGTCTAAGCCCTTTTCATACTTATCCTCACAAAGGCCCCTGAAACAGACATTATTGTTCCTACTTTACAGATGAGAAAACTGAGTCTCAAAGACATTAAACAATTTCCTCCAAACCACACAGCTAAATGTGTCAGAGCTGATATCTAAATCCAGGCCTGCCTGGTTCCAAAGTCCTGTCCACCTGCCAAAGAAGAAGATTAAGAGAATATGAGAGCCTTTCCCTCGCTCCCTTTCCAGCAGCCTTTTCCCTCGACGTTCTTGGTTGCTGCGTCCCATCTGTCTCCTCCTGCCCTACTTCCTCCCTGGCTCCGTTGAGATAGGATGTGGCTGACCCAAAACAGGTGGGAGGAACTGCCATTTATTGAAAAGTGCTAGGCACTGTGCCAAGTACTTCACAAGTCTCGTTTAATCCTCAGAAAACCCCGTGAGAAAATATGAAACACAGAGAAGTACAGAAACTTTCCCAAGGTCACATAGCCGGTGAGAGGCAGAGCAGAAAGGCAAATTCAAGCCTTCTGACTCCAGACACTCTTCTTTAAATATGTGTGTGTGTTTGTGTTTGTGTGTGTGTGTGTGTGTGTGTGTGTGTGTATGTGTTTTAGCCCTGACTGGTTTGGCTCAGTGGATAGAGCGTCAACCTGCAGACTCAAGGGTCCCAGGTTCGATTTAGGTCAAGGATATGTACCTTGGTTTCAGGCACATACCCAGTGGGGGGTGTGCAGGAGGCAAATGATGGATGTTTCTCTCTCATCAATGTTTCTAAATCTCTATCCCTCTCCCTTCCTCTCTGTAAAAAATCAATAAAATATATTTTTTTAAAGAAAAGTGTAAATATATATATAATTATTATTATTATTATTTATTTCAGAGAAGAAGGGAGAGGTAGAAAGAGATAGAAACATCAATGATGAGAGAGAATCATTGATTGGCTGCCTCCTGCACGCCAATCAATGGGGATTGAGCCTACAACATGGGCATGTGCCCTTGACTGGAATCGAACCCAAGACCCTTCAGTCTGCAGGCTGACACTCTACCACTGAGCCAAACCAGCCAGGGCCAGACACTCTTCTAACATCTCTTTTAGCCGCCTCCTTGTCTGCTAGGAAGAAGTTCGCCCTCCAAGGCCTCAGCATTTCCTTAAGCACAAGAGACTCAGCAGTGTTCACAGATGGCTGACGGAGAGGGCTCCCTGTGCCAGGCCGCCCCTCAGCAGGACATGCTCCTCTATGTGGGTGCTGGGTGCATTAGCAGCCTCTGGAATAAATCTGTAATTAGCCGCCCTAGCTGTATTTGCATAATGGATTTCAGTTTGTTCTTAAGTTAATGGTGTTTTTGCTACAGAACAGTAACCTCTTGGTTTCTGTCCATTAAAAATAACTGCCACTCTGTAGGGTAGAGCTAGAGTTTTGTAGGAAGTTCAGTTAAGAGCCATAGAGATCAACAATAAAAAAGAAGAAGAAGAAAAAAAAAAAGAGCCACAGAGAAGATGGGAGCGGAGGTGGCTGGGTGGTTAAAGTTCACTTTGTATCACAGGCTTCCTTCCCATGAGCGTGTGAAAGGTCGGTAAGGAGCGGCCTTGCGGGTTGCCTTGGGGACTACAAGGAGAGAGCTGCAGGCTCGCTCCCCGGCAAGCACTGGGTCTGAGGAGCATCCCCGCCTTGTTCAACGGGAGGAGGTGTTCAGAGAGAGTAACGCGGATTTATAGGGGTCACTCGGGGAGTTGGGAGCTGCGCCCGGCATGAAAAGTTATGATCCTAGTAGGAATATAAAGAATCAAGACAGCAGCCTCCTTTTCTATAACCACCCCTGCCCTACAGGAATCTCAGGTGGAGATCTAGATACAACCTGGGCTAGCCCTGGACACGTGGTCGGAGCCCAGCCCTGGAACCCAGCCCCTGGCAGCAGCCATTGGACCGGTGGGTGATCGTGACAGTGAGCAGAATGCTTCCGTGTGACTGGCACTCCCCTAGGCCCTGTGTCCCTCCGTGGCACTTCAAGGGTTCACGGCACTGATCCCCTCACATCCTAGAAGCACCTCCAGGTGCCAGGCCCCGTGATTCAAGGAATTCTCCAACCTGTAGAGTTGGGTCCCAGCTTCGTGCTCCAGCTGGGCCCACATCTGGTAGCACTCGTCCATCATCCGGGTGTAAAAGTCCTCAGGGTATGCCCTCCGGATTATCCGGCTCTGCCCGTGGGAGCTTCCTCGGGAGTGTGGTAGAAAGAACTGGAAGTGGAGAACAAGAGAGATAACTGAAGCTGCTACCGCTTGCACTGCTCTCCTCCCCCCTTTAAGAGCCAGCTCATCAAGTCAACCAGGAGCTGTCAATCAGGAGCACTTGCTCTTCAAACATTTCCATACATTCTCCCTTCCTGACCTGGCTATCAGAACAGAAGTTCTTCAGCTTCCTTTTTGCTAACATCATTCACATCCCAAAGCCCCTTAGTGTGTCTTCAGTCATCCTGCTGCTACCCCATCCTACTTAGAGGCACAGAGAAGCAGAATTAGAAAGACCTTTGAGATCATTCTAGTCTGGCCCCTCATTTCATGGACAAGGAAACTGATGCTGACTATTTCCCTGTGGCTTCGGATCACTCAGGACAAGGAAACCACCTGGGATTTAGCAAAAAAAGGAGAGTTGCCTGCAAGGTTGAACTAAAAATCTCTCGGGCTTTAAAAAAAATGACAGAGAAATTTAAAAAAAAAAAGGTTTTCAGCCCTAGCCAGTTTTGCTCAGTGGATAGAGCATTGGCCTGCAGACTGAAGGTCCTGGGTTTGATTCCATTCAAGGGCACATGCCTAGGTTGCAGCCCAGTCCGCAGTAGGGGGTGTTCAGGAGGCAACCAATCAATGATTCTCTCTCATTATTGATGTTTCTAGCTCTCTCCCTTCCTCTATGAAATCTATTATATTATATATATACTAGAGGCCCAATGCACAAAATATGTGTGTGGGGGGGGTGTCCCTCAGCCCAGCCTGCACCCTCTCCAATCTGGGACCCCATCCCATTTAGCAGTCAGACAAACGTCTCACAATCCAGGACTGCTGGCTCTCAACCGCTCGTCTGCCTGCCTGCCTGCCTGCCAGCCTGATCACCCCCTAACCACTCCCCCACCAGCCTAATAAATGCCTAATTGCTCCCTTGTTGGCCCAATTGCCCCTAACTGCCTTCCCCTGAAGGTCTGGTCCCCCCAACTGCCCTCACCTGCAGGCCTGGGTCCCCCCAACTGTCCTCCCCTGCCCTGCAGGCCTAGTCACCCCTAACTGCCCTCCTCTGCCAGCCATCTTGTGGCAGTCATCTTGTGTCCACATAGGGGCAGCCATCTTATGTGTTGGAGTGATGGTCAATTTGCATATTATCTCTTTATTATATAGGAGATATATATATATATTAGAGGTTTCCAACCAATCCAGCTTATTACCAAGAAGAATCAACCAAACCAAAACTGGCCTGGATAGCTTTAGGCAGAGGGGAGGGGAGGAATCCGTGGCAGGTGAGCTGGGTGGACATGTCCAGGGAAGGACCCTGTAGATAGGCAGGCCCACCCACATGTGCATGGTCATGGACAGCACTGCCTGGGGTCACCTTTCCTATAAGGAAAAATAAGACCAAAGTCTTATTTCCTGTGCATGGAACAGGAAGCTGCTATTATCTGGAGGGGGCAGAAAAAACAGAAGCCGCTGCTGGGTGCCAGGGTGAGAGACCAGGACTGTGCAGGGAAGAGGCTGACAAACCAGCCTTGCTTCTAAACAAAATTAGCTTTACTTAAGGTTACTCAAAGCAGAACGGGTTTATTTTCTGGGCCAGATCAACCATTTTGGCACAGAAGAGAATGGACAGCAAGAAGGAAGAGAACAGGGCCTGGGGCACTTCTTGATCAAGTGCAGAAACATGGTGGGTGGAATGCGGGGTGATGGTGGTGGTAAAAGGAGAAAATCCACCTAGAAACCCAATATGGGTCTTAGGGGGGTGGGGGTGGACTTTCTTTGCCTTGAAATGATACACACACAAGGCAGCTAAGCTACAAATTGCACAGAATTTGTGATCAGGCCCTCTGGCCTGGCCCCATAGCCTGCGAGCTCTGGAAACCTCTCTCTAGGGGAGAGACAGGGACAGTCCCTAAGGTCGGGAGCACAGAGGGACACAGTACCTGCTCCAGCAGGAGAACTCTCTTCCCATGTTTGGCCAGGTGGTATGCAGTGAAGCAGCCCTGGATGCCTGCCCCGATCACAATGACATCGCAGAGGTCATTCTGAGCAGCCATGGTGCCCACTTAGCCCTGCAGCCACAGAGCCCACACACAAAGCAAAAGGCAAGCAAAGCGGGGCTCTGGGCTGGAGGAGGAGGAGGAGTAGGGCAAAGTCCCGCCTGGCCAGCTTTCCCACAATCCCCTGGGGCGGTGTCCTTCTCCCCTCCCCCAAAGCCTGGCCCAGGGCTCAGCCTGGCCTCCCCTGCAGAGCAGAGCTGGGTAGTCTGATCTGTGAGGGTTAGCCCAGCTCAGCTGCCAGCCTCGCCCTTTCATCTCTCCAGCTTTCTATTCTCGGCTCAATTATTGTCATGCAAATGGGCTCCTTCCTATGCCACCTTCCCAGCTCATTATGATCTTTGTCTCTGGCACCTCGGCCCTGGAATTTCAATGCCTCCTATAGACCAAGCTGGGCACCAGGAATGCTGCCTCCCCCTGCTGGCTTTCCTCTCTGGAGCCTGGTTTCCTTTGAAGATTCTAGAGGGCTGAACTAAGAGCTTGGCACTATGCCCAGGATAAGGTCCACCTCCCTGGGGGTGGTGAGGTCAGGGGGTAGGTGCTGGGCCAATTGAAAGGGCAGTCTTGTGATTATGAAATTACTCTCAGCGTGTTTTGCCTTCATTTTTTTAAAAAAAGGAGAAGAAATGATCCTGAACCAATGGAAAGGACAGAGGGAGGGGAGGAGCCTTCTCCTGAGGACAGACAGGGGGCCAGGCACCAGCCAGCCCCGGGCACGGAGGAGCCCAATGTAGCGCTCCCTCTGGGCTAGGCAGGGTGCTAAATAAGTCCTCCCACGTGCATTTGGGACAGAGCCAGGATGGGTAGGCCTAATTCTTATACGATTTGGCGGTCCTCTTTAAGAAGAGGAAAAGAAAAAAAAAAGATGAATGCAAAATTAGGTGCTGGGACTTGGAAGAAACCATGCAATTAAGGAGCCCCGCGGTTGACGTTTCATTAGCTTCGCGGTGAAACTGCCTCTGCATGCATTTGTCCTGTTTAATCCGTACAGCCCTAGGCGCAAGTATTTTTATCTCCACTTCTGGCAGGTTAACGATGACCCCAAATTCCCTGTCACTCCTCCAGTCACAGGCTCTGCGATCGCTTGGCCAATAGACTATGGCAGGAGTGACACTGGGACTCGTTCTGGCCCAGGCCTTCAGAGACGGGGCTTCCTCTTGTCTTGGAGCGCTCAGTGCTGGAGTCCTGAGCATCCGAGTTAGAAGTGCAGCCACGCTGTGGGAGGGACCCCATGGGGAGGCCCCTAGGCGACATGGAGTGCCAGACGTGAGAGTGAAACCATCTTGGACACCAGCCCCGCCCAGCCACCACCTAAATGCCAGGGAGGGACCCAAGGCATGCCCCACGGAGCAAAAGAGTCACCCAACCACGCCCGTGTCTGAATTCCCTGACCTGCAAAGCCATAAGGCAGCATAAACCCGATCTCTCTTTTTAGCCGCTAAGTTTTGGGGTGATTGATTACGCAGCCATGCCAACATACCACTTTCAGCCAAAGACATCAAGGCTTACAGAGACTATAACTCACCCAGTGCCACAGGCCTGCTAAACACAGCACCGAGATGTGAACCCAGGTGTGTCTGCTCCAGAACCTGTCCCCTTCACCCTGTGCTGGACTGGGGAATCGTCAGAACTTGTAACGATGATTCCGGTTTGAATACGTTGCTGTTTCTCCCGTGGCCACACTGTCAGCGGGAGAAAGCATCATTGGACGGGGAGATCCATGTGGAGCCAGTTCAGTGGCCGCCCCCGGCGAAGAATGCCGCTGAGTGACCTTGGCCACAAGCTGTCTTGCTCGGCCCAGCCCTTCCTTTTCTGGGAATACAGGGGCCCAGAGAGGAGGTGCCATAGGACTGGCTTTCTTTTTCCTTCTGAAGAAAAAAAAATTGCTCTAGAATCCATAAGTCATCTCAGCCCCACCTCACCCCAACTCACAGGCACCAGATAACATCCACCCCTCAATTGGACAGCTCCCATAGGGTAAAAGATGGCAAACCTCGCCGAGAAAAATGTACTATTTAAGTATATAAAGGCTTGATATAAATATATAAGGTCAGCCCCCAGATTTCTCTTGATAAGATGTCAGAGGAGATAAACGGTTTACACAGAAGGAAAACGCAGATAGTAAATCCTCGCATGGAAGTGTGCCCGGCCTCACCAGCAATGAGAGGAAATGGAATTAAATAACTTCCAGGCACGATTATGTGCCCATTAAATGAGCAAAAATAAATAACAATGATAACATTGGAGGCTGTCAGTGCTGTGGGGACGGAGAGGCGGGTGGCAGCTGAGGAGAATGCTGGGGCAGTGTGCATGGACAGTAGCATCGCTTAAACCTTCTGACCTAGAAATCCGACTTGGGGAACTATACCCCAAGGAAATATCAAGGGGAGAAAAAGACATTTGTATGAAGACATTTATAGCTGTGCTCTTACCGTATAAAAGATTGGAAACAGCCGGCCACGGGGATTAGCTGAACAAACTCTGGCACGTTAACACAATGGAATAGTATGTAGCGATTCAAAATGACAGAAACCGATTTGGCTCAGTGGATAGAGTGCTGGTCTGCAGACTGAAAGGTCCCGGGTTCGATTCCAGTCAAGGGCATGTGCCCTGGCTGCGGGCATATCCCCAGTGGGGGTTGTGCAGGAGGCAGCTGATCGATGTTTTCCTCTCATGGATGTTTCTAGCTCTCTCTGTCTCTCTCCCTTCCTCTCTGTAATAAATCAATAAAATATATTTTTTTTAAATGACAGAGGCAAGGGCTGTGGGCTCTGAAGAAATGTGTATGAATTTGCTCTAAGAAGCAGGATACAAATGGACACACAGATCATAACCCCTAGTTGTGTGTGTGTGTGTGTGTGTGTGTGTGTGTGTGTTAGCAAAGATCTAAAAGAGAATTTGGTGAGGTCATTGAGCTTAATGCTCATTAGTTTCCACATTCTATAAAAATTGTGCTTCCATTGACAGTTTGTGAAAGGAGGAGGAATCCCCCGGGATGCAGATGCTTTAGATCTCCCCGTCCCCGGTTCCAGGGTCCAGGCAAGTTCTTTCTTTGTTCTCCTCTCCGTTTTGCCTGCTGCCCATAACGTTTCTTATTGTTCGTCCTCCCGGAAAAGCGACAAAGCCCATGGCACGCCCCCCCTCCTTTGTTTAATACGATAACCCTTCAGAGATAAAATGACAATTCCATTTCCTCGTCCCTACTTCACAAGCCCGCCTTGGATTCCTGGACTCGAGCTTTAGGCTGCTTGTTAAGAATTTCAAACGGCTCCTCCGAAAGCATACACTGGCCGTGGCCCAACCTTGAAATGAAAAGCAAATTGACATCTGAAGGTTCCTCCTCTGTCTTGGGGCCGCCCGTCCTTGTGGCTGTCCTGGCAGGGGAGGGAGAGAGGAGCAAGCCTCTCAAATTCCATTTTAACACCCACTCTGGGCTGGAGGACCATGAAAGGGAGCCCGCAGCCCTGCACCGTGCTGCTGTGTGTCAGCGATGGCTGCTCGTGTCCTGGGGCAGAGCCACAGAGGATGGGAGGCTGAACTGCTCATCTGACGGCTTGATTGACACTTCACAGATGGGGGGGTGGGAGAGCCAAGCCGGGGAAGCAGCAATCTGTACAGATCAGAAATAATTAGGGGCCCCGAAGAGAGAGAGAGAGAGAGAGAGAGAGAGAGAGAGAGAGGGAGAGAGGGAGAGAGACAGAAATAAGAGAGATCTAGGAGTTGACTGGTGAGGGAAAGGGGCTTCTGTTGTCTTTCCTCTGCCACTCTTTGCCAAGAAATGGGAGCCTGGGGCAAGAAGGCAGACAGGCCAGAGGAGCCCGCCCCTCCAGACCCATCCTGCCAGCTGCGGGAGGGGGAGGGGGATTAGGAGCTGAATATGCAGAAGACTCCAGAGTGAGAAAATGAAGAGGGCAGAGCTGGATCCCTACATGGTCTCCCTACACACTGAGGAGCCATTGAATGTCAGGTTCCATCCCCTCACCTCCACCCCTGCCATCCATCTGCCTTCCCTCACCTAGATTCTTGCATTAACCTCTTCACAGTCTCCCGGTCGCATCCTTGACCCTCTTCATCCACCCTTCCACCCTGCCTGACTCCTCCCTCTGAACCGTAAACCTGAACGGGTCACTCCCCTGCTGGAAGGTCTCTAACAGCTGCCCATTTTCTCTGAGGATAAAATCGCAGCTCCTTCGTCTGGCACACAAGGCAGTTGGTGTCCTGGCCTCCACCGGCTCCGCAGTCTGTCTGCCACAGGTCCCTTCTCCCCGTGCTCCTTGGGCCTAAGAGGCTCCCGTCACGAGACCAAACTCCCCCACGTCCCTTCCCACTCTGCCTCGTCTCAGCGTTAGCAGTGAGCATGGTGTGTTGTAATTGTTTGCATGTCTGCCTTGCCCCTCAGCTCCGTAAGGGGCAGGGGGTCTCCTGATTGTCATTTTTCAGAGATAATACAGACCAGACACACGCGACAACAATGAAGCTGGCCACTCATTCATCTCATCACCTGCGACGCTGCTCCTCTTTTCCTTTGTGTCCTTCCTGAGGTGCTCTACGGGAACACAAACTCACTCACAGGGTGTATTCTTATTCCCTTTTCATCTCAGAAACGTTTCCGTTTCCTATAGTTTGTCTTCTCCTTGAATCATAGGGAGCTGCATCGTATTCCATGGGCCAGGGGAGGCATTTGGGACACAGAAGGCACCCACATGTGTTTGTGAGTGGGTGCAGGGTCTCTGTGGCTGTCACAGGTGCCCTATCATCGTGTGGCTCTCAAGCTCTCTGGTATTAGGTGCTCAGGGAAGGGAGAGGTCCCTCTGGGCTGGCCCCAGAGTTACATCACAGGCTGAGGGTGCCTTGCGTGAGCGGCTGAGGGCAGTCCCCACCTTCAGGCCAGGAGGGGCTGGGGCTGGAACACCCAGAGACTCGGGCTTCTGCCTTAGTTTTTGCATTTGTTAAACGGCACTATTAAGGTCAGCTCTGCTCCCTGAAGATACAAGAATTCAATTGCTACTCTGTCTCCAGGAGAGGGAGAAAAATAAGGCAAGTCCTGGAAATGGGGACTGAAACCTGTGAGAAAATATTGTCAAACTTTAGCCCAGGGACGCACGTCCCTGTCCCCTGGGACAAGGGGAAAGGCGGTAAAATGAGGGCAGAGGTGTTGTCGTTGTCTTAAGATGAACACTGGCATCTTCTTCCTCTTACCTCAAGGTCCTTCCATCGCCGCTCTTTTCAAATACGCGTGCCTGTTTGCACACTCCCCTGATTGCGGCACCCTAACATATACCCAGCTGTTCATGAGTAAGTGTCTTTATTCATATGTATATCCCAGGGTTTATATTCCCACCACTAGGCTTTTGAGAAGGGGCCCATCAGAGCTCGGCAGCCATTGGGGGAGATGAGCAGTCAGAGTGCTGAGGACTGGTGTCCCAATTCTCAGGTGACGGTGTGTCTGGGATGGAGGCGACATATGTCCGGAGCCTCTCCTCCTTTCTCTTCCATGACTTTTCCATGACTCACAGCCCGGATCTCAGGGCACTCCGGGGTGAGGAAACGTGGGGAGGAGTGAGACCTGGGGGCAGGAAAAGTCAAGTACTTTTCATGTGGATTGGGCTGGCTTGACAGGTGACAAATGACAACCCAAATTCAGTGGCGTGCGGGGAGATGAACTGCAGGGGTTTGCTCTCTGGTGCTCTCCAGTTTCCGGGGTTCCCCCTGCTCTGTCCGCAGCCTGGCCACGGGTGCTGCTGCTGGTTAGGGAGTGCAGACACCACGCTGCACACCGTACTGCCAGGCACAGGGGCACGGAGGCAGGGAATCCGAGGAAAGCCAGAGGGCAAGGAGAGAGGGAAGGGAAGCAGAATTCCGGATATCAACCTCTAAGTCATCTTCCGTTCCATCCTCTGCAAGCTGGCCCCCGAAGCCGGCCTGGCCCATCTCCTGAGCCACATGCCTGCAAGACCCAGCTCTGCCTCTGCTTCCTCCCTGGTTCTTACTCTTCTGTGGTTTCCTCTGTTTCTGCCTTGGGCCCCCCTCCTTCCCTGGGCACAGAGGAAGAGAGATTTGAGGGAAGGCCTTCGCAGGTGCTAGTAAGTGGGAGGAAACAGGGGCCTGATTGGGGGAGAGGCCTCCGGGCAGTGGAAGGAGGAGGAAGGGAGAGGGAGCGGAGAGTCTCAGGCACCAAAGCCACGTGGCTCTGCTTCTCAGTGAGAAGCTTAGTGCTCTTTCTCCTAATAGGGATTTTTATGGGAAGTTTAGCCTGCAGGGGCTGGGAGGGCAACTCTCAGCGGTATCCCTCCCTCCTCTCTCACTCAGCTGGCTGCTGGCTTAGGCAGGACTTTCAGGGCTGGGATTTACCAACCTCTTGAATGAGTCTGTGGGTCAGTGTCTTCCCTGAGTTCTGGAGAACTCTCAGCCATTATCTCTCCTCAGATATTTGCCTCTGCCCTATTTGTTCTTTCCTCTCTTCCTGGGATGTTCATTAAACATGTATTAGGCCTGTATCCGCTGTGTATCTCCTATCTTCTCCATTGTCCTCCCCTTTTATGTCTCTCCATGCTGCATTCTGGGTAATTTCTCACTGTTATCTTTTACTTTGCTAATTCTCTATTCCACTACGTCTCGGCTACTTTTAAATGAATAAGTTGAGTTTTAATTGCAGCTTCAGTGAGGTTTTGTGTGTGTTTTTTTGTTTTGTTTTGTTTTTTTAATATTTTAGGATCGTTGCCTTTTTTCCAGTCCATTTTGTCACCTTACATCATTTCTCAGTCCCTGCAAATATTTCCAAGCTTGTCTTTTATTTCCTCGGCCACAGCAAGCATGTTTGTTTATAGCCTGTTCTGATCATTCTGATGTGTGAAATCTTCTCAGCTGTTTTTCATCTGTCTCTTGTTTCTATCCTTCGGACTCACGGAGCCTTATTTTCTCGTGTGCATGGCTCTCTCTCTCCCTTCTCTGGGAACTAACTGCACTGGAACAAATATATAGGAGTAATTTGAGTACAAAGAGTCCTCCATCTGGAGATGATTGTGCTTGCTCGGGCACCAGCAGTCCTGAGCTATCTAAATTGAGTTCCCTGACTCACCCAGGCAATGTGAACCTGGGCCGGCTGTTGGGGAAAAGCCCCAAAAGCCTAAATTCAGTATCGAATCCGAAGAACTGACACGTAGCCTTATTCAAATTCCTAAGAGCTTTAATAGGAGAAACTCACGGACATGGACAAAGCAGCTGCACTCCCAGTGGTGGCCGGCCGGGAATTACCCACACCTCCCGCAGGACAGGGTCTCTTTTTAATGGGGGGTCAATTGTCAAATTATATGGTGGGTAGTCACATAGATCCCCAGAAAGAACAACGCATTCCTGAGTTAGCAGATTCAGGCAGTCATCACACCCTAGACATTCATGAACCTCCTTCCGAGGGGCAGGACGTTTATCGTTGGCGGGCATTCCAGTTTTCTGGGTAGTCAGCCGCGTCTGGGGCTACAGAGAGTTACACTGTCGCCGAAGGTAAAACAGCAGGTCCAACATTTCCCAGACACCTTTGCTGCTGGAGCCGCAGGGTCTCTCTGCGTTCCCCTGCCCCGGTGTGCTCCAGCCCACCTTTACCCGGACGGGGTAGCCCTCTGGGGTCTCAGTGTACAGAGGGGAGGACCTTCCATTCGTCTCTCCGCCATGTCCGGGGGCTGAGCTTGGCGTCGAAGCCCTCGCTGTTCCAGGTGATCAGAATGAAAGTGCAGATTTGTTAAGTGGCTTCCATGCTCCGGTCTTCTCTTCCATGTTGGCCTGGAAATTTCTCGCTATTTATCAGCTCTTTGGGGGTTTTTTACGATGTTTTTGATATATTGTCTAGCACCACGTTCAGCAAACTGCGGCTCGCGAGCCACATGCGGCTCTTTGGCCCCTTGAGTGTGGCTCTTCCACAAAATACCACGGCTTGGGCGAGTCTATTTTGAAGAAGTGGCGTTAGAAGACATTTAAGTTTAAAAAATGTGGCTCTCAGAAGAAATTTCAATCGTTGTACTGTTGATATTTGGCTCTGTTGACTCATGAGTTTGCCGACCACTGATCTAGCACTTGCAGTTGTTTTCATTGAGATAGTTGGTCCAAATAACCCAACCTGCCATTACCAGGCTTCCTCCCTCAGTTGCTATCAGATTATCCGCACCCCACATCCACCAGCTCTCCAGTACGTCCTCCACTCACACTCCCCTGTAACCATCCTCCTAAGATACAGAGGGGGGAGGGGGCGGGCGGAGGGGACAGAAATGGCAACTGTCAACAAGAGTGACCACCTCCCCTAGAGGGCAGTAGGAGCGGGAATCCCATAACAGCCACCTTGGGAACCAGAGTTAGGGGCGGACCAGCCAGGTCTTCGCCAAAGGGCCAGGATACGCACCGGTAGGACCCTAGAGCATCTTCATGAATTGCAAAAAGATAGAAGGAAATTTTCCTGATGAGATGCTTTTTAGGGAATT
This sequence comes from Pipistrellus hanaki, assembly GCF_964339955.1. Taxonomy (NCBI): domain Eukaryota; kingdom Metazoa; phylum Chordata; class Mammalia; order Chiroptera; family Vespertilionidae; genus Pipistrellus; species Pipistrellus hanaki. Next base: position 30,704,036 of record NC_140518.1, on the reverse strand, counting down.
ACTATATTTGTTTAAAAGGAGGCATGAGTGTTTTGATAAGGTGCAGGTGTAGGCTCTGACACCCCCCACCACCACCACCACCAAGGTTAGCTGCCTTCCACGGAGAGTGGGCCCGGCCGGCTGCTCAGCCTCTGTTTGGAAGGAGGGAGCATGCAATTGCCCGCCGACACTGACGTGCTCAGAACAACAGAGGAACCTGGTCTTCAGTGCGTCCTTCCGGGTGGCAACGCCTAATCTCTTTAAGTAAAGTGCTGAACACATATGTAAATAAAATCCGTTTTCTCTCCGTAAGGATCTCCAAGAAACTGGCAACACAGTCACCTCTGGGGAGCGGCGCCGGGTGGCATCTCGTTAGGTATAGAAAACGGCCTAGAAGAAAACACTGTACAGATAATTGCTATCCGGAGGGGGCTCAGGGGGAGACTCGGCACGCCGGCATCCTGCCCACACCTACACTCCCAACCGCAGCGGGGGCTGGGCCTGAGCAGGACGGAATCCACAGAAAGCAGGGGACGGCGGTGTGCAGCATCTGGAGGTTGAAGAAACGTAAAGGGAGGGGGTGGCGGGGCCCGCGCTGGACCTCGTAGCTCGACGCAGGGTTCTGCACGGAACCGTGAGAGCAGCCAGGCCACGCTTGCAGCATGGAGACTTGGCAACGGCTCTCCGCTTCCTGCCTCAACCTTGGCAGCTGGCTCTCGCGCTCTCCCTCTCTCTGTCTCTCTCTCTCCCCACCTCCATTTATCATACTTGCCCATCTTTATTTTCTCAATATTTCGAGGGGCAGAAGAAGGGGAGAAAAGCTTAGAAAAGGCATTGGGAAGAGTCCAGTTATTTTTGGAACAGATTGTCAGTGCTCCTTGCCCAGAATTCTTGAAGGAAAGGAAGAAGCTGAGGTTGGTTGAAAGGGGTGGGGGAGGGAGGTCTACCTGAAGTCCATCCAAAATGGTTTCTGGACAGCCCTGGTCCTTACCATTGCTCCTTAACAACCCCTCCCCATGTTGCATACACTCACCAAAGGTTTCAGGGCACTCAATTTATAGACCCTCCATTCCACCTTCGCAAGAGCCCTGGGAGGACAGGGCAGGCATTATTATACCCATCTTGCTGATGAGAAAACTGAGAGCCAGTGAGTGGCAGAGCCTACATTCCAACCCCCACCCAGGCTGTCCCGCCCCAGCCTTTGTCCACAGCCAGAGACGGGCCTAACGCTCTCCCTCCTGAGCACCCTGGGCCCTCGCTCAGTGCTTTCACCGGCTAGAATGTGGTTCATGCCATGTTGCAAATAACAGCATCCCCCACCCCCACCCCTGCAAAGAGAGAGAAGGAACATAACCCCCCAGGGGAAGAAATTCTAAAGCAGCCCCTGGGAACCTTGGGAGAAGCTGTTTGATTTATTCCAATCCCTACTGGCATTCGGTGCCACATTTATAAAAGTCAGAGCCGGAAATGAAGTGCCCCCCCCCCCACCCGCCCTGGCAGCTGCTGGTGGCTGCTACGGCTCACCAAGGGTTCGGAGCAAGTGTTTCCCCCGCCCCCTGATTGATGGAGAGCTGAAAATAAAAGCCCCCTGGAGCCCTGATGGGAGGGAGGGGCCGCTCCTCAGGAAGAGAAAGGGAGTGATCTAGAAAAGGCTGATATTGATGGAACAGAGAGGGGGTGGGTGTGTGTGCGTGTGTGTGCGCGCGCGCGCGTGTGTGTGTGTGTGTGTGTGTGTGTGAGTGTGTGTGTGTGTGTGTGTGTGTGTGTATAAGGAAAAGAGGCGGTTTTTAACGCCATGTGGAAAATAAATACATACTTTCTGCTTATGTACAGAGTGGGAACATAGTAAAATCTGTGGTTCCTTTCAGGGGCTCAGACACAAGATGAGGGAAGGAAAGGGGGTCGATGAGGTTGTCTTTGTTGAGTCCAGGGTTCTGCTCTCCCTAAGCCTGCTGTCTCCTGGGGTCCTGTCCAGGGCCAGGGCTGGCAGAGACTTAGAGCAAAGGGGTCCTGGGAGAGAGGGAAAAGGAAGGAGGGAAAAGAAAAGGCTCCCAAAGGACCGCACAGATGCACGGTATTAACTATTATAAACCAGTGGCTGTGCTCAGAGCACCTTCTCCCCACCCTTCCCCCACGCCCGGGCTGGGAGCAGCTGCGGTCCCATCGGTGCTGACTGAGGGAGACCCTTCTGCAATAACGCCTTCCCTCGCTGGTCTCCGGCCTCGGAGACATGCCGGTTGGGACCAACTCAAACAGCCCGGCTGAGCACCTGAAGGATGCAGCCGTTAACCGGGCCTGGCCTCCGTGGTTCCCAAAGCAACACGACGTTTACAAGTCACTTTTTTAATTTGATTCTTTGCACCTTTATTTTAAACCCTGCTGCACCAAATGGTTCCGAACGAGCATTGTTCTCCTCGCAGGCACCCCCCGGAGAGGCTGTGCAGTTAATCCCGTGCCTCCCGCTCCCTGTGTGGCCCGCGCCGTCTGGGAAGCTGAAACGCCTCAGGACCCGTTTATAACCCCGGCCATAAAGCATCATGTTACTTTATAGGGGGCTCCTTCCTATCCCTTAACTTGATTTATCGGACCTGTTTCCTGGCAACTTCTGGCCCTTTTCAAACACCAAATGCTCTGCCAAGCTGCTTTCTCGGAGCGGTCCGGAACAGCCCTCGGGAGGACAGGATTGTTCAATGGCAGGTGGAGGTATAATTACTAACAGGAGAGAGAAAAGCACAAGAGAGAGGCGCGTCGTTATATTAAATGTGATACGAATCTGAGTGAGTTTTCTCTTCAGTCTCCTTATGTGGCCAGAAATGTTTCTGTTTAAAAAGTGTGCAATGAAGAAAATGCAGTGAATCCATGCAATGGAATTTTATTAAGCCTTAAAAACTAATGCGCCCTGGCCAGCTGGCTCAGGGGACAGAGTGTCAGTACGCAGACTGAAGGGTCCTGGGTTCAATTCCAGTCAAGGCACGTGTGGGAGGCAGCCGATCAATGTGTCTCTCTCACATCAATGTTTCTCTCTCCCTGTCTCTCCCCCTCCCTTCCACTCTCTCTAAAAATCAATGGAAAGCCGAAACCGGTTTGGCTCAGTGGTAGAGCGTCAGTCTGCGGACTGAAAGGTCCCGGGTTTAATTCCGGTCAGGGGCATGTACGTTGGTTGCGGGCACATCCCCAGTAGGAGGTGTGCAAGAGGCAGCTGGTCGATGTTTCTCTCTCATCGACGTTTCTAGCTCTCTATCCCTCTCCCTTCCTCTCTGTAAAAATCAATAAAAATATATTTTTTAAAAAAAATCAATGGAAAAATATCATCCAGTGAGAATTAACAAACAAACACACACAGCCCTAACCGGTTTGGCTCAGTGGCTAGAGCATTGGCTTGCAGACTGAATGGTCCCAGGTTCAATTCCCGTCAAGGGCATGTACCTTGGTTGCAGGCACCTCCCCAGTAGGAGGTGTTCAGGAGGCAGCTGATTGATGTTTATCTCTCATTGATGTTTCTAACTCTCTATCCCTCTCCCTTCCTCTCTGTAAAAAATCAATAAAATATATAAAACACACACACAAACTAATAACATTCTAATGCATGATGCAACGTGAATGAATCTCAAAGACACTATGCTAAGTAAAATAGGCCAGACACAAAAGGATAAATACTGTATGAGTCCACTTATTGGAGGTACATAGGGTAGTCAAATTCATAGAAACAGAAATTAGCATGGTGGTGGCCAGGGGCTGGGAGAGGGGTGTGGAGGGGCAGTTACTGTTCAATGGTACAGAGTTCAGTCTGGGACGATGAAAAAGTTCTGGAGATGGCGGTGGTTGTGGTTGCACAGCAGTGTGAATGTACTTCATGCCACTGCACCTACACTTAACATGGTTAAAATTGTACATGTTCTATTGTGTGAATTTTACCACAGTAAAATAAAGGTATGGGTAACACAATCAAATCAATTCTCAAAAAGGGAAGACTTGCCGAAACCAGTTTGGCTCAATGGATAGAGCGTCGGCCTGCAGACTGAATGGTCCCAGGTTCGATTCCGGTCAAGGGCATGTACCTTGGTTGCGGGCACATCCCCGGTAGGAGGTGTGCAGGAGGCAGCTGCTCGATGTTTCTCTCTCATCGATGTTTCTAGCTCTCTATCCCTCTCTCTTCCTCTCTGTAAAAAATCAATAAAATATATTAAATAAATAAATAAAATAAAGATTTTTTTTTTTAAAGTGAAGACTTGCTATCCCTGATGTTATTCAAAAGAAGGTGCTATGGGTGGGCCAAGGCCCAAAGAGAAAGGCCCCAAATACCACATTGTCTGGAGTAAAACCAAGCGCGGGGTCAGGCAGTTGGCTGTCACACTTGCTCTGAGAAAAGGAAAGGGCTTCTGTTCTCCCAGCTACACAATGCCGTCCAGCTCCGCTGCTGCCGTAGGCCGCTCCCCGCCCTGGAGCATTGCAGGGCACAGCGGGCCCGCCTGACCCGGCCGCTGGGGCTGGCCCGCTCTCCTGGCAGCCCGGATGAGGCCACAGCCAGCGGCGGCTCTGCTGGCCAGGAGGCTGCTGAGGTGGCTTTTTAATCCTCTAGCCGTGCCGTCCTAGTGATTGCTTTTATTAGGAAATGTAATGAAAAAGACTATATGAAGCCCCTGCCAGATAAAAAAAAAAAAGAAGAAGAAGAAGAAGGAAAAAAAAAAAAAAAGCTAATAAGGTTTTGCACCAAGTGTGGCGAGAAAAAGAAAGGGGGGAAAAGCACATTAGGAGTCAGATAATGAGATAAATGAAAGACCGCAGGGAAGATCATTTTTGCAGACTTGCTGGATGGTTGTAAAATTTTTAATTTGCTGAATTCTCTCTCTCTTTTTTTTTTTTTTTCCGTTGTCCCTGACTCTCTGCATCTCTTTTACCCTCTTTCTGATGCTCTGGGTCTTGTCTCAGCCTTTCTCTCTCTCTGCCTCTCCCTCTCTTCCCTGGTTTCTCTGGTTCAGCTCTTGCTTTTCAAGTGAGTGTGTCCTTTCCCTGTAGCCAAACCCTGCCTCTCAGGACTCGGGCAGGAGGCTGGTGCCGGGGGCAGTGAGGCGCCACCGGGCACAGGTAGGAAGAGGACAAAGGGCTGCCTCCCACACCCTCACCTCCACACACACACACCTCCCAGGCGTGCCAGAGAGCTGCCGCGGTTTGGCTGAAGGGAGGGAAAGAGGGAGAGATCAAGGGAAGAAGCGGGGAAAGAGGGCTTTGGAGGAAGGACAGGAGATCAAAGACCAGGGAAGTAAGGAGGAAGAGAAAGCCCCCGCTGCTCCTGCAAATCGATTCGCCGCAATGCCCGCCCTCCCATCTGCGCTCCGAGCTGCTGAGCAGAATGCCACCTCCGTGGGATGCCAAGCCGACACAGAAGGGCTCTGGGGCACCGGGCGGGCACGCAGGCCAGGCTGCTGGGGACCACGGGCCCGCCCTGCCCCGTTTCCCCCCAGCCCTCGATTTCACCACCCAGCTTCAAATCTAACATTCAGTCCTTGCTTTGGCAGATTCCTTCCTCCCATCCACATTGGAGAATTCTTAGGTGTTTGTGCCTCTGCCCAAGTCCCGGCTCCCTGCGGCAGTTGGAGGGGCTGAGAGTGGACACAACTGCTAGCTTCCCCGCAGGGAGGGACAACGCTTGAAAAGTAGAGGAATGAACGGCTCAGGGTGGAAGCACACTGTTAGTCGTTAGGAAAATCGCTCTCAACCCTCCAACCCTTGCTCCTTCCCCGGTGGGAGCGGTCTGCTCCGGCTCCCTCCCTGGAAAGTCCTCTCTCTGCGCTCTGCCTCCTGCAAAAGTGTGCTGCTGGCTACCTAGCAAATGGGCATCTCCTGTACGGCCCCGCAGGAGACTAACACACACACACACACACACACACACACGCATCGGTGAGGCCCGTGGGGATGAGAGGACCTTCAAATTAGGCAAAAGACCAAGTGGCATCCGATATATGTCAACAGAATTCTGGGGAGCACCGGGGAGCCACCAGGATCTGGGGGAGTCTGACAGTGGAGCCCCGAGCCAGGCTGGGCAGAAGGGGAAAGGGGCTGGGAAATAAGATGGATTGAGACTGACCTGGGCAGCCCCGAGAGGGAAGATGGAATAGGTTCGAGGTTAGTTGGGAGTGGGTGGCTGCACCTTGACTGTGGAGTAAAATAAACTGGAAAAAAAGGGTGACTATACATACCTGCTTCCTATGCCACCTGCTCTGAGAACCTGAGGTTGTTTACTCGTGTAATCCTCAACCACAGTCCTATGAGGCTGTTAGCATCTCCATTTTAAACAAGGGGAAACTGAGGCACAGTGAGAGGGCAGGGCCAGGATTGCAAGCTCCAGCGTCAGTGCTCCTACCCACTTCTCTCTACTCCCCTCCAGAACAGGGTACCCGTTTGACAATGTATCAGGGACTAGTCGAGAGGAAGAGTAGTTCGGTGGTTAAGAAGGTGAACTTGTGGGCTAGACAGCCAGATACTGACTAGCAGTGTGATCTCGGATAAGATCCTTCGAACTTAAGATCACCCTTCAGAGCAATGCTCAGTTACTGAATGCATGTAAGTTAAAATACTGGCCCCTAAGTACCATCAATGGCAGGGTGTTTATTTGTTGTTGTTTTGTTTTGTTTTGTTTTGTTTTTTTATATACTTTTATTGATTTCAGAGAGGAAGGGAAAGAGAGAGATAGAAACATCAACGATGAGAGAGAATCATTGATGGGCTACCTTCTGCACACCACACACTGGGCATCGAGCCTGCAACCCAGACATGTGCCCTGACCGGGAATCGAACCCTGACCTCCTGGTTCATGGGCCGACGCTCAACCATTGAGCCAAGCCGGCCAGGCAGTGGCAGTTTTTCTTTTTTTTTTTCTTAATATATTTTATTGATTTTGTTCAGAGAGGAAGGGAGAGAGAGAGAGAGTTAGAAACATCGATGAGAGAGTCATCGATCAGCTGCCTCTTGCACACCCCCCACTGGGGATATGCCTGCAACCAAGGTACATGCCCTTGACCGGAATCGAACCCGGGTCCCTTCAGTCCCCAAGCCGACGCTCTATCCATTGAGCCAAACCGGTTTTGGCGCAGTGGCAGTTTTTCATGTTGTTATTCTCTGCTTCTCGTGAGAAGAGGGGAGCATCTTCGGTGCATGGCAGCTGGCAAGCTTCAACTTCCCACCTCTGGCTTCCCACCAGAAACACCGGAGATAGGTCCTCCCGGGGACGGACTTCTTAGGGGCACACAACCCTGCAAACTGGCCTTGAACAGGCGCTCCAGCACCCGGGCTCGGCCTCTTTCCCCAGAGCCTCCCGCCCCCTCTCTGACCTGTGAGCCAGGGCTTTCCAGGCCAAGGCAGCGCCTGGTCCTCTGGCTCACTGCATCCTTCCGGGGACTGTGTGTTGCCACCCTCTTTCCTGCCTCCTTCCCTCCCCCAGCCTCTGCTCTCCTCTTGATGGAGGAGGCACAAATTAGGCAGAAAGGAAAATGTTGACAGTTCCCAGCCCTCCCTGGCTGGGGATAAAGAGAAATGCGTTAACAGCTGAAGCTTTAGGCGGATCAAACACGGTTGGGGAGACGCTTCAAATGTATTATTCATTGCACCAGTGAGATGCGATCGTGGGCTTTCTCTTTTCACCCCCCGAAGAGGAGGCTTCGGCTACGGTGGGATGCTGGGCTCGGGGAGGAAGGGGCATTGTCACGACACCGTCTTTTCAATATTAAATCAACGAGTCTGTCTCGAGTCCTTCTTGTTCCTTGTGAAGATTTCCAAACGAGTGGGGTCACCTTGCTAGAGATTCTAAGGATGCAAAGGTTGCAAGTGAGACAGACCCACAAGAACTGGGCTGCAAGAAGCACTTGGCATGTACCAAAAGAAGATACTGCCCAAACCGGTTTGGCTTAGTGGATAGAGCATTGGCCTGAGAACTGAAGGGTTCCGGGTTCGATTCCGATCAAGGGCATGTACCTTGGTTGCGGGCACATCCCCGGTAGGGGGGGTGCAAGAGGCAGCTGATCGATGACTCTCTCTCTCATCGATGTTTCTAGCTCTCTATCCCTCTCTCTTTCTCTCTGTAAAAAAAAAAAATCAATAAAACAAAAAAAAAAATAAAACAAAAGAAGATACTTAGAGGAAGCAGGCGCCGGAGACATTGGCCCTGGAAGGTCCCCTGTGTGCCACGTGAACTTGAGGGCTGGAAGTCTCTGGGCTGGAGGAGCTCCACGAGAAGCCATGCCTTTAGCTCTGCAGACCCTCTGCAGAGGGTGGAGCCGCTCCCACGCTCTACGTGGCCGCCCGGTGGAAGGATCTGGATCCAGACGTAGCTGCTTGCTGCACAACTCCGGAGCCTCGTGGCCTGGACTAGGGGAGGCCCCTGCCCCACCGCCTGAGGGCTCTGCAGTCATTCTTTGCTCCTCCTCCTTTTCTTCCCTTTGGCCTCTCAGGTCCCCTCTGGGCTCCTGCTAGCATTCAGGGTGCTAAGGCACCAGTGCAGGCTCCCATACTGGACAGGGTCCCCTTCTTAAACCTCATCCAGAGAAGAAGCAGCATCACCCGCTATGGTGTCGCCCCACTATCGCATCAAACCTCACACTTGTGCTGAACCAATCGGAAGTTGGCGTGAGGCGCAGGCCCTGCTGGTGGGATGAGAGATTGAAACAGTCCAGAAAGAAGGAAATTTGACATGATGGATCAAAAGATCTTAAAGTGAACATACCCTTTGACCTAGAAATTCCATTTCCTACTAACTGCTCCAAGAAAACATTAGACAAGGGTTCAAAGATGTACAAAATGTCCAGCCTAGCCTTGTTGATAACAGCAAAACTTGCAGATATCTTAAAACCATGACACTAAAAGATTGGTTAAATAGTAGCCTTCTGCCTGGCCGGTATGGCTTAATGCTTGACCATCCACCCAGGTTGTCATCGGTTCAATTCCCAGTCATAGCACATGTCCTGGTTGGGGGCTCAATCCCAGTGGGGGCCATGCAGGAAGCAGCCAATTGATGAAGTTTCTATCTCTCTATCCCCTCTTCCTTCCTTTCTCTCTCTAAAAAAAAAAAAAAAATTTTTTTAATAGTAGCCTTCTGATACAGTCACTTAAAATCAGATTCTAGAGCCAAAACCGATAGAGCATCGGCCTGCGGACTGAAAGGTCCTAGGTTCCATTCCGGTCAAGGGCATGTACCTTGGTTATGGGCACATCCCCAATAGAGGGTGTGCAAGAGGCAGCTGATCAATAATTCTCTCTTGTCGATGTTTCTAACTCTCTATTCTTCTCTCTTCCTCTCTGTAAAAAATCAATAAACTATATTTTAAAATAATAAATAAATAAATGAATAAATAAATAAATAAAATCAGATTCTGGAATGCTGGGGGGAAGTCATATAAAATTATATTTTTATTCTATAATGTTTCAAATAAGTAAAGCAAAGTTCTCTCTTAATCATAACCCAATCCAGTTCCTCTGAAGATACCCATTCTTAGCAGTTTAGCATGTATGCTCTCAGACCTTTATTGTTGAAGAATCATAGTTAATATAAACAAATAATAAAATCAGGTTTCTTCAAGTTTGCAACTCCAAATAGATTATCAGTAATTCAGCAAAAAAAATGTTAACAGTATTCGGCTCCAAATAGTGGAATTGTTTATGATTTGTATTTCCTTCTGCAGGGAATTATTGTATTCTCTACATAAACAGAGAAGAGAAACCGTGCTATTTTTAAATACAGTAAAATAAGGAGTTGATAACATTGGCTGCCTCCAAAGAGTGAGAGAGACTGTGCACCGTGTACTCTTTCATGCCTTTTGATTTTGTTCCTTGGGCATGATTACCTTTTCAAAAATATGCATAATTTCTTTAAAAACTTAATATGGCCATAAAATCAAATGAGGGGCTGGAGGATCTCCAAAGGATGGCAAACCCTGATATTCTGGGAGCCTGTAAAATCCTTCATGCTGCGGTTATAGTCCCTGAATTGCTCAAGACTCGCTCCAATAGCACTAGTCTCTTTCGGTCGCAACAGACAAGGAGTGGGGGCCCTTAACCTGGAAGAAATGAGGCAGGGTCTAAAATAAACCAGGCTGCCAGCCAGAAATAACTTTGTAATAATTTACAGCATAGCAACAGTAACAGCTCAGTTGAGCTGATTTTTATACTTTTTCAAAGTACTTTTCATCTTTTGGTTTTCTAAAATTTCCTTGAGGCTACCTGCTGCTGTCAGGCTCCCGGGCAGGAAAAGACTGGGCCCAAGTCCTTGTCTCAGGAGCCATTGTTTGAAGTCTGCCCGAGAGATCCACGTTTCCCAGGGCCTGGAGTGGGGTCTCAGACAGCAGTCCTTTCTCCCTCCTTCCCGGGCCCATCTCATCCGCCAGCACCCAGCTCCTGTCTTGTCTCTGAGCCCCAGGTTCCTAACTTGTAAAATGAGAGTATAATCATCCTTGCCCCATAAGCTGGCTGTGAGATGTGGGTAATGGTTGATAGATTGTATGGCAAGGGATGCTGCCCTAGCTGGTTTGGCTCAGTGGATAAAGCATCAGCCCATGGACAGAAGGGTCCCGGGTTCAACTCCGGTCAAGGACATGTACCTTGGTTGCAGGCTCAATTCTAGCCCTGGTCAGGGCACGTGTGGGAGGCAACCCATCAATGAGTCTCTCTCACATCAATATTTGTCTTTCACTCTGTCTTCCACTCTCTCTAAAAAATCAATGGAAAAATATCCTCGAGTTAGGATTAACAACAGCAACAACTACAAAAGAACAGAGGGTCCCCTAAGCTGGAGTGGCTTTCAGACATCCGTCCTGGGGAGAGGACCTCCACAGGGTGCGGAGGCCTCTGTGAGGCCTCTGGAGTCGCCGATATTTATCAAATGATGACATGCACTTTCAATAGCAATGAGATGATGTATGGGCGTGTATGAGGACAAAGGCAGCCTGCCCAGCCTAGAACCTGCTTCATAAACTATTAATTTCCTCCCTGGAAAACCTCCTCCTGGACCCCGTCCAGTCCTGCCTGACACCCCTTTCTTCCGCCGGGCTGCCCTAAGCATCTATCGCTCATGCATCTCCCTGGATGTAATTGTAATTGTAATTGCAGGCTTGTCTGACACACACAGTCTCCCAAGACCAAGTTGCCTGACAGCAGACTTTGTCTCCAAATCATTTTTGTTTACCACACAGTAGGTCCTCAGAAACTATTTGCCCCATGAAGAAATGGATGCTATTGATGGAGCCACGATCCTTGTAAATTCTCACTAGGCTGCCTCTCCTTCCTGGCCCAGAGGCCGCCCTTAGTCCTGAGCTTCCTGTCCAAAGTCACTGCAAACCAGACCCAGCGGAGGCAGAGAGGCTGGCAGATGGGGGTGGGGGGCGGGGGACAGCAGGCATGGTGAAAAGTGGTCCTGGCCATCGGAGACTTAACTGCTCTGGGCTCGGGTTCTTCATCAGACAAGATCAGGAGCTGAAAACGCAAATGTCTACAGAGGAAACAAGGTGGAGAGGGGAGCAAAGGGTGGGGAGTGTGGTAGTTCGGATCGGGCATGAGCTTCAGGCCGAGCTGGTCGTCGCCAAGCATGGCGGCAAGGTTTTCTGATTTTTTTTTTTTTTTTCAAGAGAAGCCAGAAATCTAGGTTTTCTGTGAAGTCTCCTGAACAGACCAAACTCACATCCATAGGCCACTTACCGCCTGGAGGCCTCCACTTTGTGATCTGAACACCAGCTGACCACTCACCCCCCCTTCCGGCTCTTAAAATCTGTGAATGCAAGAAAATGGCCTGAGGACTTATGTTCTTGGGGTGACCTTTCAGGGCAAGACCCAAAGTTCAGGCCTCATTCTGGCTGCAGGGCCTCTGGCAACGGCCTCCCTGACGCCCAATGCAGCTCTAGGTGAGTGCTGCCCCCTATCTGCCACCACCCCCAACCCCACCCACACCCACACCCACACCCACACCCACACCCACACAGGGAGGCAGAAATGGGAGCTAGCAGAAGCCAGTGGTCTTCGTCCTGGGGTGAGCAGGGGTGCAGCCCCTCACATTCTGCCCCTCACAGCGCCTGCCCTGCCCAGAGACCGGGGCCCAAGGCCAAGCAGCCACCTTCACACGGCCCCGCGCAGGGACACCCACCGGTGCCTCCGTCTCACCTAATAAATTCCCGTCAGAGGAGCTGTCAGGGCCGGGGAAATAAATAATGATATTTAACATTTTGTAATAACAACAATTAACCAGTAAATAATGTCCTTTAAACTGCGAACGCAGGAGTAAATTAATTCTTCTAATGAGCTGTCAGGCACGGAAGAAAAAGAAGACTCGTTTCCTTGGGTGGCACGCGGCTGCCATGTGAGCAGCCGGGGACGCTCACCCGGCCCGGGAGCTCGTCACCGCCACGCGCGCCGCGTGGGCTTCCCGGGACCCGCAGCCGCCCCCCCCCCGCCCCGCTCCCGCGTGGGTGCGGCCACCGCCGCCCCCTCCGCACCCGCAACCCGGCCCGCGCACCACGCATGTCCATCAGAGATGCCCCCCTCCCCTCCCCTCCTCTGCTCCCTCCCCTCCTCCCCTCTGCGGGCAGCGCCCATCCTCCAGGTGGCTGGGGGCAGGAGCTGGGGACAGAGATGGGGGGGCAGAGGGGGGATGGGGGGATGGAGGAGGGTTGGGGGGTTGGGGGGGGGGAGAGCCCGTGTGTCCCTAGTCCTCGCTGCGTGACCTTGGAGAGCTCCCCTGCCCTCTCTGGGCGGGGATGTCATAAATGGAAATGTGAAGCTAATCAAACCAGATGTGATTACTCCTGAGCTCCCCGAAGCCCGCGACCATAAAAAAGACACCCAGGAGTAAGGCGGCTCTTTATGCACTGATTCGGAGTAATCTCCGAGATATATTGTCAGGTGACAAAGCAAGGCACAGAACCGTGTGCAGGGTGTGCTGCGTCTTGTGTATGAAAAATAGGGCCGGAGAAAGGGAAGGTGTCCCTGGGTGCCGCGTGTGTCTAGACAGGAACGCCTCGCGCTGCTTGCCTCTGGGGAGGATCACGGGGAGGATTTTCGCTGAAGAGGCTTCCCCCACACCCCTATTTTTTATTTTATTTTTTTTTTTGAACCGTGAGCAGGTATCACCTATTCAACAAATAACAGACAAAGACACACTCACCCGAGGTCATCTTGTCTCTCAGTAGCTTTCAGAAAGTGGGAGCCACTTGAGGGGGGGGGGGGGGGGGTAGAAAGCTGATCTGAGACCTCTCCAGAGAGAGCACTCTGCCTAGAGACGAGCTAATGAGTCAGACAGTCCTTCCCAAGATCGAATCCCATTCCCTCCTGCTATAATTTTGATTTCTTTCTTCATGTTATCTGGCGGGTGAAAAGGATGGTGGACAATTCTTTGCAGAATAGGACGTGGAGTAGGGGGGAGGGCAGCCCACTATACCTAGTAGAGAGAGAGGAGGCAATCCAGCCTCCAGAACCACTCAGGCCTCCGTCTGTATCGGCTTCTGTCCCTTGCTAGCTGGGTGGCATTGTATGTCGCTCTCCATGGTTAGGTTTCAAGGTCCAGAGGTCCATGCTCCCTCAGGGAGGACGTTCGCTTCTGAGCCTAATGAGCAGGTATGGCCTCCCGCAGGAGCCAGCCCAGGACAGACAGAAGACCCTCTTCCCCTCCAGGGCCACCTGCGCCCCAGGCTTATGCCTCCCCAGCCACCATCCTCAACCCCACTCCTCAGAGGGAAGGGGTATGTGGCCTCCCTCTGGCCAGGGGCAGGTTTGCCCACTTAGCACCTAAATTGTCTCTCATTGAATCCAGAACAGACTCAAGGATGCTGACAGTTGACCCAGAAGGGCCCAGGGCTGGGTGAACTCCCTGGGGGCGGTGTCAGGCCTGGGGACGAGAGAAGAGGTGGAACACCTACCCTGTTTCCCCGAAAATAAGACAGTGTCTTATATTAATTTTTGCTCCCAAAGATGCGCTAGGTCTTATTTTCAGGGGATGTCTTATTTTTCCATGAAGAAGAATACGGTACACATTTATTGTTAAATGAAAATAAAGGAAATTTATTACCTGTATACAGTATGGTAGTACGGTAGTTGTCAACACAAACCAGACAAACTGTGAATCCTACAGTATCAAGAACTTACTCATTTATTCAATGACAATCATGTCATCATCTTCTGGAACATCATCATAACAATCCAATTCCTGAATTTCCTGGTGAATTTCTTGTGACTCCATTTCTTTCAGAATCAGTGGACCAAATCTCTCATGCTTAGCCTGGGGGGGGGGGGGGGGGGGGTTTATATTTCACTCAGAAGGAAACCTGAAAGTAGGTCTTATTTTCGGAGGATGTCTTATTTTCGGGGAAACATGGTAGCCTTGCCTTCCTTATACGGTGTCTCCTGATTGAAGAATTTCTTAGATAAAAAATATTTGAACCGGGACCGGTTTGGCTCAGTGGATAGAGCGTCGGCCTGCGGACTGAAAGGTCCCGGGTTCGATTCCGGTCAAGGGCATGTACCTTGGTTGCGGGCACATCCCCAGTAGGGGGTGTGCAAGAGGCAGCTGATCGATGATTCTCTCTCATCGATGTTTCTAACTCTCTATCCCTCTCTCTTCCTCTCTGTGAAAAATCAATAAAATATATATATTTTTAAAAATATTTGAAAAGCCCTGATCTTGGCCAATTGGAACTGGACACCCAAGGCATGGAGTTCAGAAAGAGCAGGGACAGGATAGGGGGGAAAGGACCCAACACGTTGAGCACCACACGCACACACACACACACACACATACACACACACCCTCCATGCTGGGCACTGTCCTAGGCACTTCACCTATGGTGGTTCATTTTAATCCTCCCACCTGTGGTTTGGGTGGTACTATCCCCACTATATAGGCCGATAAGGGAAATTTCAGGAGGATAAAGAAACTTGCCTCAGGTATTCAACCAAGTGATTGGGCTAGAATTTGGACCCAGATCAGCTGATTCCAAAGTAACACCTCCAGGCACCACCTAGACATACTAACAGCTCTGGGGAAGAGGGCGGGGAGTAAACACTGGGGGTGGGAAGGTAGCCAGCTCAGCCTCCTGACCACACTCAACTCAGTACCTAACGCATCCAAGTGAACATTCAGGGAACGATTGCTGATCGTGAGAATTCCTTTCCCTGGAAGACTGGAGGAAAAGAATGGCTTATGTTAACCAGACAGAATCCAGGCAAGGGGAGACCGAGGAGATCTCCAATGTCATCTTTAGGACAGAGTGGTAGCAAAGACTTAGGAACCTGGGTTCGAATCCAGGCTCCATCACTTGCAAGCCTTGCGACTTGGGACAAGTTACTTACCCTCTCTGAGCTTTGGTTTCACCTTCTGCTCCCTATCTCTCTGGATTGTTGTGTTAAGAATATGAGATGTGTTGCCGAAACCGGTTTGGCTCAGTGGATAGAGCGTCAGCCTGTGGACTAAAGGGTCCCAGGTTCGATTCCAGTCAAGGGCATGTACCCTGGTTGCGGGCACATCCCCAGTGGGGGGGGGTGTGCAGGAGGCAGCTGGTCTATGTTTCTCTCTCATCGATGTTTCTAACTCTCTATCCCTCTCTCTTCCTCTCTGTAAAAAATCAATAAAATAAAAAATAAAAAGAACTGTAAAAAAAAATTTTTTTTAATTAAAAAAAAAAAAAAAGAATATGAGGTGTGCCCTGGCTGGTTTGGCTCAGTGAACAGAGTGCCAGCCTGTGGACTGAAGGGTCCCTGGTTTGATTCCAGTTGAGAGCACATGCCTGGGTTGTGGGCTCGGTCCCCAGTGGGGAGGTGTAAGAGGCAGCCAATCAGTGATTCTCTCATCATTTGATGTTCCTATCTCTCTCTTCCTCTCCCTCTTTGAGATCAATAAAAATATATTTTTTAAAAGAAGAAGAAGAAGAAGAAGAAGAAGAAGAAGAAGAAGAAGAAGAAGGAGAAGAATATGAGGTGTGTCAAGTAGTTAGCATAGTGCCTGCTCAGCAAGGCACCCAGTACATGGCCAGATCTGTCCTGCTGAGCTTTTTGCTGCCCTGTTAGACAAAGTCCATCTCCCAGACCGAGAAGGGCAGGTGCCTTGGTGCCTGAGGTAGCAGACTACCTCCGCAGCTCCCTGACTTGGGAGGCAGCCCAGAAAGGCCTCCAGGCTTGTTTTTTTGGGTTTTTTTGCAGAGGGCAGCGGAAAACTGGGAGCTGAAGCCAGCAAAACAAGGATCCCAGCAGCGGGTCTGAGTCAGCTCCTCCTGGGTCTGGGGGTCCACGAGCCAGCCTCAAAGTCACACACAGCCTCCCAGTCACCTTGTCCTCCCTCTGACTGCGTCTTGGCCTGAGCCCTCTGAGGGCCCCGGGCGACTGCGTGCATGGAACCCCAGCTGGGAAAGAGGGGGTGCTCCGGGAGCAGAGGAAGCTGGGTCGCAGCCAGGCGGAAATTAAAACCAGCTTGCCCAGCGCTGAGTTACCATGTCGCCTGAAATCAGATTGATTTCTTGGGCTTGTTGTGACGGCAGTGTTGCAATTGATTCGTCTGGATGGCAGGGAGTTTATCTATTTGGAGCTGTCTGTCATTGATCCGAATAAGCTTCTGAACTAGCCCAAATACCTGGCGAGGGCGAGGTCGCCACCAACCCTGGCTCGATATTAATTATAATAATGAACAGGCATGAGGAGGATTGGTTCATTGCCTGCCCTGCGGGGCTGGCCCCTGCGAGGTGTGGTGTTTAATATTCATGGCAGGTCAATCCGCACAGAGAGCTGGCGGGCATGAGTGGGGGTGCTGCTTCCTGCTCCCACCGGACGGGAAAGGAACTGGTGCTGCTGAGACATGAAAGGTTTAGGTTAGACCTCAAAAAGGACTTCCTAACGACGGAAGTGGATGGGGAGAGCACCTCACTCACTTATTAGACTGGACAAGGTATGTCTCTCTGAGCCTGTTCCCGCCTCTATACAGTGATGATTATAACACTTCTCAGAGCTGTTGCTGCTGTCCTTCCGGCCAAAAAGAAAAAAAATAAGACCAAACAAAACTAGAGGCCTCTCCTGGGCTGCCTTCTGGTTCAGGGAGAAGCAGAGGGGTCCTACTTTGAGTAACAAAGCACCAAGTGAGCACTCACTCAATGGCGTTTTATTATAATAATTACTGATTCACTGGATATTTATTGAGCTCCTGCTACATGCCTCGCCCTGAGGAAACACGAGTGAACAAGCCGTGATCCCTCGCTTTTGAGGAGATGAAATCCGGGTTTCTATGGGGGCCAGGGCATCCCCATTGCTGGAGGCTCGGGAACCAGGGAGAATCCTATTTCCGGGAGACGGCTTGGCAGGTGCCCCTGAAGGTAGGCAGGCAGACGTGAGGACCTAATGGGAAGGCTGCAGATCATGTGGGTACCCAGCAGAAAGCATCTGTACTGGAAATCCGCCAGCAAGAGCCCCTTCAGAATACCATACTTCCGGGAAGAAGAGGATCCTGCCCTCCAAGGAACTAGCAGAAACGTGGTCAGACTCGGGGTTCGGGTCTGCAAGGAGCAACCCATAAGCAGCTGATTCCCACTGCCCCTAAAGACAGAAGCTGACACTGCAGCAAAAACACGGGCGTTAAACCAACGTGAGGACTTCCTGGCTGGAGGGAAGCAGAGAAGGAGACCAGGGATGGACGGGCTTTCGTCCATCTTGGACCCTGGTCTGTGGCATCCCTCCCTCTGTTCCTATCAGCTCCCCTCTCTCCTCCAGCTCTGCGGCTGGCGGAGACCCCACGGCCAGCCTTAAGAGAAACATCAGAAGAAAGCTAATGGGGAAACGCTCTGGTGGATCTAATTGATTTTTTTTCCTATTGGTTCCTTAATATAGGCGACACTGTTCCTGCCGCTTTCCTGGGCTGGAGATTATGTCATAAATAAAGAGATTTGCTCCCTATTTCCATGTGCTTATCTTTAATAAGTTAAGAACTCAACAAGCTTTTGGGAGGACTTGAAATAAGCAAGGGATCCAGTGGAGGCTTTGGCGGCGGCGGCGGCAGCAGTGGCAGCCGGGCAGCGCAGCTTTACTTCAGCAGAGAGGGAGGTGGAGGGCTAGGCAGGGGAGGGAAGAATTTCCATTCTTTGGGCTGCATTGGGTCCAAGCTCGGCTGGAAGAAGAGAGGGCAGGAGGCAGACCTGGCAGAGGAAATTCATGATGGCCGATGTGGCAAAAATGGATGGACACTGCCCATGCGTCTGGGGGTTCGGTGGGAGTTAAAGCCAGGTGGCCTAGGTTCAAATCCCAGCCACATTATTGCTTCCTAGCGGGGTGACCTTGGGCAAGCCACTTCGTCTCTCTGTTTCCTCCTTTTAAAAATAAATAATGAGCCGAAACCGGTTTGGCTCAGTGGTAGAGCGTCGGTCTGCGACTGAAAGGTCCCAGGTTCGATTCCGGTCAAGGGCATGTACATTGGTTGCAGGCACATCCTCGGTAGGGGGTGTGCAAGAGGCAGCTGGTCGATGTTTCTCTCTCATCGATGTTTCTAGCTCTCTATCTCTCTCCTTTCCTCTCTGTAAGAAAAATCAATAAAATATATTTTTTAA
This sequence comes from Pipistrellus hanaki, assembly GCF_964339955.1. Classification (NCBI taxonomy): domain Eukaryota; kingdom Metazoa; phylum Chordata; class Mammalia; order Chiroptera; family Vespertilionidae; genus Pipistrellus; species Pipistrellus hanaki. Next base: position 30,685,509 of record NC_140518.1, on the reverse strand, counting down.
ATAAAATAAATAAATAGATAAATAAATAAATAAATAAATAATGAGCCGGGTCACCATGGCTCAGTGGTTGAGAGTCATCTATGAACCAGGAAGTCACGGTTCGATTCCCAGTCAGGTCAAATGCCCCAGTTTCAGGCTCCATCCCCCAGTGTGGGGCGTGCAGGAGGCAGCCAATCAATGATTCTCTCTCATCATTGACGTTTCTATCTCTCTCTCCTTCTCTCTTCCTCTATGAAATCAATAAAAACAAAAACAAAAGTAAATTTTAATGGATAATGAGCCTGGCCAGAGTGGTTCAGTTGATTGAGCGTAGATCTGTGCACTGAAAGGTTGTCAGTTCCATTCCCGGTTGGGGCACATCCCCCTTCCTCTCTAAGCATGTCCTTAGATGAGGATTTTTTTTAAAATAATAATAATAAATAAAAATGGATAATGATAGCTACCTCATAGGTTGTTGTGAGGATCAACAACATGCAAAGTACTTAGAACAAAGCCTGGCATGTGGTATGTGCAGGATCTATGCCGGCCAGTATATGATTATTAAGATGTCATCTAATTTGCTTCATCTTAACGGCTGCTGAGCCTCTGCCATGTGTCAGGCGTTAGCAGGGGTTTCACAGGTGAATGAGACACAGCCGGGCCCTGACTTCAAGGCACACCAGCCCAGCGGGGGACTCAGCCCCTGTGACGGGCATGAGCTGGGCAGCACGACTGGTATCCATGCTGAGGGAATCCAGAGGAGTGGCGACCCCTTCCTGGGGGAGGGGAGGACTGCCACCTGTGCCCCTCACCCACTCTCCAGTTCTGGACATCCCACAGACGAACTCACATTTCCTTAAAGCTGAGGATGGACACACACCCTGTGGCATGTGTGGACACAGCCCTCCTCAAGAGCACATTCGCCACCATCCTCTGTGCCCTGAACATGTGCTGAGCTCTGCTCTCTACCTGCCTCATTTAGGCTTTAGCAACCCTCTAAGGACAATACTATCATGATCTTCCATGTCACTTGTAAGGAAACTGAGGCACAAAGAGGTACAACTGTTAAGGACCAGGATTTGAACTCAGGTCCGCTGACTTCCCCGGCTCTAAACTGTATCCCCTGTTTCTCCTCTACTTCTCTCGCAGCCCTTCCAGTCACAAACACTCATAAAGCACATATAATATGCAAAGCCCAAGGCTAAGGATGGAGAAGATTGAAAATGAATATCACAAGCAGTTATTGAGCACCAACAATATGCCAAGTCCTCCTCCAGGTTATTCTACTGACTACTTCTCTGAAAGGCAAGTGGCACCATTTTCCTTTCACAGGCAAAGAAGTGGAAGCCCAGAGAGGCTGGGAAGCTTGCCTAAGGCAAGCTAGAGGCTGAGGTGACTTAAATCCAGGCCTGAATTTGAAAGCTGGGTCATATTCAGGATACCCCTCAGCCTCCTGGGGAGCAGTCTGCCTTTCCCACAGGCCAAGCTCGCTCTCACAAACCACTGGCATGGCCTCCAAGGAGCCAGCCCTGCCCAAGAACACCCGCAGGTGCCCAGCTCCACCCTGCTCCACTCACAGCAGTTTCCCTTGCAGATTCACAGAAGATGTAGGGCAAGCCCCACAGCATTAAGCCAATCTGTTTCTTATCTTAAGTCAGAAAAAGGACTCCTTAGCACCTCCACTCCCTCCCTCCTTCTCTGATGGGGAAATCAAGGCTCAAACAGGGGCCAGATCTTGGCCTGTCTTTCAGTGGGGCTGAGACCAGAACCACGCTTCTACCTCCCCTTCCCAATGGTACGTGGGGCCAAGGCAGTGATCCCAGGAAGCTGTTCGGCAGATCCCATCCATCTCTATGGCTCATTTAAGTCAAATTATAGAAAGTTCCAACTGGCCGGTGTTGCCCAGTGGTTGAGCATCAACCCAGGAACTAAGAAGTCCCAGGTTCCATTCCCGGTCATGGCACATGACCAGGTTGCAGGCTCCATCCCTGTGCAGGAGTTCCTCTGTCATCGATGTTTCTAACCCTCCATACCTCTCCTGTCCTCTCTCTCTAACAGTTAATAAAAACATGTTTTTGTTAAAAAAAAAAAAAAAAAAAAAAAAGACAAAAATTATGGGAAGTCCTCCCTTCATGGGCAGTCTTAAAGGGGTTCAGTGTCCACGTAGCTTTTCAGTGAAAGACAAGACCAAGAGGCTATTTTTCCCTTCTCTGAAGATGGGCTAAAATTAGAGTCCTCTATCCCATAGGTCTTGGGTAGCCAAACTCATTCACAGTAGCATATGGTTTCCTTCTTGGGCCCCCATTTTCATTCTCCCTCTTTCCTCCAGGCCATTGTCTGGTTCTGTAGATTCTGTTGCTTTAAGGATTGGTGACCTCATGTTTGGTGGCCATAGAGACCATTGTGATGTCACAAGCAGAGGACAAGTAGTTCAAGGAGGAGTGGAGAGTGGGGATGCATGACTAGGGAATTGAGGGACTTTTGGCATTTATGTCCTACTTTCATGCCCAGAAGAGAAAATGTCTGACGCTGGATTCTGAAATCTGAAGGACACCTGACCAAATTGCCATGTTCTCCTGGGACTCAGATGCCTCAGAGACCCCAAAGAAGGGTAAATATGAAGGAATATCAGAAACACTCCCCACTTTGGGGCTGTAAGAAGTGAGCTACTTTTGTAGCAGAAAGGAATGAGATTGGATACCAGCAGGAACTGTGTGGCTGGAAAATGCCCCGGAAGAGATGACATCACCTTGGCTTAGGACAGTGGTCAGCAAATTGCAGCTCTCGAGCCGCGGTTTGCTGCTCTGTTAACTAATGAGTTTGCTGACCACCGGGATAGGGGCTTAATCACAAGGAACAGCAACAGCCTGTAATTATTGGAATCGAGAGTCTAGGTCAGTGGTCGGCAAACTCATTAGTCAACAGAGCCGCAGTTTGCTGACCACTGGCCCAGGAAGTTTGAACCAGGAAGACACTTGGCCTCTAGGGCTTTCATCACCCTGTTTGAGCTCCTTGCTGAGATGGACGTGCTGTACTGCTCTGGCTCCCCTCCCTGGGCTGGGAGCTCCTCGAGGACTCTGCCACTCCAGCGCCCCCCTCAGGTCCTGGCACACACTAAATGCTCAATAAATGTTCCCTCGTTCAGCAAACGAATGGGAGGGTGATGAATGAACGGGGTAGGTGATCAGGTGAAGGCTGTGTGAATGCATGGACAGATCAATGGATGGACAGATGGGCAGGTAGGGAGCCTAGAAATCATTGCACAGCCCCTAAGCTTTAGAGCTATCCATCTGCCTAACTCTCTAGCTGCAGCCCACCCCACACCTCATTCTCTGTGATCAGCCCACACTAATTATCTCTAAGCCCTGCCTACCACAGGACTTTGTACATACTGTCCTCTCTTCATGGAATACATGTCCCTTCCCTCTTCAATCACATAACTCATACTCATCCTCTGACTTCCTACTCAATCACTGCCTTCTCAGGAAGCCTTCCCTGAGTAAAATCTCCAGTGTAGGACTCCACAGCCTTGGGAACCTCTCCTGAGCACCTGCTATACTGCAATTTTGCATTTAGCCAGGTGGTTGACTGAGGTCTCTCATTCTAGACCATGAGCTACGAATACATAGGCACAGTGGCTGCTTGCACTCACCTGTGTATCCCCAGCACATAGCACAGTGAATACTTAATAAGTATTTTTCTAATAAATCATGTAATAATTATCTGAGGCTGCACTGCCTTTCCTAAGCAGCCCATCCTCCATGGACAGCACCAGAGGAGACCATCTAGGCACAGTCCTCCTGGAGGTGAACCCAGGGCAGAGGCCAGACGCCAGAGGCCAGAGGCCAGAGGTCCAGGGAACCTGAGACCCCTCCCACATCTGCTCCTGCAATGAGCCACTGGCACCTGGGCCTTTCTGCTCTGCCTTGGTTTTATATCTTGGTTTTACCAGTAACTAGCTACTGTGAGGGTGTAGTTACATCCCCCAGCTCAATGTCCAGTAACAGTAAATAATAAATGGTGCCATTATTCTTATTTTTAAAAGTCAGGAATAGCCCACTGGATTCAGGGCCGAAATTCTTTAAAAAAAAAAAAAAAAAAATGGAGAACATACTAAATTTTTATGAATCTGCTTTAAGTGTATGTGACAATCTTTTTAAAAAGGAAATACTTAAAGCCCTTCTGTCAAGTATAAACCAGCTATGAGTCCATCCTTTATGCAGTCCCAAAGCTTCATGCCTGGGTTTGCTCAAAGGAAAACTCAATATCCTCTCACATTATTCAAAGCAAACCCCTAATCTTGTCTTAGGCCTAAAAAGCAGGGGGAACCTTCTTTTGCCCCAGCCACAGCTTGACTCAGGGTGAGCACCATCATGGACAGAGAAATGAGGTCAATCTGGCTGGGATATTTGTTCATGCCTCCGCATCCTGCCCCAGTCCCAAGAGTTCGGGGAAGTTGGCCTTGGAATTCTGTAGGGTGGAAAGGCGACCAGCTTTTTGGTCACTGGCACCTCCTCCTTGCTTGTCCTATGCATAAATATTCTCAGATCTCCTGGCCAAGATTCCAGGTCAGGCCACCTCAGGCAAGAAGTCAGTGGGGCATCCTAGCCGGATCCATGTAAGAAGGAATTAGGATGCGTTTGAGCCAGCCTAGCAAGCTTTGCTCTTTCCTCCCTGTAGCCCCTTGAGTCCCATCTGCCAGGGGCAACCCACACGGTGCACCTGGGGCCTCCTCCCCCTTTCTCAGGAGCTCACCCCATCTGATGACCCAGTTTCACCCCATGGCTCTCCTCCTGCTACCAGGTCCCCAGCCTCCGAGCCACACCGCCATAAACCCAGTGCCTCTGGACAAATGTATTTTATGTAAGTTCAAGCACTGGAAATATTGAGTTCAGAGAATTTTATTTCGAGAGCCCTCTATATTTCTCTGGGATTATCACCTGTCTTTGTTCCCGCCCTCTCTGGGTTATTATCTTTGGACACTGTCCAAGCCAAGCGGCCTGATTGCTTGGGGAGAAGGCTGCCAGCATCCTCCCATGGCTCCTCTGGGAAAGGTGAGAGCAACCAACTGTGGGGGATCCTTTCTCCTCCCTTCTGTGTGACTCTGCAGGTGGCCCCACTACCCAGGCAGCCTTGGCTTTTGGGAGCTGGCTTCACCAAGGGACTCTAGGTGCCAGGGAACGTTGAGTGGGTGGTAGAAATGGTGGCCTCGTGCCCCCCCCCCCCCCAAGTTAGGGAGGGCTATGCTCAGGGTGAGCCTCGGGGTACAGTGGGGAGGGAGAAGGCCAGCTGTTCTTTTTTACCCTGAGCCAACCTAGCCTGACACCGAATTAATAGCATTCAAATGATATGCAAATAATTATGCAAATCTAAAGGAGAAGGCTGCTCTCCCTGGGCCTTTGGACTATTGAAAGGCCAGAACCTCGAGCCCTTTCCCAGAGGAACCCACAGGCTCCCTTCAATTTCAACCCTCATCCCTTCAGCACCAGCTGGTATGAAGAACCCAATAACACGGGTGCGAACCTTTCTATTTCCTCTGATCCAAGAGCCCACTCTGGCCTCACCTCCCAGGCACTCAGGCCCTCTTCCCTTCTGAAATGACGCAGAGGCAGCCGCAGAAGGTGGCGTGACCTCCCTCTGGATGCCAGCACTCCAGCTCCCCACTCATTAGCAGTGTATGCAAAGTAGATGCAGAGTGGTTTGGGTTGCCTTTTCCATCCATTAAAATGGCCCCACTCCCATCACCTCTGCACAGGCGCAGGCTTCCAAACTGCCAACCCCTGCTGCCTGCAAGCACCATGTGGCTCCCGCGCCGGGTAATTGCTGTGGTGTTTGTTGAGCTGTATTTGCATTTGATTGTCATTTAACTTTCATCTTTCTCCTTCAATCAAACTGGGGATTGGGCTTCCACAATTGATTATTTGTTTTATTTTCAGCCCCTTGGTGGGTTTTCAGAGTTTCCTTTTGTTAATGCCGCAAACTTGAACCCTGGGACTTCCTCTCCCGTCACATGGAGCGGGAAGGCCTCCTCCCACCATGCCAGGGCTCCTGCGTGAGAATAATCCAGCCAACATCGTGGGTCTTAAGTCCTATCCCCAGTCTCTCTGCTCCTCCACCAGCGCCTCATTCCTGCCCAGCTGCTGGCATTAAACATTTATGAAGCTGAGGAGGATCAAAGGCCTTGGTTGGGGGTGGTGGCAGGCTGGAGGCCTGTTTGGAGATGCGAAGCAGCTCAAACCACTTTCTGATGCTGTCTTCATCTACCCTGGGCTCTGCTACAGCTAGCTGATCTGGTCCTGCTCCCGGAGCGAGAGCAAATGCTCAGGAGCCAGGACGTGGGACTCCCCGTTACCAGGGCAGGGCCATCCTCTCATCCCTAAACTCAGGCTTGACTTTGGGTACTCCAGAGCCATGGCGTCCCAGACTGTTCCAGATGCTTCAGGGTCTGGGGGCCCCTCAGAGGAGCGGACTGAGGTGAGCAGACAGCTCTGTGCCCTAAGGGTCTCTGGAGTGAAGCAGCCCCTGCCCCGCCTTCCCTGAAACCCCTAAAGCCCCCTGGCTCCCCAGAAGATATAGCTCTGGTTTGAAATCTTAGAAAGGACTAATTTTTTCTCCTCTCACTCAGTAAGAGGGTTTAAAATAAGTTACCAATGTGCCCGTGATCCAGACTGGGAAAATGAGGCTGGCTTCTCCAGTGTTATGGGCTGGATGTCTGACACTGTCTGGGCAGAGGCTGTGAGGATCTCTGGGGTGGGAGAGCCCTTCTTCCCTCTCTCTGGCTCTCAGTCCTAAAACAGCCATTGTAACCCTCTCTCTCTCTCTCTCTCTCTCTCTCTCTCTCTCTCTCTCTCACACACACACACACACACACACACACACACACTTTCTGAGTCAGCAGAGAACCCCTCTTACCACTTGCCATGGTGCTTGGAAACTTACCTTAATATTCCAGACTCCCTTGATTTGGGACAAATACCTATATGATAGCCAACAAGGATGCCACACCTCTCAGATAACCACAAATCCTGACCCCAGCCTACTCCATCCCTTCCTCCTTCAGCCTTGCAGGGACTCCCTGCTCCACTAAAACAGGTCTTCTCACTATCCCCAGACTGTCTTGCATTTTCCAGTACTTTGCTTTGAATAAGCCACTCCCTCAACTTTGGGTATCCTCCCTCTTCCTCTCCACTGACTGAAACCTAAAACATAGTTAAGACTTCATTTTATCCATCTTTCTTTTGTTTAAAGCTTTCAACGACCTCTTCTTATATTCATGGAAGCAATTGTGTGCCTAGCCAGTGTGGCTTGGTAGTGGAGCGTCCACCCATGCACCAAGAGTCATCGGTTCAATTCCCAAGTTGTGGGCTCAGTCCCCAGTAGGGGACATGACAGAGGCAGTTGATCAATGTTTCTCTGTCATTGATGTTTGTATCTCTTGCTTGCTCCCTTTCCCTTCCTCTCTCTATAAATCAATGAAAACATTTTTGTTTTTAAAAAAAAAAAAAAGAAGAAGAAGAAGAAGAAGAAGCAACTGTCTCCTTCGCCATTACCTCACAACATTCATTTGGCACCAATGACTTGCCTTGGGCATTAGACACCCCACCCATGCCATCATTTATTCACAAATATTTATTAAGTATCTACTATGTGCTGGGTGGTGAGCTAGGTTGGTAGCAAAGAAAACAGACATGCTCTGTGCCTTCACAGATTTGACAATTAGTAGAGAATGCAGGAAATTAAGCAACAATCACATAAACCAGGGAAACCCAGGCTCCTCTGAGGGCAAAGAGCCAGGTCTGAGACACAAAGAGAATGGGAGAAATAAGAACAGTGAAGGCAGTCTTGCAAGTCTCCGCAGGCTGCCACTTTCAAATGTGCATATGACTTGAGTACACAATAAGCCTGCAGCATACAGTGCAATATCCACTAGGGCATCTATTGTCCTCAATTTGTGGGTGATGCTGAGATCTGGACACAATGGATCCTTTGCAGGTCACAAGACAGGGTGCTTGGCTTAAACGCTACTGCTTCCCAGTTTAACCCAGGCTCTGCCTCAACCTAACTGGGAATCCATTCCATGGAAACCACATTGAACACCTTTAGGAGGAAGGGACAGCCCAGGTGCATTATTCTTCCCATTATGCAGTACAAACCCATCCTCTGAGCTCAGGGCAGAGTGCTGCATTCTGGGACTTGTAGTCTCCATTGAACCTCCTCCTAAAAGCTTTCCTTTGTTGGGGCAATGAGGAGGCTAATGTGGCAAGTTCCTGGGTGACTCCTCTCACCCTTCTTGCAAGTGCCCAGCCCATCAAGGAGCCCAGCTGCCGGGAGACAAGCCTGCCACCAGCCTCCAAACCCGTATGAATCATCCTGGCACATAAGGTTCATCACTGGGTCATGACTCACCACCCCTGCTCAAGCTGCTTAGTCCGAAGGGCCCAGGAATCAAGGAGGAGTTCAAGAATCCCTTTAAGGAAGAAAGAGGAATCTGATGCCCCTTGCCAGTATTTCCCCAAACTCCCCTCAGCCACAGAACCTCCCACCTCCCTCTTCTGTTGGTAGCTCTCTGCACATTCTTTCCTGGCTTCCTCTCCTTACCACTGATCCTTCTGTCGAGTCCCCCCTTCTGCCACCCTTCTGCTACTGCCCTTTTTTTCACAGCTTCTTGAAACAACTGTGCAGAAATCCTCTCCCAGTGGCTCCCTCAGATCATTCCACACCACCTGTCTGCTGCCCGGGATTCTTTACAGCCGTTGAGGTACAGAAAGAGGGTCTAGAGAGAATGTGATGAGCAGAACTGGAAGGCTGTGGAGGTGCTAAGGACCAGAAGACTCTCTGAGGAATGAGACTTAAGAGCAGAAAAGTCTTGCCACCTGCTCGCCGGATGAGGTCAGGAAGGGCCCTGGACAATGACTGGGGTCTGGAGTAGGGAGGAGCCTCGTGCAGTTGAAAGGAACTAAACAGAAAGCCGTGTTCCCTAGGTGAGTTCTGCCCTCCTCTTCCTCCATACGGAATAATAATAACACCAGTCACAGGATCCTGTCACACTGCATCCATTGAGCCTCTTCAAGTGAGCCCGTCCACAGCACCAAAATCCCCAAGATCTAAACATCAGCCTCTAGGATGGCACGACTGTGATGGTCCTCTTTGCTGTTTTGTGGCTCTCGGGGGTTCCTCCGCCCTGGAAGCGTATTTCTCCATGTCCTTGAATGGTACAGTGTTCTGGCTACCCTCCTGAGCCTCCTTCAAGTCTCTCTGTCAAATAGCCCTAGGAACCTGGACAGGGGTAGGCACAAAGGTTTGGCTCTCACGTGCTGGAACGTGTCCTCTCTGATCCTGTCAGGGTGGGGAGTTGTCAAGGCAGGGTCCTGGAGATCCAGGGCTGCATGGGGACCCAGGGACACTACCTTCAGCTGCCCACAGCTTGGTCCAGGTCGCCTCGTGCCAAATGAAGAATGTCTTCCCAGGACACAAGTACCACTGGCTTTTAACTATAATATCAGGATAATTAAGCTTTTCTGTGAGCACAGTTTGCTGCTGATGCAGCTGCCTGGAGCCCTGGCATTTATTGAGCGCGAAGTAATAATTTATTGTCCTTTGTACGTTCAAAGCCATCTTCATTATCGGCCCAGGACTGAGCTGTCACAAGCCATGCGGGCCTCGCCACGCTGCCTCACTCGCGGTCTTCTTCCCAGGTCACCCTTGGTACTCTCAGGTACCAGGAGGAGGAGGGGTAGGGAGTGTGGGGAAGAGGATGCTCGTTAGTGGAGAATCAAGTTAGAACCCCATCTCTTTGGCAGGCTGCTAATGAGGGAAAGGGTGACTGGGCTTGGCTGGGCGTGGGCAGCGCGGAAGGGCGGGGCCGCGTGCCCACATTAGCAGGGCAGCGCTTCCCCGGAGCTGGAAGCAGCGGTGCCCTGTGCTCCCGCCGCTGGGTCTTCTGCGCCTTTGCTTGAGACTTTACGGTAAGCCGCTCCTCTCGCGCCCCCGCCCCCAGGCCCGCTCGGCGATCCCCGGCGCCGACGCCAGGCGCTGGCCGTGGTGCTGATTCTGTCAGGCGCTGGCGGCGGCAGCGACGGCGGCGGCCCCGCTCCCTCTCCCCGCCGGACCCCGCTCTGTGCCCCGCGCCGCCCCGCGCCCCACCGAGCCCCCCGCCCTCCCGCCGCGGCCCGGACCCGGGCGCGGCTGCCACCAACACCATGCTCCCGGCAGCCCTGCTGCTCCTGCCCTCGCTGCTGGCGCTTCTGGCTCACGGTAAGGGACCCCGGCGTCCGGCCGCAGGACGGGGACGAGGACGGGTCCCGGGGTGGGAAGGGAGGACTGTCCGGCGCCCTGCTCCGCGCCTCTGGCTGTTCCGCCGGCTGCGCTGCCCCCGCGCCGGCCAAGCCGGGCGGGGCGCGGGCTCCGCGGGCTCCGCGGGCGGGAAGCTGCCGCGGCTCCCGCCATTCGCGCCGGGCCGAGACCTCGCCTTTAATCATCTTCCCGGATCTAATGGGATTTCTCTGCTGCAATTCATCACGCCACCCCCACCCCCGCACTCACTCTCGCGCTCACCCGCGCGCTGCCTCGCCACTCCGGGGAGGGAGGCCACGGGGCGCTGGGGCTGGACGGTCCTGCTCGCGGCCGCGGTCCCGCCTTTCCCGCCGCCCTCCAAACTTCGCTCGACTTTGCCGCCGGTTCCATAGGCCCTCGCGCCCCTCATGGTCGAGGGACCGGACGGGATGGCGGCCGGACCCGGAGTTGGGACGTCGCTCACTTCCCTCGGTCTTGCCGCTGCCACGCCGGAGTCGGAATCTCGTGTGCAATTCCAGGGAAAGTCTGCGGTTCTGGGCCCGGCAACCGGCTTCGCGCTGGGCCCTGGGCTGCAGCGGCTGGGGTCCTGGGATAGACACTTTGTCCTCCCCAGGTCCTTCCCGCGCGCTCGTGCACGCGCGCACACGTGAAAACACACACACACACACACACACACACACACACACACACACACACACGTCCAGAGTTCTTCCTCCTTTCAGGCCAGCCCTCAGGCTCAGCTCCCTCCCACCCTATGTGGGAAGACTCTGCCTCCCACCCTACCGCCCCAGGCCCCACCAGCAGTGCAGTGCGATCTCCAACTTGGTCTGTCCGGGGTTGAGGGAGTGTTGGGGAGAGGTGGGGGTTCTGTGCCTTTGGGAAGAAAGGGTTCCGAGTCTACAGGGACACAAGCGCTCACCAAAGCTACTGACACCCAGGTCTTTCTTCCACTGCATCCGGGTGGGGTGGGACCTTGCTTGAAGTTGGGACCTGCTGCCTTTCCCATTATGGTTTGTAGGACCCAGTGTGGACCAGGGAGAACGTAGAGGCTTCTAAACCTCCATGCTCAGTCTTTCCAAGCCGCTTTGGAGGTCAGGGCAGCGGGCTGGGGTCAGAGTCAGCCCCTGGATGGCAGTTTTCTTCACTCTGCGGCCCCAGGGCACAGAAGCCCTCCTCTGAGCCTCTGGCTCCAGTTGCATTCAGCCTGGCATTGGGCGGGTGTCCTCACCCCACACCCTAGCTGGCCTCGCAGGGTGCATACTTGGTGCCCAGAATTCAGAACCTGTGTGTTCGTATTAAGGGGGTTGTAGCCCCTTAAGCCCCACCCCATCTGGGGCAGACCGGGAGGGGAAGCCAGCATCCTAGCCCAGCTATCCCAGGAGTTAGGACCTGTCTTGGGATCCCGCCGGACTGTCGTTGGACAGCTCTCCTGGGGCACAGGGCGGGTGTGTGCCCCCTCCCCTGCGTGTAGCCCGGAGCCTTGTGTGTGGGTGTGTCAGTCTGAGTGTGAATGTAATTGAGGCCCAGCGTGTCTGGAGTAGAGGGCCCAAGGGTGTCTGTGCTCCAGGAGGTCTGCATGTTGGGTGAGAGCTCGGCTGTGAGCAGGTGTGAGGAGTGTGTAAGAATGCCAGTGTGCAGTGCAGCCTCTGCCAGGGAGCTCTCTCGCTGCAGGGCTGGGTGAGATTGCCTGCGGGTCTCCAGGAGAATGGCTGGTGTGGCCAGGAGTCCAGGGAGCCCTCCTGAGGGTGAGGAGTGAGTGGTGAGTGTCCACTCTGTGGCTGAGGGTCTGTGTATCGCTGGTCAGTGTCCCTCCCTGACCCATCCTGACCTTTCTAATACCCATGGGGCCACCTGCCCAAGGGATATGTAGGTAGGGGCAGATCTTTATTTTCCCTCCTTAAGGGAGAAGAGGAAGCAGCCCTGCAGTGCCCGGCCTGAGGAGAGAGGGCTTGCACCTGGGCTGCCCTGGCGCCCTCGTCCCTCCCAGCAGGTGTGAGGTCCCAGGTGGTGAGCTACTAAGTGGCCTCATTGGGAGGCAGTGTATTGGGCTGTCTCTGAGCTCCTGGGGGCTGCAGTCAAGAGAAGGCTGAAGGGATGTGAGCTTTTGTGAGCCTTTGCGGCCCAGGCGGTGCATCCGCAGCCTCGTGGCCTCAAGAAGGGCCCTTAGAGCTTTGCTCTCACAGAGACCAAGGTACGCTGACCCTGGGATACGGCGAGGAACAGCCCAGAATCAGGAGGTGGAGCGGGGGCAGGGAAGGATGTCTCTGGGCCTGGCTCAATCTGATCAATTCAGTCCCCTATTCCACACCTTCCCCCACCCGCACGCCAAAGCTGCCGGGCTAATTGTTCCCAGCCGGGAGGGTGTCAGGGGCTATTGGTCACGCTCCCAACCTGTGAGAAGGGCCCGGAAGATCCTGCCACACGTAGGAGGAAAGCGGTGCAGGAGGGGCAGCACCGTGCAGGTGCCCGCGCCAGGGCCTGCTGTGTCAGTTTCATGATTTTTAATGAGTAATTACCTTTAGTCATTCTCCTAATTTTTGAATATCAATAAAGTTAATTAAACGCTGCATGTGTGAATGTGGCCTGGGGAGATTGCCAAGGTGGTAGTGGCAGAGACAGGGCTGTCGTTGAGTCTCCAGGGGCAGAGGCCGCCTCCGTGGCTGTGTGACCTTAAAAGGGATGCTCCACCTCTCTGAACTCTGAGTGCCTGGTGGAAAGAGGGAGGGAGGAGACGACAAGGAAGGGCTGCTCACTCTGCCAAGAACTTGGAGCTGGTGTAGGGAGGGGGAAAGAGAGGGGAAAGAAGAGGGCTTGGCATCCAGCACCACAAGGGTTAACACACCGGGGCTGCCTTAACCTAAAATGGTAATTGCTGCTTCCTGCAGACTCCGTGCTGGGCTCAGGGTTCTGAAAGAACATTCCTGAATCTGGGGGCTGCAGCCAAAGCCAATACCAGCCCTGCTCCCGGGCCCCCAGACTGGCATTTTGGAGGCAAAAAAGTGGGTGCTGGCGACAAGACTGCATGGGAGCCAATCGAGTTTCCACACAGAGCCCCAGAGGTTGACATGGTGGGCAGGAGGCTCTCCTGTGCTTCTGAGGAGACTGGAGGACCTAGAAACTGCCACGGATGGAGCGGAATTATGGGTTGATTTTTTTTGCCCCTCACAGGCCTAAGCTCTTCAGGCTTGGCAAGCCCTGGCAGCGGTCCCAGCGTCCTCAGCAGGGTGGCAGCTTAAAATGCCTTGGGGACACCATGGGGAGCTAATGGGGATCGAAGAGACACAGGGGCTGGGCTTAATTAGAAACTGGGCTTAATTAGAGCGTCTCTACCCCTCCCACCATGGTTGCCTGAACGGTGGAGGGCATATCAGAAAGCCTGCTTCCTTAGCCCCTCCTCCCACCCTGCCCTAGGTGCCCAATCCCTCCAGTCTCCTCCCACCCTCCTTGTCCCCAACTCTCCAAGCCCTTTCAGGCCCAGTTGCCAGGCTGCGCTCAGCTCAAGGATGCTGCGCCCCCACCTGGGCAGAACTATCAGAGCAAGGCACCCCACCCAGCAAACAAGAATGAGTGTGGAAAAGAGCCTATATAGGTGGAGGTTACTTTAGTGAAGGGAACTCTCGGCCCAGACGGTTAAGAGTCCAAGCTCTCTGTGTGGCCTCAGGCATGCCTGGGTCCTCTCCGTGTCTCTACTAAATACATTTTTATTGATTTCAGAGAGGAAAAGAAAGGGAGAGAGATAGAAATATTGATGATAAGAGAGAATCACAGATCGGCTACCTCCTGCACTCCCTACACTGGGGATCGAGCCGGCAACCCGGACATATGCCCTGACCAGGAATCAAACCTTGACCTCCCGGTTCATAGGTTGATGCTCAACCAATTGAGGCACGCCAGCTGGCCTGTGGGTCTCTACTTTCTGCAACATCCAGTGTAAGGCTGCACCACTCTGGTGGTTGCCACGACTGAGATCGCACCAGGGCATCCACGGGCTGTCAAGTCATGCAGATTTCTGGGTTCTCAGCTTCCTCTCAGGGATGAAGAGCCAGGATCTGTATGTAAGAGGCTGGGGGAGGCAGAAAGAAATGCTGCCCGGCCTGGTCATTAGCTTGGAGGTGGACAGCAGACACTAGGAGGTCTTCAAGGTCTCTTCCAGACTAATCCTAGCAGGAAGCTAACTCACCCAGCCAGACCAATCAGTTCCCCAAACTAGCCATGTTCTCAACAGCCCTGGGCTCTTGCCTGGAATTCTTTTCTCCCCCTGGGCCAACCTGCCTCACTCCACCTCCTACTTTAGGTCTTGGCTTAGTAGGCACTTCATGTAATTCTTTAGCACATATGAACCATCTGTGACGTGGTTTTCAAAGGAAGCCTCGCCTGACCTCCAGTTGGGTTAGGGGGCTCCTGTGCTCCCACCATCCCCTGGCTTCCCCCATGAAGGTACTCATCGTGTTGGGTCATGAGCACATGATTGCTTGATGCTCCGCTCCAGGCCATCAAGTCTGTTTTGCTCACCCCGCTCCATCCTGGGCCAGCTCCAGAATTCCTATTTGGGAGAAGTTTAGGGTCAGCTGCCCACTTAGAAAGGAGTGAGCAGTGGGTGTGTGACAGCTGAGACTGCCTCTTGAAGCTGAATTTGCATAACAACCACACTATTTTTACATGGATTTCCTAACGGTTGACCAATTATCCCTACTGGCAATTATAGCCTTTACTTAGTTTTTTTCTTCCACAAATTAAGGTGTCACACCATCAGCCTGAAGTGGCCTGGAGACGGGGTGCTGATGGCTGTTCTGAGAGGGTTAACACCTCCCGCAGCCACTTCTTACTGCTACCATTGCTCATGTCCCCAGTGGCAGTATGTGGCAGACATTAAATACATATTGAATAAACTCACGAGAGTTGCACTGTGGCAGAGTTAAGCCTGGAGTCCAGGTTTCTTGACTCCCTTCTCCAATCCCTACCCACCACCTTTGGGATACCCTGTATGAACTTAAGGACGGCGGTAAGGGGAAGGCAACCCCATGCCATCTGGCTTCATAGCCCCCTCATTTAGCTCAGCTTCACACACCCTCACAGAGCTTGGAAGGACCTGCATGAAACTATGGGGACAGCTCTGAGCCAGTCCTGCTCATGAAAGAAAGGTGGGGGTCAATGTATTATTCAGGACCACACTTCATGCCCACAAATCTTTCACATCTCCTAAAAGAGCAGTCCCTGGGGTCCATCCATCTAGGGTTCATTCACTTCACAAACATATATTCAGATGTGAGGTGTGGCCCAGAACACTCAGGAGCCAAACCTTCCACACTCTTTTTCTATTTAATACAACAAGAGACAAGTTATCCCCCACTTTACAGATGGGAAAACAGAGTTTCAGAGAGATTAAGTCAGTTATTCTGGGTTCCAAGCCAATAAGACTACTCCAAATTGCCTGCCCATTTTTTTAAAACCTGGCTTTAGCCAGTTGGTATCTATACCCAACTGCCAGCCTGAAGCAGAGCCTCAGGCAGTAGAGGCAGATGGGAACCCGGGAGAGTATCACTCTCCTAATAATAACAATAATAGCAATAATAAAATAGCAGCAACCATCATAGCAAACATTCATTGGGCATTTACTATGGGCCAAGCACTGTACTAAGTGCTTTATATACATTCATTCATTTAGTCCTCATATCATTCTACGAGATAGAAGCTATTATCTGCATTTTATAGGCCAGTTCAAGCCCATGCTGCCAGACAGACCCAGGACATAAATGGCCCCTAACTTTCTTCCAGCACATTTCTGATGATGACAGTGGCTTATCTTCTTGATGTCTACCCTCAGTCCTTACTGCTGTAGATTAGAGACATGTTATCTTGCTCAGTCCTTAGTAGCAAAGCAATAAAACTTCCTTCTGACACTTGGAGACCAGGGTAAAGCACAGGGCTGGGAGTCAGGTGAACCCTAAATCTTGACCCAGGGGTCAGTGACCTTGGGTGACTCATCCTCTCACCCTTTGGGAGCTTTGGAGAATGATAGGCCCAGTCACTCTAGTCTTGGCATCCTGGGCTGCCCCCCATCCCCTCAACCCCCCTCAGCCCCCCTCAGCCCCAGCCCCCAGGTGAGAAGACCCAAGCTTGCCTGAAGCTCAGCTCCTGGACTGGCTAGATGCCAAGCCTGCCTACCTATACCCAACTGCCAACCCTGGCATAGAAGGGCCGATCGATGCCGAAGCCGCCGGCAGTGTTGTTGGCCATTGATTGTTGAGATTTCTCGGCGGGCTCTGGAGCAAACAAACCTGCCACTTTTCCAACAACAATCCGGGACTCCGGCTGCAGAGTCTGCAGTCTTGCTGGCAGGCAGGCTGGCGGGAAGCGGTGGGAGTGGGAGGTCCTGGCTGGCCCAGCAGGGACCAGGGGCTCTGCCAGGAGACAAAAAGGAACTGAGTGGGTGTGGGAAGGGGGACAACAGAGAGACTGGGTGAGGACGCTAGAGTGACCCCTGGGCCCTGTATATGCCTTGTGCATCTGTCATTTTTTGCTCAGGCATTTTTCCATACCTAGCATGCTGCTCTGGACCCTTCAGCTTATTTCGGTTCTCCCACGCTCTCTTTTCCTGAGCATTCAACCCAGAGAGCTTTCTCTGCCCCCTGGACACTAAATAGTTCCCATCAGGAACTTAGCCTGTCCATCCTTCATCCACCCATCCTTTCCATTCTATTCAGCACCTAACAGGTGCTCTCATAGGCAGGAATACAACATAATCTCTGCCCTTCAGAAACTCAGGTTAGCCAGGGAGCTGCCTTCTTTTTTTTCTTCTTCTTCTTTTTCTTTTTTTAATATATTTTATTGATTTTTTACAGAGAAGAAGGGAGAGGGAGAGGGAGTTAGAAACATGGATGAGAGAGAAAATCGTCGATCAGCTGCCTCTTAAGAGCACACCCCCTACTGGGGATGAGCCCACAACCATGGTACGTGCCCTTGAGCAGAATTGAACCTGTCACCTTTCAGTCCACAGGCCAATGCTCTATCCACTGAGACAAACCGGTTTCGGCAGGAGCTGCCTTCTTTATAAGCTCAGCTGTGACTGCCTCCCCAGCTAGACCAAGGACCCTCTGATTTTAATTAAATGAGATGCCAATAGCACCTACAAGGTCCAGCCACTCACCTTCCTAAGAACAAGAGATTTGTTGCCAAGAAGAGATTTCTGGGCCTCAGTTGTTATTTTTTATCTCTAGCAAGGGGTCTCACTTTTTGGTCTTTGAGGGCCCAGCAAGCCTCTGGGATCCCTGGGCCTACATTCCCACAGCTCTTCCCATCTCTGCAGAGTCTAGATGTTTCCCTAATCCCCCAACAAGGCAGAGGCAGGGTCCCTAGTGCCACCAAGCCACATGTGCTGCAGAATCCACACAATGGGCCTCTCCCCTCCACCAGTGCAGTCCCCAGGGGCCCAGCCTGTACCCGGGCATCATCCTCAGCATCTCCTCCAGTACCCCACTCCTCCCTTCCCCACAAGCTCCTCTCTCTACCCTCAGGACCCTCCCAGCTGGTCATCAGGCTGAGAGGGCAGAACTGTGAAATGTGCCTGAGCCACAGATCACCACCTCCCACAGATGCTCATTTGTATGCTGTTTTACCCTGCTTTGCATGCTGGATCCTTATTAAAGGCACAGAGGCAGGCCCTGCCCCTCCACACTCCCAGTCCAGAGCTTCCTCCTCTCCATAGTTTCTTCCTCCCTCCCTCCCAGCCCAGCAGCTGAGCACCAGTTCCTTTGTCCCCCTAGCAGCCACCTGCTGAGTATCTGGCCTGGGTCCCACCAGCCAGCAGGTGCCTAGGGAGACCCAGAGCCTGGGATGGTGCAGTGTGAGGAGCCAAGTTGTGGGTCAGGAGGAGGGTGTAGCCCCATAGGAAGGATATAATTAAAGGAGTACTGGTCAAGTATTATATGAAATGCTGAAAGGTTTTCTTTAAGAAGAGGAGGAGGAAGAAAAAAATATAAAAATTATGATCCACAAATACATATATATCAACAAGTGAATCTAAAAATCAAATGAATTAAAAATCTGAGTAACAGAATAAACTGGTGAATATAATAGAATCAGAGGCAAAAAAAGAGAATGGATTGACAATTATCAGGGGGAAAGGAATGTGGGGTTGCAGGAAGAGACTGGATTAAAATCATACACCGATGGATGAGGACAATGGCGCGGGGAGGAGGGAGCAGGTAAAGGCAGAAGGTGGGGCGGGAACAGGGTGGAAGGGAGCTATGGGGAGAAAAGGAGAAACAATTGTAATAATCTGAGCAATAAAGATTTATTTAAAAAAATAAAATAAAAATAAAATAAAAGAGTACTGGTCAGGGAGCCAGAACCCCAGGGTTTAAACCCAATATTGGCTCTTGCTGGCTGAGTGATTTGGGGCAAGCTGTGTCTCCTTCCTGGGCCTCAGCTTCCTTGGGATTCGTGGTACCTGCCCCACCTCTTCCATAGAATAGCATCAAGAGCAAAGGAAATCAGAGGGGTTGGGACTGGAAAGAAGCCAGAAGGCCTGCTTGAAGGGTGGATCCTCCAGCAGCCAGAGCTGTCCATCAGCAGGAGGGGCTGCTTTTCGGGTAGTTGCTGGAGGGGCTGGATCAGAAGCTGGAAGAGCCCAAGGCTGAACAGTGGAGTCAGCTGGTCCAGGTCTGACCAGGAAGGTGAGACTAGAAGTGCAGAGCGATGAAGGTTGGGTTCGGGGTGTTTCTAAAGGCCTCCTCCTGCCTCATTGCTCTTATGGGCATTGTCTTAGACATCATTTACATCCAGCAAGGGTGGTTTGAAACATCTGGTCTGGCAGCTGGCAGGCTCCCTCCTGTCCTATTTTCTGGCTGATCAGAAGAAATGGAGTAGATGGAGGAGTCACCTTCTTCTGAGAACAGAAGAGCCCATAGCAACTTCAGGCAAAGGAACCAAACAAAGCACGCACGAGAGGTCAAGAAATCATTTGTGCATTTGCTTATTCAGCCCTCTTTGTCCTTCTTCCTTCACTGCCCACTCAGTTCTTGCCAATCTACTGGCAGAGCCCATCCCTGCCCTACTGGGTCTGGCCACCTCCCTCCCACGTCCCTCTTTCCCCCCACTGCCTGCCAGCCCAGGCTCGGAAGACGCCTGCTGATCAGGTTGAGGTGGTGCTCCTAAAACCCCAGCCACCAGTGTGGTGCCCCGAGTCTAGTCCCTGTTGCATCAGCAATGCTGATGCTGCCTCTGGTGCCCCTGGTCCTTCCCTGCTCTGGGCCTCAAGCAGAAGAGTCCGGAAGAGACAGGGGAAGGGGACCTAGCACTCTCACCTCAAGGTGTCCACACACCCAGACTGGCAGGGTCCGTGGAGGTCAAAGCAAAGTTAGGGTAAGAGAGAAGACTGAAGGGTTGGAGGTGCGCCAACTGGGCCTATTTGGGGTTCCTAGGGGTCTCAGGGAGAAGCCCGAGATGTGCAGGTAGTCATGTCTGTGCACATCTCTGCCCTGCTTGTCCACCTATTC
Source organism: Pipistrellus hanaki (assembly GCF_964339955.1). Taxonomy (NCBI): domain Eukaryota; kingdom Metazoa; phylum Chordata; class Mammalia; order Chiroptera; family Vespertilionidae; genus Pipistrellus; species Pipistrellus hanaki. The sequence continues at coordinate 30,665,740 of NC_140518.1, read as the reverse complement.
CTGGGGTGTCTGTGTCCACATGTCCCTACATATTGTGCCCTCTGTCTCTGTATCTTGGGACTGTGGTCCTTGGTGTAAGCACAGCAGGCCCCAGCGCAGGCCTGACTGTCCCTCCCCCAGAGCGCCTTCCACTCTCTTCTTCTCCACTCTTAGGCTCTACTGATCCTTCAAGGAGACTCATAGCTGGAGCTGCCACTGCTATTTTTAGCAGCTCTGCACCCCTCCCCTCCCCCACTCAGACTTGCAGGGGAAATGGGGTTGTGGACAGGCCAAGCCGGGGAGCCTCACAGGCTGAGGTGCTGGGCAGGTAAGGCCCTTTCCCCTCAGTCTAACAAGGCCATGGTGGCAAGGGGATCCTGGGATCGACTTCAGGTGCGGGGCCCACACTCTGGGGCAGGCTAGGCTTTCTTCTACTTACTTACCTGGGCCGGGAGAAGGTCCCAGGCTGTCCTCCCTCCGCCACCTCCAAGTCCCTAAGGACCGAGCTCAGGCCTCCAGTGACTGTTCCCCAGGCCCTTTGGAAGTAAGGCCAGACCTCCTGGGTCTCCCCCATGGACGATGGAGAGGCAGAAAAGGGCCCAAAGTGTCAGGAAGTCAGGGGGAGGGAGGCATACCTGGATGAGACTACCACCCCACCCCGCCCAAGGACCTCTAGTACCACCCTGGCACTTTCCAGAGGGGTTTCTGATTCTTGCTAAGGCTCAACTTTGCCAAAAGGCCACGCTTAGAACTCCTTACCCTCCAGACTCTTGGGGCTTCTGGGTTCCACTCCATCACTGTCCCAGCTGATCTGAAAACCGACACCAGCTGGAGGGGTAGGGTATAGCAGTACAAGGAGCCTGAACCTAGAGACCAAGAAGGAAGCAGCCCTGACCCCCTCAGAGTCGGTGTTTGCCCTATGGGCTTAAGCTGCCCTTGCTTTCAGAGGTCTTTTGTTCCTGCCTCTGTCCTCCTATCTGTCTCTTAAGGCTCTGCAGGGCAGGGACAGCTCCAGGTCAGTCTCCTGGGCTAATGGTTGCCCAGCTAGACCACTTCTCTCAGCTCTCTGATCCTATTTCTCAATCTGTGGGATGGGGAAGATGAATCAGATAGTGTGGACCAGCAGAGCCTGGCACACAGTAGGTACTGGAAAATGTTAAATCTCTCCCTAGTTCTTTTTCTCATACCTCCATCCCTACCTCCCACCTCATGCCGCCCCAAGCACATGCATATATATGTACACTTGCATACTCGTATGTATGCACCCACACAGCCACGCCCACCAGATGCTCAGCAAACCCTGACTAGCAGGTAAAGATGAGACTGGGGTCTAGTGCCATACAGAAGTAAGGCAGCAAGTCAACAGAGCACAGTCCCCCACCTTGCCAGGCCCCTCCACCTTTAGCATTACCCACATGAGGCTCCATCAGCCCCTGCAGTTGGACACTGATAACAGAGGAGCTGTGGCTCTCTGTCCACCCACCCAAAGACTTTCTAAAATACCTGAGTAAAAAGCCACAGACAGCCGGGCCAGCATGGCTAAGTGGTTGAGGGTCTACCTATGAACCAGGAGGTCATGGTTCAATTATCAGTCAGGGCACATGCCTGGGTTGCAAGATCAATCCCCAGCAGGAGACCTGAAGGAGGCAGCCCATCAATGATTCTCTCTCATCATTGATGTTTCTATCTCTCTCTCTGCCTCTCCCTTCCTTTCTGAAATCAATAAAAAAAATATATGGGGGGAGCCGAAACCGGTTTGGCTCAGTGGGTAGAGCGTCAGCCTGCGGGCTGAAGGGTCCCGGGTTCGATTCCAGTCAGGGGCATGTACCTTGGTTGCAGGCATATCCCCGGTGGGGAGTGTGCAAGAGGCAGCTGATCGATGACTCCTCTCATCGATGTTTCTAACTCTCTATCCCTATCTCTTCCTCTTTGTAAAAAATCAATAAATTATATATTTTTTAAAAATATATGGGGGGAAATCTTGGGACTACCAGGTTGGTCATTCATCTCAGAGGTGGACACAGGTGCTGGGACAACCTCAATGGGTGCTGGCTTTTGAACTTCAGGGTGGGGGCTGGGAGGAGGCAGCAGCTCAGAGCTGCTGATCAGGAGCCCAAGATGGTATCTGATCTCAAGCCCTGACACCTTATGGCCCTGTCTTGCTGGGTTCAGTGACTGGGAAGGACTGGCCTTGGCAGATGCTTAGAGCTGGGCAGGGATAAGAAGATGGAAGGGATGGCTGTTCCTCCTTAGATCACTCCCTGCTCCCAACTTCATCACTGGGCTGGACTGAGCCAGCCCTGGTCCTAGCTCCAGGGAGAATGTAGCTCCTGCTTTCACAGCCTTCCTCATCCCAGCTGACATTTCCAAGATTTTTCATTCAGAGAAATATGGTCCCTGTTGCTGAGAAGGTGGTGGCAGGAGCTGTTGGTGCTAAGGGAGGACTGACCTGAGCACCAGCTCAGAGGCCTTATCTGTCCCCTGATTGACCACGCTACTGAGAACTGGCATAATTGGTGGAGCATGGTAAATTGATTAGTTACCTTGTGAATGAGGGAGGCGGTGCCAAAGGAGGCCCCGCTGTTCCGCTCCTTCCAGCCTACCCAGGGGTGGGGTCGATTCTACTGTCCCCACCTCCACTGCCAGCTCCTTTCTCTTCCCAACCCCCACTCCAAGTCTCCAGCTCCTGTACCACTTGCCAGACCCAGGAACTGTGGGCAGGCCGGGCCGGGACCCCCAAGTCCCCAGGGCCGGCAGGCAGGCAGGAGGGGGAACACACGCAGGGCCGCAGGGGAAGGTGCAGAGCGCAGCAGGTGACTCTGTAGCAGAGGCCTCATTAATCACCTCTCCAGACCCCAGCTCTGCAGCGGCAAAACCATATTAGATTTTAAATTGGAAAGCGGAGAACGTGGCAGTTAGCTGGGAATTCCCTCTACTCCGGGCCCCTGGTCACAGCCCCGTGGGAGGGAGGGGCAGTGGGGAGAAAAGGCAGGCCCAGCCGTAGCTCTGTGCTGTGTTCTTCTTCCCCTCCATGCACCCAGAGCCTGAGGGATTGTCCAGGCCACATGGCTCCAGGAAAAATCAGGTTGGGGTCCAAGAAGGCAGCAGAGTGAAAAGGAGGAAGCAGAGTGAAAAGGGACATCCTTTCTGGGAGCTTTTCTGGCCTTGAGGACTGTGTGAAGCCAGGTTCCAAGGTGTGGTGAACATGGGCAAAGACAAATGGTAATGACTTGTTGGGACCTACCGTGTTTCCCCGAAAATAAGACATCCTCCGAAAATAAGATCTACTTACAGGTTTCCTTCTGAGTAAAATATAAGGCATCCCCCGAAAATAAGCTCCCCTCCCCCAGGCTGAACATGAGAGATTTGGTCCACTGATTCTGAAAGAAATGGAGTCACAAGAAATTCACCAGGAAATTCAGGAATTGGATTGTTATGATGATGTTCCAGAAGATGATGACATGATTGTCATTGAATAAATGAGTAAATTCTTGATACTGTAGGATTCACAGTTTGTCTGGTTTGTGTTGACAACTACCGTACACCATACCGTATACAGGTAATAAATTTTCTTTATTTTCATTTAACAATAAATGTGTACTGTATTCTTCTTCATGGAAAAATAAGACATCCCCTGAAAATAAGACTTAGTGCATCTTTGGGAGCAAAAATTAATATAAGATACTGTCTTATTTTTGGGGAAACAGGGTACTAGTACACATACACACACACACACACACACACACACACACACACACACTCATGTGCACACACAGGCCCACATGCTCACATGCACACACACACATCTCTATATATAAAAGGCCAGTGACCGAATGACAGAACAACCAGAACAACCAGTCGACCAGTCACTATGATGTGCACTGATCACCAGGAGGCAGATGCTCAATGCAGGAGCTGCCTCCTGGTGGTTAGTGTGCTCCCACAATGATAGCACTGCTCTACTAACCAGGATTAGCAGCTGCTCCCATAGTAGGAGCAGGCAATTGGCTGACCTGGATGAGTGGCTGCTCCCCACAGGCCACACCCACCAGTGCACAAATCTGTGCACTGGGGCCTCTAGTGTTAATATGAAGCAGCAGCTCAGTGCGGTAGAAATATTGAGTTCAGCCTGTGAAACAGGCAGACCCAGTTCAAATCCCTTATTTACCACTTTTCTCCTATATGAACTAGGATGATCAACTTTGTTTCTCAGTCTCAGTTCCTTCATATATAAAGTGTAAAATATGGCCCTGACCAGTGGGGTGCAGTTGGTTGGGTGTATATTGGGTGTGGTCCCATGCACAAAAAGATTGCATATTCAAGCCCTGGCACATGCCCAGAGTGTGGGCTCCATCCCTGGAGACAGGAGGCAGCCAATTAATGTTATGTCAATCTATCTATCTATCTATCTATCTATCTATCTATTTCTATCCCCCTCTCCTGTTCCCTCTCTCTAAAAATAAAACACTATTCTTTTTTAATGTTTTAATGGAAGACAGCTCTCTAGAAGGTCCATGCCTGACCTATAGCAGGTAAACGGGAGTGTGTCCCCCACCCTGGCCAGACCAGGCCCATGTGCTCTTGACAGCGGAGAGATAGTGGCAAGTCAGTAGAGCATATCAGGAATCGTCAGGGAGCAGCCACACACCCTGGGCCAAATCACACAAGGCCAAGCATTCCTGGCTGTCCTTCCCCCATAAAGTCCTCCTACACTGGCTCTGCCTGAGCTCCCCAAATTACCCATCCAATACCCCGTCCCTCAGCACACCGGTGCTCAGCCACGGCTGGGAAGCAAACAGCATTGGTAGATGCCACTAATCCTCCCTAAGGAGTGAGTGGCTGGTGGGCCCAGCTGCCTGGGGCCTTTATGAAAAATCTAAAGTCCCAGGGCTCCTTCTCACCTTCCCCTCGCCAACCCAAGTGTCCAGTTTTCCCAGGTCCAAAGGAGGGGAGCAGACACCGCCACCCTATCTTAACTCCTCCCTGGGAACCCCCACTCCAGGCCCTTCCCTTTGAGAGGTGGCAAACACTGCAAGCAGTGAGAGGTCTTGTTATGGGGCTGAGCTTTCCATTTTGGTAACCGCTAACTGCATGTGGCTACTTAAGTATAAATTCATTAACATGAAATAAAATTTTTAATCTGTTCCTCAGTCTCACTAGCCACATTTCAAGTGCTCAATAGTCATGTGTGGCTGCTGGGTCTCACATTGGACACAGATATAAAACATGCCCACCCCCGCAGAGAGTTCTGTTAGACAGCAGCACGCTGGGGCTGGCCAACCTCTGGCTTTAAACATAATATATCAAAACTGGCAACCTGGGAACTGGGTCCCCCATTTCCTCATCTATAAAACAGGATAATAAAAGTTCATATCTCAGAGTTATAGTGAGGATTAAATGGATTAATTCTGGTAAAGCACTTAGAATGGTTCTAGGAGTGTGGTAAATTCTCAGTAAATAGCAGCATTCAATATTTTTACTCACTGAGCTGTTTGTGGCTCCTGGGATCCTATAATATGAGAGCTGGCAGGGCCCTTAGATACTTAATCCATTTTACGGTTGGGGAAATAGAGGCTCAGGCTGGGGAAGTGATTTGCACATAGGGACCTAGTAAAGGGGCAGGACCAGGACCAGTGGGCTGCTTCCTGGCTGTTACCCACTACCCTCACCCATGCCTCCATCTGGCAAGGAAACCCCATCCCTGAAGACGCCAAAGTCCAGGGTTACCTACCTCCCACCCCAGCACAATGAGGAAGATGGCTGCCCTGGCAGCTCAAGAAGCAGTGTGCTCTCTGTCCCTGGAGGTATATGCCCATGGTTGATAGCCAGCCCAGAGCAGTGGAGGGCTCATGCTTCAGAGCAGTTGGGCCAGATGTTCTCTGAGCCCCAATATCCTAAGTTCCAGCCATGCCCCATGTTTGCTGTGTGACCTGGGACGCAGTTGCCACCTACATAAATGAGGGAGGGATGAGATGCTCACAGAGACTATAAGGATTCAGATTCTAGGATCAACCACTTCCTTGCTGGGAGCCTGGCCAAGCTGAGATGCCCCCATTCGTAGCTGCACTGCATATTTGACTGGCTGCCAGGGGCTCACCAAGAGAGGGTAATAAGAGGCTGTGCTGGGAGGTGGTCAGAGGCAGGGGAAGGGAGGGTAGTTGGGGCCAGGGGACCAGCCAGCTGATGCCAGCAGACACTCTTCATCAGTCGCCAGTTGGGGCTATCCTGGGACACTGCTGTGGATGGCTGCCTATCTTCTCCCTGCAGGACCCGCCCCTGCCCATCCCTATCTACCCTGCTAGCCAAGGGCGGTGCATGGGGTAGTAGAGAGCCTGCCTAATGTGCAGAAGGGCCAAATCCCAGCTTGGAAGCTGTGTGCCTTGAGTCCACCCTTCACTGTGCCTACCACCAAGAGTCAGCTATTGTGGCCAGAGATGGAGGAAAAGAGAGATGCCTCAGGCTGGGTCCTTGTCCATCAATGCAAGCTGTGCATGGGCTGAGGTTCCGTCAGGAGGTCGGGAGAAGGAGTTATTGTCACTCAGCAGACCAGGCAGGGATGGCTCCCCAGAGCGGGGATAGGAGGTGGGCCTGATAGGATGGGGAGAGTTTGAAGGGGCATATTGAGCAAATGGGCCAGAAAGAGGAAGAGACAATCCCTTTGAGTATATCTCTGTGCCCACCCTAGCAACTGCCCCTCCAGGACACTATCAGGACTTCCTTCCCCATCACCCTGAGATGCAGAGCTCCCAGCACAAGTACCTCAGATGGTGGTGGCCAGGCTGGTGGGGAGAGAGTAGGAGGCCCCAGGAGCTACAGCTGAGGGCCAGCGGGGGCAGTGCTCGGAGCTGAGCTGTGGAGCTGCCCACATCTGGGTTCTGCTCCCAGACTGGCCACTCATTAACGGTGCGACCTCAGACAAGTTACTTAACCACTCTGGGCCTCAGTGTCCTTATCTCTAGGGACCTCCCTGGGGTAAGGAGAGGAGAAGAGAAAACATGTTAGGGTCCTGAGTGCATGGTCCACTCAGTTAGCACTGAGTAGTAGCAACTGTCACCAGCCCCAGCTGCCTGGCTCCAGACCACAGGAATGTGTCCATTCTGGCTCTGCTGGATCTTCTAGGGAACCTTAGAGAAGCCACATCTCAGCCACGTCTCAGTTTCCCCATGTGTCATATGGGCCTTATGTTATTGCCTTCCCTGTTGATATAAGTAGTCAAGCAGCAACAAACCTGCCTCAGATGCAGAGACGCTGTAGGAATAGTTTTTCCAGTAGAACGTGGAATTAGAAACCTCTAGAACTGGACATCACCTAGGGCTTCAGAGATCCAATTTGGCCCCACTAGCCTCCAGCTGGGACCCCTCAAGGCCAGCATGCGGGGCTGCCCAGTGAAACCCTCACTGCAGAGACCAGGCCCTGGCTCTGGGGAACTCAGGCACTCTCACTCCCAGGGCCCTTTTCCCCTCCTTGGGCTCTAGGATAATGGGGGTTCTGCTGGGGCCAGGCCCTCACTAATCCCCTATTAAAACTTCAAAGGGGCCAAGAAACCTCTAGAATAAACTCATTAACTTTTATGGGCTAATAAATGGATCCCATTAAATTCTCATTCTCCCTGTGCTGGGACAGCTTACCCTCCAGAACCCAGCTGGGTGGGGTCCTTGCCCACTGCATCCTCCCCAGGCTCCCCTGTGCCTACCTGCTGTCCTGCCGCCCTCACCCCATCCCAGAGCTGATGCCACCACAAGGAGGGAACCAAGTCTGACACCTCAGAGCTCTGCCTCCTGTGTCTACCTCCAAGGGCCAGCCGCTCAGGCCCTGGAAGGGGAATACCTGGCACCCCTTGCAGAGGACGGGGTGGGGCTGGCAGATGAGAGCATAGATGGCCCGCACCAAACTCAAGATGTTCCCAATGCACCGATGAAGAAACAGAAGGTCAGTGGGCAGTGGGCACAGCCCCCTGCCCAGGTCAGTCAGTGAGTGAGGATTGGAAGCTGAGGTTTTTCTGGCTGGGAGGTGCAGAAAGATCTGCAGGAAAACAGCCCGTGGGGACAGCCCCGTTGGCCCTGAGATGGCATCCGTAAACTGTTGCCTGGTCCACACAGTCCAATTCCAGCTTCACCGCACTGTGACCCTTGGCAGCCTCCTGGGCCTCACTGAGCCTCAGTTTCCCCAACTATAAGACAGTGACAATAGCGCCTACCTAGCTGGATGCTCTGAAGAACAGTCCCCCCCCACCCCCCAAATGTTTTGGCTTACGCCAAACATTCACTAGACACCCCTCCTCCCATTCTAATCTGAGTCTGTCAGGGCATAGAACATGCGGGCCCTCAGCTCTACATTTCCCCAGCTGGGCCCTGGGAGGAGGGGGCAGAGCAAGAGGCCTTCCCTGGGAAGCCCAAGCTGGGACTGTGGGGGAGGGGCCTCCAATCCCCAAAGGGGCGGCATGATGGGGGGGTGGCAAGGCCAGGAGGCAGGAGAGGGAGAATCCACCGGGGAAGCATCCTGAATGGCTCATTAGTGCCGATGAAAGCCTTTTTTCATTTCGTCTAAATACTTTAAACAGGGCTCCCTCCGATGTCTATTTGCATAGCTTAAGAGCTAATGCAGGGGGAGGGCCCGGGCGGCCGCAGGGCCACTCCAGGGCTGGGGACAGAGAGAAGCTCTGGGCAGCCTCTGCATCCATAATGGTGGGGGATGGGGAGTGGTGTTTCCCAGCCCAGCCCTAAGATGCTGCCAACCGGGAAAGGGGGGAAGGGGGAGGTACATTTCTGTGTTCAGGACTGGGTGGATGGTGGATCGGGCAGTTGGGGACCCTCATGGGGACTGTCTTGCTGTGGGCGGCCCCCCACAGACATGCAGACCTTGAAGGTGGCTGCATTTTGCAGGGGTGGCACCACATTGTCCTCCACATTCCAGCCACACAATAAGGAACATGGATCCCGAGAGGAGCCCCACTCTAGAAGCCTGCCTCTCAGTGTTACCCTGGCAGGGGGCTGCCCAGCCTCGCAGCACTATGGCCTCTTCCTTGGTGCCCCCAGGAAACTGCAATTTAGAGCGTTCAGGATCTCACAAAACCCCTCCGAAGCGCCCGCTTTATAGCCAAGGACAAAAAAAATCGCCAGGTTCGCATGATGTTTAAGTGGCAGAGTTGACATTTGAAGGAACCCGGGTAGGTGAGACTCTATGCCCCACACTGTGGAGCAGTGCTCTTGGGTCTCTGGTTTGCGTCCCCGACTCAGATGTGCTTCGGGAATGGGGTGGGGCCTCCCTGGGTCGCAGCCTCGCTTGGCTGTGACTCAGCTCGGGTTCCAGATGCCTGAGGCTGTGGCCCCAGCTCCACTTCTAACCCGTAGGAACCCTGGGACAAGTCCATTCCTCTCTCTAAGCCTTCGCTTCCTCCGCTGGCTGGAATGTTCTCTGCTGGGTAGCCCTAGTCTCTTGTGCGAGGCAGGCTGGTGTGGAAAGACTGACGCTTTGAAGCCAGATCAGCACGGGTTCAAATCCCAGCTGCACCACTGTGTCGAGGGGCAAGTCCTCACCTCACCTCTCCAAGCTTCAGGCTCTTTGTCTGTAATGTGGGACTAAGATCCTCATCTGCCGAAACTGGTTTGGCTCAGTGGATAGAGCGTTGGCCTGAGGACTGAAAGGTCCCAGGTTCTATTCCAGTCAAGGGCACGTACCTTGGTTGTGGGCACATCCCCGGTGGGGGAGTGCAAGAGGCAGCTGATCAATGATTCTCTCATTGATGTTTCTAATTCTCTGTCCCTCTCTCTTCCTCTCTGTAAGAAATCAATAAAATATATATTTTTTTAAATTCTCATCTCACAGAGGTGTCGTGTCCATTAAATAATACAGGTCTGGGAACAGCCTGACTCAGTGTGTGGCACATAATAGGTACCTGATGAGACTGGGCATCCGGGTCCCTGACATCTCCTGCATCACACACTCTCCCCCTTTGTCAGTCTCTGCACCTTTGAACTCGGGCAGCCCAGGCAGAGAGACCATGGGGTGGGGTGAGGGGAGTAGGGAGGGGGAGTGTCACAGGGCCTCAGGCTTCCATCGCAGTTAACCAGGGCGTCTGAAGATGCCCTCTTCCCAGAAATGGCTTGTCTCCCCGAGATTATCATACGGTCTCTGACAGTGGGTGGCACCCTCTGGGACCAAGTGGCAGCTGATTGCAGAATCAATTTGCCCGTTTGATATGCTATCTCAATCCCATTTAACCAAGTGCTCCGTGCCCCCAGATAACACAATCAGTGCAATCGACAGTGACGGGAGGTGCCCATTAGCTCTGCTCCATTGCCCAGCACCCACCTGGCAGCCAGCGGGAGGAGCTGTGTCCACTCTGGACCCTTCCTGAGAGAGAGGATCTCTTTGCACTCGCCCAGGGAAGAATCCCACAAGTACCAATCCTGGGAGCCATAGGCCACGTCTTTTATTGGGCAGCCCTGGAGGCTTCTCCTCCTCGTGCCACGCTGAGATCATCTCAGCTCACCTGGCAACGGTCATGTGACATCTGCGGGGGTAGGTAAAAACAGCCCCGGCATGGCACTGCCTAGACCTCCCATCACTGGCTCAGATGAAAGACACAGGGCACTGGCAACCATCTGCTCCAGGGGGTCTGGGCCTGGCCGGACATCCACTTTGGGCACCGTGTTGACAGGACCTGGCACAGAATGCCTAGGCACAGATGGGCGGCTTTAGTGGGCGTCTCAGGAGATAGGGGTTGGTCCTGGTTTCTCCGGGCTTTAAGGCACCGAAAACCCAGAGGAATGGAGAGCCCTCTGACCTGTACCCACCTTCCTCACCCCGATTTCCTCCCTCCTCTCATTTGTCTGACACATCGGAGCTGCCATAGTCTCCTGAACAGAATGTAAGCCATCTGCCGCTTCCTCACGCCTGCCAATCCATGGGGTGGGTGTGAGCCTGTGGAATGACACCCGCCACCAGACACGCAGAGGAGCCAACGTTCTCCTTGCAAACTATCTCGCCCTGCCTGTTTCCCTTCAAGTCTTCCTGCGGCCATTTTGAGACACGTTAGAATCAGAATTTTCTCCCAGCTTTCTCAGAGCTGGCAAAATAGATAGATAGATAGATAGATAGATAGATAGATAGATAGAAATAGATAGAGATATGTGGATATATATAGTGAGAAAGAGAAAAAAGAAGTGACTGAGAAGTGAGAGAAATGGGACAATGAGACAATGAAACACATGACGGAATCTATAATAATAAAAGCGTAATATGCTAATTAGACCAAACGGCCTTCTGGACCAAGCCAGGGCTGCAGCCGCCTTGGCTGCGAGGGAGGGATCCAGGCAGCAGACCACAGCTTTGAAGGCCTACTCTTGCATGAATTTCATGCATCGGGCCTCCAGTCTAAAATAAAATTCCATATATATCAAGGTTTGCTGTGCTAGTGACCAGCAGCTTCACTGAGAACAAAACAATGAACTGTTATCGCAGGCAGAACAGTCACTGTGTGGGGATGGCACTCTTGCTAAGGGTATCATCTCAGGTCACCCGACCGATATGACTTTGAGCAAGTCACCTCCTTTCTTTGGCTGTTTGCTCATCAGTCCGATAAGCCTGGGAGCTACATTAGGCATGGCAAATACTTATTTGTCATCGGTCTGAGGAATCAAGCATGGCTGCCTGGAGTGCTGTGTTGAGAAGGATTCTGAGCTGAAACTGAGAACAGGAAATAGTGCAATAATAGACAGTAATGTCCACTGCCAGTGCTGGAGGGGAGAGGATATCTCCTGTGCCGTTCTTGAAGTATGTGATATCATCTCATGTCCAGCTCTAAAATGCTGCAGTTCCGTGATTCTCCGTGGTGAGCACACTCCACAGGATGAGTCTCCTACTGCCTGGACTGAGTGTGATGCTGCTCTCCAGGGGGCGGGGGGCGAACCTCTGATCATCCATTGTTATTTCAGGACTCTCCTCGGAGGCCCCAACCATGGGGGAAGGCCAGGCCCCAGGCATCGAGGAGACGGATGGGGAGTGGACAGTAGCCCCCACACCTGAGCAGCCAGAACGAGGCATCCACTTCATCACAACCGCCCCCACCCTGAAGCTGCTCAACCACCACCCCCTGCTGGACGAGTTCCTGCAAGAGGGGCTGGAGACAGGCGAGGAGCTGAGGCCGGCGCTGCCTGATCCACCTACGCCACAGACCCCAAGTCCCCTTCCCCGCCTGGCCAACCAGGACAGCCGCCCGGTCTTCACCAGCCCAACTCCGGCCATAGCTGCAGCACCCACTCAGCCCCTGTCCAGGGAAGGACCCTGGAACCTGGAGTCAGAGCCCCCTGAGCTTCATGTCACAGCTCCCCTCCCTGCAGGGCCCAGCATGGCAGTGCCCACCACGGGCCCAGGGGAGAAGCTGGGTACTACACCCCCTAGCAGAGCATGGACTCCCACCCAAGAGGGTCCTGGAGACATGGGCAGGCCATGGGCTCCAGAGGTCATGTCCCGGACCACAGGGCTTGGGAGTGAGGGGACCATCGCCACCTCCACGGCTTCAGGGGATGATGAGGAGACCACCACCACCACCACCATCATCACCACCACCATCACCACAGTCCAGCCACCAGGTCAGCTACTTGCTGGCTTGCAGATCTGGATATGGGGGAGTTGTGGGGCCCTAAATTCCTCTCTGCACCACTGGGCCAGTTTGCCTTGCCCTCCAATACCAAGGGCCAGGATGCAGGAGGCATGCAGATTGGAACCAGATAGACCTGGGTTCAAATCCTGATTGGAAGCGACTACACCAGGCCCTTGGAACTTTAACCTCTCTGAGCCTCATTTGTAAAATGGCAGTAAGAATACCTACCTCAATGAGTCACTGTGAGAACTGGGATAAGATTGTACACAAAAGGTGCTCAAGAGAAGGTGGTCCCTTTCTTTCCATAGGGGACTAGAGATCCCAAGAGGTGGGCTTCACACACACACACACACACACACACACACACACACACACACACAGATCAGCCTTGGCTGGACCCACTTCTCCAGGGCTGGGCTTAGCCTTGTGTCTCCTCCTGCCTCTCAGGCCCTTGTAGCTGGAATTTCTCAGGACCAGAGGGCTTTCTGGACTCACCCCCGGCTCCCAGCTCACCCCCTGATGTCGGCCTGGACTGTTTCTACTACATCTCTGTCTACCCTGGCTACGGGGTGGAAATCAAGGTGAGTGACCTGGATTGGGCAGGGGCAGAGCTGGGGCTAGTTTGTTATCTTTCCAGTAAGATACCTGCTATGGGAGAAAAGGGGGTGCTCAAGGGCATCAGTTGGAGGGGAGGGCCCTGGGGCCAAGGCTAGGCGATTGGCCTAAAGCATGATTGGGTTCTGGACCAGTGAGCAAAGAGGCTACTGCTCCCCTCAGCGATGTCCTAGGCTAAGAGGGGCTGTGGTGTGCCCCTCCTCTTCCCACAGGGGTTTGATCGGGGGCTTGGGAGAACCTGAGGAAGGGGCTCTTGCCTCAGTGGACAGGGGGTTAGATGTCTGAATCTGTGTAACTGAGGAGAGAGAATACAAGGCTACTCGGTCATTCACTCATTTATTCACTCGCTCATTCCTTCAGCAAATACTCCTTGAGCAGCGCCTCTGGGTGCAGAAATGGGGAAGACAAACATGGCCACACAACCAGAGAGGTGACCAGTTGGCTAGGGAGTCAGACCCACAGCCCCAGCCTCTTGCTCCCACCTCCCTGGCCCATCTCATCCCTTTTAAACCCCAAACTCTCTCTTAACCCCAAAACCTGAGCCTGCAGGTCCTCATGAATGTGCCAAAGGCTCCTTGACCTCCACATGCCCCAAACCCAGCTCTTCCTTTTTGTTCCTTCAACCTGCTTAGCACCCCACGCTTTCCTCAGAGACTGACCCCTGGTCAGAACCTGGAGCAGGCCAACTACCGCGCAATGTGGATGGCATCCCCGGGACAACGTGAGGTCAACTTGGCCCTTCCCTCTCCCTCTTCCCTGAGTCCCAACAACTCACACCTAAGTGACACTATTACCATGACACTCCCCAGAACCTCCAGGCCCCCTCCATCCCACAATCACTACCTGCTCCAACTCCACCATCCCTCCCCCACGTGATGTGGTGACCGCCTCACTGGTCACCCCATTCACGCTTGTCCTTACTATCCCTCGTTCACCTACATGGCGGTCACTTCTCTCAAACAAAATTAATCCCACCCCCACACCTCCCAGGTTCCTCTGAGTCCAGGCCAGGCCTCTGGGCCCATCTTGAACCACTTCCTCCCTTGTTCTCTACTCCCCCTTTTCTCTAAACAACTTGCTACTGACTGAATGGGCCAAGCCCGCTGCCCCCTCAAGCCCCAATTGTACATGCTGGTGCCTCTGCCTGGGAGAGCCATCCTGCTATCCCCTCCCTTAGGATTCAGCCCTGGCATCCCTTTCTCTGGGAATTCTCTCCTGATCCCCAAAGCCTGGGGCATCCCCCATCCCATGTCTTATTACTCTGCCTTCTATCCATCTGTTTACAGCTGCCCATCTCCGCAGCTAGGTTGTGAGTGCCTTGGGCAGTGCCTTGGAGTAAGGGGCCCAGAATCCTCCACATACTAACTGAGTGATGGATAGTTGGAGGAAGGAAGGAAGGAAGAAAGGAAGGAAGGAAGGAAGGAAGGAAGGAAGGAAGGAAGGAAGGAAGGAAGAAAGGAAGGAAGGAAGGAAGGAAGGAAGGGACTCTTGAAGGCAGTCAGGAAGGTAACTGAGGAGCACAGGGAAGGGGCAGAGGAAAAGTCCAGGGAATTGGGCACTACCTGGTCCCCACTTCCAGCCACCTCCCCATCCGCTCCAAAGCCCTTGGATACGGGCCTATAGGCAGCTACACCTATCCTGGGGTAGCACCCCCAGCCCTCCCCTGGGGATGTCGGGTCCAGGTCTATGAGACAGGCCCTGTGGAGGAGGGACCGTCTCTCACCACTGATGGACCCCTTCCCTTCTTTTTTCAAAAATATTTTTTTATTGATTTCAGAGAGAGAGAAAGGGAAAGGGAGAGAGAGATAGAAGCATCAATGATGAGAATCATTGATCGGCTGCCTCCTGCATAGCCCCTACTGGGGATCGAGCCCACCACCCAGGCATGAAATCGAACTGTGACCTCCAGGTTCATGGGTTGACATGCAACCACTGAGCCACACCAGCTGGGCCCTCCCCTTATTTCTGTAACTGTTTGCTCCCGCTCCGCAAAACACTGTGCCCCTCACTCTGGGCTGACTGGGAGGGTAATTAGGAACAGTCACCATCCCCCAAGCCATTAGCACTCAGTGCCGCTTAATTAAGGTAATTAATGTAAAATCATCACCTAATGAGAGGTGGCACTGGCTGTGGCTCACCAGGTGGAAGGCACCAGCTGCAGGTGTGGGGAAGGGGGCAGGAGGGGCTGATGCCAGGCTAGGTGCCCCCCTGCAGGCCTAGGCTGACTCTACCTGACCCCCAAGCCTACCATCCCCATTGAAGCCCACTGGGCCAGGCTGGGCTCAGTCCTGGGCCTCTCCACAAAGGAGCAAGCTGTTGGCTCTGCCTGCCCCAGCCTTGGCCCAGGCACAAGCCCCGCCCTAGATGCCCACCCCCTCATGTAAGCCCTGTGACTGTTGTTTGCTGCCGCCTCATTTTTTTTCATCAGAATGCAAAAGCCGTTACCAGGCAACCTTGAGAGGAAGACCTGCCACAGCCCTGGATTGCCATCAGGAAATGTGGAAGACAAACGCCCTGCCCTCCGCCTCCACACCGAGGGGAGAGCCCTGATGGCCAGAGACAGAGCCTGAGGCCTAGGCAGGGAGGGCCGGAGGGAAAGGGATAGAATCAGCCAGAATGAAGCAGGATATAAAGTTGTTCCTGCCTGGCCAGTGTGCTCAGGGGTTAGAGCATCGGCCTGTACACCGAAAGGTCACGATTTCAATTCCCAGTCAAGGGCACATACCTGGGTTGAAGGTTTGATCCTTGGCTCTGGCTGGGGCATGTGCGGGAGGCAATCAATCTATGGTTCTCTCTCACATCAACCTTTCTCTCTCTCTCTCTTTCCTCCCTCCCGCCCTCTCCTCCTCTCTCTAAAAAATTAAATATAAATCAATGGAAAAAACATCCTTGGGTGATATTGAGCCCCTGCCATGTGACCACAACCTTAGCCAAAGGCTGGGGCCCTGAGCAAGACCCTTTCAATGTCCTTCTCATGAGAATAGCCTCAGGGTTCCAGAATCCCTGACAGCCCAGTTTGGACCACAGCTCCTCCTAACCTGCTCATGTCCAGCCCCACACCTCCCTTCAGGGCACTGCAGATATCTGTGCTGGCTAAGGCCAGGGTCTGAGCCGCCCACAGCACCGAGGACAGCTCAGAGAAATCTTGCCCGCTTCAGCAGGGGTCCAGGCACTGGGCTAGGCTCTTTCTTGAGAGATCCAGAGAAGCCCTTTTATGATGAGTGGGCACAAGCCCATTCAGGTCCCATCCTCTCCAAGCAGTCATTCTCCCCCAAGGGCTCCAGGTCTTTCTGGGCCTGGCACCTGCCTCTGACTGTGCTTGGCATTCCAAGAGCTCTCCCACTGCCAGCCTCCATCCTGGCTTGGTTGCTCCCTATACCATCTGGAGCCTGGGCACAGCTGCCCACTGTCCCTGCCCCAGTGCCCCAGGTGGCCCCATTGGAACACACTTCTCTCCTGCCAGGCCAGCTGCCAGTTTAATGGCCAAAGCACCCAGTTCTTCCCTGACATATCAAGAGGTGTTATTTCTGACAACCTCCTCTTTCATGAACGGCCCATTTGAGGGGGGCCAGAGGGGTACAGGCAGCTCTAGCCCCTCTGCCCATCCTTAAAGCAGACCCTGCCCCGTAAGAGTTTATGAAAGAGAATCAGTTCAGACAGAGTACAGAGGCTGCTGCGGGCTCCAGAACTGGAATTGAATTTCCAGTCCTACCCGGCTCTGCAGCCCATCTTGGTGACTGGGCTAAGCTCCTGACCTTCTCCGGACTTCAGCCAGAGATTGAAACAGAAGGCCCCTCCCAGCTACTCAGTCTGAGTCTGGCTCCTTTCCTTGGCTCAGAAAGCTCCCGCATGGGCCATCCTGGGCAGTGGCACCTCAGGCCCTTCACCCTGCTTCCAGGCAGCTAC
This sequence comes from Pipistrellus hanaki, assembly GCF_964339955.1. Lineage (NCBI taxonomy): Eukaryota > Metazoa > Chordata > Mammalia > Chiroptera > Vespertilionidae > Pipistrellus > Pipistrellus hanaki. Next base: position 30,648,636 of record NC_140518.1, on the reverse strand, counting down.
AGAACCTGGGAGGGGAGGGTGGCTCCCAGGCTCAGTGCTTCCCTGGGAGCCCTGGCAGGCCGGCGGGTGGGGTGGGTAGACAGCCAGCTATCATCATGGCAATGGCATGGTCTTACCAGAGGAGGGCGCAGGTCTCCTCAAGAAAGGGAAAGAGGCCCACTCTGTGCTGAGCCCCTTGCAGGCAGCAGTCCTAACTGAATCCTTACAGCCCCAGGAAGTGGCAGGATTATCCTATTTCACGGGTGAGACTGGGGCTCAGAGAAGTCCTGTAACTTCCCCAAGGACCTTTCAACTTATCAGTGATAGAGCTTGGATCGATCCCAGGACTCAAGAACCCCTGTCCTTCCACTAGCCCAGGAGATTGGCCTGGGTGTGTGATAGAAGCGACGGGATTCCCACGTGTCCTGGTCCGGCAGGGTTCCAGAGGTATTCTGAACGGGCCAATCAACTCAGGACCCTGCCACCAAGCAGGGCCAGAGGATTTACCACGTTCACCCGGATCTGAGGCACCATCATGATAGATTAAACAGAGAAGGTAGCCCGGAGACCAGGATGGCAGGACAGGCTTTATTGGAGGGAAGGGTACCCCTAACGGCTGCTTCCACGGAGAGGTGCGGAAGAGTGAGCGAGGGGCTTACAAGCACCTTTAAGGATAGAAGGCGGGGCTTAGGGCACTCAGCACACGCTGATTGATTAGGGACCTAGGGACTTAGGAATGGCGTAGGGTATTTGGCAGGTGCTGAGTGGTGGTTCAGAGCTCAGGAATGTCTGGCCGCAGGTGGGGTTTACGTCTGTCCATCAACTGAAGGAAGGGAGGATCTATCAGTGTGGCAAATCCAAAGAGGGGGTTCTGGCTGGGACAGTGGGAGGGGGGAAGGGGGGAAGGGGGGAAGGGGGAAGAGGGGAAGGGGGGAAGGGGGAAAGGGGGGGAAGCCCAGCCCTGCCTGCTCCTGTAAGACACCCACATGGAATTCTTCCAGATTGGGGGAGGGGCTGGGGTGCTGTGCCTGAAGACAAAGCCCTGGACCAGGAACCAGGAGCCCTGGCCTGGAGTCCTGGTTTTGTCCTGGAATTACTGTGGGACCCATAGAGGAGCTCTCAGCTTCTCTGATTACAAGTTTTCCTCAGCTCTGGAGTTGGAGTAAACACAGCCTGACCTGCTTCCCTTACTGAGGTTTAGTGAGATCTGAAAGGATACTGGGTGTGAACGAGCTTTTGAACTCACGGTGGAAATTGTGATTATACTATTGGCATGAAAGAGCACGTGAATCTTGTGCCAGGCCATGTGTTTGAGGGAGCTGTGTGCATGCAAGCGGGCCTATGTCAGAGTACACATGTGTGTGTCGGTGGCCAGGAGAGTGTAATGGTGCAGGGGCTGTGGTCAGTTGCAGGGGATGGGAGGCTCAGGTGCTAGGAATGGGGCTCACATACACGCCATCCTTGAGCTCATTCACCTATGCATGGTTGTACTAGGGCAACTGTGTGTAAAGACTGGTGGCACCATCCCACCTCTGAGTCACACCATTAGGGCCTGTTCTGGAGACCCGACTGGCAGCTTCTATGGGGACAGGTCAGGCCGAGGGTCTGGAGGATGGCAAAGGACAACCTGTATCCTCCGCACATCCCATCCAGGAAAGAGTCAGTCTCCTCAAAGTGGCTATATTTCCTTCCCTGAACTGACCCTCTGGTCAGTGTTAATCTGGAGTCCTATGGGAATTGTCCTCATCTCCCTCTGCTTCTCTCTGCCCCCTGCTTGGCCCCCAGCTCCCTTCTTGTCACTGGCTAGGAGTGTGAAAAGAGAGTCCTCGTGAGCAGAACTGACATTTCAATCTGTCTCCCAAGTTCTTCAGGAGCCTGCAAATTGCATCAAGGCTTCATCACCATCCTTGTCCAACACCCAGGCCTGTCTGGCTCCTGTCAGGCCTGGCCCTCAAACAAGCGACAAATTACATTCCAGCTACTGCAGCGGGCCTGCACGTAGGTGTCTGAAACCTGAGGGACCAGACAGTCTCTGGCCAAGAAAGGGGTGCTTTGTGGATGTGATCCCCAGGGAACCCAGTGGCCTGGAAGGGAAACTGACACAGGATCGGGTAACCCCCAGGTGTGCCTGCTGCCACTCATTCATTCATTTATTCATTCATTCATTATACTTTTCCTAGGCATCTACTCCTTGCCAAGCCTGTGCTGGACACTGGCACTATCAAGATGAACCAGCCAAGCCCTTGCCCTCAAGGAGTTAAAAATCTCTGGGGATGCCAAAACCGGTTTGGCTCAATGGATAGAGCGTCGGCTTGGGGACTGAAGGGTCCCGGGTTCGATTCCGGTCAAGGGCACGTACCTTGGTTGCGGGCACATCCCCAATAGGGGGTGTGCAAGAGGCAGCTGATCGATGACTCTCTCTCATCGATGTTTCTAACTCTCTATCTCTCTCCCTTCCTCTCTGTACAAAATCAATAAAATATATTTTTTTTAAAAAAATCTCTGGGGAGGCAGATACTTAAAAAGGCAATAACCCAGACCCTCTCAATTCCATGCACTCATCACAACCATCACCACCACACTGGGCTAGGAGCCAGGCCAGCTTAAGGGGGCATTGCCTTCCCCAGACCAGAGGCCTCAGCTCCCAGTGTTCCCAGCTTGACAGGTTTCTGAGGGGAAGAATGGCTGGTGGGAACACAAATCTCAGCATCTTGGAAAAAGCCAAGTCAGGCCAAGTTCCAACTCCCTGCTGTACCTGGCAGGCCTGGGGCCTGGGAATAAAGATGTCTGCAAGTCTATCTGCGGGCGACAGTCCCATGAGGTCCGGAGGAAAGGAGCTGCCTTTGCCTCCAGCAAAGCAAGACTCTGCTGTGTAACACTTGTGTGTGATCTTTTGCAAGTTCCTTAGCCTTTCTGTTTACTTATGGAGATTTTACCACCTACCTGATACCTGTGGGGAGGCTGAAATAATATCCATAAATAGCACAGGCTTGGCATGTTATGGGTGCTCTGTAAATGGTAATTATTGTTGTTGCAATGATGCTGTTGCTGCTAGCAAAACCAGCAGGGTCAGGAGCTGGAAGCTAGAGGTCAAAAGGGTGTTTATGGGAACTGGGGAAAAATGCTAATTCGTTTCTACTTCTCTGCCTTTGCTTCCAGAGTAATTTCCCAGTAGAGATGTCCTCCCTTCCTCCTCCTCCTCCTCCTCCTCCTCCTCCTCCTCCTCCTCCTCCTTCCAGTCCATCCCCCCCACCCCCACCCCAGGCACTCTCAGACCCACCTGCTCTGTGCGCTTTCCCTCTGCCTGCAACTCCTCCACTTCCCCCTAGAGGATTCCTGCTGCACGCGTTCAGTGCCACTTAAGGCAGAATTATATGCTGCCTGGCATCTCTCGATAATTACAGATTCCACGTGTGTGAGTCTTGTTTGCCCAACTCTGGAATCACAAAATCTCCAAGTTTGAAGGGGCCTCCTCCAGCCTCCGCCTGCCGCAGGAATTCCCTGAGGAATGTCACCAGCAGATGGCCAGGCAGCCTCCACCCAAATGTGCCATGGTGGAGAGCTCCTGGCGGAGGAGGCACTTCTGCCCAGCACCCTCTCTTATCATTCTCTTCAGCCCCAAAGACCCTCTAGGTCTTTTCTCCCAGCCAGGGTCGTCCTCAGGGCACATCTGTTCTCAGAACCCACAGTCTGAGGGGCCCAGAGCCTAATATGGCCATCTCTGGACATGGCTGTGTTCAGCCTCCTCTGGCTTCTCAGTTCACAGGTCTCTGGGGAGGACTGTACCTCCAGCAGCCCACACATTCCCTCTCTCCACACACCTTGATTGAGAATGCCAGTGAAGAGGAGTTGTGACCCAAAATGCCACCCTGGGTAGAGGACAGGTGGGGAGAGCCCAGAGCAAAGGAACTGACTGGCCTGGCTTGAGAGGCAGCGGGTGATGGCCCTGAGATCTGAAGGGAAGAAGGGAAAGCAGTCCCTGGGCAGGGTCCTGCATAGGCAAATACCCAGAGGGCGGGCGTGAGGCAAAGTCTGTGGCTGCGGTGCAGGGATATGAGGCTGGCAAAGCCCCCGGGGCCAACTGCGAGCTGGCAAGTTTGGACCTTGTCCTCTGAAGTCACCGACAGGGTTTGGGTGGGAGAGAGACATGATCTGATCTGAGGCAGCTGAGACCTGGCAGATGATTTGGGGATAGGAGGTGTGAAGGCCATTGTCTAGGTGAGAAACAATAGGGGAGATCTGAGCCAAGACAGTTACAAAGGGAGGAGAGGAGAAACCAACCTGAATATTTGGAAGGTAAGACTGGGAGGGACCTGGTGACTCACTGGACGCCACTTAACTAGCCCACGTGGTTAACCCTTGCAGGCCCTGCCTCAGAGCAACATGGTAGGGAGCCTGGAGATCCTGTAGGTGAGTGTTTCTGAATCACCTGGGGATCTTGTTAAAATGAAGAGTATGATTTAGTAGATCTGAGGTGGGGTCTAAGATTCTGCATTTCTTACAAGCTCCCAGGTCATGCTGATGCTGCTGGACCACATTTTGAGTAGCAAAGGCCATTTTATAAGATGAGGGAACTGAAGCTCAAATGGTCAACATACTTGTCCAAGATTACATGGTTAGGGTGAGGTCCTAGATTTCTGGGCTCCCAATCCAGTGCTCCTTGTACCAGGCCACCCTGCTACTTCCCCTCCCGGTACAGGCTGTTGCTAGTCCATGTTTGTTTGACTGAACGGAGGCTGGGGCCTAGAAGGATGCTCCAGGGATTAAGGGCCTGAGGACTGGAGTGGTGGCAGAGTGACCTGTGACAGCCAGAGCGAAGGATTGGAAAAAGAGGTTACTGAGAATAGAAGAGAGAATAGAATGGTGATGGCATGAGGAGGCTCATGGTATAAAGCCAGCGGTCCGCAGGGGCCACGTTGGGCAGGGCCTTGAGGGCCACAGCAAGAAGTTTGAACCAGACACTATGGGCTTTGTGGGCTCATTGGAGAGCCACCAGGGGATTTAAACACAGAAGCATCATGATCGGCAACGGGATGAGACTATGACCTGGCTGTAGTTCAGAGACACTGATGTGGAGGGTGGAGTGGGTTAAGCCCTGCAGACGGAAAGGCTGGCCAGGAGGCTGCTGCAGTGATCTAGGTGAGAACAATAGTGAGGTACCAGGGAAGTGGCAGTGGGGATGAAGGGTAGTGAACAGATTTGGATCCACCTGACAGGACTGAATGACTGACTGGATGTGGGAGATGAAGGAGGAAGCAAGGTGCCAGTTACTGACTTGGGCTTGCAGGTGGATGGGGAGGTCATCCTGAGATGGGGAGCCAGGGGAACGGCTGGCTGGGAGAAGAGGGTGGCTCAGTATGATGCAGATTGGATGTGGGGTGCCTGTGAGGCACCTAACAGAGGAAGTCCTGGGGAAGCTGAGCACATGATCTGATGGTTAAGACTTTACAATGCCAACCTGGCTAGGTAGCTCATTTGGTTAGAGCGCCATCCTGATATGCCAAGGTTGTGGGTTCAATCCCCTGTCTGGGTGCATACAAGAATCAACCAATGAATGCATAAATAAGTGAAATAGCAACTCTCTCCCCTGCTCCCCTCTCAAATCAATTTTAAAAATAAAAATAAAAATAAAAATAATACCTCACAATGTTGGCCAGGCTTTCAGACACCATCTAGTTCAATGCACCTACTCCATCCCCACTTTACAGATGAGAAAACTGAGCCCAGAGAAGTGAAAGTACAGGAAGCAGCAGGTGTAGCTGAAGAGCTTTGAGACAAACATGCTTACAAATCTTGATTCTGCTAATAATCTCTGTGTGACCTTGGATAACTTGCTTACTGTCTCTGAACTTCAGGTCCCATCCCACAAGATTACTGAGAAGGTAAAATGACCTCCTTCTGCACTAAAGTGCCCAGCTCAGAGCCTGGGGGCACCAATGCCCAAGGGACACTGAGGATTGGCCAGGCCCAGGGCCTGCAGGAACCGACAGGCAGTAAGACTCAGCAGGACAAAGCCTGACTGCTCTGCTTTGCTGTCTCTTCCATCGGCAGGTCCGGAACATCAGCCTGCGGGAAGGGGAGACGGTGACTGTGGAGGGCTTGGGGGGACCTGACCCACTGCTTCTGGCCAACCAGTCCTTCCTGCTGAAGGGACAAGTCATCCGAAGCCCCACCCACCAAGCAGCCCTGAGGTTCCAGAGCCTCCCACCACCTGCAGGGCCTGGCACATTCCATTTCCACTACCAAGGTAAGCCCAGGCAGCAGAGGAAGAACCAGCCCAGACTGGCTGCCTTCCTGGGGTCTCTGGTGCTATGACAGCATGGGGGCATGGGGAACAGGGAGAGGCTAGTAACATACAGCACAGATGCCTGGTGAAGCTGCACACAATTGGAGGTGAGTATTGCACATCTGACCTTTCCAGAACCTTCCCTCCTCCACCTGCAGAGAAGTGGTCTGGAAGGGAAACTAACACAGGATCAGGTAACCCCCAGGTGTGCCTACTGCCACTCATTCATTCATTCATTTATTAATTCATTCATTATACTTTTCCTAGGCATCTACTCTTTGCCAAGCCTGGCACTATCAAGATGAACCAGCCAAGCCCTTGCCCTCAAGGAGTTAAAAATCTCTGGGGAGGCAGACACTTAAAAAGGCAATAACATTATAAGCTTTCCCAAAATGCAAAGGGGTCAAGGTCAGGGACCATGTGGAAGTGCTTAGCTACTGGCCTGGCCTTCCTGAGCTGTATAACCCACCCTAGCCCTGGCCTATGCCCCAGTCAGCTCAGAACTGGAAAGACCGTTGAGACAAACATGCTTACAAATCTTAATTCTGCTAATAATCTCTGTGTGAGCTTAGAGAACTTGCTTACTATCCCTGAACTTCAGGTCCCATCTCACGAGATTACTGTGAGGAAACAGAGAAGTGGCATTGTGTAATGGTGACATCACAGACCAGGCAGATCTGTGTTTGAATCTCTTCGCCGCTGGCTATTGACCTTGGACAGGACCTCTTCAGCTTTCCTTTTCCTCTGTTGTGAGATGAGAACAAAAAGCTCCACATTAAAGTCAATGATAAAGATTAAACAAAAACGGTGCATGTCCAGTGCTTAGCACATGCTCCATGAAGGAACCAGAAACGTTTTAAAGAGCTAGAAGGATGGGAAGGGAGAAGGGGCTTGGAACTGTACCCCTTCCCATAGGCATCCCTCCCAGCACCCCCTTCCCCAGGCAAAGTCTTCTTCTTTTTTCTTTTTTTCTTTTTTGATATATTTTATTGATTTTTTTACAGAGAGGAAGAGAGAGATCAGCTGCCTCTTGCACACCCCCTACGGAGGATGTGCCTGTAACCAAGGTACATGCCCTTGACCGGAATCGAACCTGGGACCTTTCAGTCCACAGGCTGATGCTCTATCCACTGAGCCAAACCGGTTTCGGCAAGACAAAGTCTTCTTGATCTCTTGTGCTGCTGCAGGAGGATAGCTGGTTTAGATGGGGGCATGCTAATGGGGAAATAATTGGTGTGAACAGTTACAAGATTGCTTTGAATTGTCACGGACCACTTCCTTGGCCCTGTGGGGGGCCGCAGCCGAGGGAGGAGGGCAGGCCCTCCTCTGAAGATGCAGATGCTTGAAACCCACCTGAGGAGCACTCACCCCTTCCGGACTTGACCACCCAAACTGGGAGAACAGCCTGGTGTGGCAGCAGGGGTTTGGTGGTGGGGCTGGCCAGGGGCTTGGCAGAAGCAAGAGGCCAGCTGAAGAAAGGGTGAGCATCTAGGCGGCCCAGTCAGCCTCCCTCATGGCTCATCAATCCTCCTAAACAGCAGGCATAATTTCACGCCATGGTAACCTTCTCTCTTGCTGCAAATTCCTTTGCGCAAAAACCCCGGACCTCCTCTCTGTTGGGCCAGACAAAGGTGGCTGAAGGCAGCAATTTGTAGGCCCTACCGGGGGAGCAGACCCACGTAGGGGCTGGGAGAGCTAGGCCAGTGCTGCCTCCTTCTCAGCTCCCAGAAGCCCTCCCTCCTCAGCCCAGTTTTTGTCAATGATCAGCTCTTTCCCTAATGAGTGTAATTCCCCTAATTATAGACTGAAATTAGCCCTGATCCCAGAGATGGGAACAGGAAGAGCATGTGCTCACACGCGTGTCTCCCTGGGCTGGAGAAAGAGGGTGCCAGCAGAGGGGGTGAGGGACCCCGTACCAATACTCCTGCTGGACCTGTCCAAGATAATACTGGAGATCACAGAGATGGGGCCCCACAAAGGCCTCCACTGCAGAACCACATCCCAGCTCCCCTCCCACAGCCTCAGGCAGGGTGAGCAGGCAGGGAGCCCTGCCAGGCATCCCCCTCCTCCCTCCTGAGCGTTCCTGGCACCGGACTTGGCTCCAGAAACAGACACCAGGGAGAAAATAGCTCAACAGATTGCAGTGGTGAAGGCACTCCGGGAGCCGTCGTCATGGCAACAGGAGGAAGCTCATCCTGCAAAGTGGCACTTTACCCACTGTCAAGTCCGGGGGCTTTGTCATCCGCCCCCAGCATCCCGCTCTCACCTCATCCCAGCCCAGTTTCCTAATCCGTGAGACAGGGGGCCCTCCCTTCCCAGAGTTGTGACAAGAACTCACAGAGAAGATGTAAGTGATGAGCATGACCTCTGGCTCATGGCCTAGAACTCCCCGAGTACCACGCCCTCCGCTCTGGGTAAAGATCCCCACACCCTTTTCCCCACCCCACCCTGGCCTAGAGTTTCTTCCCACATCATTGTGAGTGGCTGCCCTGAACAGCCGCTCAGGTCAGCCTTGTCTGTTCCGCTCAGGTTTCCCTGACTCCTAAGCCCAGGTCTGTTTCCCTGACTCCTAAGCCAGGGGAAGCAGGTGGGAGAGGGGAGATGCAAAGCAAGTGGGCTCTATAGCCAGGAGGCTCAAGGGCCCAATCTACCCCTTATGGGCCGTGTGATCAGGGCAAGCCCCTCAGTCTCTCCAAACCTTAATTTTCCTCCTGAAAACGGATTAATACCCCTACCTTGCCTGCCTTCCTCCTAAGCATGTTGTAGACATCAAGTAAGAAGAGTATGAAGATATTTTAGGAGCTGGAAGGTGAATGCCAGTGTGAGGTGTTTTTATGAATCAAGATTATAAACAACAGCAGGCTGGTGTGTTCAGTATTTGTTCTGTGCCAGGCACTGCACATCTGTCCTCTCATGTAACCTCTCATGAAACAACATCGTATGTAATATTCTAAATGGATGGACAGACAAGGAAATGGGCACAGAGAAGTTAGGTAACTTGCCCAATGTGGCACAGCAAGTGTGGAGCCTAGGTTCAAATCCAGGCCGTCTGACCCCAGAGCTCACTTCCTAAGCCCTGCCCTGTACTGTCTGCCAATCACAAGTAACCAATCATTGGTCATTCTCTTAAGAACCCTGTGAAAGCCCAGCCAGCATGGTTCAGTGGTTAAGCATTGACCTGGAAACCAAGAGGTCAGGGTTCGATTCCTGGTCAGGGCACATGCCTGGGTTGTGGGCTGGATCCCCAGTGTGGGGAGTGCAGGAGGCAAGCGATCAATGATTCTCCTTCATCATTGATGTTTCTGTCTCTCTCTTCCTCTCCTCTTTTCCTCTCTGAAATCAATAAAAAAATTTTTTTTTAAAGGAACCCTGTGAGAGAGGGAAGAGTAGGTATCATCCTCCCCCTTTCAAGACCTAAGACCCGAACAGGTGGGAAAAATCACTAAACTTGATTCTGGACCCTGGTCAGCCCAGAGGCAGCTCCTTTTCCTATTCACACAAAGGCCCACAGAGGCTAGCGGAGTCCCTGCCTGGACCCCTCTTTCCATCCACCTGGTGCCATCAGTAGGGTCACCCTCCCATCCCAAGACCCAGGAGTGGTCAGTCCCCATCCCTCCCCCCGCCCCCCAGGGGTCTGCAGACTCTGTAGCCCAAGGCTTTCCTTTCAGCCTTTCTCCTTGACCCCTCCAGATCTCCCTCCCCACCTCAGACCCAAGCCCTGACCCCCATTTTAGCTACCACCCCAGCTTGGCCCCAAGTTGGAATTGACCAGGTTGTTCTGTAGGATTTGCTGCCACCATTTGGTTGTATTTGGTATGACAAATCTAAAAGCTACCACGTTTCCTAGGGCACCTTGTCCCTCCCCCAACTTCCTGGAAGGCGTGCCTTACCTCCTCACCCTTGCCTATCCTGCTTTTTTAAAAAGCGCACCACCTTGCCACTGAACTTTTTAGCATTTCTCAGTGAACATTAGGAAAGTTTTTCCTGTCTGGCTTCAGTCTTTCCTGCTGCCATTCATATTTGTCCCCTATGGGAAAAAATAATATAAATACATTAGTATAGGCTTTTCACTGTTTCAATGCTTTCACATCTTCAAGTCTTTCAGTAATATTTTTTGAAGATGTACAACCAGCTGGATTCCAGGGATGCCAAGCTGAATAAAACACTACCCCATTTATTCTCACAATAACCCTGTAGGTGGGCTTTCACCTCATCTAACAAATGAGGACACTGTGACACCGATAGGCCAGGTAACCTGCCTGAAGTGTTAGGACCTTGGACCACAGCCCACGCTACGGAGCCCGAGGGGTCAGTCTCTTTTCCGGAAACTCCTGATGCTTCCCCAAGTGACACCACCAGGCAGGCTGGCGCCGACCCCTTTTGCCCTGGCTGTGACCCAACAACCCCTCAGCACAAACACACACACACAATGTCACCCAATCTTTCTCTGCAGCCTATCTCCTGAGCTGCCACTTTCCCCGACGTCCAGCTTACGGAGCTGTGACCGTCACTAGCCTCCATCCAGGAGGCAGTGCCCGCTTCCATTGTGCCACTGGCTACCAGCTGAAGGGTGCCAGGCTCCTTACCTGTCTCAACGCCACTCGGCCCTTCTGGGATTCCCGGGAGCCCATCTGCATTGGTGAGTGGCCCCAGGGGACTCAGTGCTGAACGGGGGAGTGAGACGGGGGTGCTCAGCTCTGTGCTCTGTTGCTACGTAGTAGTACCGTCACAGGCTCCCCATAAGGAAACCAGAAAACGGTTTCACGTGCCATTGGAAATCACCCAACCCACACTTAGCGAGCACCTACTCCATAGAGGCACCACAGGTAGAGAGACCGGAATTCAGCAGGGAGCGTGCCCTCAACGAGCCACCCTTCCAGGAAATGGGGGAAGAAGAAAGCATCTGAGTCATCAACTCTCACAGCAGGAAGTAAAAAATACCAATGAAGAGACAGACGTGACCTGGAAGGAGAGAGAGCAGCCACTCTTAGCTGGGCATTGACAAATGGCACTGAAGGTCTGACATTTCAGTGGACAGTGACACAGAGGAGAGTGAAGGGAGTGTTTGAGGCCTGAGGCTTGTGAAGAAGACAGAAGGAGCGGAGCGCCTTGAATATCAGCCCAATTGCTAGGGTGGGAGCTGTTTAAGGTTTTGGAGAGGAGGAGAGAGGAGCTCAGAACTATTCCCCGGGAAAGCCAATCAGGTGGTGTCCAGAGGCTGGGAGGCCAGCCAGGCAAGCGGGTTTGAACTTAGTGACTTTGGAAATAAAGAGTAGGGAAGAGATTCCAGAGACACGGATGAGAGAAAGGGCGGGAGTGCAAGGAGCGACTCCCAAGTGCTGCTGGCAGGAAAAAGATGGAGTGTTTAGTTTGCAATAGGAAAGGCAGTTTGGGCTCTTTTCCTTTTTTTTTTTTTTTTTTTTTTTTTCTTAGCTTGGGCTTTTGAACCTTATTTTCTTCTATACACTCTTCCTGGCACAAGCAGAGGTGAGTGAGCCAGGCATGGGCTGTCCAGTGAGACCAGCAAGCAGCTCGGCATGTTCAGGGCAGACACAGCTGGGGTGGGACAAAGTAGAGAGCAGAGGGGACCCACAGGAGGGCAGGCTTCTCCAAAATGAGGAAGGAGTCGAAGCAAGCTTCTCACGGAGTGGCATGGAAGGATGACAAGAATGTTAGCCTGGGAGGAGGGGTGGATTCCTGGGGCAGCGTGTGCAGGGGTGGACTTGGTGAGCTGTGCCTAAAGAAGGGGGGAATAAGGAGAGGCTGAGGCCAAGTCCAGAGATCAGCTTCATAAAGGGCTGAATGTCAGCTTAGCCTCTGTCCGGGGGTCACGGGGAGCCACAGAGGAATTTAAGTGTAGGGTGGGGCATGGTCAGATGGGAAGGGCCTTCTATTCTGAGTGCAAGCAAAAGGTGGCTGTGCCCTCTCTGCAGAGAAGCGGAGGAGACCCTCACCACAACCCCCTCTCCATGCGGCCTACTCAGTGAGAGCCCTCTGCTGTCTTGAACATTTAGAGACCAAGGCCCTGTGTCTTGGCAGCGGCAGGGTCCGAAGTGCTCTGTCCGGGAGAGGAACGTGCTGCCTGAACCAGCCACGCTCCTCTGACCTGAGACCCCTTCACTGGCCCCTCTTGGCAGCTGGGCGTCTATGGCCAAGGCACTGAGCAGTCCTTGGGGATGGGGACAAGTGAGCTGCTCAGCCGCTCCTTGCTAAAGAGGACAATCCCAGGCCGGAGGAGGCAGTGCTGGAAAGGCCCTCGAGGGTCAGCCCAGGAATGACGGTGGCAGTGATGCTATTTCAGAAAGTGTTCGAGGCCATCACCTGACTAGTCGTGTCTACTCAGGGCACAGAATTTGGAGGTGAATGGCATGCACACCATGTTTGTCATCCCTGATCTAGTCCTACTCCCCTGTTTACACTGATTCAATCATTTGATTCAACAAATACTGAATACCAACTCTGTGCCTGGCCTGAGAAGACGGGCCTCTCCCCCAGGGGATCCTAGTTAAGGGACATACCCAAACAGTAACTGGTTTTAGGAAGTGGCATGAGGTAGAAGTAGTAGATACTCCCAAGAAGGTTGGAGCCTGGGTAAGAGGCTTTCATAAAGTCCACCCGGGGGCAGTCAGGGAAGGCCTCCCGGAGGAGTTAGCAGAGAAGGAAAGTGACTCACCCAGGGCCACACAGCCAGGCCATGGCAGAGCTACCACATTCCAGAGAGTTGTATATGGATAGTCCCAGAGATGTGAACGGTTAGGAGGCAGATTTCGGAGTCCAGGCTGCCTGGAGCTGCAGGGTTACAGGGGCAAAGGATTGACCTTCAGCACCACGAAGGCAAAGATGGCTGCTGCCCCACGCACAGGGCACGGAGCTGGGGAAAGCACGAAGGCTTGGTAGGCTGCCAGGGACCCAGCCAGGGGCCGTGCCCACAGTTCTGGCCTTGTCTCCCAGCTGCCTGCGGCGGAGTGATCCGCAATGCCACCACCGGCCGCATCGTCTCGCCTGGCTTCCCGGGCAACTACAGCAACAACCTCACCTGCCACTGGCTGCTGGAGGCTCCAGAGAGCCAGCGGCTGCACTTGCACTTTGAGAAGGTTTCCCTGGCAGAGGATGACGACCGGTGAGGGGATGCCCTGCAGGGTGGGCTTGGTAATACCCTTCTGGAGGGACAGTAGTACACAAGCATGGGTCACACCCCACACGGGTCAGCAACCAGCCACACAGCTGCCACTCTACTGACCCAGGCTCATCATCCGCAATGGGGACAACGTGGAGGCCCCGCCCCTGTATGATTCCTACGAGGTGGAGTACCTGCCCATTGAGGGCCTGCTCAGCTCCGGCCGACACTTCTTCGTGGAGCTCAGCACCGACAGCAGCGGGGCAGCTGCAGGCATGGCCCTGCGCTATGAGGGTGAGCCTGATGGGGCCTACCCAGGGTGAGGGGCTAAAGTGGGGGTTTGGGCCCAGGGTCTCTTCTCTCATACCCTCCCCCTCCATGCCATCATCACCTCCTTCCAACTCAGCCCTTGCTCACCTGGCACCAAGGCCCTCTCTCTTCATCCCTTCCTTCAAGTCCAGGATTCCTACCCCATCTGCAGGAGACCCCTGCCTGGCCCCAGGCCCTCTGGTCCAAGTGAATGAATTCTCTAGAATTTTAAGAGCAAAAAAGACCCAATTCTTGGGGAAGGAGAATTGCTACGAGACATTCTAGAACTACTCATGCATGCATGCATGCATGCATTCATTCAAAGCTTGAGTGCCTTCTATGTACTAAGCACAAAATTAGGTGCTAGAAATATAACAGTGATCAAGAAAGCCTCGTGAGCATAATAGGGATGGGTGTTCTGGGCTGTTCCTGCCCCCTGCTCCAAGCCCAGAATAGGCATTTGTAGTCAGGATGGGGAAAGCCCTAGGAAGGGAAGTAGGAGGACATTTGCCCCGTTTGTCCCAGTGAAGGCTGAGCTGGGCCCTGTGGTTTGCAGCCTTCCAGCAGGGCCATTGCTATGAGCCCTTTGTCAAATACGGCAACTTCAGCAGCAGTGCGCCCTCCTACCCTGTGGGCACCACCGTGGAGTTCAGCTGCGACCCTGGCTATACCCTAGAGCAAGGCTCCATCATCATTGAGTGTGTTGACCCCCATGACCCTCAGTGGAATGAGACAGAGCCAGCCTGCCGAGGTCAGTAGGCACAAGCAGAGATGGGCCTGCCATGGGCAGGGAGCAGGGTGGGCACCGGGGAGCCAGCCACAGAACCTGGGGCCACAGAGTCCCAGGGATGTGTCTATTCAAGCTTCCCTGAGGGAACGGTGGGGACTCCCAGCAATGGGTAGGCACTCCTGTGGGCAGATGGCAGCTCCAGGACATGGCACTGGGGGGTGGGGGGATGCGGAGGGGATGTGCCTCCCGGGCCTCCCCTGCCTTCCAGCTGTGTGCAGTGGGGAGATCACAGACTCAGCCGGCGTGGTGCTCTCCCCCAACTGGCCGGAGCCCTATGGCCGAGGGCAAGACTGCATCTGGGGCGTGCACGTGGAGGAGGACAAGCGCATCATGCTGGACGTCCGAGTGTAAGTGCCCACTGGGCTCGGCCACGCCAGCTCCTAAGCCACGGAGACATCTCTTGCCCAGCCCATCCTGGGGCCCCAAGGCCCGCCCTCCCTGACAGTCCTACTCCATAGGCTGCGCATAGGCCCTGGTGATGTACTTACCTTCTATGACGGGGATGACCTGACAGCCCGGGTTCTGGGCCAGTATTCTGGGCCCCGAGGCCACTTCAAGCTCTTTACCTCCATGGCCGATGTCACCATCCAGTTCCAGTCAGACCCTGGGACCTCGGTGCTGGGCTACCAGCAGGGCTTCGTCATCCACTTCTTTGGTGAGTTTGCCTTTGCCCCACCCTGTGCCTGAGGGAGGAGGGATGCTAGAATGCAGACCCCAAAACATGCAATTCAGAGAGGCCAGGGTGATGAGAAGCCTGAATGCTGTTGTCTGACAAGGCAAAGCTCAAAATATTCTGGGCATCACCTGAAGTTCGCCTTGCTCTCCGTCTTCCCCCAAGGCCCCGTGGGAGAAAGGGACCTTCTGTTGCAGCAAGAGGGATTGGGTGGGCAGCAGGCAGAACTTCCTAACAAAAATAGGGAACTAAGGGAAAGTATTCCATTCTACCTTTCTGATCATCTTTAATAAAAGTAACAATTTCCCCCCTTTACCCGGCCCATCTCTCAGGACCGAGAAACTGGCCAACAAGTATTTGGAGCTAAGGTCAAAGCCAAGGTGATAAACCAGGAATCAAGGAGACAGTCATGTCAGGGACGAGGAAGGAGGGGCACTTGAGTGGGGAGAGTGAATCACTGAGCAGGCCCAGGCCAAGCCCAGGACAGAGTGGCAGGAGTCGAGTGTCCTCAGGAGGAGGGAAGCCAGCACTCTGGGACTGGCGGAGGGTCTACATCTTTTGCCCCTGTGCCCCTAGAGGTGCCCCGCAACGACACATGTCCAGAGCTGCCTGAGATCCCCAATGGCTGGAAGAGCCCGTCACAGCCTGAGCTGGTGCATGGCACTGTCGTCACTTACCAGTGCTACCCTGGCTACCAGGTGGTGGGGTCCAGTATCCTTATGTGCCAGTGGGACCTAACCTGGAGTGAGGACCTGCCCTCCTGCCAGAGGGGTGAGTGTACCTGTTCCCCACGTGCTCCTCCCAATGCAACTATTGTACAAGCCTCTCTCTCGGACTGTGAACCAGACTCCAACTGTTATCAGCTGGTATCCTGGAAGTTCTTCCACCTCTCATAGCCTCAGTTTCCTCATCTGTGAAATGGGACAATACCTTTCCATAGAGTTATCTACAAAGTACTCCAAGTATTTCGTTCCTGGTAGCTGGCCAATCAGTGTTTGTTGTCATTGTTTTAATCTTCATTGTTGAAAGTATTACATATGTCCCCCTTTTCCCCCCATTGACTCCTTCCAACCCACCCCTCCCCCCACCCCAGGCCTTCACCACCCTATTGTCTGTGTCCAAGAGTTAAGCATATATGCATACAAGTTGTTTGCTTGATCATCTCCCCCACCTTCCCTCTAAGACTCCTCTCTCTGTTCCTTGCTTCCACATCTCTGGATCCTCTCTGTTCATCAGTTTATTTTGTTAATTAAATTCCATCCATCAGTGTCTGTTGATTCTCATGGATTGGAAGGGGACAGAGGTGGGGCCCCACAAGCAAAACGGTAGTGACAGATAACTGGAGGGTGAAGCTACCTGGCATGAAGATGTTGGCCGCCTGGCACAAAGCCCAGGAGGACTGGCTTTCGCTGAGTTCTTCTTGAGCTACTTCCTCCCCATCCCCCTTCCCCCACACACCCCTAGTAACTTCCTGCCATGACCCTGGGGATGTGGAGCACAGCCGACGCCTCGTATCTAGCCCCAAGTTCCCCGTGGGAGCCACGGTGCAGTATATCTGTGACCAGGGTTTCGCGCTGACGGGCAGTGCCATCCTCACCTGCCATGACCGCCAAGCCAGCAGCCCCAAGTGGAGCGACCGGGCCCCCAAATGTCTCCGTAAGTGTCACATGGGTAGGAGGGGAAGCCTCTGGTAGGCGATAAAAGATGCTGCCCCCGGAGGCTAGGGGCTTGGCACCCTCACTAGGCTCCGCCTGCTTTGCAGTGGAACAGCTCAAGCCATGCCACAGCCTCAGTGCCCCCGAGAACGGTGCCTGCAGTCCTGAAAAGCGGCTCCACCCAGTGGGGGCGACTGTCCACTTCTCATGTGCCCCTGGCTACGTGCTGAAGGGCCAGGCCAGCATCAAGTGTGTACCTGGGAACCCCTCACACTGGAGTGACCCCCCACCCATCTGCAGGGCTGGTGAGTGACCTGCCCCCCTCAGCCCCCCTGCCTGGCCCATAGGGCTGCTCTGGCAAAGAAGTCAAATGTTGAGAACTGGAACCCACTGCCCACACCCCCTTCATATTACCCTTGGTCTCCCCAGTCTCTGCCCGATCTTCCTGACCTGGTGACACCAAGACAAATGCTGGGGTGGGCTCTCCTTGAACAAAGCCTTCCCATGACCAGCCCACTCCCTGCCTTAGTGGTTAGGCCTGTTGGACTCCATCACTGCCCTTGGCCCTCCCCTCTTGTTCCAGCCTCTCTGGATGGCTTCTACAGCGGCCGCAGCCTGGATGGTGAGCCCCACGCTCGAGGGCCAGGGAAGTAGTCTCTTCTGCTGGTTCTCATAGATCCCAGGCCATTGGGTTCCCCAAGGAGGGTGGATTGGAAAAGAGAGAGGTCTGGGACTAGCAGGGGGAAAAGAAGGAGCTGTTCGCTGAATTTCCCTGGGCAGAGAGGCAGGGCTGTGGGCTCTAAGTGACCGGGACCTCTGCTCCAATCCCACCCTCTGTGCTTTCAGTTGCCAAGGCACCTGCTGCCTCCAGCACCCTGGACGCTGCCCACATGGCAGCTGCCATCTTCCTGCCACTGGTGGCAATGGCGCTCTTGGTGGGAGGTGTGTACCTCTACTTTTGCAGGTGAGTCTGGCTCCCATTCCCATCCTGCACACCTGCCTCACTCCTGCCCCGCACTCTACACACAGGCTTCTCTGTCCCACAGGCTCCAGGGGAAAAAACCCATGCAGCTGCCCAGAACACGACCCCGCGCCTATGACCGGATCACCGTGGAGTCAGCATTTGACAACCCAACCTACGAGACTGGAGTAAGTACCCAGGCCAGCCCTGACACCCTATCCAGCACCCGATGCTATGCTCCCCTGGGCAGGTCCCCCTGAGGGCCCTATCCATTCCTCTTGCTCTTTTCCTTTTCCTCGGGAAGGTGGACTGCGGGCTGGCAAACTTTATGCAAGTTTCCAACTCCCAGCAGTCTCTTTCCTTTGCAGGAGACGAGAGAATATGAAGTGTCCATCTAGGTGCAGGGAAGCCAGCTCAGCCCTGCATCACAGCGGAGCCCCCAGCTTCCTGCTGTCCCTCCACCTCCTGTACATACCACCTGGGAAGAGACACCACTAATCTCTCACGAAGTTGTGCCCTTCCCCACCTGCAATGCCCACCGGGACCTATTTTCTTGGTACCACTGCCCAAGAGGGCCCTTCCTTGGGTCCAAGTCAGGGGGCATCTGCCTCTGGGCAGAACACAGCTGGAGCATATGCACCAAGACACCAGCATTTCGCCTGACCCTCCTTCACGCCCTACACCTCGAGCCTGGAATTCAGAGGCAGAATGGAAGCGCCTTTCTCCACGTGACCACCGTCCAGCCCTGGCATAGAGCACCGTGCAGCGGCGTGAACGTGATGGTGGCAGAAACTGCGCCATGGTGCTCCTCATAGGGCAAGCACCAGTGGCCAAAACTGCTCTCAATAGTGACCTCTGGGTGGTCCCGGCCCATGCCAATGTCTGCCCCTTGAGAAAGCCGCTAGTCCTTCTCTAAAGCCTCAGGAATGGACAGTTCTGCCCCTGTCCCTTCCCAGTGGAGGCAACAATTCTAGGGGATCGTGCGGGGCTTAGAGACCTTACCCAAGCTAAGGTTGGGGTTCCGTAGGTACTCATGCTCCACACCAAAGCAGGAAGCCCCCCTGCTCCCCTACCCTGAGGAGAGAAAGACCTCCTCCTGATGGCCAGTCTGGCTGTTAAACATCCCCTTTCCCATGAATCCCTTCTCCAACTCCAACCACTTGCCAGACTCTCCCCCTGGTCACCATTTTGGGGTAAGGGGAGTGGGCAGGCATAATCTGGAGAGGTGTAGAAGTCTAAGGGTCGAGGAATTTGGCACGGAGCAGGGGGTCAGCGGCCCAGGAGCTGGTTATAAGCCACTTTGTATATGTAATGTATCATATGCAGTCTGGCCTCCAGCCAGAAAATAATCTTCTATTTCTGTTGTTTCCTTATTAAAATGGTGTTTTGGAAAAAAAAAAAAAAAAGCAATGGCCATGTGGATGGTGCTTCTTTGAAGGGAAAGGAGGTGGGAGATAAATGGGATGAGGGCTTCAGGAACATAAGGCATGCTGGACAGCAACTAATAATCCTGGCTGATATGGTTCAGTGGTTAAGCATCAATCTCTAAACCTGGAAGTCACGGTTCAGTTCCCGGTCGGAGAATATGCCCGGATTGGGGACTCAATCCCTTGTGTGGGGGTGTGCAGGAGACAATAATTCTCTCTCATCGTTGGTGTTTCTCCCTCTCTCTTCCTCTCTGAAATCAATACATATATAAACAATTATAGGTGCTACAGAGTTCACTGTCCCAACAAGGTCAGTGCCATAGATGACAGTGAAATATGAAGTCCAGGTGTGAGAATCCAAGAACCCAATTGTTCATCCACCTCAAAGCCTCATTCCCCCTCTTTTCCAGGTCTAGAACTACAGGGCAGCAAACACCCAAGCCCCTTCTCAATGTCACTGTATTGCTGACAAGGCTCAGGAAGCCTGACACATACATCTCTTCTTCCTCTTCTTTCCCAGCTAGCAAGACTTAGGAAATTGGAACAGGAACCAGAGACAACTCCTAAACATGAGGCTCTAGTCTGCCTTGGCCTCAGAAAACATCCAGACTGTCAGGAGCAGGAACAATGCAGCTTAGAGGTTTGGTTCCTACTTTAGCAAAAGCCCCAGATTCCAGAAAGCAGTGGCTGGATGGGATCTGCTTAAGTTAGCCAAGTTTGGTCCCTTCCAGCCCCTGTGCCCATTCCCTGTGGCCCCAAGCACCTCCTGAAATGAAAGTGTTTGCCCAGCCTTGATCCACAGCACGCATGTCCATACTCAGTGTGTGCTCTGCATGGCTGCCTCCAGAATAAGAGCAAAAAACAAGCAGCAGGGAATTAGGGGAACTCAGAAGCCAAAAGACAAATCTCTGAAGGAAATAACAACAGCAACCAGCACCTTCTGTTTCTACAGTCTTCCAAAAGAGAAGTCTTAATTACTTATGGCTGACCACCTCTTGGCTCTAGCACAGGCCACCTTGAAGAATGGAGTAGCTGTCCAGGCAGAGTGCAGTGCCTAGATTAGCCAAAAGAGGTCACTTCTGAAGGTATCTGTATCCCACCTACTCTCTCTCTCCCCTCAATCCTCCTTGAATAACCACGGCTGGAGCTCTCCAAGGTGGCACCAACTCCTGGCTGGGTTGGGCTGACCTCACTCCCTCCAAGTTCAAAGAAGAAGGTCTGTGTCCCTATCCAGTGTTGCTCATTGGTTAGAGCGTCCACCTGTGCACTGAAGGGGCATGGGTTCGATTCCCAGTCAAGGGCACCTACATGGGTTGTAGGTTTGATTCCCTGCACGCAGGAAGCAACCAAGCAATGTGTCTCTCTCACATCAATGTTTTTCTCTCTCTCCCACTCCTCGCTCCCTTCTTTCCACTCTCTCTAAAAAGCAATGGGAAAAATATACTCGGGTGAGGATTAACAAAAAAGTAGGAGGAGGAAGAACAGGAGGTGGAGGAGTGTGGAGTGATTATTTCTCCTGGCACTTGTCAACAGAGACAAGTATCATTTCCCTCATTAGCTCACAGCCTGTTCCAATTCTCAACTGCAAATGATGGTGTTGATCAAAGTAAAGCTTTGCTTATTGCGCTTTGCCAGTGGCTTACTTATCTGTCCCATAATGTTCAAGCTGACACAGCAACACAACTAGGTCCTGAGCAGTAGGAAGGAATCCAGTAAGAGAGAGCATATGAGGCTCCAACTTCTGATGGCATGAAATATATCCCCAGAAGATGAAATCTGGCCACTTCCATGCATCTAACTCAGCCCTCCTCTCTCTGAGGGCCACATCTCTGGCCCACAGCCACTATAATTGGCTTTCTGAAGTTGGTAGAGAGCAATGATAAGGCCCATGTCCTTATAATTCTTCCCAGGCACCAAGAGGATCATCAGAAACCAAAGACCACACACTGACATACCAACCCATCTAACTCATCCTCCTTACTATTTTAAAAGAAGGAACAGCAGCAACTCCTTACAGGCAGTGTACTGGCCTGGGAATCAAGAAAGCTGTGTCATTCCATAAACTGAACTAAGCAAATCACTATTCCCTTCTGTGCATATGGAAATTAGGGGATTAATACAGATGGTCTTTAAGCCCTTTCCAGTTCTCCGCTTCTGGCAATGGTCAGTATACCTCCGCAGTGAGCATTCACAGCGACCTGGGGACAGTGCCATCTAAACTCCTAGTGTCAAACACAATGATGCCACTCCCTTCTTCACCGCTTCATTTACAGTCTGGCCATCTCTGAAAGAAATACCAGGAGGAGGGGCGGGCACCGGAGACGTAGCATGAAGCCCTTTTCACAGAACTCGAAATGAGGCTTTCAGACTACAAATAATCCAGCATACAGAACTGCAGCTCCCAAAAGAAGTCCTTCCTAGAAGGCAAATCACTCTTCCCCGAGTCCATCCTACCGTACAGTGCATCGCACGCACACAGAACTACGGCTCCCACAATCCACCAGAGCCATCGCGAGCCTTTCTCCCAGGGTGCAATGCGCTCCCGTTAGCCTTTTGGACCCCTTGCGCATTGCAAACTGGGAGCTGAAGTCCACTGTAGGCAGGTAGCTGGGCGTTGTCAACATCATAAACTCTTGGCTTTTGGCTTTCTCTTTAAGAGCATTTCTGAGGGACAGAGATCAAAAGAGTGTACTAACAGGCATGCGAAATTCCCCAAGGTGTTACCACTATGCAAGGCAGAGATGCTGAGACTAAAATTAGCTGTGGGGAACGGGAGGGAAGTGATAACAGGAGCCATCCAACCCGACACCAAAAGCATCGTTTTCCGTCGCGATGGCTTTTTCTTTTCTCTTTACGAATATGGCGCCTGGTCCAGCCACACCTGACGCTGGGACCAAACAGTCCAGCGCAACATCCCTAGGAGTACTGCTGTCACCAACAGCCTGCCAGCTCCAGCCAGCACCACACCTTATCCTTCCTGTGCATGCCTGAGGGTTCCAAGGACATGATAGTCTATGTACCATTACCAACATGGCGAAAGGAGAAGCATTCTTGTTAGGGCCTGCAGGTGACAATACGCCTGCGTGAGCGCTGGCTGTGTTGTTGCAGGCGGGAGAGGAACAGCCTCAACACGCCTGCGCAGGAACAGAGTAGTCTAGGTCCAGCTACAAACCCCAATGGATGAACCGTGCTCGTGTTTCTGCGGCTGCGCTGTGACCCTTACGCGCTCTCCCAGGCGCCTGCGCGATACCTCAGGTCCCGCCCCTTTATCTCAGTGCGCAG
The DNA here is from genome assembly GCF_964339955.1 of Pipistrellus hanaki. Lineage (NCBI taxonomy): Eukaryota > Metazoa > Chordata > Mammalia > Chiroptera > Vespertilionidae > Pipistrellus > Pipistrellus hanaki. Next base: position 30,626,157 of record NC_140518.1, on the reverse strand, counting down.
GCGCAGGGGGGGAAAAGCCAGGGTTTCGGCGCTTCAGAAGAATGCCAGCGCGGCTGCGCGCTGGGGGGTACCCCCTCATTGCGGCTGCGCCGGAGCCCGGCCGCCGGCTGTCACTGCGGTTGCGCGCGCCGAGCAGCGATCCCCGGGCGCCTGCGCGGGTGGCTTTGCGGGCGCTCGCGGTAAGTTTGCGCCAAGTGCGCGGCAGCCGGGACGCAGACGGCGGCGGCGGCGAGAGGCGGAGCCCGGGGACCACCCCTCATCACCCTCCCCGCAGTCACCTCACGTACCACAACCTCACCTAACCTCTCACCCCCCCTCCGATCCCCCAACCCCAGGATGGCAGCGCCCGCCAGCCTTCCCTGCCGGACCAGCGGTCGCCAGCGCCGGCTCTAGCTTGCGGGACTAGGCCCCACCGAGGCCTGACCCCCGGAGCCGGGACCCACCGTGCAGTCAGCCACTGGGCCGGGGCTGAGGGGCCGCTCCCCCCTCACGGCCCGTAGGGAGGACGCTGCCATCCCGGGGACTGGGGGCCGGGGGGTGGGGGGGAGCCAGGGCGAGGAAGTCGGGACCTGTGTTGAGAAAAAAGAAGGGGACCGGGGTCAGGAGCGCCCCCTCCTCCCGCTTCCCCCTCCCCCCGGGGTTGGGGGGGGCCCGAACAGAAAGCGCCCAGCCCGGGAGGTGGATGAATGTGGGAGAAAATGGAGACCAAGACGATCGTGTACGACTTGGACACGTCAGGGGGGCTGATGGAGGTAAGAGTAGCCCTCCTCATCCCCTTCCCCCAACGCCGGGAGGGAACCTCCGCCCTCCGCCCCACAAAGCCAGTCCTGAGCTCGCAGCGCAAGTGGGCCTGGGGAGGAGGGGGGTTCTTTCCACCCAGACTCTCCCATCTTTGCAATGTGAGGGGGCCAAGCTCAGCCTCCGAGGACGTTTGCAGCAGTTTCACCACCCGCCGCCCTCGATTTGCTCTTCCCGAGGCACCAACCCGCTCCCATCTCGTTGCACCGGCGGGCTTCCCCACCCCCTTCTCGTCGGCCCCTTTGTGCTTCCCCCAGCACGTCCGGGTACCCGGCTTCAGGCCTCTCCAGAGCCCAGCTCGGAGTCCCCCACTGTCCATACAAGGAAGTGTGGCGAGCTGGGAACCGCGCACCCTTCTCCCCATCCCCCCACCCTGATTCTCCCCATTTGGAAGAAGCTCCTTGTTGTGCTGCAGGAACACGGTTAGGGGGTGGGCTCCCCCTGGTTCCGGGGGGCTGAGAGGTTCTGGGAGCAGCCTGGATGGGAGGAAGAAGGACAAAAGGGGGGAGAGGGGTGGGTGACGGAGAAGCCGCGCCGGAGGGGCGACGGACAGCCCGGGAGCTCCGAGTGTGCACACACGCCGTTTGTATGTGTGTGCAGCAAATCCAAGCCCTGCTGGCACCCCCCAAGACGGACGAGGCCGAAAAGCGGAGTCGCAAGCCCGAGAAGGAGCCCCGGAGAAGCGGCAGGGCCACCAACCACGACAGCTGCGATAGCTGCAAAGAAGGTGGCGACCTCCTGTGCTGTGACCATTGCCCTGCCGCCTTCCACCTTCAGTGCTGGTAAGGCCTGCGGACGCCTTTTGGAGCCCCGTGGTGGGCCCTGGTTGGCACATTCCTTCACCCGGCCTACCCCTGCCTGCCAAATAACGGGCGCCTGCAGCCGCTAGATGACTTTCTATCGCCGCTGGGGCGAGCGCCTCCTGGCCCAGGTGTATGCGGGGCTCTGGCCGTTTGCGGGGGAGGAAGGGGAGGAGCGGCGATGGGGTCGGGACCCCGAGATGGAGATGGGGAGGAGAAGGGAGAACCCCATCTGAGACTGCCAGTGGCCAGGGAGCGGGGACTGATCCTGCCGGGCACGGCTGGCCGGGGCCGGGAGGAAGGGGAGGAGCTCCGGGCCCTGTGCCGCTCGCTTGCCCGCGCGCCCGCCGCCCTCGGGCTCGGGCCAGGCCGGGCCGGGCCGGGCTCTCCCCGGGGTCGGTGCGCGGAACCCTCGGCCGCCAGAGATGCCCGGGTCCAGAGCCCGGGACCCGGCGTCCGGGCGTTTGCGGCTGTAGCAGGAATCATGGAGGTTGTCTTTGAGTCCGCCTCTTCTCTGTCTCTCTGTTTACAATATGGCGACCTGTCTTTAAATTATATTTTTATTCTCAGCGCCATTTTGGCTGCATATATGATTTGCAAACGCCTCCCGGGGAACAGTGGGGTTAGCCCCCGCGTCCTTTCTGCGGAAGCTCCTCGGAGGCCGAGGCTGGGATCTCACCGCTTTGGTCCCTTTTCTCTGCTGCCGCCTGCCCCCTGTTGCCTCTCGGAGCTGCCTCCTTCTTCCCCGCCCCGTGCGGCCGCCTCTTAGGAAATCGGGCCCTGTTAGACAATTAAAATTGCCCTTGGGCGCCGATTTCTCTTATCCGCTCTGGATCGGCGAGCCCTTCACTGCCAAATTACTTGCTGCTGGGGCTGGATTGTATGCGGTGGCTCCGCAAGGACATTTTTAAGGAGCGGAGGGGTGGAAAGCTGTGCGCTTTTTTACACCACCACCCCCTTACTGAGCTCGAGGGGAGGGGAGAGACCAGGGGAAGAGAGGGAGGGACCTGGGTTGATGGCCTGATGCTGGATCCTCCTCAGCAGCTCAGCCCTGAACAATCAGGCCAAGGAGAGTTTATACTCCGACTTCTGCCTGGAGAAATCACCTCTGCCCGCCACAAAAAATCCCATATTTGCTCAGGGAACCCAGATTGGGTCTCATTCTGGTTTTCAGCAACAGTTGACTGAATCGAGTGATTGTGGAAGGAGACAGGCTGCAGAGAGAGAGGGAAGGAGAGGGTCTGTTTGTTCCCACCCATTTTTTCATGTTTTGTTTAAAAAAAAAAAAAAAATTTAATGGGGTTTTTCCTTAAGTACTGTACACAGTTCCATCCAAATTCCTTCTCTCCGTTTGTGGACTAGCACCTCTTGTATATTTACACTAATTGCAGGTTTTGGAACACCTATTAAACAGATGATTGATACTGGGCAAATTAAGTCTGTGGTCAGAAGGTATGTAGGAAGCTCCAGTTACCGTTCCCAAGATACTTTTGTCCAGGAGGGCACCCCATCTTAGCTTGTAATGTTGCAGAAACAAAAATGATTACCCTGGAGGAAGCTTTGCTGCTAGCTTTAAATTTTTTATTATGAAATGACTAATACCAGTAGGAAGGGTTTGTGAGTTTTATCCTTTTTATCCTATAAGTTGTAATTCACCTGGAGGGGAAAAAAATCTCTGCAAGTTTCCTGTTCTGTTCTTGCTAATGGAAACAATTTGTACCTAAATAAGATGAGTTTTTTACAAGTTATTCCCAGTTGCTTACATTTTTTTTATTGTACTTACTTGATACATACACCAGGACTGAATTGTAGATTGCTTGATTTTAAATATAGCTTAATGTTTTACCTAAGTTCTTAAAGTTAGTGTTAACCATATTGAGGGAAATTTGGTAAGCTCTTTATTGTTTTTAGTCTCATTTGTTTAATAAAACTGAAATTGTTTATTAGAAGCTTCAGGCATGGAAAAGTGTAATGTTTTGCCTGGCATTGGACTTTTTAAACTCTAAAATCTAACCTCTGAATCTTTTAATAAGATGAGTCTAAGTCTTGTCAAGTTGTACAATTAACAGTTTCTGCTTCAGCTGGGAGGAGAGGGGGAAGGACTTTTTTTTTTAGCTGTTGGTGAGACTCAGGCTTGCCCAGACTGCATTTCATTGAATACTTTGTATAAGACCATGAATGGGGACTGGTAATCAGAGATTTGAGAATCCTAGTAAATGAGGCAGGGCATGTTTCACATCTCCAGTTGCGCTTTGAAGATGCCGGTACTGAATGTACCATTAACTTATCTTGAGTTATTATATAAATCACAAAACATTCTAGATAACGGTACAAAAGCAGGAAGCCTTCTTTTAAGTGTGGCTTATCCCATTTTCCTGCCTCCTACCCTAGGCCCTTTCCAGCACAAGTGAAGTCCTTCATTAGCCATCTCAACCAAAGTGGACAGATAGATCAAGCAATTAGTGGTCTCAGATAATTTTTTGATTCCTGAGTGTGCTCTCAACATGTCCCATTGCTTTTTTGTACCATGTGGGAGTGAGGTTAGACGATATGGTTATATTTTCTCTTGCTTCCCTTTTTAACTAGCTAAGACTGGGTTATTTAGGTAAACATAGGGTGATAATTTTCCTCATGTACAGAAAGCACAAGAGTGAAGATGGAGTTTTGCAAACCCTGTAGGTCATAACTGCAGTGCTGCTGTGGGTCTCCATTCAAAGCTCTGAGACAAGTCCTTTTTCAGTCTCTCTAGTGTGCCTTGCCAGCTTGCCTCACCGTGAACCCGATCTAGTCAAATGTTCCAGAAGTGATTGTAGGCAAGCTTTACCTCCTGGGTTTAGTGACAGCCACAACCACCAGGGATTTTTCTAAGATAAACTACTGGAGGAAATGACTGATCAAATAAGCTGTTTTAATTGTCTTGTCTTGTCTCAGGGTCAGAGCTTTATATGAAGAATAGTCCTTTTCCCAATTAGACTACGAGTCCTATTTGGGGTTTTCTGTAATGATCTGGCTGAGGAAATGAATTTCCCTGTACTCGGTACCATTAACTCACTAAAGAATTAAACTTGAGGAGCTAAGGATGTTTTCATATTTGTTTAAGTGATATTGTAATCATTTTATCCAAGTTTAACTGGTTATAAATTAGTCAGAGTGGTAGCAGGGGTTACTAAACCTGCCCCTGGAGAATTGGAAAGAGAGATGTTTTTAAGGGTTCCCTGGTGAGCCTGGCCTTTATTATGATTGTCATGCCATAAGTTGAGCCTTCTGAAAATACCGGTCTTCGTGGACTGGTCCCTAAAACATCAGTGAAAAAAATGTTAGAATAACTGATGGAGCTCTATTTGCCACTGACCCATCTTTCTGTTTGAGATGGATAGAATTATTCTTACTGATAAAGTGAGTAGCATAGGGCATTGATAATGAGGCTGACTAGAAACTGGATGGTTTCCTCCGATTGCTTTCTCATGGCATTTTGCTCCAGACTGAGGGACCAAAATGGTCTGATTAAGAAGTGCATCCACCTCAGCAGACCTCAGCATGGTTGCTTCCCGTCAGACAGATTTCTGTAGCATTTGCCTCCGCATGTTATATTTGGAATTGTTGGCCGCTTTCCTCTCTCTGGTGTTGGCAGCAAGATCTCAAATGAGGTTTTCGAAGAATGAGAGTAAAAAGGTCTCTGTGCACAGGCAAAACTAAGCTCAGCTTGGAGTTTTGCATATTTAATTTTCAGTGAGTCATAACAAAAAAGGTTTTGCACTTAGAGTAAAAAGCTGCCTTACAGAAAATATTTGCCATGTGAACTTTAAGGAGGTGGTTTTTCTGATTTTGTTGTATTTAGCTCCTCATTAGGATAGTGTCAGGCAAGAGATTAATTTAAATACATTTATGTTAACATTATCTTATGAATCTGTTGTTTCTGACATCGTAAGTGCTGAGAAGCCTGGCACTGAAGAATTGGAGGTGACAGCATCAGGACTGCCTCCCCTTAGCCTATCCCCTCAATAGTAAAATGATTGAACAATAAACTAATTTGGTTTTATGTGTATTTTATGTTTTTACTTTCGCATTTGCTAAGTTGCATTGGAAGCTGGGTTTGTAGTATTGTTAAGTGGTCCACTCAAACAGGGAGGGTCCATTGCCAATCAACTTCAACTCAATATCACATGTATGCTTTGTAAACCTATGGTGGGGCTCAGGGACTAATTCTTGTTACATGAGTGCTTTAACCCAAGGATAAAAGATAACCACTGTTTAAAAATATAAGAATAATATTTGGTATGAGTTGTTTGCTCACAACTGTTTGTGACCCAAATGGCTTTCATTGAGAAAGCCATGGGAAGTATTAAAAGTGGGAAAGGACGTAATACTCCTCAATTATGTGCAAATGTGTAAAGATACGTTTTAGGTACAGCCTTTATTTTTAATATGGAGATGGACTTGTGTTTATTTTAAATTCTTAAGTATATCTCCAAAAGAATTTGTTGAAAGACAAATCATGTGCCGGGACTGATGTGGCTCAGTGGATAGAGCATCGGCCTGCGAACTGAAACGTCCCAGGTTCAATTCCGGTCAAGGGCATGTACCTTGGTTGCGGGCACATCCCCAGTGGGGGGGGGGGGGGTGCAAGAGGCAGCTGGTCGGTGTTTCTCTCTCATCGACGTTTCTAACTCTCCCTCTCAATTCCTCTCTGTGTAAAATCAATAAAATATATTTTTTTTAAAAAAAGAAAGACAAATCATAAAATTGGACCCTGGTGGGGTAGCTCAATTGGTTAGAGCGTTGCCCCCAATATGCCGAGATTGCAGGTTTGATCTTCAGTGAGGGCAAATACAAGAAGCAACTAATGAATGCATACTAAATTAGTGGAACAACAAATTGATAGCTCTCTCCTCTCTCTTAGTCTCTCTCAAATCAATAAATAAATTTTTAAATAAAGTAAAATAAAAAATTATTTTATTTGGACTGAAAAGGGATTCAAATAATCCTGTGTTAAATGAAGCAGTGATTTTTATTAAGCTCTGAATGAAATTGCAAGTGATACTCAAAAGGGCTCAGTGGGTTTTCAAGGTTCATCCTTGTAGGATTTATCAGTACTTTCTATGGCTGAATACTATTCCATGTGTGGATATAATACATTCTATTTATTCATTCATTAGTTGGTGGAAATGTGGGTTGTTTTCACTTTTTGCTATCATGAATAATGATGCTATAAAACATTCATGTGCACATTTTTTGTGTGAACACTGCTTTCATTTCTCTTAGGTGTGTATATTGAAGAGTGGAATTGCTAAGTCACTCTTATGTTTAACCTTTGAAGAACTGCCAGACTATTCTCCAAAGTGGTTGCACCATTTTACATTCCCACCAGCACTGTATGAGGGTCCCAGTTTCTCCACATCTTTTCCAACCCTTGTTATTATCTGTCTTCCAGTGGGTAAAGCCATCCAGTGGATACAAAGTGCTATGTCATTGAGATTGAGATTTGCATTTTCCTGCTGGCTAATGAGTTGAACATCTTTTCATGTGCTTATTGGCCATTTGTATATTTTCTTGGAATAATGTCTATTCATACCCTTTGTCCAAGTTTAATTGGGTTGTGTTTTCTTATTATTGAGTTGTAAGGGATATATATATATATATATATATATATATATATATATATATATATATATTCTAGATACCAGTCCCTTATCAGATACACTATTTGCAAGTATTTTCTCCCAATTTATGGGTTGTCTTTTTATTCAACTTTTGAGTCTTACCGAGAAAAAGATGGTAGATTTAATTACACGTTAACGTCTATGCCTGTATAATCTATGTAATGACAGTGAGCAAAGGGTTTCTTCTGTGAATTGCAGTCAAGATGGCGCGTCTCAGTGGAGAGAACCTTACAGTGTGCTTTGGTGTTTTGCTGCTTCAACTTTTCTGAGTGACCCTTCTCAACAAAGAAGTCTAAGGCTGGAAGTTAACCTAGAGGAAATATAAAAAAATCCACCACCTGCCTGAAGCAGGATGCCCACCCAGCACCCACAGCCACAATAGAAAATGTCTATGTGCAGACACTTCTCATACTTTGGGGCTCCTAAGGAAGATTTTAATTGCCTCGGTATGATTGGTAACAGGTTGGGGTGGAAATAACTCCAGATCAATAAATGAACTGTCTTTTAAACCAGTTAACAAGGACAAAATGATTTTTGTACACTGGTGAACTCACCTGTTTATATATGTTTTTATGTAAGCCCAGGTAGCAATAAATAGGGAGAGAATATTTGCCTGCAGGTTTTATATAACTTGTAAAAAGAAACCGTCTGCTTTGATGTTCCCCAGAGGATTTTGTTGCTACCTAGAAATGCAGGTGTCCCGCTAATTAACAGAAATGGGTACATCTTTTCTTCTCCAAGTGACAGGGCCATAGAATATAGATGAAGCTGAATGTTGTTTGCTTTTGGTTATAGGTAAGAATGTTGAAATCCATCTCTGAACTGGCACATATACAACAATTCCTTGGGTGTGTAGTTAAACAGGTCATCCTAGTAGAATATTCTGGTTGGGATTATGATGGACTTATTATGATAATGCAGCACAAGCTCCTGGAAATGCATTATTTTAAGGTACCAGAGTTTTAAGTCACCAGAGCACGGCGGGGGAAAGTTTGTTTTTCCACCTCCACCGTGCTTTTCCTTCTACTTAGAGTCCCCAGTGAGTACAACATGGCCAGCTGCAGTGTCGTTGAATGAGTGACACTTATAAGAGCACCTCTGCATAATGCTATCCTCCCAAGAGATAGGACAAGAGTACGGCTGTCCCCCTGCCAGTTTCCTGAAAGAGGAGGACATTGTATTCAGTGCAAGTCCTAGACCAAATTTCAGAAAGGCACTTTGGTATTGCGGATTTGTCACCATGCCCAGGATGCATGCACAGGTCACTGGCTGGCTGCTTTTCCCATGACTCGAGAACAGTTAAGAATAAGGTGACTTCTTTTTCTGCTTACCTCTTATGGATATCAAAATCCTTATCTTTTAAGCCTAAGGTTATTTCTAAACCTAGGTCTCAGCAAATAAGAATAAAGATGAAGTTTTAGCTGGCACATTTGTGTGGGAGGCAAAAGACGCTGAAGGAAACAATGGACACTGATAATAGGAGAAATCATTGATTTTTACCCATCGGCAAAGAGAAACTTGGCTACTATATAGAGCTGTTGGTGAATCACTGTAAGCAAATACCAAGTACACCTTGCAGATTGATAAAATTATCTAAGTAATAAACACTCAACTCATTCAAAGAGCTCCTTTCCCTTTTCCTTAGTAGTGTACTAAATGCTCACTAAACTACAGTTTCTGGCTTACAGTGGTCAACTTATGATTGTTGTGTACTTTATATAGTGCAAAAGCAATGCACATTCAGTAGAAACCAGGTAGGCTATGGTTGGGTTTATTAAATGCATTTTTGACTTATAATAGCTTCAACTTAAAATGGGTTTATTGGGATTTAATCCCATTATTAAGTCAAGGAACATCTGTACTTGAAAGCCAGAGGCTAACCCATTTTCTCTGCTCACCGGTGCATAATACCTAATGGTATTACAAATGAGAATATGCGAAGATAAACACTGTTTGGGGAACAGAAATTATGTCTGGGTTCTTCCAACTGGATGGTATCTTTGTTAATACAGGCACACAGTGCCCTAGCCAGTTTGGCTCAGTGGATAGGGTGTCGGCCTAAGGACTGAAGAGTCCTGTATTAGATTCTGGTCAAGGCCACATGTCTGGGTTGCTGGCTCGATCTCCATTAGGGGGCGTGCAGGAGACAGCCAATCAATGATTCTCATCATTAATGTTTCTATCTCTCTCTCCCTCTACCTTCCTCTCTGAAATCCATTAAAAAAAATACAAACACAAAGTGACCCTTCCTTTCCCTCTTAATTACATTTGCTTTCCTGTATGTTAATGGCTTTGGTGTTTAATCTTTGCCCTTCCTTTGTTTTCTGACAAATTGTACAGCATATCTCTCAGAAAATGTTTCCCAGTCTTGAAAGGACAAAAGACAGAGTGACTGCAGGGCAGAGGAAAACTCCATGCCTAAACCAAGCCATCAGTCCACTGATTTAGGCTCTGCATGAGGCGCTCTTTGAAATAATCTTGAGTGAGCAAAAAAGGACTCTGCAGGGTTTGAATTTAACCATAACCCAAAGACATCACTTCATCTCTAGACCAGGCAGGGGTGGGGGAGCCGCTCAGAATTACTAGCAAGCTTGAGTCCAGAGTGGAATCCTGTTTTTGGCGATACGAGCACATTTACAGGCTTTTATCCAACTGTGATATTCAGAGGGATGTTGAGTATTATTTTTCTCGTGTCTGCAGGAAGCTAATGAAATGTACAGCACTTCAAGTGCGTTTAGACAAATCTCGACATTACAAACCTGGGCATTGTGGAGCTACTCCTGTTCTGCTTTCCACCGGTTATGGGCTCCTGTGACGAGCTGGTAGCTTTTTAGTTCCCATGTTCATTAGACATGGGAATTAAATCAGTAGAGTTCTACTGATTCTTGGTTTTAACAAAACTCTGGAAACATTGGAGAGAAACTCTACAGTGTACTTTTTCCATTGAATTTATGCACATTTAAGGGTGTATAATTTTCATAATGTATTTTAACCAATAATTGATTATTGGTTAAAATACATCAATTATTGGTTAAAATACATTATGAAAATTATACACCCTTAAATGTGTATAAACCTGTAACTTTTCATAGATCTATGCATAAGTTTACTACATTCAACTTTCTTTGATCTTGCTTGCCATTTTTTGAAAGAGCATTTTAAATTAAGGAGAATTCTGTCACTAATTTTAGCCTTTTTGTAAATATTGTTTTGCTTTTTTTATCCCTCTGTAGCCCTTATGGTTTTGCCTGGCACAGATGACACTTCGCAATTCTAACTTAATTCTAATGCCTAATTTTATAATATCTGACATCTCTGAGTGCTGGCTGTAGACTGTAGGTGTTGGGGATGTAAGCTGAACAGGTAAGAAAAGTGTCTGCAGTTTAAGTTATGGGAAGAGTTCATGTCAAAGGCTTGTGTGCTTACTGCATACAAGCTTTTCTCAAATCTTATCATTTTTGTGCACACATTCAGATCTTCAGGATGATCGTTTTTTGATTAGGGACCATCTGAGAAGAAAACTGGGCCAAAGGGAAAAGTCATGGCTCTCTCTCTGAGAAGTATGTTCAGCTCCTAAATAGGTCGCTGTGGGTATAACTGGAAGGCTCGGCAGCCCAAGGCAGCACTTAGCTGTGGCATCAAACCACGACAGCACAGTTTGACAGCGTGCCCAGGAGATTACCTCTCCAGCCATGGAGGGTGGGGGAGCGGTCAGGTTCATGAGGAGAATGGGGGAGGGGAGAAAGTAGTGGTCACAGAAGGAAGGAATAACCTCTGTGCTGTTTTGGCCCAAATAATAGCATTATTTTCTCTCCTTTTTTTTTTTTTTTTTTTTTTTAGTAGAAGACCCTGTCAGTAAATGAAGCAGAAATCCTCCTTAGGGAAAAGTAGCTGGGTCTTAAGTAGAAACCTGCTCTCTATATACAAAGTGAGCAAAACTAGGCTCACAGTTTCTATGGAAAATAATACAATAATAAATAAATAATAATACAAGAATAAACGTTCGCATATTCACAACTGTAAACCTACTTTTGCCCCACCCTGTATTTAGTAGGATTTCAAATAAAAACATTGTTAATATTTTCTTAGTTTTCCCAGCCTTTGTGGGATTTTAGGTTCAATATCTGTAAGATGTAAATTGGTCCAGATTCCCTAAGCTATGTCTGTAAGAATAGTGGGGCCTGAGTATTACCTTGTTCTTGATAGACTACTAAAATTTGGCCGCAGTACAGTACTCAGTTTTGTTGGTTCCTCTGTTCCTCTTTCCAATGGAATGGAATCCCTAGGAGTGTTACGCAGTGACTGTTGAGGCCAGAATGTTGGCTCTTCCAGAACAGGTGGGCTCCTACAGCTATCATGAGGTGGATGAATAGAGCCCATTTAAAAAATGTTTGTAGCAAGCCCGTTTTCCATTCTAGAGAAGCCAGGATTGCAAGAATAGGCAAACTAGTAATAATAGGTCAGGCCCTGTAAGCACCCGGGCTCACCTTATAGAGAAGTTAGCAGAAGCAAACACCTGGTGTAACTGTTGATGCTCTACCCTCCCTCCCTCCTCCTTTCCTTGCACTAGCTTATAACCCTCTTCTCCGGGTGTCCTTCGCTGGGAGGATGTCACAGGCCAGCTTTACTTAGAAGGCGATAAAATTTGGGAGCACAGTCAGCTAGTTTGAAAGGATTGTAGCCTGTGGAAATGACGCAACTAGCTAAGTTTCTCAATGGGGTATTTGTAATGGCCTGGCACTTCATTGGTCTTTTTGTTAACATTGCTACTGAGGCTTTGCATGAAAACCAGCAGTCCTTGTACTTTTTACTTTGTAGCGCTAGCTGTATTTGAGTCAGTAGCTGGGATGAAGGAGGGTAAGGTATTAAGGTTCAGGGACAATCCTCCCACCCCCATGAACTTTCTCTGTGCTTTCATCTCCCCAGTATCCTTCAGTGTGACCATCTCTCCTGCCTTTGAAAGGCATGCCATACTTGAAGATGAAAGCTGGTGACCACACAAGTGTCAGAGGAAGCCTACTATTTCTGCTGCCATTTAAGTTTCATTAAATTTTATCCCCTCAAAACCTAAACCAGCTGAAACCGGTTTGGCTCAGTGGATAGAGCATCGGCCTGCGGACTGAAAGGTCCCAGGTTCGATTCCGGTCAAGGGCATGTACCTTGGTTGCGGGTACATCCCCAGTAGGGGGTGTGCAAGAGGCAGCATATCAATGTTTCTCTCTCATCGATGTTTCCAACTCTCTATCCCTCTCTTTTCCTCTCTGTAAAAAATCAATTTTATATATATATATATATATATATATATATATATATATATATATATATATATTAAAAAAACTAAACCATTAAATTTGAGTATACTAGTATTAATCCAGCTTTCAATTTACATTTTAAAATGTATTTTAAAGTTAAACTTTACCCAGAGCCTCTTAGCTTTTGCAGAACAGTAGCTGGTTTCAGTTTGTAAAAGGCTTGTTTTCTGTGCTCCTAGGTCCCTTTATAGATCAAGATGTCTATTCGGAGCCCAGCCAGTGTTGCTCAGTGGTTGAGCATTGACCTATGAACCAGGAGGTCATGATTAGATGCCTGGTCTGTGGGCTAGACCCCAGTGGAGGGGTCATACAGAAGGCAGCTGATCCATGGTTCTCTTCATTAATGTTTCTCTCTCTCCCTCTCCCTTCCTCTCTGAAATCAATTTTTTTTTTTTTAAATTTACTATAAACTAAAAAAAGATGGCTGCTGGGAGGCTGAAACCTGATTATGGTTCTGCTAGTAGTCACCTTTACTCCCATTTTGGCTGGTACCAACACATTTCTGTAGCTAGCAGAGGGCAGCGGGGCCAGTTAGAGGGAGTCGTCCTGTTCTGAACACGCATGGTATTGTCTTTTGCGGTTGGTATTACACAATGCCACTAAATATAATTGTAGGATTTTTATCTGATAGAAGACCTCGGATGAATGGAATCCATGAACTATGAAATTAAAAATCAAAACTGTTTAGTGCTATTATTTGCTTGCTGAATACCCCACCACCATCAAAAAGGGAGGTGGTGCCCTAGCCAGTTTGGCTCAGTGGCTAGAGCATTGGCCTGAGGACTGAAGGGTCCTGGATTCGATTCTGGTCAGAGGCACATGCCTAGGTTATGGGCTTGATCCCCATGGGCTTGATCCCCAGTGGGGAGCGTGCAGGAGGCAGCCAATCAATGATTCTCATCATTGATGTTTCTCTTTCCCTCTCCCTTCCTCTCTGAAATCAATAAAAAATAAATTTCTTTTTAAAGGGAGGTGGTATACAGATAATAGTAGGGGACCAGTGAGATCATTCTTAATTTAACTGATGTTTTATTTCAACTCAAACTGCCATATGTGGCTTGAGAGCTTCTGTTGCTTGGTGAATGATGGGTTCTGACAGGAGGGACTCTACCAGTTCATGCAACTGACCTCTTTTAGAATACAACCCGAATGGAAGGCTGTTAGTATATTGTGTAGATATGTTGTCTACGTAGTGTTCCTTAAGTATTTGTGTTAAACAATATTTTGTCAATCTGGGAAGATAAAATGTAGTGTGTGTTTTTTAAAAATATTTTTCACTATTTGCTTTCTTTTGTCCTAAGACATACACTAAAGTTCTTAATTTGATTAAGTGATATTGTCTTTCTGGCTCCCTTTGGCTCAAGTTTTAAAATGTCAGTGTCACTTAGCTGGATGGACAGTAACCTAATTTTTTTTTAAAAAAAAACAACGCAACACCATTCTTATCTGCAAGTTATAATGTAAAAAATAGGTCTTTGAAATAAGAGGCAGTCTTTCTGCTTCCCTATCTTCCTTTCTTCCTCCACCTCTCCCTTCCCCCCTTTGTTCTTTTGTTCCCTTCTCCCTTCCAGTTCCATATTGAAAAACTGCTTGCATTGGATGGATAATTAACACAGAGCAACAGGTCCCGCTGGAGGGGACTAAATCTGAAGTAAATGTTAATATTGAGCAGGTTCACGTGTTTTAATAAGCAAGGGAGATGAGTGAGGTTAGACTCAGATCAGCCATACTAATGTATGACTTGAAATAGATCCTTTTAATTAGAGAGCGAAGAACCATGACAACTACCAATATCTTCCACCTGCAGTGGTGAGCCGCAGCCTCATTAAGGAATGAAAGAGGCATTCTGAATTAAAATTGGCTCTGTCGTTTGGCTGTAGTGGAGTCATCTGGCTGTAGGCTTTGAATATTTGACACGGAGGGCTCTGTCAGTGCAGGCTTTACAGTTAACTGAGAGGTGTGTATGTGGTTTTCTCTCCAATAACTCCTGAAATAGACCTATGTAGACACCCTTATCAACAATGGAAACAAGTCATTTATATTTGTTTATGGGAGTCTAGATGCTAGAGTCCTACTGCAGAGGTTGGCTTTAAGAGTTTTACTTTTGAAAAATTAATGTTCTTGACCAGCTTTCTAGTTGGTTGGTGTACAGATATTACTGTTAATAGTTTATAGATTTCTTAGGCCTTACAGAGAACCACACCAAACTCTGAGACACATATACTTTAATTGTACAATGTCTGAAAATTTAGAGTTCTATTGTTATGAACTATTTTATAGCTAACAATGTCTTTAAGATCAAGTAGTGGTTACAGTGGACAGGCACTTTCTAGCCAGGACTTGCAGTCTAGTGCTTTTCAACAAGTGATCTGGAAGGGAATATCCACTGCAGTGAAGATGGGAAGTCATTCTGCAGAAGCTCCATCCTCACAGGTCACTCTTCTCTGCCGTGGAGAAGAGTACCTATCTCGAAGGACTATATAGGCCATAGTCCTTTCTTTTTCTTTTTCTTTTTTTTTTTAACAGATTGATAAATCATATATATATATATATATAAAATTGATTTTTCACAGAAAGGAGGGAGTGGGATAGAGAGCCAGAAACATCGACCAGCTGCCTCCTATACAACTCCCAGCAGGGATGTGTCCAAAACCAATGCATATGCCCTTGACCAGAATCGAGCCCGGGACCCCTCAATCCGCAGACCGACACTCTATCTACTGAGCCAAACCGGCTTCAGTTCATTATTGATATTTCTCTCTCCCTCCCTCATCCTTCCTCTCTGAAATCAATAAAAATATATATTAAAAAAAAAAAAAAAAAAAAAGAACTAGAAAACTGTGACTTGGGTTCTAATTCTGCTGCTTATTGGCTACATGGCTTTAGATAAGTCAGTTTCCTTGCCTGTGCAATGGGAATAATAATTAGTTCTCACAGTATGGTGGTGAAAAGCAAATAAGAGCATCTGTGAAAAAAATTTTGTGAACCGTGATACACTGTCTAGATGTAATATCACTGTGTTATTTCTAGCTTTAGTGATTAGGAAGTATTGTCCTTACAAGCAGCTCTGGCTCATTATAGTATTTTCATGGTTTTCACTGCTTGCAGAAACTCGGATAGAATAATTTCACCTTACGTTTAGCTTTTAACTATTTCCTTTAGTAGAAAATGGCTCTTGGCACCCTATCTTCATTGATATATGAGGATGAAAAGGAGCTGGGACAGAACCTTGTTTTTCTTGACAAGCATATCATTAATTTTAAAGAATCTGACATACATGTATAGGTATTCCTTGTTTTATTGTACCCCTCTTTCTTGCACTTCGCAGATACTGTGCTTGTTTTTTTTATAAAATGAAGGTAAAACCCTCCAGCAGCAAAAACACTGCAACTTGTTGAAGGTTCAAATAATGGTTAGCATATTTTTTAACAATAAAATACTTTTTAATTAATATATGTATGTAGTGGTTGGTTTGTTTGTTTGTTTGTTTTCTAAACTATGCTATTGCACACTTAATAGCCCTGGCCGGGGTAGCTCAATTGGTTAGAGTGTCATCCTGATATGCCAATGTTGTGAGTTCAATCCCTGGTCAGGGTTTATACAAGAATCAACTAATGAATGCATAGATAAGTGAAACAACAAAATCAATGTTTCTCTCTCCCCTTTCTTCCTCTCTCTAAAATCAATAAGTAAAAAAAATAAATAAATAAAAAATAAAAAATATATAGTGTAAATATAACTGCTATATGTACTGGGGAACCAAAAATTTGCATGACTCTCTTTATTGTGATACTCATTTTATTTATTTTTTAATAGCAGCATTATTGTGATATTCATTTTATTGCAGTGGTCTGTAATTGAACCCACAATATCTCCAAGGTAGGCCTGTAATTATTTCAAAGTTACACACTAAACTTAGGGGCACATCATTCTTATGGGTGTAGGAGCTTAAGGTGGGTGGATGAGGTGGGAAACTCCTCAGGATGTGTACATGAGTCCCCTGAGGCAGAATTTCCTTTCTCTCTGGAATCCTTTCCTTGTTGATAATATTTAATGTGGAACAGAACAAGTTTATTTGCAAAACAGCCTTTTTCTGGAACTAGTTCCTGAGCTTTTTACCCCAATGACAGTCTGTCTTTCCTGGAGGCATTTCATGAATCCTTTTCCTTTTGAATTGAAAAACTGCCATCTAAATTGCTTGAAAGGAATTGCTAGTAGCAAAGAGGAATCATGAGAAAGCTTTCTGATGGGCAATTCCTGTGTTTCAGCTATGCCTATGATGACCATTTTCTAGAAACATAGACCTTCCTTCCTTTTCAGTCACATCTTAGGTATTATTACCGTCTCTCTAGATAACCACATTTTCAAATGTATTTCAAGATGCATGTTCTGTCTCTTAAGAAAGTAGCAAAATCCCAGCAAGGCCTTATTGTTTTAAGTGTTCTATATTAATCTTGGAAATAACCCTCTAACTTCCCTGCATACTCCCTAAACTCACAGTCCTCACCCCATCCTTTAGGGCAGACAAGAGGAGCCTGTGGCCATAATCTAGAATTCTGAAAAATGTGTGTTCTTAAACTTGGTATCTCTAAAAGTGATCTTTTAGAAACCAACCTAGAGCTACTTTTAAAAGTCTCTTAATAGAAATTTTAAGCATTTTACCCTGAATTAAAATATTTTAAACATTTTACCCTGGCCAGTTTGGCTCTGGATAGAGCGTTGACCTGCAGACTGAAGGTTCCAGGTTCTATTCCGGTCAAGGGCACGTGCCTGGTTGCAGGGCTTGATCCCCAGTAAGGGGGTGTGAGGGGGCAGCTGACAAATGATTCTTTTTCCCTCTCCCTTCCTCAATAAAAATATATATATATTTTAATTTAAACTGATTGCATAAAAATTAAACACACACACAAAAAAAAGAGAGGGGTGGGGGGTAAGGCGTAAGGCCCTGGCCAGATAGCTCAATTGGTTAGAGCAGTGGTTGGCAAACTGCGGCTCTGTTGACTAATGAGTTTGCTGAACACTGCTAGGGAAAAACACTTAAAAAACATTTTAATAATGTACTAATGTCTTTAACCTGAAGTCAAAACTTCTGGGTAAGGGTAATGCCTTATGCAGTGGTTGGCAAACTCATTAGTCAACAGAGCAGCAAACCTCGGCTCGTGAGCCACAGTTTGCCGACTACTGCATTAGAGCGTTGCCCAGATACACCAAGGTTTTGGGTTTGATCCCCTGACTAGGATCAACCCAGCTTCTATATATGTAAAAGGCTAATATGCAAAATAACACCTCAGGAGTTCAACCGGGAGACCAGGAGTTTGATCGTTCACTCTGACTTGCGTTGACCACCAGGGGTCGGCACTGAATGAAGGAATGCCCTAGCCAGCAGTGGCAGCTGGAAAGCTCAATCGGCCCTGATTGCTAGGGACCCTGCCTGTGCATGAATTTTGTGCACCGGGCCTCTAGTGAATGCATAAGTAAAGAGATGTTTCTCTCTCTCTTCTTCTCTCTCTCTCTCTCCCTCTCCCTTTCTCTCTCTTTAAAAATCAGTTTAAAAAAAAAAAAAAAAAAAACAAGAAAGCACCCTGGCTCAGTTGGTTGGAGCCATACACCTAAGTTTGCAAGTTTGATTCTTATAACCTGGTTAGGGCACATACCTAGGTTTTGGGTTTGATCCCTAGGTTGGGACAGGTACAGGAGGCAGCCAATCAACATTTCTCTCTCTCTTTCTCTGTGTGTGTGTGTCTGTTAGACATTACAGGTGATATATATATATACACACACACACACACACACACACACTTACATACATACACACACATATATATCCATCCATCTTCAGGTGAAGCTATAAAATAGAAAGAAATAAGATATTAAATTATTTAAAGGAGACTTTAATAAGTAGGGTGCATAGTTCATTGTGTAGTTGAGATTTCAAGTGTGGATTTTGGTGTCGTCTTGTTGTTTTGTGACTTAGAAAACATAAATAATTTTATATGCAATTTAACCACAAAATAAGTACCTGTCCAATTGCATTGCCTTGCCTCATGACTTTGGAGGGGTTACCTTCACTTTCTAGAAGCCCATTCTTTTAATGTTCTTCAGCCCTTAAAACTTCATTGAGTACCTGCAGTGTGCCAGGCATTGTGCAGAGTGTGGAAGTACAAAGATGAATAAGGCATAGAGAAGGGACTTAGGTACATAACAGTTTCAATGTGGCACAAAACTGCTATAGAGAATCAGGAACTGTCAGAGAAGGCTTCCTGGAGGTAACACCTGACTTGAGCCCGTATAAAAGATGAGTCCACCAGGTGAAAGGATGTGGCTTTAGTGGTTGTGAGCAGTGGCTCTGGAATGAGCAGACAGAGTTGAGAAACAGTACAGGCTGTGTAGGGGGCCACCAGACTTAATGGAGCTGGAGAAGGAGGCAGGGTTCTAGTCATGGAGTCTTACCTACAACACTGAGGAGCTTGAACTTCATCCTGTAATGGATGGGGTGATATTGAAGGGCATTTTAATTTAGAGAGTGATATAATCAGAATTGTGTTTTAAATATATCATTCTGCCAGCAGGGTTGGAAATAGATTAGGGGAAGCATGAAGGACCAGGAGGACATTCACATTTCGGTAAAAAGATGTAAGCCTGTACCATCCCGCCTTACCCTTCTCTGCTTTACATGTGGGGTAGGGTATCTTGGCTCAAAGCCAGTAGGCAAATGAAAAGAAATGATGAAAAACAGAATCAGAAGTGACAGCCTTTTCAGGGTTAATCTTAATATAACAGCTGCTGAAGCATAGCAGAGTCTGTAGACCTTTGCAAATTACATGTGTGCATTTCATTAGTTTGGGTGTGGTCTATGTAGAAATGCATTGGAGAGAATAAAAGTAGACATTACAGATGATGTTCGCCTGTGGCCCTCCAGGGCTTAAAGACCTATCCCCACAGGCCTACGTGCCTCCAGTTTTCCACTTCCTGATACAGGTCCTCCTGTGATTCCACCAAGGTAACAGGGAAGAAAGGGAGCAATGGGGCTTGCTGGGCATCCTGACATGCACGATCAGATCTCTGGGGAAGCACAGAGTAAGGAAAATTTGCCCACCCAAGGCTATTAGGTAGAAAAGATAAAGCAGGATAGCATTAAGCCCAGGACTTAAAGGAAAGGTCCTTATACATTCAATCTTCGAGTGTGGGTGTTGTGTGTTTTTTTGTAGTTTTCTCGGATTCTTTTAAGAAAAATTTCCTACTTGCCATTCCAAGTAAAATACCTTCAGGAACCAACTGTAAGAATTTCTTAAGCATAAATGTAGCCTGTTCTGTATAGCAGTGGTTTTCAAACTTTGATATTGAGCATAAATTGCTAAGCCCTATCCCCAAAATTTATGATTCAGTGGGTCTGGAGTGAGGTCTCAGAATTTTATTTTCTAATAAGTTCCCAAATGATGCTGCCAGTCTGGAAACCACACTTTGAGAACTACTGTATAGGCATTATAAATATGAGCCTCCCAAGGGCTTAATAAAGTCTCATATGGATCTTGGTGTAACCTTAATGGAAATCGGTGACCTTGGAGAATCAGTAAGGCTAGCCCTACACAGTTTTAATTTTGATTCAGTATTGACTTAATTGAATAGCTACTATGTACACATCTTACAAAGATACAAAGAGGGAAGAGATTCAACCCTTGTCTTGGTCCCTCTAATAAAAGAAATGGGAGAACTATCACATAAGGGAAAGCATGAGAAGTGCCAGAAGTGACCCAAAGCCATGTAGCCAGGGTCTAGGACGTTTGAGTAATCCCAGAAAGACACATGGAGGAGCTGTCCCCAGTATGCCATTGTTGCCTGACAAACTGCCCCAAAACTCCGTGGCTTAAAACACACACTACCGTGTTTCCCCAAAAATAAGACCTAGCGCATAGAAAGATAAGACATCCCCTGAAAATAAGACCTAGTGCAACTTTGGGAGAAAAAATTAATATAAGACACTGTCTTATTTTCGGGGAAACAGGGTAGTTATTATCTCTCACAAGCCTTTGGGTTATTGAGCTCAGCTGGGTGGTTTTCTGTTATATGTGCTGTTGTCTGGTACTGCAGCCATTTGGAAGTTCATCTGGGCTGGCATAGTCCAAGATGACTCAGTCACATGGCAGTAGTGGTGCTGGCTGTTGGCTTGGATTTCAGCAGGAGCTGTTCATTGGAGTGCCTTAAGTCTCCTCTGTGTGGCCCCCCACAGCACAACATCAGGGCTCTGAGATGGAACATTCCAGGCGTGTAAACATGGAATCTTCAGGTCTCCTAAGAACTCTGCTACATTCTGTTGGTCAAAACAAGGAACAAGAACAAGCCCCAATTCAAGAGGAAGGAAATAGACTACTTCTGGATGGAAGGAGTATCAGAGAATTTGTAACGATCTTTAATCTACCATAGGCAAATTGTAGCAGGACTTACAGGCATACAGGCATGGCTTTCTAGGGGGAGAGTGTTCTAGAGAAAGAAATTATATCTTTCCCTGTAAGCCCAGTATTAATAGCTCTGAATTTGGCTTCTCTTTCTAAGATGAGGGAGGGGCTCACTCTTTAGGTTACTGTAAAGGATGCCAAGTAAGCATTTTGAAAGATGTGAGAGTCCAAGCAGTGCTGTAGGGCTGGCCAAAATAGAAGTTGAGGGACATGCGGCTTTGTGCCAGACCTAGGAAGGCTTTTTCCTCTGCTTCAAAGGATTAGTTAGTCACTTAGTCTTGCCCTTGTCTTTTCCCCCGCAGTAACCCTCCACTGAGTGAAGAGATGTTGCCTCCTGGGGAGTGGATGTGTCACCGGTGCACTGTTCGTCGAAAGGTAATAATGCTGTTTTCTAAAGGCTTTGCTCAGAATGCCGGATCTAGAGTACTGATATTCTAGAGCTAAGATGGCCTAGCCCTGAAGGTGTTTTTGTCCCTTCTTCTTGTCTCTTCCAGCCCTGGAATCACCCACATTCTCCTCATGGTGACTGTTTGGAATCCAATAGGGCCTAAAATCCAAACATGGGCTGCTGATATGGGCAGAAGAGGTGTGTTAATTTACTAAGCCATGTATCATTCAATAGTGACAGGAGTAGTTTGATCTTGTAGACCTCCTGTAGGTGGCCTGAATGTGGCAACTATATCCATGGCTAAAAGTGGTTGAAGAAAAAACAAGCTGCTTTTCCAGCTTGATGGAAAAAAGGGTTTCTCTTACCCCAAGACAAATAAGTCACTAGTAACCAAAGGCTTAGCCAGGTGTATGGGGAAGGGGGACTTTGAACTCACTTGTACCCCAAATTGCCTAATCTCTCTTTAGTTTCCCTTACCTTGGCTTCAATAATTCATTACTGGCTTTGAGAACATTATTTTCTACATTGAGAGAACTGCTGTGGAATGCAAAAGCTAAATTCTCCTTTATCAAAAAAGGAAGTAGGTGTGTTTCCACTCAGATTAAGAGAGAGCCAATCCTCAAATTACAGACTGGATTACACTTGGCAAATTATAAAGCCACACACACACACACACACACACACTAATTATACGCCAAATAACTTGCTTTTGTTGTGACATCACTTCTGTTTTCCCTGCCTGTGTACATGATGTCACAATGAGTGATGACTTCCTTGGTTGCAGAAACAGGATGAGATGATTCAGAGATTGTGGTTTATGTGTGTAACAGTTTTCAACCTTTAAGAGGAAGGTAAACAGTTAGCTAGACATTCTTTTTCAGTGTGTTCACAAGAGTTCCTGTTAAAAAGCAAGCTAGGGCTAACTCAGCCACCTACCACAGTTGTAGTTTGATTTCTCCTAAAATCCACAAAACAGGCTGTCCCCCAGCCTGCTCACCTCCCCAGATCTCTTCCTGTGCATACTTGGTTAGATTAGAGCAGGGCCAGTTAGAGATACCTGCCAGCCAGGAAGCCTTTCAGAAACTTGCCACTCAAAGAAGCTGGATGCAAAAGGGTTAGGAACAGTGGAGGGAGAAGAGGTAAAGCCAGGAAAAGAGGGTAGAGGAGAGAAACTGTTATTTCAGTTCCCATCATCTCCTGGGTATTTTATGTGCCTTATCTTATTTAATCCATGTAGCCATTTGTGGGTGTTACAAATGGTGTTAGTGTCTCCATTTTAGAAAGGAAGAAACTGAGGCTTATAAATGCAGAAAAACTTTCCCAAAGAAAAGGAATTGACAGAACCAAGATAGGAACTAAATCCTGTCTCATTCCAACACTCTATTACCTCTTCATCAATTTTCTAGAAGCAGAAATACTTGCTAGAGATTATAGCACGCTTTTTTCCTAACATAGTATGTATTTTCTGAAATTTCACTCTGACCTTCTCTCAGATGGCCCTCTTTGCCTACCAGAGCCAAACCTGTCTTTTCCACCACCACCACCACCAGTTCCAGGCTTTGGCCCTCTGTAGTTACACTGAAGTGGATTGAAATGATACATCCTCTGAGCCTCATCACCCTCCAATGTTCAGGTCCTATTCCTAGTGGAGGCTAGATTCTCCCAACTCAGAGCCATCCCTTTCATATATATGACCCTCTTGATCGTCACCATGTCTCTGAGAAAAGAAGAAAAGTTTTACTGGATTAATTTTACAGATAGAGAAATTCCTGCCCACCAGCCTGAGTCACCCAACGTCATAGGAAATCAGTGGCAGAACTGGGACAAGACCCCAGGTCTTCCGACTGGAGACCAATGTAAAACTTCCATTTGACCACTCAATTTGGAGTCCTGGAGGAAAACGTATTGTCAGTCATCTAGTCCTACAGAGTACATTTAGTCTCCTTCCACTTCTCCACCTTCCCATTCAAAGAAGTATCACTTTCATAGTTCTAGTTAAATTTGAAACATTGAAAGCCACCATGATGATTACTGAGTCTCTACCCTTCACACACTCTCCTTCCACAGTTACCTTCCAGGCCAGCACCCAGTGTCCCTAGATAGGGAGCTTTGCTTGCCTATTTTACATATTACCTTTGTTCTTGCAGACTGTTATATATATAATTTTTTTAAATTTTATTTCAGAGAGGAAGGGAAAGGGGAGAGAGAGAGAGAGAGAGAGAGAGAGAGAGAGAGAGAGAGAGAGAGAAACATCAATGATGAGAGAGAATCTTTGATCGGCTGCCTCTTGCAGGCCCCACACCGGGATTGAGCCCACATCCTGGGCATGTGCTCTGGCTGGGAATCAAAACATAGGTCAATGCTCAGCCACTGAACCATACCGGCTGGACCAAACTTTATTTATTTTGAGCAGTTAAAACCATTCATTAGGTCAGGCTGCCTCTCCAAGGCAAACTACAGTGATCTTATTGGTTCCCACTGTTGTTCTCACTGTCCTCAGTCTCACTGAGCTTGTTCTCACTGTGTTGTTTATTCCGTTACCCTCTACTTGTATAGAGATATTCTGTATCATATGATGACTTAGAGGAAATAATTTGTGATTTATATAATAGTTTCTAATTTCCATGCCTTTTGGTGATTCCCTGCTACAATAGTTTTGCCAGCTTTGGTTCAGCTATAATTTTGTCATCTTCAACAGGACTGTGTGCCAAGTCCCCAGGGAGATGAATCTGTGACTTTCATAATTTTGGTTTATAGTCTAATAGGATTTTGTAGTCCCTATTTCTTTCTCTTTTGTGGTACTTTATATGATGGGCCCTCCTGTTCATTTGCACAGAAACGAGAACAGAAAAAGGAGCTGGGCCATGTTAACGGACTGGTGGACAAATCTGGCAAACGGACTACATCCCCCAGCAGTGACACGGACTTGTTGGACAGATCAGCTAGCAAAACTGAACTCAAGGCTATGGCCCATGCCCGGATCCTGGAGAGAAGAGCCAGCCGGCCTGGCACGCCCACGTCCAATGCCAGCACAGAGACCCCCACCTCTGAGCAGAACGACGTCGATGAGGACATCATTGACGTGGATGAGGAGCCAGTGGCAGTAGAGCCTGACTATGTGCAGCCCCAGCTAAGGCGGCCTTTTGAGCTGCTGATTGCTGCCGCCATGGAGCGGAACCCCACCCAATTCCAGTTGCCCAATGAACTGACTTGTACCACTGCACTACCAGGTTAGCCAAACCATTATATCTCCTCCCCCACTCCACCTTCCAAAGGATTATTTCCAGCCAAAGAGGAGTGCTGCCTATGGCATCACTGTATAGCTACTGTCGCATATTGTTCTTGGTTCTTCCTGGAAAGATCTTTGAAGGTTTTAGTTTTTATAGTGCTTATTCAATTTTCTATTTCCACCCTTCCCAGTATCACTTTTTTTAAAAAGGTAATATATTCACATTGTTCAGAAATCAAAAAAATATAAAAAGGCATACATTGAAAAATTTCCCTCCTACTTCTGCCTGCCATTTGCCTAGTTTCCACCTTCCTACCCCTCACAGATAACCACTGATTTGTTCTTGTGTGTTTCTTCTAGAATTGCTTTGTGTATGTATAAGCAAATATAGATATATGCTCATTATTTCCCCTTTAAATAGTATACTTGATATACTGTTCTACACATTGCTTTTTTTTTACTTCACAATGTGCTCAGGATAGAGATCTTTCCATATGAATATAGACATTACTCAGTTTCTCTTAATGATTGTATAATGATCTATCATATAGAGGCACTGTAATTTATTTAATTTCCTGTTGATAAGCATTCAGGTTTTTTCTAAACTTTTGTTTCTATAGATAGTGCTTCAACAGATAATTCTGAAATACATCATTGTATACTTGTGGGTGTGTGTCTATGGGATAAATTCTTAATAATAGAATTGCTGAGTTAAAACTATAGTTGTGGGATGTTTTGTTTTGTTTTTAAGACAAATTACTTTCTCTTTTTTTAGTATATTTTTTACTAATTTCAGAAAGGAAGGAAGAGGGAGATAGAAACATCAATGATGAGAATCATTGATTGGCTGCCTCCTGCACCCCACACTGGGGATGAAGTCCATAGCCCAGGCATGTGCCCTGAGCAGTAATCAAACCATGACCTCCTGGTTCATAGGTCAACGCTCAACCACTGAGCCATGCCAACTGGGCTGTATTTATAGTTTTGATAGATACTACCAAATTACCTTCCTTATGTTTTATTTGTTTGTTTAATCGAGTTATGGCTTCTTCTTGATACCATGAAGCTTCTAGATCTTATTTTTCTTCCAGATGGGGTGAAATTGGCACACTTAAGAAACCTACTTGTCAGTAGGATGCAGAATCAAAGCTTTTCTGATTTCTGTTAAAATGCAGTAAAATTGCAGTTTTCCTCATCTACCTCCATAGAACAGGCTTTTTGACCTATTTATCTTTCATAGGCTTCTGGCCACCTCATGTTTACAAAACCTTTAGAGGTATTGTGCCACAGAACAAGTGACTTCTGATCAAGGTTCTGACTTATGTCTCAGTCTCCCTTCTAATTCTTTTTCTCACTTGAAACCAGACCAGGGGGGCCCAGAAAGAGATCCATGTCTAGGCCACAGCACATGCTTTTTTTAAGAGATTTTTCACTTACTGTTGTGTCCCTATCTGAGGCCAGGAACTCTGCACCTAGAGAACGTTCAGCACCACCAATTTCTCTTCTAGGTTCTAGCAAGAGAAGAAGAAAGGAGGAAACCACAGGTAAAAACGTTAAGAAGACACCGCATGAGTTAGATCATAATGGTCTCGTTCCCTTACCGGTCAAAGTCTGCTTCACGTGTAACAGGTATTTTTCCTCCATACTAAGGGGCTTTTCCTCATATTCAGCAAATGATGTTTTTCTCTCTCTTTCATCACCTCTTTCAAACTATGTATGTTACATGTACATAATCCATATTTTGATCATCTGAAAGCAGAGACTGAGTGACTGATTAGAGCCTTGAATATTTTAACAAATATTATAAACTGTAGAGGCAAAACAAGAGGAGTTGAAATTAAACTAAAGTATGAAATATTTAGACTACCTATCGGGAAGAATTCTAGCCAGCAGCAACACAAGTCCCTGGAAATAACAAATAATTTTTAATACGCTAAAGTTTGGTTTAAAAGTAGTACAGGTATCCACGGTATGTATTAGACTGGATGATTTCCAAAAGCCTCTAGGTTGCCCCAGTTGTAGCTTCCCTGTGACACTGGTTTTCTTCAAATAGGATCTTCTCAATGACAGGAACCAGCTGCTACTGGAGGTGAACTTGTTGTTTAGATATGTTAGAAGGACAGGATAACAGGAGGGAAAAAATGTGAAAATGAAATGTTCCACACCACTATAGGGGACTAGATTGAGTGGCAGGACTCTGAGCCCAAACTGTGGCTCCAGTGAATCTTGAGGACCCAAGGAGTATCATGGTTACAAAACATAATTGGCAAAACATAATTGCCTTTAGTTATGCTTACATTGATACATTACAAAATCATTTTCCCAGCACAACTCTCTCTCTCTCTGGTTGTCAGTTTCTCTGAGTGCTTCACGCAGAAGAAAAAGTTCTTATTGTAGATTTTAGAAAGGTTCCTAGTATTTTTTGTTGTTGTTGTTTAATGAAGTAGATGCTTTTTTTTTTTTTTTTAAGGAGTAGAAAGATCAAGTAGAGTTGGCTGTCTTCCCCCAATGGGTACAATGATCATTCATGCTCCAACAGCCACTTAGCATACTCCACGTAAACATTCCCTTCCTGACAAGATACAATTCTCTTAGAGGAGAGAATAATGGAGAGCCGCGTGGTAGCCCCCCACTTCATCCATCTTTCTAATCGTGAATGTAACTGAGTCATTGGGGGAGGAGGATGTTGTTAGGGTTAAGGAGGGGAGGTTGTTTTGAGTTCTCCCCTCTTGCCACAGAAATGCCCTAATCTCTTTTTTGCAGGAGTTGTCGCGTGGCCCCTCTCATCCAGTGTGACTATTGCCCCCTCCTGTTCCACATGGACTGCCTTGAGCCACCACTCACTGCCATGCCCCTGGGCAGATGGATGTGTCCAAATCACATCGAACATGTGGTGGTAAGTTCAGCAGTGTCTCTTCAGTCCTCTGCGGGCACAGTGGAGAGTGGACTGATTCAGTAGAAAGCATAATAAGGTCAGCTTTGTACGAGAATTCACTATAATCTCTCCCATCCTGGTTTCTGCAGACCATTCTACTCAATTCCGATTGTTTTGACATATGTTAGCTGTGCATTTTGCCTTTTATCACAATGCCTTATTTTAGCTGCACAGACAGATTTAACCCACTAGCATTTGGTTATTCATTAATATTTTCCTCCAGAGTGAATCAAGCAAATGTTATCGCCCTAAACTGGGGTATATTAGATCCAACCCTATGGAAATAAATGCTCTCACAGTAGTTGCTTCCATATTTTCCTGCCTCTTGTTTTTAGAGGGAACAAAGAAAATTTTAAGATATTTATTCTTTTTTTTTTTTTTTTTTTTTTTGATTTTTGTACAGAGAGGAAGGGAGAGAGATAGAGAGTTAGAAACATAGATGAGAGAGTCATCGATCAGCTGCCTCCTGCACACCCCCTACTGGGGATGTGCCCGCAAACCAAGGTACATGCCCTTGACCGGAATCGAACCCGGGACCTTTCAGTCCCCAAGCCGACGCTCTATCCATTGAGCCAAACCGGTTTCGGCAAGATATTTATTCTTATATCTCAAGAATTAACTAACTGTGCAGTAACTTCAGAGAATTGGCATGGATATATGATATTCCAGACAGTCAACCATTTATTGAACACCTGATCTTTCCTAGGCTCCAAATGAGGTTCTTACCCTTCTCTTACTTTAATTCTTGCCAAAACACTTATAGGTATTGAGTAACTAAAGTGTTGAATGAATGTTGTTAGAGTATCATTTATTTCCCAGAAGTCTTGGGTTACATTTTCCAGACTGCTTTCTGGAGCCAAACAGAACTGTAGTTTGCTATCTCCAAAGACATTTAAGACATTTCCTTATAGGCATTTAGAATAGTCACTCATAGATTGAATAGGAGAGAGCTTCAGGAGGAGCAGGTCCCTCATAAGAACAGCCTTTCCAAATTAAAAAATGTTATTGCATAAGACATCACCTATCAAATGATGATAATCATGGAATGACTGTTGGCCCTCAACATGGCAATGTGCTTCCCTCTTTGCCCTGAGGGAGCCTCAGTTATAGACTTGCACAAATGAAAGAAAATAGTTGCTTTGTCCTTTTATTTAGCTAATGCTGTTCAGAAAGATTTATCTAGAAGGAAGCTTCTCTCTGGGGCTCAGTGTGTGTGTCTTTGTTTTGCCTCTTACTGAGCCAAAAAAAAAAGCAACCATGAGCAGTTTACCCAAATATGAATCTTAAAGGCCACCTTTCCAGCAGATGAGAAATTATTAATTGGGTAATATTTTATTAGCCATTTAGGGGTTTTTCCTCTTTTACTAATTAGGAAGCTGCCACACATTTTTTTTTTTTCTTTTGAATTAAAGTGTATGGGACCAGTTGTAGAAAAGGAAATGTGACATAATTTCTGTGTGCTGCTGCACAAACTACCTTTTCTCCCTTTGGCCCCTTAGAGCAGTCTAAGTTTCCTGCCTCCTATAGAACAAGACTGGGATGCCAGAGGGTTTGCTCCCTAGTTCCATGGAGGAGGAATAGGGCAGGGCACACAGGATTTGGGTGCTAATCCCAGCTGTCAGCCGAACTCCTATGTAGGAAACAGTCCTGCTTCCTGTGGGAGAGGCTCTCTTGCTAGGAATGAAGTCTGAGTCTCCTGAGGGCCCAGGCCTGCATCTCCTCAGAAACCTGTACACGAAAAGAAAAAGAAAAGAAACACGTAAACTTACAGAGGGTGGTCTGAGCTGGACAGAAGACTGTCAGAGGCTGAATTTGGAAGGTCACTTCTTAGCTAATTCACTATTTCCTGCCACTCTAGGGAATAGAAACATACCAGTTGCTCCTTGCTGGACTGGGCAGGACTGAGGGAGAAAGTCTTATGCAACACTGACAAGAGTGTTGACATACCAACCCCTGATAGACAATCCCATGTGGTCCATTTATAGTTGGTTGGGAGACGGATGTCTTTTGAGGTTCACCACAGGAGTGTTTCTGCTTTGATTCTAGCTGAGCCAAAAGAATATGACACTGAGCAATCGGTGCCAGGTGTTTGACCGTTTCCAGGACACCATTTCCCAGCACGTCGTCAAAGTGGATTTCCTGAACCGAATTCACAAGAAGCACCCTCCTAACCGCCGCGTGCTCCAGTCGGTCAAAAGAAGAAGCTTGAAGGTGAGTCCCAACCTGGTTAGGCAGGATGGTGGGTTCTGATTCCTTCATGGGATAGACAGAGGGCCCTGGTCCCACGCCACAGATAGGGAAAATGAAGACTTGTCTGTGATATCTGAGCAAGTAATGAATGTGGCTATACATTTTAATACTTGAGGAGGGTGGTCAGGATTATGAATGCCAAACCCCATAGTAGGCATTCAAACTGCAGGTCACTAGTTCTCCTGAGGATGAACACTCTTTAGCCCCTTCCACCAAATGTAGATGTGCTCTGCTGTAACTGCCCCTCGCCTGGCACTCAGTGCCATCTGTTTCTGTTAGATGGCCCTTTCCTAGAGCTGTCGTGAGGTGAAGGTAGGGTGATTAAGCAGAGGGCCATGTGGAAAGTGAGTAATCCCAAAGTGAGGAATTTAAGAGGGAAAAATGTCTAAAGGAAAGTTAAATCTCTTTTCCCAGGCTGCTGTTAATATATTAGCAATACATTTTATGTACTTCACAGTTATTAAAGTGTGTCCACAGAGATTGACAGAAATTTTCTGTGTTGAAGAGTATTTGGTGGTGTTGAAGCTGGTTCTTATAAATCATTCAATCCCCTCATTCATTTAACTTAAAGAACCCAACACTATATATAAACTGATGTTTCTCTTTTGAAATAATCCCAGATTGTCCTATGTAGCAATAGGAATCAGCAGTTCTCAAATAGGCCACTTGAGGGCAGCCATACTTTAAAATCACACCACTCCAGCCCTGGCTGATGGTGTAGCTCAATTGGTTGTCCCATGCACTGAAAGGTTGTCGGTTCTATTCCTGGCCCAGGCATATAGCTAGGTTGCAGCTACAGGAGGCAAACAATTGCCATTTTTCTCATACATATTCAGTCATGTCCCCCACTCACCCCTACCCTGTCCCTCCCTTAACCTCGCTCTAAAATTAGTAAAAACAGCCCTAGCCAGTTTTGTGGATAGAGCATCGGCCTGCAGATCAAAGTGTCCTGGATTCAGTTCCAGTCAAGGGCACATACCTCGGTTGCAGGCTTCTCCCTGGCCCAGGTCCTGGTCAGGGTTCGTGCAGGAGGCAACCAATAGATGTGTTTCTCACATTGGTATTTCTCTCTTTCCCTCTCTCTGCCACTCTCTCTAAAAATCAATAGAAAAATATCCTCGGGTGAGGATTTAAAAATAATAATAAATAAAATTAGTAAAAACATATCCTCTGGTGAGGATTTTTTTTTTTTTCTTTTAATCATACGCATTTCCAGTGAGTGTCAGCACCAGCAAGATGTTAATTGTTGAAAGTTGGATAACAAACTCTTAACTGTGTAAATATTTATACTTCAGTGGAAACACAAGTTTTCCAAAATTAAATTAGGTGTTTTCAGTTGAGGGTAAGATATATTACAGGTGAACAAGCCTCATACCTTAGTTAAACAAATCTAGGAAAAATCTGTACTATAATTCACCATATAGGTATGGAAGAGAGCCTGGCTACCGAAATGAACAGGCCAATAGGCCTTGATAAAACCCTGTCGTTTATAATGTTTCTTTTTTTAAATGTTTCCCTATTCTTGAAGAAAATCCAAGGGCACAAATTTTCTGAAAAGCATTTTGTAATTGGACAATTTGAGAGTGAAATAAGGACAGGGAGCCCTAGCTGGGTGGCTCAGTCAGTTGGAGCTTCCTGCCGTACATCAAAAGGAGCAGTTTCAATTCCATTCAGGCCACATTCCTAGCTTGTGGGCTCAATCTCTGGTTGGGGCACATACGGGAGGCTACTGATCAGTGTTTCTCTCTCTCTCTCTCTCTCTCTCTCTCTTCCCTCTTTTCCCTGCCCTCTCTATAAAGTCAATAAAACAGCCGAAACCGGTTTGGCTCAGTGGTAGAGCGTCGGTCTGCGGACTGAAAGGTCCCTGGTTCCATTCCGGTCAAGGGCATGTACCTTGGTTGCGGGCACATCCCTGGTAGGGGGTATGCAAGAGGCAACTGGTCGATGTTTCTCTCTCATCGACGTTTCTAGCTCTCTATCTCTCTCCCTTCCTCTCTGTAAAAAATCAATAAAATATATTAAAAAAATAAAAAAATAAAGTCAATAAAACATATCCTCAAATGAGGGTTTATAATAATAATAATAAAATAAGCCCTAGCTGGTTTGGCTCAGTGAATAGAGTGTCAGCCTTTGGACTGAAAGGTCCCAGGTTTGATTCTGGTCCAGGGCACATGCCCAGGTTGTGGGCTTAATCCCCAGAAGGGGGCATGCAGAAGTCAGCCAATCAATGATTTTTATCGTTAAAGTTTCTATCTCTCTCTCCCCCTTCATTCCTCTCTGAAATCAATAAAAATAAATTAAATTAAAATAACAATAATAAAATAAGGACAGGCACCCATTTGGGGCTTTTTCTTCCCTTATCCTCCCTAAGAACCTACTCATGAAATCTCTTGGTTCTCCCAAAATATTTAACAAATCTACCAGATGCTTTTACATGTCTGCCTTAGGTACTGCTTCCCTACCCTATTCCCCCTTGGTCCGCCTGGAAGTTCCTTCTTAACTGCCTTCCTATAAAATCTCTGATCCCAAGTTTCTGTCCCCCAGGTAGAAACAAACACTCTTCGCCAGGTTTGTTTATTTTCTTTTTATAATTTCTTTATTAATTAAGGTATTACATGTGTCCTTATTCCCCATTATCCTCCTGGACCCCCCCCCCCCCCCCAATTCATGCCCTTACCCCCCTATTGTCTGTGTTTATTGGTTAGGCTTATATGCATGCATACAAGTCCTTTGGTTGATCTCTCCCCTTACCCTCACCCTCCCCTACCTTCTCTTAGGTTTTTACATTCTGATCCATGATTCTCTTCTTCTCCATGTTTGTTTGTAAATTTTTAAAATACATTTTATTGATTTTTACAGAGAGGAAGGGAGAGGGATAGAGAGTCAGAAACATTGATGAGAGAGAAACATCTATCAGCCACCTCCTACACATACCCCACTGGGGATGTACCCACAACCAAGGTACATGCCCTTGACCGGAATGGAACCTGGGACCCTTCAGTCCCCAGGCCGACGCTCTATCCACTGAGCCAAACGAGTTAGGGCCTTCTCCATGTTTTTAATAGCTACTTAGACATGCCTTTATTCTAGGATATATTACATTGTATTATAATTTTTCTGTGTTTATCTTCCCTACTAGACTGTGCGCTCCTTAAGGGCAAGTCTTGAGTTTTGTTCATCTGGATCTCTAGAAATTGGCACTGTGCCCAGATTCAGGAGATGCTCAATAAATGTTGGTTGAATGTATGAATGATTCTTTGCTTGTGTAGCTCTTTCGTTCTTGCATGATGTGATTCAGAGTGTGTCTTCTGTTTGTGCAACAAAGAGGTCTTCAATTGTTTTATGAGTCATGAATGAATGAAGAAAACTGACATTGAATGAGTGATTATCTGGAGCCAGACCTCATGCTGAGCATGTTACTGTGACTGTGACCTCATTTTAACTTTTTATCTCTTCAGATATTGTTTACTTATTTTCCAAACTTGATCTTAAGCAATCAGAACCCAGGATACCAGTCTGGAGCCCTGATGGTGTCAGTCTTCCACTTTGTAGACCAAAGCAGAAGGCAGTATGCAGTGATTTCTGGCTTCCTCAGTCCTTAGACCTTAATGAAGAAAAGTGGGGGGCATGCCTGCTGGTTCCAGTTTTGTGCCTTCTCAAGCTAGTGTTAGGCAAAGAGATGGTGGCATAGAGCAGTTGCTGCCCACCAAGCCACCTTATCCTCAGTGAACCCCAGAGTGGATGATGGTCCCCTGGGCATCAGCACCAAGGACAGAAGAGCATGGTCAGAGCAGAATCAACTGGTCATGTTGGCACCATCTCCCTCTCCTTCCTCCTTCTATCTGTTCTGAACAGGTTCCTGATGCTATAAAATCTCAATACCAGTTTCCACCCCCACTCATTGCACCCGCGGCCATTCGGGATGGGGAGCTGATCTGCAATGGGATCCCTGAGGAATCACAGATGCACCTTTTGAACTCTGAGCACTTAGCCACCCAGGCAGAGCAGCAAGAGGTGAGTGAAGGCAGGGCTGGGATTCCAAATCTAATCTTCCATCCCACTGCAGCTGTTATGGAAATAGCCTCAGTGTCATTCCCATCCCCATCTTGTACAACCCTACCCACCCTTACTCTCACCCCCCAAGAGTTGAATATTTCAGGGAGAACCTCTGGCTCAGATCTTGAGGCAAGTAAGAGAACTACAGAGTCAACTGGTCTGCTTCTCTCCATCGGTCTCCCAATGCACTATGAGATGGGCAAAACTGTCTTGTAGAAAGACCTCAGTAGACCCATAGAGAGGCTAGGTGATAGTGCTGGACACACAGCCGATGTTTAGGGTACTTGCTGAATATTGGTCACAAGGTGAGCCTTAGGGGCAAAACCAGGACGGGAATCCCAAGCTCTGCTGACCAGGGTGTTGTCTGCTGAGTGTACCAACAAGTCTTGCTTGGGAATGGAAATGGAATCCTATCAGGAGTCAAGCACACCCTTTCTGGGCATTCGCAATGGGACCTCGGAAACAGTGTTTATCAGCTCTGCTGTAGCCCTGGCCACTGTGGCAGGAAGGACCAGCGCCTCCCAGGCCTCTTACCCTCCTCTCCTCTCCTCTCCTTCCATTACAGTGGCTCTGTAGTGTTGTTGCGCTCCAGTGCAGCATATTGAAACATTTATCTGCTAAGCAGATGCCTTCGCATTGGGACTCTGAACAGACAGAGAAGGCTGATATTAAGCCTGTTATTGTGACTGACAGCTCAATCACCACCTCCCTGCAAACAGCTGACAAGGCACCTACTCCACCTTCCCACTATCCCCTGTCGTGCCCCTCAGGGATTAGCACCCAGAATTCCCTGAGCTGCTCTCCACCCCACCAACCCCCGGCCCTAGAGGACATCAGCTGCAGTTCTTGTGCGGAAAAATCCAAGAAAGCCCCCTGTGGGACTGCCAACGGGCCAGTGAACACAGAGGTGAAAGCCAATGGCCCACACCTCTACAGCAGCCCCCCTGATTCCACGGACCCCCGGCGACTTCCAGGCACCAACACCCCCCTACCAGGCCTCTCACACCGGCAAGGCTGGCCCCGGCCCCTCACACCACCAGCGGCTGGGGGGCTTCAGAACCACACCGTCGGCATCATTGTGAAGACAGAGAATGCCACTGGCCCCAGCTCTTGCCCCCAGAGGAGTTTGGTTCCTGTCCCAAGCCTGCCCCCTTCCATTCCCAGCTCTTGTGCCAGCATCGAGAACACCAGCACTTTGCAAAGAAAGACTGTCCAATCACAGACAGGACCTCCGTTGACAGATTCAAGGCCACTGGGCTCACCCCCAAATGCCACCCGGGTGCTCACTCCCCCCCAAGCAGCAGGAGACAGTATCTTGGCCACAGGAGCCAGCCAAAGTTTCTGCTCACCAGCGCCATCTTCAGGTAAGTGCTACTCAGCCTTAGGGTGATTTGGAGTAATTTTATGCTCTTCCTGACAAATAAGCTTCCAAAAAACATCTGTGAATATTTCAGAGTGCTTTGATCTCTGTATTATTTGTCCTTCCCCCGTTTCTGTGAGGGAAGAGAAAGTACATGTTAACTTGTCTTAATCTATTCAATGGGACTGCTTAGGCTCTGGACGCTTAAGTGATTTCTTTAAGGTGATCTAACAAGTCAGTGGCAGGATTGGAACTATAGCCTGGGTCTCTTCCTCCTTCCCACTGGTCTTCTGCCTGTTTTGTCCCATCATCCTAGAGGAAGGCAGCATGTGCTCTGAAACCATTGTGATCAGACTGAGGCTCTGAGTGATAACCTCTGGTTCACAATCCACACCAGAGATTAGATTCTCAGAGCCAGGTTATTTTGAAGGAGCTTCCATGTCAGGAACACTGCCTTTAGAATTGCTGCAGAGCGGGACGGCCATAGAGGTAAATCTTGCCCAAAAGCTTGCCCTTATGTCCATACTTGACCTCGTGTGGACCTGCACTCTCAGCTAGCTCCAGTCAGCACTTGGGACCTCGAGGTTGCTGACCCCAGCATCTGAACCAGGTGTCAGATGCTGCTGAAACCCTCTGTGGGCTCTCCTGTCTGAACGGAAGCTGGCCTCCCTAGCTAGCTGGAAGTCTTGGTAACGAGGTGTCTGTGACTTCTCTGCATGGGGCCCCTGATCCCAAGGTGGCTCCTCTTCTCAGGCTTTTTTCCTGGCTCTGTTTATTTCAGTACCAACCTGGGTAGATTCCTCACCTGTGAGTCAGACTTCAGTAGGCAGGGGTTTTAGGGGCAGGCACCACTTATTTAAATGAGTAGAGGTAGCAAGGAGGCAGTCATGGCTCAGAAAATGAAGTTACCCACCACATTCCCCAGAGCAGTAGATTTCACTGGTTCTCAGTTCTCTGGAGCCTTCTGCATGCCTGGGTGCATTGTCGTTCCATCTGCCCTTCCTCACCGCACGTTTTTAGCTCTAGGAGTTCCAGAGCCTATGGGGTGAGAATCGAGAAGGGAACATCACCTTGGGTCCGAAATCCAGACCTGTCTCGGCAGTGGGGGATTGTACCGGTGGGTTTCCCTCAGGCGACGTAAGTAACAGTCTTCCTGCTCCGTCCCCAGATGGCAAGGTCAGCCCCGGCACGTTATCCATAGGAAGCGCTTTAACCGTACCCTCTTTCCCAGCCAACTCTACTGCCATGGTGGACCTCACCAACTCACTT
Organism: Pipistrellus hanaki; assembly: GCF_964339955.1. Taxonomy (NCBI): domain Eukaryota; kingdom Metazoa; phylum Chordata; class Mammalia; order Chiroptera; family Vespertilionidae; genus Pipistrellus; species Pipistrellus hanaki. The sequence goes on along the minus strand of NC_140518.1, from coordinate 30,589,647 downwards.
CGAGCATTTATGGATGTCAATGGAGGTGAGTGAATGAGCTGCTGCTCCGCCACTAGCTGCTGTGGTGAAAGTGCTGTCCCTACGCAGCATTCAGCTCATCTCAAAAAGGGGCAGACAGGATGCCTGATCTCAGGGCTGGAGAGGGGAGTGGTGTAGGAAAGAAAGCCCCTTCTATCTCTGTCTTCTGCATATACACATAATCAAAGGTGAAGAGAACAGAGCCAAGCTGGCCAGTGAGAAAAGAAGAAAACCACTATAGGCAGATTGTTGGAGACCTGGCAGATCACCTGGACTTGCAGAATAAAATCAGGAGGCATCTCGCTCCCAAAATCAAGGAGAAGCAGGGCAGAACTTGATCTCTGTAAACAGAGTGGTAGAAATCCAAGCTCCAATATCAGACGTCCAGGCCCTTCCCCCTGCACAGGCAAATGGTTTATCTTGCGCTACCTTTCTAGGACCACTTTACCTAAAATCCAGCTACCCAGTGGCAGGAGGCATCTGTATAGTCTGCACTGGGGCTCTCTCACTGCACATGACTAGTGAGGTGCCCAGCCAAGATCCTTGTATCACTTTGTGCTACTAAAAAAAAAAGAAGTAGAAAAGCTCTTGGCTGGATTTTAGAATTGCTGCACTATTTGCTCGGTAACCTTAGCTTACTTCTCATTCCATTTCCTCCTCAGCTGCTTTTTTAATCTTTCTCTTTGGTTAATAGAAATCGAGATAAATATGCTGGACGAGAAGCTGATCAAGTTTCTGGCCTTGCAGAGAATACATCAGCTTTTCCCCTCCCGGGTCCAAACTTCTCCGGGCAGTGTCGGGGCACATCCACTGGCTTCTGGAGGGCACCACACAGAAGGTGCGCACGCACACCTGCCACCACACCCCGCCGTCAGACCTCTCTGTGTGAACGGCCATCTCCCCTCCGTGGAAATCTCAGCTTTCAGTGTGTGCCTTTAATGGGCTTAATAAAGCACCATGGTTCTTTTTTTTCTCAGAAAATATACAAAATGGCACCCACAGCTTTCAGCTCAGACTCCAGGAAGTACACTGTAACTTTCTCTCATACATATCCACTTTGAGACTCAGAAAGCAGCTACAAGTGCCTTTGGGTGTATGTAGTGTTTTCTGCTCAATTGCTGTCAAATATTCAAGTTAGAAGAATTACAGAATAACAGTTGGGCTGGCCTCCTGGAAACTCTTCCCAAGAGGTTAACTCTGCTCAGGATACCCCTTTGAACATTAGCTGTTAAAAGTTTGGTCCCCAGACCAGCAGCAACAGCAGCATCTACGAACTTGTTAGAAATGCAGAGCTTTGGCGCCACCTTATCGTAATCTGCATTTTAACAAGATCTAGGCAATTCATATGCACCTTAAAGTCTGTGCCCTTTTATGCACAACCTCCCTATAGGATCAGCTAGTTTTCCCTGACAAATCAACCAGCAGCTAAGAGCTCATAAAGGACTGTCATCCTTAAATTCTGTGACCATTGTCAATGCTCTTGTCCTTCTTACCCATGTGAGGACTGCTGTGTGTGGGACAGAGAGCCTCACCCTGAAGCAGCCCAGTGTTAGATGTGAACTGGTAAAGGTTACTCATCCAGAGGGATTATGTTCTTCAGGCGATGCGCCAAAGGTCTGGGTTCTGTTAATGTTTGAGCCATAGGTTCTGTTGGTTTGCATTTGAGTGCCAGGCTCTGAGTTTCTGAATAACCCTATCCTTGTTTGTCTTGTAGTGCAAAGAAAGGAGGTACAGGCCCGAGCTGTGTTCTACCCTCTCTTAGGGTTGGGAGGAGCTGTGAACATGTGTTACCGAACCCTCTACATCGGGACAGGTGAGCCAGCTGGGAGGTGCCGAGTCTGTTCGGCCCTAAAGACTAACACTCTTACCCTCAAGGCTAGAAAGGGGCAGATGGTTTTAACTTGATGGATGTCCCACCCAGAGGGGCTAAGAAAGGAGACCATCCGCTGCTTGTCTTCCCTGTTCTCGGGCCCTTTTGCTTTGTGTCCAGTGTGACATCAGGAGAGGTAAAAGTTCTGCCTGCTGCTCAGTGAGGCATTTAAGCACTGCAAGAAAATATCCAGGGAGAGAGCAAACCGTTCTCCCTGGAGGTCTTGGGAAAAGTTACGGGGCTCACATATACCCGAGCTTTAGTTAGCCCTCTACCTTGTACAGAAGTACAGACAGATTAGCCCCCAGCCTAGGCATTTCCCTTCTTTCAGGTGATATGATTTATAGGCCCTGCACCCCATGTTGTGTTCTCATGAAAACATCCCGTCCTCACCCTAGCCAGTTTGGCTCAGTGGATAGAACGTTGGCCTGTGGCCGAGACCGGTTTGGCTCAATGGATAGAGCTTCGGCTTGGGGACTGAAGGGTCCCGGGTTCGATTCCGGTCAAGGGCATGTACCTTGGTTGCAGGGGGTGTGCAAGAGGCAGCTGGTCGATGACTCTCTCTCTCATCGATGTTTCTAGCTCTCTATCTCTCTCCCTTCCTCTCTGTACAAAATCAATAAAAATATATTTAAAAAAGAAAAAATGGAGATGGGAAAGCCCCATTTAAAAAAAAGAAAAAGAAAAAAAAAGAACGTTGGCCTGTGGACTGATGCTCTAGTCAAGGCACATGCCCAGGGTTTGGGCTCAGTCCTCGGTAGGGGGCATGCAGGAGGCACCCAATCAATGATTCTCTCATCATTGATGTTTCTATTTCTCTCCTTCCTTTCTCTCTGAAATCAATAAAAAATATACTTTAAAAAATCAAAAGGAAATATTGCATCCTCTTCAGTAGCTCACTGTACCAGTCTGGGCAGCAGCCATATGTTCTAAAGCAGATCAGCTGGCAATGACAACTGTTCTTTAGCAAGAGGTGGAAAAGACATCCGCTTTAGTTTAAAAATACAAGGAGAGGGCCCTGAGCTACTTGTCCCTCGGGGTCTCCTAGTGCCTCCCAGAAGCTAACGCCCGCCCCCATCACCACCACCACCTTCCCCACACATGCACCTAACAATGTGTTCTCTGCCCGCCTCTCCTCTATTCACGTCACCTTGCAGGAGCTGACATGGACGTGTGCCTTACAAACTATGGTCACTGTAACTACGTGTCCGGGAAACACGCCTGCATATTCTACGATGAGGTGAGGGCTGTTGATGGGGTAGGAGGGAGCTCTCCCCACCTGAGGCCGCTCCCAGGGACTGGGTTTTGTTCAGTGCCCTGGGTGAGGAGAAGGGAATCTGGGGAGGAGAGGAGTCTTGGTGTGAAAGGGCATTCTGCCATGGCCAGCTGCTCCCAGGAGCAGGGCTACCCTATCCCCTGAGGTGGGTCACAGGCTCAGCTGAGGTGGGGGAGGGGTGGGGCTAAGCAGGGCAAGGGAATAGTATAGAAAGAAACCAAGCCCTCTTAGTGCAACCCTGTGAGTTTCGTCATCTCATGTGCCCGTGATTTTAGCAGGAGCCGGTGCTGAGGAGGCAGAAAAAAGGAGTGAGGAGAGGGAGGGTCTAAAAAGGAAGGATTCCCTGAAGGGGTGAATCTTTTTTGTTTTATGTTTACATGTTTTTGTTTTTTATTTTGAGAGTATATTAAAGCCGGAGACAGTGAAACAAGGAAGGGCTTACGACAGAAGAAGCTACAGGAGAGAGCCTAGGCGAATCTGCTTTGGCTCTGGAAAGTCAGAGAAAAGAGGGCCTTAGAGAGCGGTTCAGGGGGTGAGCCTGGGACATGGTTTTAACTTGATGGATGTCCCAACCAGAGGGGCTAAGAAAGGAGACCATCCGCTGCTTGTCTTCCCTGTTCTCAGGCCCTTTTAACTGACACTGCCCATTGAGCCCCTGGTTGCAGATCTCGGGGTCCCTTAGAGTTTAGGAGATGCGTGCCTGTGGGAGAAGGAGAGGGGAGAGGGAAAGGCAGGAGCTTGCTCCTGGGAGGGAGAGCCCCAAACAAAAAGTACAGGGAAGGGGGGCCCGATGGGGAAAGAAAGCGAGTCCCCAGGTAGAGCAGCACAGCCTTCTCCATGTGTCCTCTCTCCCCTTAGCCCAGGCCCCACGCAGCAGACCACACATCTTACCTTCCCTCCTCCTCCTCAGAATACCAAACATTATGAGCTGTTAAACTACAGTGAGCACGGGACAACGGTGGACAACGTGCTGTACTCATGTGACTTCTCCGAGAAGACCCCGCCAACCCCCCCAAGCAGTATTGTTGCCAAAGTGCAGAGTGTCATCAGTAAGTTGGAGCAGAGGCCTGTGGCCATGAAGCCTGCCATTTTTGGACACATTTTCTAAGGCTCTGTCACGGTGGCTCAGGCCTGCTGCCAGTGATGTGCTGCCTCTTGCCTTCCTGGTTGCATTGGCCACGTGCTTACTCCTGGGCCCAGGGAGGGCCACGGAGAACCAAGTGCTGTGCACCCACTTACGTGGACAGCACTTCAGACTTGACCAGTCCTTTCTGAGCATCCCTCACCCCAGTCACGCAGCATTTAAAACGGGGAGGTACAGAGGTCCTCTGGCAGACAGCCCAGATGATCGGACTGCTCACTGTTCTTCTCCGGTGACCATCCCCTTTTTCCCCAGGGCGCCGCCGGCACCAGAAACAGGACGAAGAGCCAAGCGAGGAGGCACCTATGATGAGTTCCCAGGCCCAGGGGCCACAACGGAGACCCTGCAACTGCAAAGCCAGCAGCTCGAGCTTGATTGGGGGCAGTGGGGCCGGCTGGGAAGGCACGGCCTTACTGCACCATGGCAGCTACATCAAGCTGGGGTGTCTGCAGTTTGTCTTCAGCATCACTGAGTTTGCGACCAAACAGCCCAAAGGCGATGCCAGTCTGTTGCAAGATGGGGTCTTGGCCGAGAAGCTCTCTCTCAAGCCCCACCAGGGCCCTGTGTTGCGCTCCAACTCCGTTCCCTAGGACTGGTGGCCACCCCATCACCCGCCTCACCCACCCCAAGACTCCTGCAATGCAAAAATGTACACAAACCAAGCCCGGGTTTTTTCTATACTCCACCAGAAACCCTTCAACTACAATCTTTGCATGACATGAAGAAAACCTTTTGACTGTTTTTTAAAATCCTTTTTCTTTTCTCAAGTTCTAGGGGGCATTTGCACATATATTTGTACTCAACATTTCATGGAAAAGCGGCAGACCCGAGCTGAGGAACAGCGTGGGCAGGGAGGGGAAGACCAATGGTCTGGACTCTTCCTCCAACACAAAACCGTTCTCCACCCAGCTGCTCCCTCCCCCTCGCCCGCCGTTGTAAAATAATCAGAAACTTGTTCTATTTTGTGGCAGTGACAATAGTTTTATATTAAAAGAAAAAATACAGTTTTCATACAGCAAAATCTATACAATATCATTGTTTTATTTAATATAAAAATCGCTACCCACCCTCCTTCCATGGTTCCCACCCTCCAAGTTATTTTCCCTTTCTGCAGCGGTTGCACTACAGGTAGCTACTGTGTATTATGGACAAATGAGAAATGAATCCTTTTTCTGGCTGTCCATCTATTTTATTTCGAATAAGGAAAAGTGTATTTGGATTTTGTGTAAATACATCTAGTGATGACATTTTTTCAATGTTTTTAAAAACCGTGTACAGTACTACATGTGGTAGAGCGTTTTCTTCAAATTGTCTATTGTAGCAAAAACGTTTTTTGTCGTAAACCTGTTTTGTCTCCTTTTTTTGTTCTCTTGCCACTTCTCTCCTCTTCCTCCCACCCTTGGCTCCCTCGTCTTCTCCTACCCCACAACTAGTACCAATGTACATAGTAATTGTAATGTTTTAGACTTTACAGAAACTTTCCTGTATTCTGTATATAAAAAAACAAAAATACTTCAAATTATGTTTTCTGCCTGTCTGTCCTACCTGTCATCATACTTGGAAGGGACCCTCGCTGAGACTTGGTCCCACAGTCTCATTGCACAAGTCACATTCCCCAAGGGAAATCAGGGCGGGTGGGGAAGAGGTGTTGTAGGAAAGTGAGCCTATGGAGCATGGGGAACGGAAATGGAAGCGTAGGTAGGGGAGCATCTGCTAAGGGGAGCTGTTGTATGACTTTGTGGGTGACTCAGAGTTTAGAGGGTTTGATTATTTGACATGATCAGATTCTGTACGGTTCTAAGAATGGTCAGGCTCCTGCTCCTATTGGCTCCAAAACCAAGGCATTAAAACAAGCTGGCAGGAGTGAGGCCTCTGCATTCTGGTCTAAAAGCTTTAATTGAGAGAGGTGAGGCTGCCTTTAGTTCCAATTATCTGCTCTCATGCTTTATTCATCTATTCTGGGAGGTCATAACATCTGGTTTTGTCCTTTCCCTGTTACCTTAGCTGGGCATGGGGCAAGTCAAGTACCACTTGCCCCACTGTGCCTGAATCTTGGTCCGGCTCACTTACTATGAGCACTTAAAGCAGAATGTAGTGTGGAGCAGTTTGTTGCTTCAAACATCTCTGGGGAAACGTGAAAAATGAGAAGTCCAGTTTCTATCCCGGCTGTGCCACAGTTTATATGACTGCATTCACCACTCCCCAGCAGCAATTCCTAAGAAGACACCATCGAGAGCATTACCTTAATTCTAATCCCTGAGCCCTCATTAAACCAAATCCCATCCTTTCCTCTGAAGGCCTTAATGAGAAACTTTACCAGGAAGTTTTTCCTAAAGACAGTCTCCCAGCCCTGGCCAGATGGCTCCATTGGTTAGAGCGTTGTCCTGATACATCAAGATTTCAGGTTTGATCCCAGGTCAAGGCACATACAAGAAACAACCAATGAATGCATAAATAAGTGGGACAATAAATCAGTGTTTCTCTACCTCCCTCTGTCTCTCTCTAAAAAGTCAATAAATAACCTGGCCAGCATGGCTTAGTGGTTGAGTGTCAATCTATGAACCAGGAGATCACAGTCCAATTCCTGGTCAGGGCACATGCCAGTGTTGTGGGCTCAATCCCCAGTATGGGACATGTAGGAGGCAGCCAATTAATGATTCTCATCATTGATCTTTCTATCTCTGAAATCAATCAAAATATATGAAAAAGGAAAGTCAATAAATTAAAGACAGTCTCTGACTCAGCTGAAGAGCATCTATGTGTCTGTCCCAACACTATTTGAGTTAGGTGGCCTGTTGGCCTGTCAGGATCTTGCTTCAGGGATGGAGAAGGCACTTGTGTTCTTAATATTCCATCCCCATAAATGGAGCAGACTGACAATTCAGGAGGGGGGGCGGCGAACAGAGGACAGAGGACCAAGACTTCGGGAGACGGTGGGGTAAGCAGAGTGGCTCTGGGTGATCCAGTTCAGAGAGGGGAGGAGGGCGTGGAAAGAGATTGGACAAAGATCTGATATGCATGTATACAGTACCTATGGACATGGGAAGTGGGATGGCGAGGACCTGGGGTGGGGTGGGAACCGGATGGAGGGGAGCTATGGGGGGGGGGGGGAACACCTGTAATCTGAACAATAAAGATTTTTTTTTAATATATTTTATTGATTTTTCTTACAGAGAGGAAGGGAGAGAGAGAGAGAGAGCTAGAAACCTCGATGAGATAGAAACATCAACCAGCTGCCTCTTGCACACCCCCCACCGGGGATGTGCCCGCAACCAAGGTACATGCCCTTGACCGGAATCGAACCTGGGACCCTTCAGTCCGCAGACTGACGCTCTACCGCTGAGCCAAACCGGTTTCGGCGAACAATAAAGATTTTTAAAAATATATTCCATCCCCAGCCTCATCCCACAGCATCTACAGTTGAACTGTGAATCCACAGTGCTGCTAAATAGGAAACTTGCCTGAATCTGAGATCTTTTCCAGGCTTCCACCTACCTGTCTAGCTTTGCCCCTTGCCCTAATGGGCCTCCTGAACTCCCTACGAGAAGAAACATATCTGTTCAACTCCATCTTTCCAAGGCTAACCATACTGCTGGCACACCGTAAGTGCCAAACAATGGATACTAAATTGTACTGGATTTCTCAGACAAGGTCCTTTCTTCTGGCAAGTCACCTGGCCAGGAGCGCCCTTACCCTTGCCTCCCTAGCTGTTCCCACCCACCTTGTCATCAAAGTCACTTCTCCCATTGAGTGATGGGAGTTTCTTTACCCATTTCTGTGAGAACCATTCTGTGGAGAATTTCCTCCTGGAAGTCAGATAAATATTACACTCTCTTCCTACTTCCCTTCAGAATTGGAGGGGGTGGGGAGCAGAGACAGACAGATACAGACAGCTAAGGAAAGTGAATCCTGACAGCCCTTAACTGATGTGCCATGCTGAACACTGTATCACCTCCTTTGCCTCCAATGGGGAAAATCCGAGGAGCTGAGGATGGGTTATGAGGATATGAATGAAGGACTTGTTTAGGGAGGATAAGGGATCCAGGATGGAAGTTGCTTTCAGATATAAGAGTATTCATGTATGAAGGCTTCTTCAGAGGGAACCTCTCTTACACACTGCCACTCAGAGGGCTCATACACACCCTGTTAGCCTTCCTGCAAGCCTTCAGTTATAGGGCACCACACAAAGGACACATTTTATATTCATTCAAAGGTACATTTTATATTCATTCAAACACACACACACACACAGACTACAGATGCATGCACATGCCTGGACGGGCTCTCAGCAACATGGACACAAACACATAAAAAATGCACACACAAAAAGGACCCATCCCTGGCCGGGTAGCTGTTGGTTAGAACGTGGTACCCCTATGCCAAGGTGTACATCGGTTCCATCACTGGTCAAAGGGGAGTCAACCAATGAGTACACGAATGAGTGGAACAACAAATCGATGTTTTTCTCCCTCCTTCTCCTTCTAAAAGGAGGGTGCCCTGGCAGGCCAGGCTCAGTGAATAGAGTGTAGGCCCACGAACTGAAGAATCCTGGGTTGGATTCCAGTCAAGGACACATACCTTGGTCGAAGGCTTCATTCCTGTCCCTGGTGGGAGTGCTTGGGGGAGGCAACCAATTGCTGTGTCTCTGTCACATCCATGTTTCTCTCTGTGTCTCTCCCCTCCCTTCCACTCTCTAAAAAAGTCAATGGGGCCGAAACCGGTTTGGCTCAGTGGTAGAGCGTCGGTCTGCGGACTGAAAGGTCCCAGGTTAGATTCCGGTCAAGGGCATGTACCTTGGTTGCGGGCACATCCCCAGTGGGGGGTGTGCAAGAGGCAGCTGGTCGATGTTTCTCTCTCATCGACGTTTCTAGCTCTCTATCTCTCTCCCTTCCTCTCTGTAAAAAATCAATAATATATATATATATATATATATATATATATATATATATTAAAAAAAATAAGTCAATGGGCCAAAACCGGTTTGGCTCAGTGGATAGAGCGTCAGTCTGCAGACTGGAAGGACCCAGGTTTGATTCCAGTCAAGGGCATGTACATTGGTTGTGGGCAACATCCCCGGCAGGGGTCTTGCAGGAGGCAGCTGGTTGATGTTTCTCTCTCATTGATGTTTCTAACTCTCTCTCTATCCCTCTCCCTTCCTCTCTGTGAAAAATCAATAATATATATATATTTTTTAAAGTCAATGGAAAAAACAAATAAAATAGAAAAATTAAGATAAACAATAAATAAAAGAAAGTGGGGGGGGGGGGATCACAGAGGATCCAGAGGCACAACCTGAAGCGTGTTCCCAGAGCCCATGGAATTCATTCACACGCGGAATGTGGCTGCATGTACAGACCTAGAGGGCACCCACACCCGCGCAGGCACACACCTAGAGGGCGCTCCCAGGGCCCACATGCACACACGCACCTCGGTGTTCACACACACACACACACACACACACACACACACAGCCAGAGGGCACGGACGCCTGCCTAGGGGGCGCTCGCAGGGCCCACGCACGCTCACACCCCTGCCCGCCCGCCGCCAGTCTTCCCCTCCGCCTCCGCCTTCCGGGATCCTCGCGGCGCCCTTCGCAGCCGGTGCGGGGCGGGTGGGCGGCGGCCCGGGCGGCAGGCCTGGGAGGAGCCGGAGGCGCGGCGGCATGGAGGCGCTGCTGCTGGGCGCGGGGCTGCTGCTGGGCGCCTACGTGCTGCTCTACTACAACCTGGTGAAGGCCCCGCCCTGCGGCGGCGGCGGGAGCCTGCGGGGCCGCACCGCGGTGGTGACGGGTGAGTGCGGGCCGCCGGCGGGGGCGGGGGCGGGGGCGGGGGCCGGGGCTGCGGGGGCGCCGGCCGCCGGGCTCAGCTGGGCTCCCGCCGCCCTCCTCCCGCAGGCGCCAACAGCGGCATCGGGAAGATGACGGCCCTGGAGCTGGCGCGCCGGGGAGCGCGCGTGGTGCTGGCCTGCCGGAGCCGGGAGCGCGGAGAGGCGGCGGCCTTTGACCTTCGCCAGGTGCGGGGGGGGGGGGGGGGGGCGGCGAACAGAGGACAGAGGACCGAGACTTCGGGAGACGGTGGGTGAGCAGAGTGGCTCCTGGTGATCCAGTTCAGAGAGGAGAGTTCGTCTCAGTTCCTTTAGTGCAAAGGGGCGTGCACCGGTGCCCTGAGGGAGGGGCACAGACCCAAGCTGGGGAGTGGACTTCCTGAATTGCTTTTTTTTTTTTTTTTTGCTTTCTTTTTTTTTTTTAATATATTTTATTCCAGAGAGGAAGGGAGAGGGATAGAGAGTTAGAAACTCTCTATGGATCAGCTGCCTCCTGCACACCCCCTACTGGGGATGTGCCTGCAACCAAGGCACATGCCCTTGACGGGAATCGAACCTGGGAACCTTGAGTCGAACCTGACGCTCCATCCACTGAGCCAAACCGGTTTCGCCAGTAATAGCTGTTTTAAGATGTGTAAGAACTAGTAGAAGTTGCATTAATGAAAAACACTAGGGAAGGGAACTTCCCTATGCAAAGGCCCTGGTCTAATTTAAGAAACTGGGGACACATCGCACTGGGTTGGGAGGGAATGAGGCTGGGGCATCGGGAAGTTCGGAAGGAAGAAGCAAAATGAAAGGGTCAGGGCCAGGTTTAGGAGGCCCTTACGGACCTCATTGAGGGGCTCAGATTTTATAGGATGGGCAGTAGATATCCAATGAAGGGCCCTCAGCAGGCACCAACCTTTGGTGGCAGTGTGATGCCTAGACTGGAGGGGGCAAGAGGTTTGAAAGGAGACCAACAGGAAGTCTACTGTAGATTTTAGAGTAAGATAGAGGGGACAATAATAATAACACAGTAATAGCAAGTACCCACAGAGTGCTGTGTGCCAGGGACTATTCTAAGCATTTTACATAAATTATGTAACTCATTTAATCCTCACAGCTCTATGATAGAGGCACTAGTATTCTTCCCATTTCACAGTGAGAGAACTAAGACAGATTATCAAGAGAGATTATCTTGCCCAAGGTCACACGTGAGTAAAAAGCATAGTCAAGATTTACATCCTGCCCTGGCCAGTTGCTAGAGCCTTGGCCTGTGGTTTCGATTCCCGGTCAAAGGTGTGTGCCTCAGTGGCAGGTTCAATCCTGGTTGGGGCAAGCAGGAGGCAGTGAGTCAGTGTGTCTCTCTTGCATCAAGGTTTCTCTCTCCTTCTCACCCCTCCCTTCCTCTCTCTCTAAAAATCTGGGGTGGAATATACCCTCACCTCTTGGGTGAGGATTTAAAAAAAAAAAACCCAGAGTCTACACTCTTATTCATATTACTCTAATCGTCTAATGCATAGGGGCAGATCTTAGTAATACCCTGTTTCCCGGAAAATAAGACAGTGTCATATTAATTTTTTCTCCCAAAGTTGTGCTAGGTCTTATTTTCAGGGGATGTCTTATCTTTCCATGCACTAGGTCTTATTTTCGGAGGATGTCTTATTTTCGGGGAAACACAGGTAGTAGGAGGTAGACTCTCAGAATTTGGTGCCTGGGGATAGGGGAGAGGAGAGAGGTATCTGGTAACAAGCCCAGCCCTTGCCGCTCCACAGGAGAGCGGGAACAATGAAGTCATCTTCATGGCCTTGGACTTGGCCAGTCTGGCCTCAGTGCGGGCCTTCGCTACTGCCTTCCTGAGGTCTGAGCCACGGCTGGACATCCTCGTCCACAATGCTGGTGAGATGCAGGCCCTAAGGGGGGCGGGGGGTGAAGGGGGGTTGTTGGAGGGGCAGCCATCCCTTCCAGCCAGCCAGGCATGGCTGGGGGTCAGTGGATATGTGGGAAGGATGTCCCCAACTCCATCTCACAGATCAGGGCCACCAAGGCCTAGGGGGGTTCGCTCCGGAGCAATTGCTCACACCCCGTCCCTGCCCCAGGGATCAGTTCCTGCGGACAGACCCGGGAGCCCTTTAACCTGCTCCTGCGAGTAAACCACATCGGCCCCTTCCTGCTGACACACCTGCTGCTGCCCCGGCTGAAGGCCTGCACCCCCAGCCGCGTGGTGGTGGTGGCCTCCGCTGCCCACCGGCGAGGGCGCCTGGACTTCGCGCGCCTGGACCGCCCGGTGGTGGGCTGGCAGCAGGAGCTGCGAGCATATGCCGACAGCAAGCTGGCCAACGTGTTGTTTGCCAGGGAGCTCGCCACACAGCTTGAGGGCACTGGCGTCACCTGCTATGCAGCTCACCCAGGTGAGGCCTGGCTCGTGGGCTGTTTTGATTCCCTCTCCCCATCCCTGCCTCCTCCTTGCTCCCCCAGCCTCTCATTGAGCTGCAGGATCTCAGAGCAGGAAGGAAGCGTGGTCCGAGGAGAGACCTGCTCTTTGCTGGTCTTGAAACCAGGCTCTTTTTGTCTGGGTTCTTGCTCTCCTCCCACAAGGTTGGATGCTGACTGCTGGGTAGGGTATGGCCATGAATAAGGCCCAGGTTCTCAGCCCAAGGAGCCATCTGTATGACTGAACTGACTATACTATGATGATAATAGCTAATGATCCTAATTTCAAGAAGCATTTACTGAGTACCTACTGTGTGCCAGGCATTAATCTCAGTGCTGGGAATAGAGCAGTGAACCAACAAAGTAAACTCTTTCATTGTGGCGTTTAGGGGAAGGAGACACCACTGATAAACATATACAATGGCAGGTGGTGATAAAGTGCTATGGAGAAAGATAAGACGGGTTAAGGAGGGTGTGAAACGGCGGGGTGCTATTTTATCGATGGCAGTCAAGAAAGATCCACCTGAGAAGGTAACACTCGAATAGAGGCCCAAAGGAGATGAGAGAATGGGCCATGTGGCTTTCTGGGGAGAAGAGTGTAAAGAACAGAGCAAATAGCAACTTCTGCCCTGATGCAGAAGTGCCTGCTGGGCTTGAGAAAGACCAGGGAGCCGGGTGTGGCCAAGACCGAGTGAGGAGGGGAAAGTGGCCGTGGTGTGGTACAGAGATGGGCTGGGCCATCAGGGTCTGAGGTTTTCTGAATGAGTTAACTAATGAATAAGACCTACCCCTGCCTTCAGGGAGCAGGTTCCTGGAGAACAAAATCTGCCCTGCCCACATTACCATACTGCATTCCAGATAGTCACTGCCTGTGGCTAATTAGTAATTACAAGCATGACAATAATAATCACAACTAGTAATTATAGTAGTGAAAATAATCATCACCACAGCTAATCTTTATCAAGCCTTTATTACCCTCCATATCTCCAGTGTCCCAAAGTGTGGCTGGTCTACCATAGGAGTTAATAAATGTTTGCTGGTAATGTTGTGGGGTCAAACCCTGGGTTCAAAATAAGACCACCGGAGGCTGATGATGGATTTTAAAAAAAGCAGGCAAGAGTTTATTGAAAAACTGGCCAGGACGCTGCGGGAGCACCACACGCAGGTGGGCCCCACACGACCGACCGCACTGACCCAGGTGTAGGCAATCCCTTTTAAAGCTTCAAACCACAGGAACTTCCCTTAGTTCTAAATTCTAAAGGCTGGGAACATTGGAATGTGGCCCTATCTTGCCCATAATACAAAAACAGAACTCAGAGGTTAATCTCGAAAAGTTATCTATAGATTCTACCCCTGAAGCTACTGAGTCGGTGGGAGTCTATCTCCTGTAACTACCCTCTTGTTTAAGCAAGTAATCGAAGGTGGAAATCAGATAGCAAGGTTAAAATTCAAACAGCAGTTTTTACCCGTTTGATTGCTACCATATTTCAGTTAAACAAAGGAAGATGGAGACAGGATTGTCCCTCACATGAGCTCAATCTGGGAGGTGGGGATGTGCGAGGAGTTTGGATGGAGGAGAGGCGTGTTGTTGGAAATGAGTGAGGTCGCCTTGTAAGGGCCCTGAATGCCCAGTAAACACTACCCTGGTTCCCCTGGAACTGGAGCCCGTTCCCCCCACTCCCTTCCAGCCCTTTCCTCACAGCTCTGACCCTGGGCCCTCACCCACTGTACTCCCCACTCCTTCCTCTCTCCTGTGCACAGGGCCTGTGAACTCGGACCTGTTCCTGCGTCATGTTCCCGGATGGCTGCGCCCACTTTTGCACCCACTGGCTTGGCTGGTGCTCCGGACCCCGGGAGGGGGTGCCCAGACGCCCCTGTACTGCGCTCTCCAGGAGGGCATTGAGCCCCTCAGTGGAAGATACTTTGCCAACTGCCGTGTGGAGGAGGTGCCTCCGGCTGCCAGAGACGACCGGGCAGCTCACCGGCTGTGGGAGGCCAGCAAGAGGCTGGCAGGGCTTGGACTGGGAGAGGATGCCGAGTCTGATGAAGACCCCCACCCTGAGGACTCGGGGACCCCATCTTCTCGGAGCAGCCCCCACCCTGAGGAGCCCCCAGTTTCTGAACCCCATCCCAGCCCGCAGAGCTCACCAGACTTGTCTAAGGTCACACACCGAATTTGGGTTAAAGCTGCACCTGAGCCCCAGGCCTCTTAATCCCCCGCTGGGATGCTCGCTATGGCACTTGGTGGCCCTGAAACACCCTGGCTGTGTGCGGGTCCATGGCCTGGCCGTCGAGGAGTTTGCAGTTTTTACCTCCTTGGTTACTTTTGGGGTGTCAAGGTGTGACCTGGACAGCTCTTTTCCTAGTGGAAGGAAATATAGGTGACTGTTTCTTCCTGAGTTTGAGAAGTAAGCCAAGTTTAAGGAGAAGCTGTGTGTGTGTGTGGTGTGCCAGACACTGCTTCTCAGGAATTTACATGTCTTATTTGTAAGGTGCACCCTCAGCGATGCTGAGTAGCCTGGATGAAGGCCAGGGAATCTGTCACTTGGTGTACTGCCAATACTGGGGATTACTGAACTGATAGCAACCTCGGAGCTAGATGATCGGATCATCCCCGTTTTGCATAAAGGTTAGGCAACAGGGGTAAGGGACTCGCCCAAGGTCTCCCAGCTGGGAAGAGCAGGGACTAAAACTTGAACCCAGGTCTGGCTCCAGGGCCAGCTGCTGTAAGGTGGGTGGATGCCGGAGCGGTGAGGCAGCGCAGCGCAGGGCAGAGCAGGGCAGGGCGGTTGTTATCTGGGCGCCTCGTGGGAGCGGAGGGGTGCTTTCCGGGTGCATTAGGGCCGGGCCCCGCCACCCCGACCCGCCCCGCGTGCAATAAAGCGTATTGCCTCTCGCTGCGGCTCACCGCGCCGGCCCCGCCCCCCGCCGCCCCACTTCCGGCGGCGCTGCGGCCGCGAGGGGGCGCTGGTGGGCAGGCGGGGGGCGGCGCGCTTGGCTGGGCGCGGCCCGCGGTGCGGCGGGAGCGGAGTGCGGGCTGCCACCGCCGTCCTCCCGGTCTCCGCGGCCCCTGGGGCCTCCCGTCCCGCCGGCGGCGCCATGGGCAACTGCCACACGGTGGGGCCCAACGAGGCGCTGGTGGTTTCAGGTGAGGGGGCCGCGGGGGAGGTGGGGCTGGGGCGCCCCGTGCGGGCGGTGTGGGCGGTCGGGTGGTGCTGTGCCTGGAAAGGTGGGTGCGCAGGGGGTGGTCTCGGGCTGGGGAGCGCGGGGAAGAGCAGACCAGGGAAGGCCCCCGAGGGGTGAGGGCAGTGCCGCGGGGGTGCGGGAGGGGCCGAGGTCAGGACCCCGAGAATCGGGCCTGAGGCTGCTGCGCTCCGGGCGCCCGGCCCCCGAGACCCTCCCATAGAATTCCCCCCCCACACACACACACACACCCTGTACTCACAGCTCCGGGGCTCGGCGCCCCCAGGGCTCCTCCCTCACAGCGTGTTGTCCCCATGTTGATCCCCTCCTTTCTCCGCCTCCCCTCCAGGCACGTCCCCCCCGGCCCCCCCCCCCCCCGCCGTGGCCTTAGGGGGGGCGGGGCCGGGCGGAGATCCCGAACTGGAGCGGTGGGGTTCCGGGAGGGAGAGCTTTGGCCGGATTCCAGCGCCCGGGACTCGGGGTGGGTGGGCCGCGGGCTCTGGGGAGCAGGTGCCTCCGTGGGGAGCGGCCCTGGGACACGTCGCTTCTCCCGGCGCTCGGAGGCCCGTTAATCCGCAGCAGGCTGGGGCTTGCTGGGGTTTCCTGGCATCGAGCTGGGTGCGGCCTCTACAGGTTGAGAAATCGGATTCTGGTTTGTGCTGTTGTTCCCTGTTGCAAAAATGCTGCAGGCTCCAGAATTTCTGTGCGCCTAGGTGGGGCCTGGAGACTCTGCAGTATGGGGGGCGGGGGGAGGTATCTTGTCTGAAGGCTGCCTGTTACATTGTATAGGTGGGCTTCTTGGAAGGTGGCTGAAGCAGCCCTGGATGGCAGGTGCCAGGGAGGGTCCGCGGTTCCTGACAGCTTGGAGGCCTCATGTCTTACTTTCCACTCTCAGTGCCCATTTTAAGCCTGTGCACAGAGTTTTACAGCTGTCTGCAGGAGGAGGTAGAAGCGAGGAAGCTAAGCCAGGTGTTACAGCTGCCCACCTTGGGGAAAGATTGATAAGTCCATTGGAAACTTTTACCCCAGAACCTGGCTTCTGGCACAGTCTGGATCTTAAAATCAATCTCTTCACTGCGATAGGAAATCCCTGCTCTCGCTGCTCAGGCTCTTATTCCTGTGGGGGAAATAAGATACTTCACTTTCCTGTAGACCTGAGATAGCCTTGAGGTCAGGAGGGAGATCCCCAGAGAACTTTGGGGCCAAATATTTTTATTGATTTCAAAGAGGAAGGGAGAGGGAGAGAGAAAGAGAGAAACGTCCATGATGAGAATCATTGATTGGCTGCCTCCTGCACGCCCCCTACTGGAAATCAAGCCCAGGACCCTTTGGTCAGCAGGCTGACACTCTATCCACTGAGCCAAAGCAGCTAGGGCGACTGAGGCCAAATTTACACCTACTTCTGTAAGATCTACACCAGTCTTCCAGCCCCCACTCATAAAGAAGGCTTTTAGAACCCGAATCTGCATTAGATTTTTATTTTTTTTAAATGTTTTTATTGTTTTTTTAATATATTTTATTGATATTTCACGGAGAGGAGAAAGGGAGAGAGATAGAGAGCTAGAAATGTCGATGAGAGAGAAACATCGACCAGCTGCCTCTTGCACACCCCCTACCGGGGATGTGCCCGCAACCAAGGTACATGCCCTTGACCGGAATCGAACCTGGGACCCTTCAGTCCGCAGACTGATGCTCTACCACTGAGCCAAACCGGCTTCGGCTGTTTTTATTGGTTTTTAAAGGCAGAGGGATAGAGGGAAACATCGATGAGAGAGAAACAGAAACTTCATAGATCGTCTGTCTCCTATATGCCCCCTACTGGATATCCAGCCCACAATCTGGTATGTGCGCTGCCGGGAAGTCAGACTGGTGACCTTAGTTCATGGATTGATGCCCAACCACTGATCCCCACCAGCAGGACTTCCTTTTTTTTTCTCTCTCTCTCATTGATTTTTTTTTTTAAATATATTTTATTGATTTTGTACAGAGAGGAAGGGAGAGAGATAGAGAGCTAGAAACATCGATGAGAGAGAGTCATCGATCAGCTGCCTCCTACATACCCCCCACTGGGGATATGCCCGCAACCAAGGTACATGCCCTTGACCGGAATCGAACCCGGGTCCCTTCAGTCCCCAAGCCGACGCTCTATCCACTGAGCCAAACCAGTCTCGGCTCATTGATTTTTTTTTTTTAAGAGAGAAAAATATCAACTTGTTGTTCCACCCCTTTATGCATACACTGGTTGATTCTTGTCTGTACCCTGACTGGAAACTGAACCCACAGCCCTGGCTTATGGGGACAATCCTTTCACCAACTGAGCTACTTTGTTTCTCTTGTGAGTTTCTTTCTGGAAGCCTGGTCTCTGAGCCACTAAGACAAAGGCTCCAATCTTCGGAGAGGGGCGAGAGGAACCCTGAGATAGGCTGCTTAGTATCTTCCAATTGTCAGAAACGAGGTCCTCTTGCCAGAGGCCGATGCAGTGCTAATATGGAAGCTGTTTTTTGGGGGGGGGCGGGGAGGCTGTGTTGAGACTTGAGGGTGCTGGAGACAAGGAAGGGTGCGAGAGAAGAGGGAAAGATGATGCCTAGCATAATAGTACCTTGGGATTTGAAGGGACCAAACTGGGATGCAGCTCTCTCTTGCACATGGACTCCCAGAAGAACATTGACTCCTCCCAGCGCGCCCCGCCTGGTTACCTGGCCTGTATCTCAGTCCAGGAGCATCTCACCACGCCCAGTTGCAGAAGGAGGAGGCTGATGCATCTCCTGGTCATCTTCTTCACCTGAGCAGTCTGGAGGTTCTTCTGATTGTCTAACCTTCCTCCTCCATTCTGTAATATAAAACCTTGGACTCTATTTCTATTTTGGGATTTTTGAAAGGGGAGTCCAGATACCGTACATAATTCTCTCATCTCCGTAATATGTCAGAGTCTCTTAACCTGGGATTGTGGATAGAACGTAGACGTCTGTACATTTATATTCAGTGTCTCCTATGATTATGAATGTCGGTGACAGTCCATAATGGTATTAGCAGGTATTTTCCTACTACACTGCATTTGTCGTAATACCTTAACCATCATTTATGGCCCAGCTGGCATGGCTGAGTGGTTGAGTGTTGACCTTTGAACCAGGAGGTCGAGGTTCGGTTTCAGGTCAGGGCACATACCCGGATTTCTGGGCTGGATCCCCAGTGTGGAGCATGCAGGAGGCAGCCGATCAATGATTCTCTCATCATTGATTTTTTTTTATTTTTTATTATGGTGTCACATAATTGTCCTCATCCCCCATTCCTATCCCAAACCCCTCCCCACATATGCCCCCACCCTCCTGTTATCCATGGCCACTGGCTAGGCCCATATGCATGCACACAAGTCCTTTGGTTGATCGCTCCCCCTTACCCCCACCCTCCCCTACTTTCCCTCTGAGGTTTAAGAGTCTGATGGCTGCTTCTCTTTCTCTGGGTCTGTTTTTGTTCATCAGTTTATGTTGTTCATTATTTCCTCTAGATGTGTGAGATCATGTGATCCAAGAAATACCCTTGTAAGAACCAAAACTGAGACAAGCCATAATGGTTATGCTGAGAGGCAAATGAATCAGTCTGTAGTGAGTTCCTTTCTGGGCCAACAGTTCTTTTGAGTCCCGATTTCAATGTCAAACAGTTCCTTAAGTGTACATGTCAGCCGTGATATTTCAGATCTGGTTGGTGGACATTTTTTTTTTTTTTTCATCATTGATGTTTTTATCTCTTCCTTTCTCTCTGATATCAATAAAAGTATTTTTTAAATCATTTATGTTCATCACTACTTTGAAATTAAGCCAATTATAGATCTACCATAGACCTTATTTGATGTATTACATGTCCCACTATACCACATATTTGGTGGTTTTAATATTTGTATAGCTTTTAACATAATTTGTTTCTTATGAATTTTATTTTATGCATTTATGAACACTCCAGCATTGCTGGACTCCTAAGGATGTTTGTGACTAAAAAAAAAAAAAGGGTAACATAGGAAGAAGAAGGTGGGAGAGGGGAGGATAGGAAGGTAAGGGGTTTCCCTGAGAGGGCAGCATGTGTCTGGGGAGGGGCTAAGAGTGGGGCGGAGGTGATCTAGGGGTGTTTTGTTATTCTTCAGCGTGGCGAAGGATAGACAAAGAAAGCAAGTGGGCTTAGAAAACGTGAGATGACACTAGGGAGAACTTTCAGGTCTCAGACAGCGGGAATGACAGGCGAGGAAGGGACCCCTCATGTCCTCCTTTGGGACTGGTGCTCAGGCCCGGCGGGAGCAGGAGGCGGGGGGAAGGTGCTGTCCAGAGAGGAGGCTGCTGGGGACGGGGCAGTCTGGCAACCCCAGCTTCCTGTTGTTGCTACTACCCCCGGGAACCTGGCCATGTTGCTCTTGGCCAAGGCCCAGCCTGAGCTGTGTGGCAGCCTGCTCCCAAGGTCAAAGACTGAGTTAAAGGTAAAGGGTGGACACTCCCCTAACCGTCACCCAGACCTCCCCGCAGCCCCCACCACCACCACTCCCTCCTCCCCCAGCACAAGGAGAAGCGCCCTGGAGCTGGTGGAGGCAGCCAGGCCGCAGCCCCCAGCAGCCAGAAGAAGTGAAACAAGCTGTGATTTTTGAACTTCTTCCAACTTCATTGGATCCTGAGACAGTTTAGGTTTCAGATTGACTGCTTGTCCTTACAGGCCTCCCATTCCCCACTCCCCAGGGCAGAGAAGCCTGCCGTGGCTTCCACTGAGCAGCAGCCCTGTGAACAGGTGTTTGCACCGCAAAGAAACAGAGACCTAAGTCCTCTTCCTACCACTACTCACATGGGGGCTGATCTGCGCTCCCTGGACCTCGGGCCCAGCTCCCTGCCCACTGTGCACAGCAGCGGCCCCAGGAAAACTATGTGGTGTTTTGTGCGCAGACTCAGATGCCAGCTCACGAACCTGCATGCCCTCTGCGCTCCTGGAGACTGTCCCTTCACCTCCACTCACCCGACACTTCTCTCCAGTGAGGTTCTCTCCGTTGTGTCTGTTTGGTCGCTACAAGACTCACCCACACCTGGACTGTAAAGCTACACCATATGGCATCCAGTAGCCACAAATGGCTACTTCAATGTAATTAGTTAAATTAAAATCCATTTCCTCAGTCGGAGCAGCCACATTTCAAATGCCCAGTAGCCCCCTGAGGCCAGGGCTGCCGCTGTTCACCGCGCAGCTCCAGAACCTTCCGCTTACACAGGAAGTTCTCCGGGAGTTACCCCTGGACCACTGCACGAGGCGTCTGAGCCCGGCATCTTCCTCCGTGTGCAAAGGAGTGCTTCCAAAATGCAAATATAATTTTATATTTATAAAACTGAAAATAGCCAAAACCGGTTTGGCTCAGTGGTAGAGCGTCGGTCTGCGGACTGAAAGGTCCCAGGTTCGATTCCGGTCAAGGGCATGTATGTTGGTTGCAGGCACATCCCCGGTAGGGGGTGTGCAGGAGGCAGCTGGTTGATGTTTCTCTCTCATCGACGTTTCTGGCTCTCTATCTCTCTCCCTTTCTGTAAAAAATCAATAAAATATATATATATATATATTTTTTTTTTTTTAAACTGAAAATAGGGTGTTGTTTTTCTAATTTATTGGTTTTTGAGAGGGGGGAGGGAGGGGAGAAAGAGGGGGAAACATCAATTTGTTGTTCCACTTTTTTATACATTCACTGGTTGATTCTTGTAAGGTTGCTGGGGATTGAACCTGCAGCCTTGGCATGTAGGGACTACACTGTAACCAAATGAGCTACCCGGCCAGGGCTTGTTGCTCCCCAGTTTAAATCTCTGTGTGGCCATCTCTGTCCCTCTCTCTCTCTCTCTCTCTCTCTCTCTCTCTCTCTCTCTCACACACGCACACACACACACGCACACACACACACAGCTCCTTGGCCTGATACCTGAGACACTGTGATCTGCCCTCCCCCATCTCCAGCTTGCCCCTTGCTGTGGTTCCTCATAGACACTGTTACTCAGCTACAGGGAACTCTCCCTGACCCTTGACCTTGGGAGGCAAAGGCTTCCTTAAAACCCCAGATGTGAACATGGAAGTGCAGGCGTCCACTGACTTTTTTTTCCCCCAAATCATATTTCCTTTGTGGTTTTTTTAATAAACAATCACATGTCCTTTGAGTCGTGTTTCCTGTACGTTTCTTTTCACTACAACTGAACTGCCCCTCCAGCTTTTATGCAAATCTTCTTGAACTTGAGTAATTTTGGCCTTTGCCGGAGGGCTCACAACAAGAATTTCAGGACTCGGCTTTCCGTTTTCTGTGCTGTGAGCAGGCCGAGCAGGTCCGCCGCGTGAGTCTGGTCCAGGCCAGATCCGCATTCTGTTTGGTGGTTCGTAGTTTCCAGGAGCACTTTCTTTTTAGACCTTTCCCTTTATTTCACTCTTTCCATTGCTGCCATGAGTTGGCCTTTCTGAGGTCTTGAGGTCTTGCCTTCTCTCTCTGCTCCCACCAGAGGAACAAAGTCACTCTGAACCCCTGGGAATACAGGAGCAGCCTCACCGACGTGTCTGCCAGGCTTGAGCAAGGCTCCCACCATGTGTGGGGGGGGAGGGGGGAGAATGGAAAGATATGTACACGTATAATGCCTTAATTTAAAAAACAAAAAAACTCCCACTGTGGCTCGAGTCTCCCTCCCTCCCAGCAATCGCCCAGTGTGTGAGGGGTGGGGGGCTGCATTCCCTCCCTGTCTGCACCTGCCCTGATAATAGGTGGATTGCATGGCATAACAATCTAAAAAAAAAAAACACAAAAAAAAACAGCCAAGACCGGTTTGGCTCAGTGGATAGAGCGTTGGTCTGCAGACTGAGGGGTCCCGGGTTCGATTCTAGTCGGGGGGCATGTACATTGATTGCGGGCGCATCCCCGGTGGGGGGTGTGGTGTGCAGGGGGTGGCTGGTCGATGTTTCTCTCTCATCAATGTTTCTGGCTCTCTATCCCTCTCTCTTCCTCTCTGTGAAAAATCAATAAAATATTAAATAATAATAACAATTGCCAGGACCGGTTTGGCTCAATGGATAGAGCGTCGGCTTGGGGACTGAAGGGTCCCGGGTTCGATTCCGGTCAAGGGCATGTACCTTGGTTGCGGGCATATCCCCAGTAGGGGGTGTGCAAGAGGCAGCTGATCAATGACTCTCTCTCATCGATGTTTCTAACTCTCTATCTCTCTCCCTTCCTCTCTGTATAAAATCAATAAAATATATTTTTAAAAAATAATAATAATAATAATAATAACAATAAATAATAAGTAGGTCCCTCCTCCTAGTCTTATCTCCTTCAAGACAGGACCTATCACCTTCATTTCTGTATTCCTAGCAGAGAAAATACTTGCTTTCTAAATGAATGTCTGACTGAAAGATGAAAGCTTTTGCTGCTCACCCCTGCCCATGGGCCTGTCGTGTTCTCTGAAAGCACATATGTTCCGATCTACTCACTGGATCTCCTCCTTTTTATGCAAACGGCCTATTGACCTACCTAGATTCCAAGACCCTTACGGGCAGGTCTCCCATTTATGTGTAACCTCAGCACCTGGCACTCAAAATGCGATTTAAGTGTCTGAGCAGGTAAAGGCCCGGGGTTGCCGTCGGAGGGACTGGGGATAGACGAACCCAGGAGCGGATGGACCAGCGGCGCTTTGCTTTGTTCTCCAGGGGGCTGCTGCGGTTCGGACTATAAGCAGTACGTGTTTGGCGGCTGGGCCTGGGCCTGGTGGTGTATCTCTGACACTAAGAGGTAAGGACCCGGGGGCCCAGGGAAGCTGGCATCCTGGTGGGCAAGGGAGAGGGGGTTTCCAGCTTTCCCCTGTCTCCCCGCAGATCAGCTAGAGCACCTGCCACTTGCCACACGTCATTCTGGGGGCGGGGGCCTCCGGAGGAGCAGGCAGGATGGGCGGCTCAGGGACGCTGGAGGTCTATCCACGGGCACCTCCTCCTCAGGGGGCGCACTTTTCTCCACTGGAGGCCTCGCTCTGGCCCAGAGAGTTCAGGGTCCTGCCCAGGCGGAATCCCAACACCCTGATTTTAGCTCAAAAGTTATTTGTGAAGCTTTCATTCTAACACCCTGCTCAGAGGGGGTCTAGGGAGGGAGAGAAGGCTGAAGAGACCCCTAACATGCACCCTCACCTTTACGGGCCCCGGGAAATGCAGGCAAGGGCTAAGTAGCGGAGAATCCATGTCCAGTCTGAAGTGGCTCTCCGGTAGCAGTGGGTTAGAGACGGGAGTGGAGAGCTCAGGAGTTAGTGCCAGGGCGGGCCGGCCAGGTCTGGACTTCCTAAACCAGTGTGGGAAGCTAGAGGAAGAGACAGTCCAGCTCCCCACAGGGACTATCATAAGGCCATAACTTCTGGCTCCTCCAGAGCCCCTGGCAGGGCCAGATCCAACCTGGACCTTCCCTGCTACCCTCACTGCCCACCCAGGAGGAGGAGGAGGCATGCCAGCCTCCTTCCCGCCCTCACCCCCTCCTGGCTGTGGGAGGTCAGGGGAGGGACCCAGATCCCTCCAGGCCAGGACCCAGGCCAGAGGGCAGCAGGGCCGGCCGGGGGTGTCATCCTGAAGGGGACGTGACGGAGATTCCAGTGGAATTCCCCCTCTGCCCCAGCCCCACCGGGCAGCAGATAGAAGCCGCATGGCTGCGCTGAGCGGTCAGTGCCTGTAGTTCCGGGGAGGCTGAAAGTGTCAGCTAGGGTCCGGGGCATGGGAAGCATGTCACAGTTTTTTAACTTCACTGATTGCCCTGCACCCCCTCCCACTTCCCCATCTCTCCGCTCACTGCTCTGCCTGAGTGGGCTCCCCAGGCCAAACGCGTCAGGGAGCAGTCAATACGGGCCACGGCTTCCTCTCAGGAGGCTCATGGGCACTTGTGAGTGGGCCAGATGCCCTGTCAGAAACCAGGGGTTGTCCTCTCCAGAGACACTGCCACCCCGTGTGCCCTGCAGTCCTGGGACCACAGAGTGTCCTGTCCCAGCACCTCAGTGTACAGCGAGGCCCGGAGAATTCGCAGCTTGCCCGGAGATGGGTCCTGCATGGGCAGCCACTGCTAGGCCAACACTCTGCAGCTCTTTGTCCACATTCTCGGCCCCCCACTCCCCCACACTTCCTGCTCCAGGGATCAGAGCCCCGAGACTCAGCCAGGCTTCTCCGACGGCAGGTTTGGCAGTGAGGGTGGGAGACCTTGTGCCTTGTCCTAGGAAACCAGGCTCCGCATTCTCCCTCTGCTCCCACTTGCTGGGCAGTCTCAGTCTGCAGCCCCTCTCCTCTCGGGCCCTGTTCTGGGGGTGCCTCTTTCCCCAACCCCTAGCCAGCTGGGGGGACATCGCTACAAGCCCAGGCCTTCATCTCCCTAGACCAGGAGGAGCCTCAGCTCAGAGGAGAGGCTGCCAACCAGCCTGGACCCTCAGCCTCCTTTTCGGGGTGCTTTCCACAGCTGCCCTGATGTCACCCTCTCCGGGGTCAGCTGTCTTCCCCAGGCTCTGTGAAGTCCCTCTGCTCTTTGCTGCCACGTCCCATAGTACCCTCATACGGGCGGCTCTCTCCTTACCTGAGCGATTCCTCCACCCCTGGCATCTGAGCTGCAGCCTCCTGCCTTCCCTCCTTCCCTCCCTCCTTCCTTCCCTTCCTGCTATCCCCCCTCTCCTCCTTCCCCAGAGGAGAGCTTGGTGGTTTCCCATCTGAGGCAGGTCAAGAGCTCTCTCCCGCCTTAGGGTGCCAGTGATGGGAGCCTGAAGAAGGCAGCCTTTGCACATCTGCATGGCCAGCGCCCCCAGGGCGGCATGTGAGGGTTGAGGTGAGGGTTTCCCATCACCCCAAACTACTCGCTTCTGCTCCTTCAGCCTCAGTCTCTGTCCTCCCTTCCGCTGGTTCAAGGCAACCTTCCACGCTGTCCACAGACTGGCCTCCGCCTCGACCACGTCCCTGTGCACATCCGCACACACACGCTGCCCGGGGAGGCCCAGCAGCCCAAAGGGGAGGGCCCCGTGGCTTAGACGCGCCTTGTTTTCTCACCATGAGTCTTCTCTGCCTGTGCCCAGCACTGGGAATGCCAAAGTGAGCTGCTCGTTGTCCCTGTGAATATTCCGGCAGGGGCACACTCTCTCCCCCAGCCTGCCTTGACACCTGCACCCCCAAATCAGAAAATCCAAATTTTTCTTTGGACTTTTCTGGCCCTGAATTTTATTATTATTCTTTAAATCCTCACCTAAGGATATTTCTTCCATTGATTTTCAGACAGAGTAAAAGGGAGGAGGGGTTAGGGGGAAGAGAGAGAGAGAGAGAGAGAGAGAGAGAGAGAGAGAGAGAGAGAGAGAGAGCGCGCAATTGGTTCCCTCCTGCACAAGCCCCAACTGGGGTGGGGATCAAACCCACAACTGAGGTACATGCCTTTGACCAGGCATGAACTTGAGACCCTTTCATCTGAGCCAAGGGTCAGTACGCTAACCACTGAGCAACCGGCCAGGGTCCTAAATTGCCTTCTTAGTGATATGTAGCACAGACCTTGAGCTTTTGTGCCCCAAGCAGGATTGGGTATTTGCTATGGCTCGTCAAGCCCCAGAATGACCTCCCTCCCCCAGTTTCTGGAAACACGGGTTTGCCTGTGTTTGGAGCGTGGAGCTGGCTAAGTCTCCCTGACGGTGCCAGAGGTCTCCCGGGGAGCAGGTGGGGAGCAGCCCAGGTGCCCGGGGCACAGGCCTCCTGACCCCAGGTCATAGGTCCAGGGCATCAGCAGGCTCCTTTCCCAGCCCAGCAGCAGCTCCTTGGAAGAGAACGGGGGCTAGAGAAGAGACCCAGAGGCGTCAGGCCAGCCAGTGGGTGTCTTTGGCCGCCTGCAGCCCTAGGCCGAGCTGGCAGTGGGGGGCTGAGGTGTGGAGAGCTACCCTGCCCCCAGGCATCAGGCATCGGTGCTTATCTGGTAACCACTGTGTGTGTTTGCTGTGTCCCCTCCTACCCCTTCCTGCCCCTACCTCTCCCTACCTGCCCCCGGCTGCTCCTCAGACTGTCTCTGGAGGTTATGACCATCCTGTGTCGCTGTGAGAATATTGAGACGTCGGAGGGGGTCCCGCTATTCGTAACAGGGGTTGCACAGGTAATAACCCACCTGCTTCCTCCTCTGTGTCTAACCTTCTCTCTTCCTGCCCTGAGGGGCCTGGCAGGCAGGACAGATGGGCTGCCCTCCTGAGAGCGGGCCTCTCTCCTCTCTGTTCCCACCTCCGCTGGTCTGAGCACCAGGAGAGAGCCCTTTAGGTCCCCGGCGCCCTCGCCCTCGCCCACGGGGCTGCTCGTGGGGAAAGAACAGAGGGTTCTGGAAGCTCTGTCAGTCTGCCAGTCGGTGTCCTTGGATGGAAGCCAAATTGGGAGTGAGCTGAGGCAGGAGACACAGGCCTTACGTGACAGAGCTGGGCTGTCCGGGCTGGGAGGGTCAGTCCTGTCGCCGCTGATGGAGTCCTGGTCCTCCGGCCGGTACCTCAGAGCCCCTTGCTAGCCTCTTCTCCGGGCTGACGCCCTGTGTCAAGCCCTAGCCCCCCTATTGCAAGGCCAGAAGATAGGTCTCCTGGGGAGTTCTGTTCGCCCAGCCCCTTTGACCCCTTCAGTCTTCTTGATAGGCCCGAGCAAAAGAGCCTTGGCCCTTCTCGGCCCCTCATGCTTTGCTGAGAGGGCCTTGAGCAGAGCTCTTGTCACCAGGTTTGTTTTCCCGTCCGTGGAATGGATGGGAGAACCGGGTCCTCGCGGTGCCAGGCAGGGGTATCGGAAAGGCAAGTGAAACACTAGGAGGGCACGCTGGGGATTTGGGGAAAAGAGTGCTAGAGAAACCCAAGCTTTATTTTTTTTTTTTAATTAAAATATTAATAAAATATTTTTATTGATTTCTTAAAGAGAGGAAGGGAGAGGGATAGAGAGCCAGAAACATCAATGAGAGAGAAACATCGACCAGCTGCCTCCTGCACACCCCCCACCGGGGATGCACCCACAACCAAGGCACATGCCCTTGACCAGAATCGAACCCAGGACTCTTCAGTCCGCAGGCCGACGCTCTGTCCACTGAGCCAAACCGGTTTCGGCAGAAACCCAAGCTTTATCATGAATATAGTGTTTACTCTGGAAAGCACGTGGCCTGGTGTCTCCCTCTTCACGGCCACGGAGCCGCAGCTGATGGATTCATCCCTCGGCCAGGGCGTTCAGTGACCGCAGTGCTCTCTTTGTCACGCAGTTCCCATTACAGGAAGAGACCTAAGTGTCATCTTACCCATCCCCTTCCCTCTGCGCGATATTGCCCTTCAGCCTTTTCAGGCAAAAACTGCACCACTGCTCCCTTCCTCACCCGCCCCCCCCCCCCCATCTCTAATTGGGAAGGGGACCGCCCCTTGTAGCCGGGGCGGCCGGGCTTCAGCACAGAGGCCTGGGAGCTCAGAGCCCTTTAGGCAGGGCCCTGGCCGCCTCACCTCCTGTCTAAAGCGGCCCGCCTGCCTCCAGATCCACTGCTCTGCTTGAGATAACTGCAGGCGCTTACGTCGTTTTCAAACGGGTGACGTGGACCCTTGAGGCCTCAGACAGTCTGGGTAGAACCAGCCTTTCTAGCACTTTTTGGCCAGGAAGCTCTAGTGTGGCCCGTTCCCACCCCCTGGGCCCAACCCCAGAGGGTAAGCGTCACCTCGTAGTCCGCTGGCAGGCGGAGAGGCCAGGCAGGCTTCCCTGGCCAGGGGCGGATGCAGGATCCCCTCCTCCTGGCCCAGCAGTGGGTACCCCCAGCCAGGCAGACCGGGGCGTCCTGGAGTGTGAGCACGCCCAGGGAGCAGGTGAGGGCCCTGGGGAAGGTTCAGGTGGCCCCATGAACAACCTACACAGCACAGCCTGGAGGGCCAGCTCTTACCTGCTCTCCCGGGATATACACACACAGCTGCTCCCGGACCCTCCCCACCCTTCCACCAGCCCAGACCACCACCACCTCTTCTCTGCTTCCTTCTCCCACTCTGAGCCGGGCTGTCAGCAGAGGCAGTATACACACGGAGAGCACACTCACACTCCCCTGGAGGCACCTGTTCCCACCTCCGCTGGTCTGAGCACCAGGACAGAGCCCTGCTTCCCCAGCCCCGCCCCCTCCACACACTTCCAGCCAGACCCCTGGGGGTCCTCCCCACCCTTCTCTGCAGCAGGAGCGCTGGGCTGGGCAGCCCCGGAGCAGTGAGGTGTTGGACTCCTCCCCCACGCCCAGGCCCTGGGGCCCCGACCCATGCCCCTGTTTTGCATTTCTTGGCAGGATTTCCCTAGAGATTATGACGTTGCAGCCCCGCTGCGAGGACGTAGAGACGGCCGAGGGGGTAGCTTTAACTGTGACGGGTGTCGCCCAGGTATAGTAACTCAGCAGCCCCGCGCATGACCGTTGAGCTGCCTCATCCTGTGCTGGGATTCGGGGGGAGGAGAAGACAACAGCCAGGGGCGCTCTCTCTCCAGCACCACTGCCCCTGCCCCCCCCACCCCCTTCCACAAGAGGGTCATCGCCACTGGAGCGTGCTGTGCTCTCCCGGCCCCTTGGCCACCCAGCAGGACTAACGGACACCCCTTTTCTCCTCAGCGGGCCCGCGAGGGACAGAACCGGTGCGGAGGGCTCCTGGCGCACTAACCCCACCCCGTTCTTTGCAGGTGTCGGAACTGCCAAGCCCCAGAAGCCAGGCCCGTCCCCGTTCCCTGGGTAGGGGGCTGGCGGTGTGGGGACCAGAGGATGAGGTCATGTCAGGCAGGCCCTGGAGTCGGAGACTGTTATGTTCCCCCCTTGGTGCCTGGGTGAGGGGCTTCCTGCCCTGGTCCCCCTCTCGGCCTCCCAGAGCGGAGGCTCAGCCATGCTGTAGGCCTCCGGCGTGGCGGTGTTGGCTTATTATCTCAGGAAGGGTCTGGGTGGCACCCCCTGGACCCACCCCTGCCCTGTCTAGGCTCTCCTTCCTGGTGTGTCCGTCTCTGTCCCTACTGTTCGTTGTCCTTTTGGCGTTCTCTGCCCCTCAGTCTTCAGGTCTCCCGCCCGTGGGGAGCCTGCAGGGGAGGAATTGGCTAACGGGGGACAAGCACGTGGCCTGGAAGGGTGAGGGGACACGTCCCTCGTGCCCAGGAGGGGGGCCACATCCGGGCCTGGGCTGCCAGGAAGGATGAAATCTCTCAATCTGAGCATCCTTGTGTGCCATCCCCACTGGAAGCCTCAGACAGACTCCACCCCTGCCCCCAGGTCAGGTCTGAAGAAGGAGGGGCGGGACATGGCCACCCTCCTCCACACTGGGTCTGGGGCCTCCGTCCGCCCCCTGCATCCTGGCTCAAGCCCCTTTGTGCCCACTGGCAGGTGAAGATCATGACGGAGAAGGAGCTTCTGGCCGTGGCCTGCGAGCAGTTCCTGGGCAAGAACGTGCAGGACATCAAGAACGTCGTCCTGCAGACCCTGGAGGGGCACCTGCGCTCCATCCTCGGTGAGCCCCTGCCCAGCCCAGGGACCCCTCTGCTGCCCCGGAGGAGCCTCGCAGGGCCCCACACCGGGGCCAGGGAGGGGTGCGGGAGGGGGCGGGGGTCTGTCAGACCACCAAGGTTTCTAGATGAAAAGCTGAGACATTTTCCCTCGAGTATTTCCTTTGAGTGGAGGGGAGGGCATTGAGTGAAGGGGGCGAGAGCGGGAGGGGCTGCCAGTCTGATCAGGCACCTAGTGCTGCTTAGAACACTTTTCTTCACCCAGCCTGGACTCTGCAGAAGGAGGCTTGGTGCTAAGCAGTTGAGAAGAAACCAGGAAGACCGAGCTCAGACTGCACAGCCCTGCATATGCTCAGACCTCTCCTTGCATGCCTCCGCCCTTTCCTAGCTGGCTAGGTCCCTGGGGAGCCAGCCCATGATCCTTCTGCCCCCAGGGACCCTGACTGTGGAGCAGATTTATCAGGACCGGGACCAGTTTGCCAAGCTGGTGCGGGAGGTGGCAGCCCCTGACGTCGGCCGCATGGGCATCGAGATCCTCAGCTTTACCATTAAGGTGAAACTGTAGCCCCCTAAGTCTGGGAGTGGGGGGCTTGGCAGGAGGGGAGCCTTTGTGCTTATAACTGTCCCTAGAGAGCCTTGGCCAGATAGCCTGGTCATTAGAGCGTTGTCCCCATGTGCCAAGGTCACGGATTCGATCTCTCAGGACACATACAAGAAGCAACCAATGAATGCATAAATAAGAGGAACAACAAATCAATGTTTCTCTCTCAAATCAATAATAAATAAAAAAAATGCTTAAACACTGTTCTAGGGATGACTTCCTCTACCTTCCCTCCCCAGGATGTGTATGACAAAGTGGACTATCTGAGCTCCCTGGGCAAGACGCAGACGGCTGTGGTACAGAGAGATGCTGACATCGGGGTGGCCGAGGCCGAGCGGGATGCAGGCATCCGGGTATGTGGGTTCTCCTTCCCGCCCCCCGGGACAGGGAACTGGGGAGGCGGGGTACGGGGACCATGGTTTCTCAGAGGACCCTCAGCACATGCCCCTCCTGATCCCAGGAAGCCGAGTGCAAGAGGGAGATGCTGGACGTGAAGTTCATGGCAGACACCAAAATCGCCGACTCCAAGCGAGCCTTCGAGCTGCAGAAGTCGGCCTTCAGTGAGGAAGTCAACATCAAGGTGAGGAGCCACAGGGCCCCTGGGTTGGGGCTTAGGACTCCAGACGTGGCAGCTGGCCTCTGACGTGCTAACCACACGTGTGCCGCAGACGGCCGAGGCCCAGCTGGCCTACGAGCTGCAAGGGGCCCGCGAGCAGCAGAAGATCCGGCAAGAAGAGATTGAGATCGAGGTGGTGCAGCGAAAGAAGCAGATCGCAGTGGAGACGCAGGAGATCCTGCGCACAGACAAGGAGCTCATCGCCACCGTGCGCCGGCCCGCCGAGGCGGAGGCACACCGCATGCAGCAGATTGCCGAGGGCGAGAAGTGAGTGCTGCCGGGGCCGCGGGGGCTGGCGGCGGGCGGGCAGGCTCCTCTGCTCTCCTGGCCTCAGTGTAGAAGCCAGTGCTCCTCCATCCTGTCGACTCACTGTGAAGGACCCGGCTTTATTGTTAGGATAACCGAATTTAGATAAAGGAGGCTTGAGAGCCTGGAACGGTGCTTGACACAGCATCCTGGTTAACCTCCTCTTCCGTTTGCCTCTGGAAGCCCATACCTCTCCCTGGCCAGAGCCAGAATGCCAGGGCACCCCCTTCACAGGTCCCCCACCCTGACCCCACCTGCCCGAGCAGAGGGCTTGAGGGTTTGCTGGCCCCCAGACAAGGCTCGAGGGACCCCAGGTACTTCCCACTGATCCTGCCGCCCCCGGGCTCCCTCAGGGTGAAGCAGGTCCTCTTGGCTCAGGCAGAGGCCGAGAAGATCCGGAAAATCGGTGAGGCGGAGGCGGCGGTCATCGAGGCGATGGGCAAGGCAGAGGCCGAGCGGATGAAGCTCAAGGCAGAGGCCTACCAGAAGTACGGGGACTCGGCCAAGATGGCCATGGTGCTGGAGGCCCTGCCCCAGGTGAGGCTCCCGCCCAGGCCGGGACCAGCGGGGCACGTGCAGGAATTCTCGGGGCCTTGTCGGGAACACAGCCATGGGCTGGCCGGAAGAATTAAATGGGGGAGAATTCAGCAGGAGGAGGAACCCTACAGCAGGCATCCAGAGTGTGGCTTTCAGAGAAGGGCCGCCCAGGCTGCGTGGGGGGTTAGGAGAGATGGGGAGGGGAGAGATGCCGGGCAGGGCAAGTGGACGGATTCAGAACCAACCAAGCTCTCCTCTCACCCGACCTCCTAGATCGCTGCCAAAGTCGCAGCCCCGTTGACCAAAGTCGATGAGATCGTGGTCCTCACCGGGGACAACAACAAGGTGACGTCGGAAGTGAACCGGCTGCTGGCCGAGCTGCCTGCCTCCGTGCACGCCCTCACCGGCGTGGACCTGTCCAAGGTGTGTGCTCCGCTCGCGGTGATGAGTTTGCCTGGGTAGCCTCCTGGCCTCAGTGGAACGGTCGTGGGCCCCAGAGCCACGGCCTCATGGTGTCTCCCATCCTTCCAGATACCCCTGATCCAGAAGGCCACCGGCGTGCAGGTGTGAGGAGCCCACACCCTTCAGCAGCCACCCGCTCCTCCCTCCAGCGCCTGTGTCAACACTGCAGGAACAACGGGGATGTACCGACTCTGGTGCCTTAGCTGTAGGGACCAGAAGTGCTGCGTGTTCAGGCCTTCTCTGGCTGTCGTCCCCTCTCCTGCCCGTCTCCCTCCTCCTCTCCTTTACCCCACTCCCTCACGTTCACTGCCATATTCACCTGGTGTGTCTCTTCCCCCCTCACCTTCCTGTACATAGGCCTCTTCCTTTGTCTGTCTTTTTCTCTTCCCCCTTCCCGCCCACCCCTCCTGTACACACATCATGTAATTTAAGCTGAAGATGTTTATTATAAAATCACTGTCTGTCTGTAAGGGGTGGCCCTGCTGCTCTTCAGAATCCTGGTGCCTTGAAGTTCCCTGTGCATCCTCCCTGTGGCCTTGTCCAGACCTCAGCATGGGTGCAGGGGGTCTGGGTAGAATGGCCACCTGCCCCTCTCCTGGCCTGGTTTTCCAGCCCTAAACCCTCCCCTGGGAAACCCCAGCCTCAGTCACTCTAGCCCCTACAGACCCAGGCCATTGCCCTTCTCTTCACACCTCCCCAGCCCCAGGTCTGCTCTCATCCCTTACCTTCCTACCCCACGCCAGGGGCACAGAAGCAAGGCCTCCTGTCTGTGACAGCTCTCCGTGGACTACTGCCTTAGGAGGCCCCTGCTTGTGCTCAGGGAAGTCCCCCTCGTGGACACGTCCCTGCTGGAGTGAGGCTTGGTCCCAACTCTGCTCAGTCTTTCCGGGATCAGGGTCTAGCCCTGTTGGGGACTAGGAAGTTCTGTAGACCCTCTTCCTGCTAGGCCTGCTCTGTTCTGGGTGTGAGGCCAGGCCCTTCCAGTGGGCAAGGCTGTGCCAACCCTGTATAGAATCGAGTGCTGTAGACTGGCCAGACTTCCTACTCCTTGTGCCATCTTTCTTCCTGGCCAGAGTGATAGGATCCCAGCCATGGGAGCAGCCCAGCCCTCTGTCTCCTTGCTCTAGTGGAGGCAGGGAGGCCCAGGGGCCAAGCACCCAGGGGTGCTGTGATGTCCTACGGTCCCAGTCCCCCACCCCTGGCACGGGCCCTGCCCCAGCCTGTGTAGCTGTTCCTGCATGTGGATGCTGCATGTTTGGTCTGGGGCTTGGATGCTGCACTGCCCCACTGCCTGTCCCTTCTGGTGAAATAAAGGTCTGTTATGCCAATGCCCTATGTTGTGTCTTCTGTGAGGGGAGAGGCTGGGAACCAAGAGCTAACATACCCCACCCATATACACCTTCAGCCTGAAGACTACGCTTTGTCTGTCTTCCCCACCCTGGCCACTTGAGGGCATCAGCACACTTGCTGTGTCCCCAGTAGTATCCTGAGACAGGGCCGCCATTGGCCCAGCTGCGGAGGCCAGACCTGAGCGCTGGGAGGCCGGCTCCATTTCAGGCAGAAGAATAGGGACTCTTCAATAGGGTCCACTGTATCTCTCTGCCCATCCTGAGCCCCACTCAGTAAT
Source organism: Pipistrellus hanaki (assembly GCF_964339955.1). Lineage (NCBI taxonomy): Eukaryota > Metazoa > Chordata > Mammalia > Chiroptera > Vespertilionidae > Pipistrellus > Pipistrellus hanaki. The sequence goes on along the minus strand of NC_140518.1, from coordinate 30,555,309 downwards.
GGAGTCCACATCTCAGGCTTAAGGGCATGAACTCTGGAGTTAGGCTGCTTGGTTTAAAATTTTTTTTAAATATTTTATTGATTTTTTACAGAGAGAAAGGGAGAGGGATAGAGAGTTAGAAATATCAATGAGAGAGAAATGTCGACCAGCTGCCTCCTGCACACCCGCTACTGGGGATGTGCCCGCAACCAAAGTACATGCCCTTGACCGGAATCGAACCTGGGACCCTTGAGTCCCCAGGCTGACGCTCTATCCACTGAGCCAAACAGGTTTCGGCTTGGGTCTAAATTTTAGCTCAGTTGTTTAGTATTACCTATGCCATCTTGAACAAGTAACTTCATCTTTCTGGGCTTCAATATTCTTATTCAGTTTACAAATTTAACGCTTCCAGGTATTGTCCTATAAGATGCTGAGGAGATTGCAATGAACAGAACAAATCCATAGCTTTTATAACTTGCACTCAAATGGGGGAAACGAAATAAGAAAAATTACGTATACAGTATGTTACGTGACGGCGTGTACTAAGAAGAAAAAAATAAAACTCTCAAAGAACTAGGAAGTTTGGGAGGGTGTTGAAATTTCAGGGTGTTGAAGGAAGACCTATTTGAGAAATAAAGGTTAAAACTACATGTATTATGAAACAATGTCTCTATACTGCTTATTTTAAATTCCAAAGGTGACATCTCTGAGAATAAAACATTTTTCAAATGAAAGGTAAAAGAATAAGCAATGCAGATGTATGAGGGACAGAGCTTCCCACCAAAGACCTCCAGGGTGGGAGTGTGTCTGCCATGATTGAAGGACAGCAAGGAGGTCAGTGTGTTGGAAGTGGGGAGTGAACCAGCAGCAGGGAGGTGGCAGTAGATGAGGTCAGGATGGAAATGTGGAACCTTCCTGTAACGGCTTATTTGGGTCAATTACTCTCAGACGGGAAACCACTGTTTTCAAAAACCAGGCTTTTGAAAGAGGAGTGATGTCCTCTGACATTTAAAAAGGTCGCTCTGCCCTAGCCGGTTTGACTCAGTGGATAGAGTGTCAGCCTGCAGACCAAAGGATCCTGGGTTCAATTCCAGTCAAGGGCACATACCTCCGTTGCAGGCTCCCCCCTGGTCCAGGCCCCGGTCAGGGCTCATGCAGGAGGCAATCAATGTGTCTCTCTCACATTGATGTTTCTGTCTTTCCCTCTCTCTTCCACTCTCCCTAAAAATTAACAGAAAATTAACATTGGGTGAGGATTAACAAAATATAATAATAATAATTAATAAAAAGATCATTCTAAGCACTGTGAAGATTTGTCTTCAAGGAAAAAAGACAATTTTTTTTTTTTAAATGGTGCTAGAACAACTGAATCTGTATGAAGGGAAAATTTTATCACAACCCCCACCTCACTCTATCAACAAAAACTAGTTTGAGATGGATCATAGACCTAGAGTCAAAACTCAAATCACAAAGCTTATAAAATAACGGGAATGTCTTTATAACCTTGGCATAGGCAAGATGTCTTGGGGGGGGGGGGTGAAGAAGACTATTAAAGACGAAATTGATAAATAAGAGCATATAATTGAGTTTGTTCATCAAAAGAAACTTAAGCCCTAGCTGGTTTGGCTCAATGGATAGAGCGTCGGCCTGTGGACTGAAGGGTCCTAGGTTCGACCCCAGCCAAGGGCTCACGCCTGGGTTGTGGGCTCAATCCTCAGTACAGGGCATGCAGGAAGCAGCCAATCAATGATTCTTTCATCATTGATGTTTCTATTTCTCTCTCCCTCTCCCTTCCTCTCTAAAATCAATAATATATGTATTTTTTTTTTTTTAAGAAACTTAGGCTGAAACCGGTTTGGCTCAGTGGATAGAGCATCGGCCTGTTGACTGAAATGTCCCAGGTTCGATTCTGGTCAAGGGCATGTACCTTGGTTGTGGGCACGTCCCCAGTGGGGTGTGCAGGAGGCAGCTGATCGATGATTCTCTCTCATCGATGTTTCTAGCTCTCTATCTCTATCTCTCTCCCTTCCTCTCTGTAAAAAAAAATCAATAAAATATATTTTTTTAAAAGAAAGAAAGAAAGAAAGAAAGAAAGAAAGAAAGAAAGAAAGAAAGAAAAAGAAAGAAACAAACATAAGCCCAGCAGGCTTGCCTCAGTGGCTGAGCTTTGACCTATGAACCAGAGGGTGATAGTTTGATTCCAGTCAGAGCACATGCCCGGGTTGCAGGCTCAATCCCCAGTGTGGAGATATAGGAAGCACCCAGTCAATGATTATCTCTCATCATTGATGCTTCTATCTCTCTCTCCCTCTCCCTTCCTCTCTGAAATCAATAAAAAATATATTAAAAATAAATAAGTACAGCCGAAACCAGTTTGGCTCAATGGATAGATCGTCGGCTTGGGGTCTGAAGGGTCCCGGATTCGATTCCGGTCAAGGGCATGTACCTTGGTTGTAGGGTGTGCAAGAGGCAGTTGATCAATGACTCTCTCTCATCGATTTTCTAACTTATCTCTCTCCCTTCCTCTCTGTACAAAATCAATAAAATATATTTTTTTAAAAAATGTTTTTTAAAAAAGAAACTTAAAAAGGCAAGTGCAGTCAGAAAAAAATATTTACAATGCATACATCTGGTAAAGGACTTGCATCCCATAATACCAAAACACCCCAATAAGAACATTGCTCTAAACACCCTCCTGAGAATAGATGGAGAGGGGTAAGCGAGGCGGCAGGGAGGCCAGCTGCTTCTCACCGGTATTGCAATAACACAGGTGAGTGTGATGGCCACTCTGACCAATGCGGGTGGGAAAGAAGCACTCAGAATCTGTATATATTTTGAACTAAGCAGAATTGCTGACATACTGGATATGAGAAAAAATGAAATTTAAAAAAAATGCCTTCAAGATGCCACATTCATGAATTTGAAGACTCAGTATTGCAAAAATATCAACTCTCCCCAATTGATCTATAGTTTCAATATAATCCCAATTAAAATCCCAAGAGAGTTTTTTGTTTTGTTTTTTTTACAAATGACTTTTTTAAATATATTTTATTGATTTTTTTTCAGAGAGGAAGGGAGAGGGATAGAGAGTTAGAAACATCGATGAGAGAAAATCATCGACCAGCTGCCTCCTGCACACACCCCACTGGGGATGTGCCCACAACCAAGGTACATGCCCTTGACCAGAATCGAACCTGGGACCTTTCAGTCCGCGGGCCGACGCTCTATCCACTGAGGCAAACCAGTTTTGGCTCAAGAGAATTTTAATTGGCAAACTGATTATGGGCAGTTGCACTTCGAGCCTGCCTGCTCTCTTTCTCTCTCTGAGAGTGTACTTTCGCTTTAATAAATTTTGCCACTGTCACTTGAACTCCTAAAAAAAACAACAAACCTAATTATGAAAGTTATAGGGAATTGCAAAAAGACCAAGAATAAGCAAGATAAACTTGAAAAAAAGCAAAGTTGGAAGATTTAACTATCAGTATCAAGACTTAAAGTTTTAGCCAAAACCGGTTTGGCTCAGTGGTAGAGCATCGGTCTGCAGACTGAAAGGTCCCAGGTTCGATTCCGGTCAGGGGCATGTACATTGGTTGCGGGCATATCCCCGGTAGGGGGTGTGCAAGAGGCAGCTGGTCGATGTTTCTCTCTCATCAACATTTCTACGTTTCTAGAGAGAGAGAGAGAAAGAGATGCCTGGCCAGCCCCCAGCTCTTTCAGCCCCCATCTGACAGACCTCAAGCCGATTGGGCCCAGCCTACCTCTTGAAATCCTGACCCCTGAAACGGTGAGAGCGAGTTTACATTTCCATGTTTGGGGAGGATTATCACACAGCAATGGATGATGGAATTCACACGCATAACTTCACTAGTCATCAGGGAAATGCAAATTAAAACCAGGATATCACTAACACCCCCCAGAGGGACTAAAAGGGAGAAGAGTAACAATACCAAGTGCAGATGAGGCTGTGGAGCAATTGGAGCTTTCCTCACTGCTGGTAGAACTGTGTGCCGAGTTTGACAGAATGTGGTACAGCTGAACATAGCATAGGTCTTGACCCAACCATTCCACTTCCTGCAGAAATATACATACATGGATGCACAAGAGTATTCATAGCAGCATTATGAGTAATGACCCTCAAAGTCAAACAACCAAATGTTTACCAATAGTAGAATGAATACAGTGTAGTATAATCAGGAAATTAAATACTACACAGTAGCCCTGGCTGCGTAGCTCAGTTGATCAGAGTGTTGTCCCAATACACCAGGGCTGTGGGTTTGTCCCCCGTCAGGGCACATACAAAAATTAATCAAAGAACACATAAGTGGAACAAAAACTCTGTGTTTCTCTCTCTCTTTCTCATCTCTGTAAAAATCACTCGATGAGTAAAAAAGAAGCCCTAGCGCGTCAGCCTGCAGACTGGAGGGTCTCAGGTTCAACTCAGGTCAAGGGGCACATACCTCAGTTGCAGGTTCCCCTGCCCTGATCCAGGTGCATCCAGGAAGCAGCCAATCGATGTGTCTCTCAGATTAATGTATCTCCCTCTCCCTCCCACTCTCTCTAAAATATCCTTGGGTGAGGATTAAAAAATAATAATAAATAAATAAGAAGTTAAATAAATAAGTACTACACAGTAATGAAAATAAACAAATTACTGATACATAGAATAACTTGAATGAATCTCAAAATGGCCCTAGCCGGTTTGATTCAGTGGATAGAGCCTCAGCCTGTGGACGGAAGGATCCTGGGTTCGATTATGGTCAAGGGCACCTGCCCAGGTTATGAGCCTTGATCCCCAGTAGGGGGCATGCAAGAGACAGCCGATCAATGATTCTCATCATTTATGCTTCTATCTCTCCCTTCTTCTCTGAGATCAATAAAAATACATTTAAGCCAAAACCGGTTTGGCTCAGTGGATAGAGCGTCGGCCTGTGGACTGAAAGGTCTCGGGTTCGATTCCAGTCAAGGGCATGTACCTTGGTTGTGGACACATCCCCAGTAGGGGGTGTGCAAGAGGCAGCTGGTCGATGTTTCTCTCTCATCGACATTTCTACGTTTCTAGCTCTCTATCTCTCTCCCTTCCTCTCTGTAAAAAAATCAATAAAATATATTTAAAAAAAAAAAAAAAGAAGTCAAGATAGAAGGTCATCTTTGGAGAGAAAGAGGGTCATGACCAAGAGGGGACACAGGCGGCTCCTGGGAATGTGCTGGTAAGCTTTTCTTTCTTGATCTGGGTGGTTCTTACATGGGTGTGTTCACTTTGTGATAATTCACTTCTGAGTTGTGTACTTTTTGAATGTATGCTGTACTTTAAAAAAAGTTAACTCAAAAATAAATTGCCACATGAAATATTACTTGGTCATAAAAAAAAGAATAAATCTTACTATTTGAGACAGCCTGGATGGACTTAGAGAGTATTATGCTAAATGAAATGTCAGATAGAGAAAGACAAATACCATATGATCTCACTTATGTGTGGAATCTAAAGAGCAAAATAAATAAACAGACAAAATTGAAACAGGCCCAGCCAGTATGGCTCCATGGTTGAGCATTGACCTATGAACCAGGAGGTCACAGTTCAATTCCCAGTCAGAACACATGCCTGGGTTGTGGGCTCAATCCATAGTGTAGGGCATGCAGGAGGCAGCCGATCAATGATTCTCTCTCATCATTGATGCTTCTATCTCTCTCTCTCCCTTTCTCTCTGAAATCAATAAAAAAATATATTTTTTTAAAAATTGAAACAGACATATAGATACAGAGAACAGATTGATGGTTGCCAGAGGAGAGAGGGCATAGGGAACTGGATAAAAAAAAGATTAACTTGCCGAAACCGGTTTGGCTCAGTAGATAGAGCATCAGCCTGCGGACTGAAAGGTCCCAAGTTCGGTTCCAGTCAAGGGCATGTGCATTGGTTGCGGGCACATCCCTAGTAGGAGGTGTGCGGGAGGCAGCTGGTCGATGTTTCTCTCTCATCGATGTTTCTAGCTCTCTATCCCTCTCCCTTCCTCTCTGTAAAAAAATCAATAAAAATATATTTTAAAAAAATAAAAAAAAAAGAAGTACAGCCCAGCAGAAACTGGTTTGGCTCAGTGGATAGAGCGTTGGTCTGTGGACTGAAAGGTCCCAGGTTCGATTCCGGGCAAGGGCATGTACATTGGTTGCGGGCACATTCCCGGTGGTGGGGGGGTGCAGAAGGCAGCTGGTTGATTATTCTCTCTCATTGATGTTTCTAGCTCTCTATCCCTCTCCCTTCCTCTCTGTAAAAAATCAATAAAATATATTAAGAAGAAGAAGAAGAAGAAGCAGAAGAAGAAGAAGAAGAAGAAGAAGAAGAAGAGCTCAGCTGGTGTGGCTCAGTGGTTGAAAGTTGCCCTATGAACCACGAGATCCCCGGTTCAATTCCTAGTCAGGGCACATGCCTGAGTTTGGGGCTTGATCCCGGGGTGGGGGGTGGGAGTAATGTGGGAGGCAGCCGATCTCAGTGATTCTCTCTCATCATTGATGTTTCTCTCCCTCTTCCTTCCTCTCTGAAATCAATTAAATAGAGGGAAATGGCTCTCAGGGTTGACTCATGGATTAGTAAAAGGCGAAAGATTTATGCGGTCTGAAGAGAAACCAGAGCATTGACTCATGGATTAAATGAGTACAACATATATGTCATTTTAGTAATCAGTTGGAAGACAAAATTAAAATTTTCAAAAATGCCTGCGAGAAGACTTTATACTAGTAAGCTGGCTACCAAGCAAATACATGCTAACTGCTCACAGAGTGCCATGCTTGAAGCTAATATGAACTCTGTCATTTAGTTATTATAATAACCATATATAACCCCAGGCTCAATTCTTGAACCTCAATCACTGAGCCACACCAGCTGGGCCTCTATTTTATAAAACGAGGAAACTAAAAATAAATAAATAAATAAATAAATAAATAAATAAATAAATAAAAGGAGGAAACTGAGAAGCTTGGAAGTGAAGGAACTTGCCAAGGTCACACAGTGTCTGAGCCAATCCCAGCACTGGAAGCCAGACTCCACGGCTCTGAGATTCCTGCTCTTTTTATTATTTATTATTTATTATTATTATTATTATTATTATTATTATTATTATTATTTTATTGATTGATGAGAGAGAGAAAGAGAGAAAGACATTGTTCCACTTATCTATGCACTCATTGCTTGTTTCTTGTGACCTGACCAGAGATTGAACCCACAACCTTGGCATATCAGGACAAAGCTCTAACCAAATGAGCTACCAGGGCCCTGAGACTCCTACTCTTTTTACTACTTTCTGTTGCCCCTCAGGAAAGGGAGGCCTGGGTAGCTGCGTGGGGTCCAACGAGGAGGTGGGCCTCGTTAACCTAAGTGTCAGGGACAATGGCTAACAGAGGAAATGCTCCGAGGGGCCTGGGAAAGGCAGCCTTTAATGCAGGAACCTTGCGGAAAGAGGCTTGAAGGGTGCTGGAGAGGAGAAGGGGCAGTAATTTGGGAGCAGAGGGAGGGGGTGACGCACCTGCATTAAAGCCAATGGACTCTGAGAATGGAGCAAACCAGGCCTCCATCCCCAGAGCCTGGAACCAGGAAGGGGGACGGTGGAGTACAGAGCCTCTAGTCTAAGTGCTTAGAGGCCTGCCCAGGGACCTGGGATGAGGCACAAGAGTGCAGACTGGGCTCCTGGAGGGCACAGGGAATGCTGCTCCCCCACTTCCTGTGCTCATGGCTCCAACCTTGAGAACTGGGTATGGGGGACACAGGGGCCCCCTCCCTTCTCTGTCCTTTCTAACCCCCTCTGGGCCTGAGGCCCAGCACGGAGGGGGTTAAAGGCCCTGGAGCCTTTGCCTGGAGAGTGTGGGGGGCAGGGACCTGTGAAGGAGCCTTGCCAGGCCTGATAATCCAGGCGGCCTATCTCTCCAGGCAGCTGTGGCGCAGACAGGTTGTCCTGGCAGGGAGGGTGGGTGGTAAGGGCCTGGCTGATGGCGGGAAGGATTTGAGGAGAGAGGGACACTAAGGCTCTCTGGGGATACTTTCCCATCTAACAGCTACCTTTAGGACTGTGCACGGAGACTGGACAGGCCAGGGCTGGAGTCTGGCTGGACATGGGGATTCCCACTGACCCAGAGAACAGGGACCGGGAGCTAAAGAACAGACTTAGGGAGATGTTAACTGAAAAGGCTTTGTTTCTGACTCAATATGTGCCCGGGCAGATATGCACTATCATGTACATCTGCACAGGTATGAGAGTGAGCACACATGCCCCTCGTACATGCCCCTCTGGGAAGGACAAGTGGGAAAAGCCTCTGCAAAGCCAGGACGTTGAAAACACAGCATTTTAAGCCCATTTTCCTGATAAGGAAGACAGAACTCCAAGGGCAGGGCAGGGTGCAGGGCCCGGGTCCACTCTGCAGGTAGAGAGGAGCCCTGGCTCTGGCAGATCCAGAGCTGTGCTTTCCCCTTCCGGCTCTGAGTCTGTCCTGGCCAGATGGTCTAGAACCGTGGTCGGCAAACTGCGGCTTGCGAGCCACATGCGGCTCTTTGGCCCCTGGACTGTGGCTCTTCCACAAAATACCATGGCCTGGGCGAGTCTATTTTGAAGAAGTGGTGTTAGAAGAAGTTTAAGTTTAAAAAATCTGGCTCTCAAAAGAAATTTCAATCGTTGTCCTGTTGATATTTGGCTCTGTTGACTAATAAGTTTGCCGACCGCTGGTCTAGAAGAAAAGCAAGGACTCTTAAGGCACAACCCCTGAACCAGAAAGGCTGAGGCTCTCTCTGCTGGTTCAAGCCAAGGAGGCCTGGGGTTCCAGGGTATGTGAGCTCCATGCGAGGGCCTGGCTCACAGCTGCAGAGGCTCTGTCAGAGGAAAGAGAGGGGGTTGTTGTTTGGCTGGAGGTGGCCAAGAGCAGTTTGTGGAAAAGGCTTTAAAAGGAGGCAGTGGAAGCAAGGATGGAATTCTTGCATCCCGCAGTAGCTTCCCACACTTTCTTTCATGGACTCTTCCCAAGGATCTTGTGATTTTGCCATCCCCATTTGAGAGATGGAGTAAACGTTACACTCAGAAGCACATTACTGGTAAGTGGAAAAACTCAGGTCTGATTCCATTGCCTCAAAGGCCCCACAGAGCCTAGGCTGCTTTTGCTCAGTGGTTAGAGTGTCGGCCCACAAACTGAAGGGTCATAGATTCGATTTTGATCAAGGGCAACCTCAGCCGCAGGCTCAGTCCCCAACCCAGATCAGAGTGCATGTGGGAGGCACCCGATTGATGTGTTTCTCTCACATTGATGTTTCTGTCTTTCCCCTTTCCTTCCACTCTCTAAAAATCAATGGAGAAGGTATCCTCAGGTAAGGATTGACCAAAAATTAATTAAAAGCCCCTCAGAGACACATACACAAAATCAACTTCATTTAGAGCAGGTCTGTGCACAGAACCTGCAGTGGAGTCTGGAGAGTAGAGCTGCTCTTTTTCTTTCTTTCTTTAAAATTTATTTTTATTGATTTCACGGAGGAAGGGGAAGAGAGAGAGACAGAGAGAGAGAGAGAGAGAAAAAACCATCAATAATGAGAGAGAATCATTGATCAGCTGCCTCCTGCACACCCCACAGAGGGTATTGAGCCTGCAACCTAGGTATGTCCCCTGACCTCTTGGTTCAGAGGTTGAAGCTCAACCACTGAGCCACACAGGCCAGGCCTGCCTCTTTTTCTGACTTACTGTGTGATTCAGGGCCACACATTTTCTCCAGAAGCCTCAGTATCTCTACTATAAAATTTGCATGCAACCATCTTTTGGAGACTGGTGGACAAAGTCCTGGCAAAGCCCCCACGGGCCCCACTGCATCCAGGTTCATTGCTCAACATGTGCACTTGCTCATGGGGCCAGAAGGCATGGAGAGTGTAAAAGCATTTGAGCACACGTTGGCCCTGTCTGCGGGGCTGGCATCTATTCTGTGTGAGGCATCCTCTGAGCACCTCTCAGAACAAAGCCCGCGAAGGGTGCTGGAGCCACAGAAAGTCATCGGACAAGGTGTGGCTATTAGAGACGAGCAAGGAACGGTGAATTCTCACAGGGTAACGAGGAAAACAGAGCAGGTCCAAAGTCTGGACCCAGAGGGGCAAGTGTCAGGACGGGTTAGAAGCTTCAGAGGCTGGTCATGATGAAAGGAAACGGGGATTAAGCTGGGATAAAAGGCAATCGCCAGCACTTGTCTCTGACAAACCCCGAGATCTCAAGCTGCCATCTACCGCACGGGAGGAAAGATTAGAACAGTTTCCAGCTTTTCTTTTTCCACACCGCTTAAGCTGCTAGAAGCTGGCTCTTGCTTTGGGGCTCCTGTATCTAAAGCAAAGCAGGAGAGCAAGAGCCTCCCAGAACTTCTCAAAGTCCTCAGTTCCAGGATGGGTTTTGCTGCTGATTGGGCTAGGAGTGAGACATTGAATATTATTGAGCCTTTTTCGTGTTTGCCAACTTCATGAAACTTAATAAAGCAACCAAGAAGAAATGAAGAGTAATTTTATTATAATAAAACAAACAAAATGGAGGCATGCCCGCCCTCTCGGGAGCATGCCTGCCTTCCCCTGCCCTTTCTCTCTCCCCCAGGAGCGTTCCTTTTGCTGTTCTCTCTCCTCAGCTCCAAGGGCCCAATTTTGTCTCAGTAACTTGTTTCCTGAGCCCATTTCTTCTCGGGCTCACTTTGACTACCTCTGTGACTTTCTAAATGAACTTTTTCTGATCATTTGGGGGAGAGAGTAATTTTACTCAACCAATAGGAAATTAGTAGTAATTTTATTAGCTAAACCTATTCTTTTTTAAAAATATATTTTTATTGATTTTCTAGAGGAAGGGAGCCATGCCTCACCCTGGGGATTGAGCCTGAATCCCAGGCATGTGCCCTGACTGACCCAGTGAATTTCTGGTGCGTGGGATGATGCTCTACCAGCTGAGCCACACCAGCCAGGACTGAACATTTAAAAAAAAAATTTTTTTATTGATTTCAGAGAGAAAGGAAGAGGGAGAGATAGATAGAAACAGCAGTCATGAGAGAAAATCATTGATCGGCTGCCTCCTGCAAGTCCCCCACTGGGGACTGAGCCCACAACCCTGGCATGTGCCCTTAACCAGAATCGAACCTGGGATCTTTCAGTTTGCAGGCCAACGCTCTATCCACTGAGCCAAACCGGCTAGGGCTGAACATATTTTTTAATGAGTGTGTCTATGTGGGCATCATCCCTTTGTGTGTCTATGTGGGCATCATACACGTGTTTTACACATTAAGTGTGTGTCTGTGTATCTGTGGGCATACACTGTGGTCTTTCTGTTCCTCTTAAGGACCTAGATCCCCTGATGCTGAGAGGTAGAGGGAACACTGAAGCAGTGAATGATCCTTTCCCTTCCTCTGGGCTTCAGTTTCTTCTCCTATATACATGAGGGACTTGAACTCCATGATTTTGAAGGACTATAACTTCATCACTTGCCACATAGTTTAAGGACTTCATTCAAAAGCCTGGTGGGTTTGGCTCAGTGGTTAGAGCATTGGCTCATTGACCAAAGGGTTGTGGGTTCAATTCCTGGTCCAGGGCACATACCTGGGTCGTAAGTTCAATCCCCAGCCCTGGTCAGCAGGAAGCAACCGCCACTGTGTCTCTCTCCCATTAAAGTTTCTCTCACTTTCCTCATCCTCCTCCCTCCCTCCCTTCTACTCTCTAAAACAGCGGTCGCCAACCTTTCTGAACACACAGTTGGCAACCGCTGCTCTAAAAATCAATAGAAATAATATCCTTGGGTGAAAAATTAAAAAAAAAAAATGTCTAAATAAGAGTCAAGGCCTGAAAGTTGCAATGGAAAGAACTAGAATTAGACTTGAGAAGGACAAGGTCCCAGACTAGTCCTCAGGAGAGCCTTGCAGCTCCTAGTCTGAAGTAAAAGCTCTTAGAATGCAAGGCTGAACCCAAGGTCCCACCCCCATGCTAGCCATGCAAAGGGTAGGTCTCCATAGGACTGGGAGAAAGGAAGGACCCCCACCTGAACCCCCTTTAGGGCTGAAGGAGGCACAGGGATTACAGGCAGCCTTCAGGAGATGGCGGGAAGTGTCCTCAGGTCCTACCTCGGCCCCAGCTGGCTCTGGATAAGCACAAAGGCCCCCACCCTGATAACCACAAGTCTGCTTATCAGGGCCCCCAGACCACCCCACCCAAGCTCACTCTCCTCCAGTCCACACCCTGATCACAGCCCCCTCCGCCCCAGCCTGGGGCCGCAGCCACACACCTCTGCTTGGCTGAGATACTGTTCTCCTTGAGCTTCCAGGACCCCTGGGTTCTGTCCCTGCTCACCTTTGGAGGTCAAGCACAAGGCTGGACTGTGAATGACAAAGTTTAGCCCTAATGCCTGAGGCCTTTACTCCGGGAAAGGAGCCTGAGTAGAAGGGGTCACAGGACAGGAAAGAGGGTCAGAGAGGGGCAAGAATAGACACAATTCCTCACTTGGTTAGAGCACCTGGGTTTACAAAGGTTTCTCACACTTATTTCTCACTTAATTCTTACAACTCCGTGAAGTGGCACTTTGCCCCCAGTCACATGCTCATGAGAGAGAAAAGGAGGGATGAAAACTGACATTGGTTCTCTACACGGTAGGCTCTCATCTGCGTTTGAAATGAATGCTGTTAAAAACAACAACAGCAACAACAACAACAACAACAAACAAACAAACAAGCCCAAGCCGGTTTGGCTCAGTGGTAGAGCATCGGTCTGCGGACTGAAAGGTCCCAGGTTCGATTCCGGTCAAGGGCATGTACATTGATTGCGGGCACATCCCCGGTAGGGGTTGTGCAAGAGGCAGCTGGTCAATGTTTCTCTCTCATCGACATTTCTAGTTCTCTATCCCTATCCCTTCCTCTCTGTAATAAATCAATAAAAATATATTTAAAAACAAACAAACAAACAAAAAACACAAAATTCAACCAAGTAAACTGCAAGGTCCAATTGGCTTTAAGGGATTCATGAATCCCATCTATAATAGCAACTAGAAAGGCTCTCTGAGGGGTTGTACAAAATAACGGGTTTTTATAGGAAGAAGAGTAGAGCAAGGGAGCTAGTAACAAAAGAAAGGAATATTTGGGGTCCTTGACTTTTTTAAGGGGAGGATGAGAAGGGTTTTTATCATGTGGATTGCCTCTTCTTTCTATGGGGGGTGGGGCGAATGGAGAGGGCTCACATGACAGATTACCTTACTGATGCATGACCTGGAGATTCCAGACTGATTACTGTATTTCTGGGAAAGGTCAAAACTTCAATTATATCAGATAATCTAGGTTTGCTATCATGGGCTTTTAGCACAGTGACATCATTTTGGGCAGGTGATATTCTCTTAAAGTGCTCATATCCATCATCCTGGCAACCATTTTATATTTGAGGAAACTGAAGCTGAGGGAACTTGGTCCAAAGTCACAGAGTTGAATGCAGTAGAGTTGGGACTGTCACTCAAGGCCTGTTACCTCTAAACCTGGGCTCTCTCAATGGCCTTGACCTGCTTTCAAGAATATTTCATGTACCCTGGCTGGGTGGCTCAGTTGACTGGAGTGCTGTCCTGTCAATTCCCAGTCAGGGCACATACCTAGGTTGTGATTTCAATCCCCATTTGGGCTGTGTATCAGAGGCAACTGATCGATGTTTCTCACATCCATGTTTCTCTCTCTCCATTTCCTCTCTAAAAATCAGTAAGAAAACATATCCTTGGGTGAGAACTGTAAAAAATAAATTAAAAAAACAAATAAGAATCTTCTAGCCTGGCTGGTTGAGCACTGACCTATGAACCAGGATGGTCATAGTTTGATTCCTGGTCAGGGCACAAGCCCAGGTTGCAGGCCCATGGGGGTGTGCAGGAAGCAATCAACAATTCTCTCTCATCATTGGTGTTTCTATCTCTCCCTCTCTGAAATCAATAAGAATAATTTAAATTAAAAAAGAATATACTATAAGCTTTCAGATGTTCAACAACAGGCCTCACCTGTGGCCTTCAGTGAGCCTGTGGGAAGAGGGTGAGGCAGGAATTAACTTGCTTGAACCCCTCCTGTGGGCTGGCACTAGCACTGTGTTAAGTGTTTTACTGGTAGCTAAGCACCTGCTCTCTGTGAACTGGGGACTGCTATTATTGCTATTTACAAAGGAGAACAGGGACAGTCCAAGAGAGAAAATGACCTGCCTAAGAGAGCAACACCTTAGTCCATCTGCCTTCCCAGGCCAAAGTCTCTCTCCTCCCCCACATTACATCGGGTTCGGTTCCATGTCAATCATTTGACATGAATGTCTAGTCCCTACTCTGTGGTAGAGATACATTAGTTTATAAATAAGACCCTCATAATTATTTACTTAATGCAAATAATCATACAAATAAATGAGCCCATAACTGGGGGGTTTAACTAACCAGGGAAGACTTCCCAGAAGAGGTGACCTTTAGATATCTGAAGTGGGAACAGGAGCTAACTAGACAAGAAAGGAGGGGAGATCATGCCAACCAGGGAAAAACATGTGCCAAGGTTCGGTGGCATCAGGAGCTAGGACACCTCCAAGGAACCAGAAGATTGGGTCTCGCCTCCCACTCCCCATCCTGGCCTCATCTTCCCCTGCAGAGAAGGAGGGTAACTTGCCTCCCAGAACACAGACCAGATTGTCTAGGAGAGGAAAGATGGAAGAAACAGATGTGTGTCCCCCAAGAATGGGGTCTAATAGAAGCCCTGCTTTGAGGAGTCTCATCTTCCCCAGAGGCAGAGAACCAAATACTGCCAGGCTAAGTGCCTTGATCTAAGTGCCCCCTTATGTGGGCTCTCACAAGAGTTTGGGATTCAGCTGCCTTCAAATTTCCCGGCAGGGCACATACCTAGAGGACCTTGCCATGGCTGAGGTGGGCCAGGGGTCTGCCTGCCTAGGTCTGGCCTCCTTGGGCTTAGCACAAAAGTAGACAGGGACTTCGGGACTGAAATTTAGGACAGAGCATGTCCCAGGAATCTAGAGATCCAGCTGTAAGGATCCTCCCTACCTTACTGGATTCAACTAACAGTCCCATAAAAACACAAAACAAAACAAAAAACCTCCACCAGCAATTCTCATAAGCCCTGAAAAATGGGATGAGGCTGCTCTTTCTCCTCCCTGGCCCAGCAGATAGGTGGCCAGTTTTATGGGATGAGAGTAAAGAGTGGATCCTAGGCTTAGCAAGGCCCATAAGAGCATGTGAGAAAGGGCGTAATAGGGAGAGGGGCCAGTGACCTTCCTTCCAAGGTGTTCAGCAGGGAAAGGGTTAAGAGGCAGGGCCTTCCCCAGGGGCAAGTGCCACACCCAGAGGAGGGGCCAATAGATTAAAAGGCGAACACTTGGGAGTAGAGGCAGGGACCGCGTCTCTTCCTCTCCAGTCTGCAGTTCCTGCCTAGGTGAGTGCCCCTCCTTTGGGTCTGTGGGTTGGTCTAACCTGAGGCGATCTTCTCCCTCATTATGAGATCTCAGGTTTAACGCCGTGCTGGGTCCCTACGGCCGATTTCATTCAGGTCCTTGCTCTGCAGAGTTCCCTGGGCCAGTTCCCTTCCCCGTACCCACATGGGAAGCTTTTTTTTTTTTTTTTTTTTTTTTTAAATATATTTTATTGATTTTGTACAGAGAGGAAGAGAGAGGGATAGAGAGTTAGAAACATCAAAGAGAGAGTCATCGATCAGCTGCCTCCTGCACGACCCCTGCTGGGGATGTGCCTGCAACCAAGGTACATGCCCTTGACCGGAATCAAACCCGGGACCCTTCAGTCCGCAGGCTGACGCTCTAGCCACTGAGCCAAACCGGTTTCGGCACACATGGGAAGCTCTTGACTACAGAATCAAAGTGCTAGGCCAGGAGCTGTGGAGCCAGAACAGGGGAGCTGTGTGTGTCCGGACCGTCCTGCTCTGCCCCCAGGCCCTGGCCTTCCCGGCTGCAGCGCTCTCCAAGCCGCTTCCTGTGACCCTGCAGGGCCCTGGCCGGGATATCATCGTATACTGTAAGTTTGCAATGAGACACTACAGTATAGATGATGTACTAGCCCGGGCCCCCTCGGCTCTGGAGCCTGATGAGGGGCGGAGGATG
Source organism: Pipistrellus hanaki (assembly GCF_964339955.1). Classification (NCBI taxonomy): domain Eukaryota; kingdom Metazoa; phylum Chordata; class Mammalia; order Chiroptera; family Vespertilionidae; genus Pipistrellus; species Pipistrellus hanaki. The sequence goes on along the minus strand of NC_140518.1, from coordinate 30,539,246 downwards.
CCACAGCCCATCTCGCCCGCCGCGGCCTAGCACAGCCTGCCTGCGCACAGGGCACTTGGGAATGGCGAGGAAACCGTTACCATTACTGAGTTTAGTAATGGTAACGGTTCTTTTGCTGCACCCAGAAAACGTGCCAAGAAGAGAACTCGGAACCCTGGAGCAGACGACTGGAAGGGAGGGAGACTCCAGCTCGGACAACAGGGTGGGGGTGAGGGGATGGGTAGGTTTTCTCTTTTCTGTTCTAAAGAAATAAAGGTGAGAAGCAGAAGGCTTGTCTTTTAACTTTATTTGGATCCAAGAATGGGGAGCATGAGGGGTGGGAGGCAACAAGGATGTGGGGGGAACAGGTGGGAGGCACCACCTCACTCGGGACACGTGGGTCCTTGTGTGACTTCAGGGGGAGGATCTGAGAGGGAGGAAAAGATCTCCTTTCTGGGGGGTGGAGGCGGCTGGGGAGAGGTCAATGGGGGGAAAAGGAGACGTATGTAATACTTTTAACAATAAAGAATTAAAAAAAAAATAGATCTCTCTGCTACCCACTGGCAACTCGGGGAGAAACTTTGGGCCCAATGACGGGAGGAAGCAGGAGGCACTGCTCCCACCAAGGGGCCAACTTCTAGACCAAAGTGCCTGTGTCCCAGTGAGAGGCCTTAGCTGGGGACTGAGCTAACGGGTTCCAGTCAGTCAGTACCATGCCCCCCACTAGTCTCTGCAGGGACAATCCTGGTCAGTAGCTCCTGCCAGAAGCATGGGCTGCGAGAGCAGAGGGTGGTCCATCGGAGAGCTTCACAGAGAGGCGGAGCTGAACGTCACAGAGGAAGATGTTCATGAGGTCGCGGCCCGCCTCATCTGCAATCCTGGAAATCAGGCTCCCCTTGGGGCCAATCAGGATCCTCTGAGGGTGGGATAAAAGAGAGGGACCCTGAGCTGGCTATCAGAGCTCCCTATCAGGAAGAGAACCCCTGCCTGAGAGAGCCTTCCTCTCTCCTCCAAGCCCAGCCCTGCTTACCACATGTGATTCTTTGTGCACCAGAAGCCTCTGTACGATCACCAGCTGCCCGCTTGGCCCTTCCTCCCACACAATGGTTTTCTGCACAGGGAAACGTCAGTCAGACAGATCCAAACCCCTACCCCACCCCCGGCACCCAGCTGCCTTGCTCTGAGTGCAACTGGTGGAGAGCCCCAGATCCTCTCCCCGGGCTGTACCTGCTGCACGCTGTAGGGCATCTCCAGGGGCAGGTGTTCTAGGAGTTTCTCCCGGATGATGTTGGAGCAGATCTCCTCAGGTGTCTGGCTAGTGAGGACTTCACTGTGGAACTCCCAGAGCCCTGGCCGGGCCTGGGCCAGGAGGTATTGCTGTGGGTACAGAGGGAGTAGGTGAGCATCTCAGTTCCAACCAGGACTTTCCTACTCACTCTCGCTTCCAATAGGGACTCCGAGGCTTGTCTTCACGTGGTGGGAGCCAAAGGCCAGGCCATGGCCACGACTGACCTTTAGTACTGTCACATCCTCCTGGCTCAGGGCTGACAACATGAAGATCTCCTGGAAGTGAGGCCAGCCAGTCCTCCGAGGGCCTCTCCCAGACGGTGTGTTTGGGTCCTGAGCTGCTGGGCTGGGGCAGTGGATGCCTGGCTGTGACCCGAAGGCCTGCCTTATCTTGAGCTTCTTGCCATTGACCACCCCTTCAGTGAGGGCAGCCGTGAGCTCCAGGAGAACTGATTTCCTCTTTAGGCAATCTACCTGGGCATGGGGAATGAGCAGAGGGTGTGTGGTCAGCAAGGCGGGGGCCCCGGAAGGAAAGTAAACGCCTTCATCAGATAAGTGGTGCTCACCTTGTTCATGACAAGGATGCTGGGGACTTGGGAGAACTGGGTCAAGCACTGGAGCACTTTGGGGCTGAGCTGGTTCCGAGTCCACTTGTCAGAGACATCCACAAGGACTATGACTGGGAGAAGGTGGAAGGGTGGGGAGAACAAAGACATGACCGCTCTTTTCCTCACCCCCCAAGAACTTCCAGGGCGTGAGCTCTGGCCAAGCCCCTCTCCCAAACGATCAGGAATGGGCTTCAGATTCCCATCTTGAGCCTAACCCAGATCAGCAGATTCCATGCTCTTCCACGGATCTTCCAACAAAGAGAGCTCCAGATTGTGCCTGAGGGACAAACGAATATAAGTCAGGAGGGGCCTTATGACTGATTTACCCTGATGAGGGATGGGATGTGATAAAGGGCTTTTCCAGCCCCAATGATGGAATTTCCCCACCCACTCTTCAATATGCCCCCCCCCATAACCTTATTTCCATAACAATTACCTTTTTTTTTCAACAGGGCTGATCAGGCCAGGTGTGTCAAGTAGAATCTAAAAATCAGAAAAGAAGGTTTCTCAGACCCCCTGCCCTCAGGAGGAAAGATTATGACTGGAAGTGAGAGAAAGGCCGCCCTTCATGTCAGGAGCCTGCTCCCCCTACCTCCTGCCCCCCACTCCTTGGCCAAGCTGACTAGATATTTACCCTCTAACTTTGCTGAAATTGTAGATGGGATCCAGGAAGATGATGACTGTGATTACACAGAAGATTAGTAGGCAGTGAAGAGAAAATGAGACCTTTCTGACTAGATGCCGGAGGGGAAAGGTACAGAGACAACTGCTCCAGGCCTTAATGAAAGGAGACCCTTTTCCCTCACAGAAGTGAGTCTAAACGTCATTTTTTCAGGCCTAATACTAAGGGAGGTCCTTTTAGCTGCACCCTCTGTCCTGTTGCAGGTACCCACCACCTGAGCTTCTTCCTCCGTGATGACCCCCAGAGCCTGGCAGCGGGTGGTGTGCACCTTCTTGGAGACAGGAAACACCTGACAGAAACAAAGAAGTTCCAAGTGAGGTCCCAGTCCCTTTAAAACAACACATGGAGAGATGAAAAGGGGAGGGGGAGTGGGGAAAGAGGGGTTGTCAAGGATGTAGCATACTTTTCGGCCCAGCAGCTGGTTGGAGAGCGTTGACTTTCCTGCATTCGGGGCACCCAGAATGGCCACTCGTAGGACGCGGGGATTCGCAGGCATGTTGGGGGGATGAGCCAAGAGGTGATTCTGCTCATCTGTATGTGGGGACAGGAGGGGAATGAGGGAGAGTACAATCTGGATCCTGTCAGGCACAAAGTCCTACCCACCCACAAAGGGAGTAGGGATACAAGATGAGGTAACAGGTTGAAGCTGAGATGTGGCTTTGAGACTTTGTCTATTAATTAGTTTATATGATTTTATCAACTCCTCTAACTTCTCTAAATTCCTTAGATTTCTCATATGTAAAATGATGATATTAACAATACCTACTTATAACCTTCTTTAGACAATTAGAAATTGTGTAAAACCACTCAGCACAATCCCTGGCACTTAATACTCAATTACTAAAAAACAAACCAACAAACAAAACTCAATTACTGTGTGGAACTACCCTGTGTGGTTGTGCCTGTAAATACATTTGTACACGAGAACACAGACCAAATAAAGCCAGACATCCCTCCAATCCTGACAGTCACACCTACCTAAGGGAGTAATGAAGGCTCTGAAAGCATTCTGAGCCTTTTTTTTTTTTTTTTTTTATCTTATTGATTTTTTACAGAGAGGATGAGAGAGAAACATCAACCAGCTGCCTCCTGCACACCCCCCACCGGGGATGTGCCCGCAACCAAGGTACATGCCCTTGGCAGGAATCAAACCCGGGACCCCTCAGTTCGCAGACCGACACTCCACCGCTGAGCCAAACCGGTCTCGGCCCTTTTTTTTTATTTATTTTTTTGTGACCTTGCTTTACAATGACCAGTTTATGTGTCCAGACTCCATACCAGATCTAGTCTATACTACTCCTCTACAATAGAGGGTGCTATTTCCCAGGTGTAGTTCTGTGTCTTGACAAGTACAGAGGGTAACTTATTGGATAGAGTCAGCTTCCCACGTGTGCCTGGCCTGTGGTCCTTCAATCCCGTGTTTTGTGAGTGTTTCTGGTTGTCCCTCTGGCTTCCAAACTCTTAGAACCTAGTACCTCTCCCCTCTGACATCCTTCACTGCTCCTCTCTCGCTAGGTCTTTAGGTTGTTTTCTGTAACACAGGGCCAAAAATAATATCCCCAGATTGAGGGTTTTCCCCGATACGGTACTTTCAGTGATAAACACCGTGACAGTCTCGGGCAAATCTATCTGAGCCCTTTACCTCTGTTCATGGACACGGCGGGGACGCGAGGAGTCAAGGTTAACGAACTGTCGGGCTGAGAGAGTCCGAGGATGCGATCCAGGGCCGAGTTCGGGCCATAACGCCTAGAAGCTGAGGCCAGGAGGGGGCCAGAGGAAGTGGCGCCTGCAGCACAGGACACGCACCTCCGCTGACAGCCCAGGAGGGACGGGAACCGGGTCGCCCACTCCCTCGCGGCGACAGGGCCCAGTTGCCAAAGCCCTAACACCGCGGGGAAGAGCGCAGCCCCGCGCCGGCCCGGGGCAGCCATCACAGCCGCAAAGCACTCTGGGAATTGACCGGGAACTCCCCTGCGATTGGCCAGGACGGCAGCGAGTGGAGAGAGCTGGATTGGCCCTCAGAGGGGCGGCACCGGCGACGTGGGGAGGGGGTGCGGGAGAACTACTCAGGAAACTGGCCGAGACCCAGAAAAGGGAGAAGTAATTATTTAGAGTGAGAGCATGATGATCGTTTTTGGAGTCCTATAAAAATCGTGTTTTGTTTTGTTTTTTTCTTTTCTGCCAGCTTTATAAAAGGTCCTTCTAGCACAGTCTCCCGAAAGACTACAACTCCCACAAGGCCACGCGGCAGAAATCGTTCTCCTAGCGCCAGGTTTCACCCAGCTGGAGAAACCCGAGCACCGAAGGAGTCGTGGTGGTGGCGAAGCGGCGGGCACTGACCCACCGGGCTCCGTAAGGGTCATTTTAGTCCTCTCCAGCCTCAGGCTTGCAGGATCCTCTCCCAGTTCCACACTGAACTCGTCTCACGGTCGGGAGCGGCATCCGGCCGTCTTCACTTTCACTGTATGCGAGCCTCCTGCGAGGAGTGATGCCTGGGTCGGTGTTCCTGATGAGCAGCTCTCCCGATATTTCCCGGCTGTAAACCTCAGCTACTGTCTCCTCCCTGGGGTCCTTCCATTCTGGAGAAAAGGCAGAGGGTCTGCAAAAGGAGAAGAAACTGTTTAGTCATCTAGGCTCCCCCAGACTGCCTTAGCGGCCTGAGGAGCTTGATTTACCTTGGCGGATTTGTGGCCTAAAGCCCCCTTCATCCTTTGGAGTTTCTCAATCAGACTCTCGAAATGGAGAGAGAACTGCTGCGGGAATTGAAGAGGATGGGAATTCATTAAGTATATGCTGTATATAGGCCCTGTCAGGATTCTGGGGATACACCAATAAACAAAACAAACAAAATTCTCCCATCGCTTGCATCCTGGGGACTGTGTGTGTGTGTGATATTGGTCACCTGACAGGAACAGTTCCGTAGAGTGATCTGGATAAATGGAATGGGTTTAAGAGAAAATGAGAGGGGAGGAATTGAGGATAGCCAGAATATATATAAAACTCTTCCTAGAGATGCAGAGCAGAAGGGAGTGGTAACCGAAGAGGAGAGAAAGGAGTAGGGTTAAGAGAGAGTTTTATTTTATTTTATTTTTAAAATATATTTTATTGATTTTTTTACAGAGAGGAAGGGAGAGGGATAGAGAGCCAGAAACGTCGATGAGAGAGAAACATCGACCAGCTGCCTCTTGCACACCCCCTGCCGGGGATGTGCCGGCAACAAATGTACATGTCCTTGACCGGAATCGAACCTGGGACCTTTCAGTCTGCAGACTGACGCTCTACCACTGAGCCAAACCGGTTTCGGCTATTTTATTTTTTTTTAAGATGGGCAATTTTGTTTGTTCATAGCAATGACCTCATAGTAGAGAGGAAAAAATTGATGATACAGGACAGAGAGGAGAGAAGGATTGGAAGATGGTGAGAACCAGCTGGCTAGGCTGCTGTTTTAGGAATGGAGGCTGTGTCCAGAGAAGCTGAGTGACACAGGATTGACAGAGCCAGGGCAGCCAAATACACTGATGGTTTGCACATGGCACCAGGTTCCAGCTTTCAGGCTGCCTGCTCTACTAGTGGAAGAAACAGCTTTTTGGGAACATGATATTCTGGATGTTCTTTGGGCACCCATATGCCCAAAAACCAAGACGCCACTAAATACAGGACAGCCAGCACTCAGGAAAATACAAAATCTTTCATGGACAGTAAGGGGAAATGCATTTAGCTGCAATTAAGGTGAAGGGAAATTTCAGGTTAAACAGTGAATGAAGAGTTTAATTACATAAATGCAAAGTTACTCAAGGAACACATATTAAATACTACAGTTCTGGCAATAGACAATACTATGGAAGAATCCCAGGGAGGATAAAAAATTAGAGGAAATGAGTCAAAGTGTCTTGTTAATTCTCTTCTTTCCCAGAAAATTTCCCTCAACTGACATTGGGGGAGAATTTGGTATTTTGTGAGGTTAGGAGAAGCTAATTAAATGAAGCACAGGCTGTCTGGGTTCATATCTCAGTTTGACACAAGTTATGTGATTTTTGGATAAGTTATTTAAACTTTTCAGGTGTCAGTTTCCTCACCTGTAACATGAAGATGATAATAAAAATATATGTTCATGTGAATCTAGAATTTAACACAATGCAGGTTGTCAATAAATGTTCATATCTTAAGGCTAAATGTTTTTGCACCTTCAGAAACCTTTTTCCATAAATTTATTTTCTGTATGGACAGTTTATCTTTGTGCTGTGTTCATGTCAGCATTTAAAAAAAATGCTTAATCGTTTTCATCTGAAAAGCAAAAATAACCCCTCCTTGATTCAAAATCTTGTTCCAAATAGGTGTCATTTTATCTTACTTAAATAGTGCAGTGACGGTGGAAAGATTTAAGGGGATAGAGTTGGAAGGAGATGGTGCCTATGGCCTCCTCTTCCAACTAGATTAATCCACAGTCCTTGCATACATTGAAGGCTTACTCCTAAGGCTTCAGCCACTTTGGCTTTCCATCTCTTAAATATACTAAACTCATTTCTGCCTCAGGGTCTTCAGGATCTTTGATCTTACCAATCTCCTCATGGCGCCAGTCTGACCAAGTCACTCCCAGTCCCATTTTTTTGTCACTTGATTCAAGTGAAATTTTTTCAGCTCAGTTGAATTTTTTTCAGTCCCCAATTGCCTAGTATTCTCTTTTTCTTTTTAAAGAAAAAGACTCTTCCTTTTAGACTGTTCCTTACAAGATTGGTTAAATTTTCTCATAGGACCTTTCTTCCCTCTTGACAAGGTAGTTTATAATATGGTGAATAAGCACACAGGTTATTGAGCCAAATATCCTAGATTTGATTCTCAGCTCCATTATTTATTGCATGACCTGGGGAAGTAACTTCTATCTACTTCAGTTTCCTCATATTTTAAAATAGGGATAATGGGCCCTGGCCGGTTTGGCTCAGTAGATAGAGCATTGGCCTGTGGACTTAAGGGTCCCAGGTTTGATTCTGTTCAAGGGTATGTACCTTGGTTGTGGAGTCCTATAAATACATAGGACTCCAGTAGGGGGCGTGCAGGAGACAGCAGATTCATGTTTCTTATCGATGTTTCTAATTCTCCTCCCTTCCTCTCCGAAAAATAAATAAATAAATAAAATATTAAAAATAAATAAATAAAATAGTGATAATGATAGTATGCTGTTAGGATTGTTACTATTACAAGAATTGATATGTGTAAAGTGCTTAGAGTAGTGCTTGACACATAGTAACTGCTATGTAAGTGTTTGCTGTTATTGTATGTCCTCTACTAGATTATAAATTCTATAAATGTCAGAAATATATAATATATTTCACCACTGCCTGCACTTAGACCAGTGTCTTTTTAAAAAAAATATATTTTATTGATTTTTTACAGAGAGGAAGGGAGAGAGATAGAGAGCTAGAAACGTCGATGAGAGAGAAACATCAACCAGCTGCCTCCTGCACACCCCCCACCGGGGATGTGCCCACAACCAACGCACATGCCCCTGACTGGAATCAAACTCGGGACCTTTCAGTCCGCAGACTGATGCTCTACCACTGAGCCAAACCGGTTTCGGCTAGACCAGTGTCTTGTACAGAGTGGGTACTCAATAGATTTTTGTTCAGTGAGTGAATAAGTTACATCTTCCTCTGGATTGCCTCTTCCTTTGTGGCATCAACATATTTGCAGCAGTTCATATTACATCTTCTTATATCTAGTCTTAGTGGGGAGGAACAGCAGACTTTCTCAGAAAGAAAATTCTGCTTGTGCATTTTTGGCTCTGGGTTATGTGCCCGTCCCTGACACAATCACTATAACTTAGGAAAAGTTAGGTGCTGATTTACTTAGGTCTGGGTTCTGTGTTTATCCACACGGTCTGAAAGTGGAATAAGGGTGGTTTCTCTGAATGATTTCATTAGATATAGTGAATGAATACTTGGCAGGAAAAAAAATCCACTCTTCTGCCCTTGGTAATAAATTTAATTAGGGAAATGGCTCAGGAGACAGTTATGGTTCAAATATAAGAAGATATGCTGCCCTAGCCAGTTTGGCTCAGTAGATAGAGTGTCTGCCTGTGAACTGAAAGTCCCAGGTTTGATTCCGGTCAAGGGCACATACCCAGGTTGTGGGCTTCATCCCTAGTAGGGGGTATGCAGGAGGCAGCTAGCCAGTGATTCTGCTTCATCATTGATGTTTCTTTTTCTTTTCTTTTTTTAAATATATTTTATTGATTTTTGTGCAGAGTGGAAGGGAGAGAGATAGAGAATTTGAAACATCAATGAGAGAGAGTCATCGATCAGCTGCCATTTGCACACCCCCTACTGGGGATATGCCCGCAACCTAGGTACATGCCCTTGACCGGAATCGAACCTGGGGCCCTTCAGTCCCCAAGCCGACGCTCTATCCATTGAGCCAAACCGGTCCCGGCTCATCATTGATGTTTCTATCTGTCTCTCCTTCTTCCTTCCTCTCTGAAATCCATAAAAATATATTTTAAAAAAAGAAGTATGCTGTTGCTCGGCCAGTGTGACTTAGTGGTTGAACTTTGATCTATGAACAAGGAGGTCAGATGTGGAGCATGCAGGAGGCAGCCAATCAATGATTCTCTATAATCATTGATGTTCTATCTCTCCCTCTCCCTTCCTCTCTGAAATAAATAAAAAATATTTTTAAAATATATTTTATTGATTTTTACAGAGAGGAAGGGAGAGGGATAGAGAGTTAGAAACATCGATGAGAGAGAAACATTGTTCAGCTGTCTGCTGCACACCCCTCACTGGGGATGTGCCCGCAACCAATGTACATGCCCCTGACTGGAATCGAACCTGGGACCTTTCAGTCCACAGGCCGACACTCTATCCACTGAGCCAAACTGGTTTCGGCTAAAAAATTAAAAAAAGAAAGAAAATACGCTGTCTTCATACAGATTTCAGCAGACCTTCCTGGGGGCTGTATGTGGTATTGAGGTTGGGAAAGTATAGTTCCCACAAGCTTCAGGGTCTGCTACGGCCTTCTTTTCAGTCATTCATTGTGCCAAGCTAACTCAGCCAGGTTTGGTGAGCCTGAGAGGGGGTGGTGAAGGATTGAAAAAGACAAACGAGAAAAAAGCTGGGCCTGGGTGGGACGCTGTCCTCTCTGATGGAGAGGCAGCGCCATAGCTTGTAAGCTGTGTCTATTTTTTATAGCCAGATTCCATGAGGCAAAGTAAGGGGTGGTTGCAACATTCTCATGGGTTTCAAATCTATTCAATTACATACACCTGAACACTATCACACCCACATCACTCAGACACGTGGGACCACGTGTTCGGACCATAGGTTCAAGCTTACAACTATAGCTGTTGGCTATAATTGTGCTGGGAGGGCTTTGCCCTCCAGGCTGGGACGTGGCCATGAGAGGACTGTGCCCTCTCATTAGTCTGAGGATTGAACGTGTCCAAACACTATAGCTGCTCTCCACAATCCATTCATCAGAACATAATGCCTATATTAATTCTTCCTCCTTTCTGACTTTGCAATTTCCCTATGGTGCCAAATGTGCTCTCATTTCCAAGGGTAATACAATATATTGCAAGTAATGACAACTCTTCTAAGCCAGAAGCTAGCTTCTGGGATTGATCCAGAGCCATATCCACAGGATGTCCATCACCCTGTTCTGTTACTGTTATATTTTACTCTACATATCCTATATAATAAAAGACTAATATGTAACTTGTCCCCTGGACCAGGAGTTCAACCAGGAGTTCAACTGGGAGTTTGATCAGGAGGGGCGGGCCAGCCAACTCCCCCATGGCCCTTCCCCTGGGCCTGCTGGACCCCACCCATGCACGAATTTGTGCACTGGGCCTCTAGTGTCAAAGTATAATTGTGTAGGTGGGAGGCAATTCATACATGAGATCTGTACCTTTTAAAAATATATTTTTATTAATTTCAGCCTAAACCGGTTTGGCTCAGTGGTAGAGCGTCGGTCTACGGACTGAAAGGTCCCGGGTTCGATTCCAGTCAAGGGCATGTACCTTGGTTGCGGGCACATCTCTGGTGGGGGGTGTGCAAGAGGCAGCCGATCGATGACTCTCTCTCATCGATGTTTCTAACTATCTCTCTCTCTCTTCCTCTCTGTAAAACAAACAAACAAACAAACAAACAAATAAAAATATTTTTTTATTAATTTCAGAGAGGAAGGGAGAAGAAGAGATAGAAACATCAATGATAAGAGAGAATTATTGATTGGCTACATCCTGCACACCCCTAGTAAGGCATGTGCCCTGACTTAGAATAGAACCAGTGACTTCTTGGTGCATGGGTGGACACTCAACCACTGAGCAACACTGGCCAGGAAATAAAAACATTTAATACAAAACAAAATATGCAATACACGACTAGTTGGGGGCACTGACCCCTAATCAGGGGAACATCTGGCCTATAGGCCGTACAAGGCTAATGAAATCATTTGGTCTGGTCCTGCCAAGGCGCTAGCAATGGGTTAACTAAATGTTTGACCAAATATAGCAGGTTAGTTTTAACATTCATCCTGGGACCAGGCCTAGAAGTAGAGAGAATTTAACACCATTCACAGAAAAAAAAAAAAAAAAAATGGAATTTCTTTTTTCTTCTTAATTTTTTGCCTCCTGACATTATATCTTGGTCCCAATCTTTCCAAGCTCTGAATTGTAGAGGGAGACTGGGTTAGAGGTGTGATGGAAGAGTCATAATGCTAAGGAGACTTTAGTCTTTTTTTTTTTTTTTAATATATTTGTATTGATTTCAGAGAGGAAGGAGAGGGAAAGATAGAAACCTCAATGATGAGAATCATTGATCGGCTGCCTCCTGCACGCCCCCTACTGGGGAAAAGATCAAGCCCACAACCCAGGCATATGCTCTTGACTGTAATTGAGCCTGTGAGCCTTCAGTCCGCAGGCCCAAGTTTATCCACTGAGCCAAACCGGCTAGGGTGAAAGCTTAGTCTTGCGCCTCTTCTTCCCTTGGACTGTAGTGCATTACCTGTAGCTTTCAAATTTGTGTTGTCGAATTCCAAGGAATCAATTGAGCCTAGACTCTTGTTGGGCGATGCCAAGGCAGCACAGTTGTCTAGGGCCTGATAGTTGGGCCTCCTTAAACTAAAGATCTGTTTGCAAAGGGTTCAGGCTCTACGGTGAGAGCTGAAGAGTAGGGGATAATTAGCCTGCAAGCCCGTCAGTGGTACATATGAGATGCCTAGGAAATTTTCGTCCAATAAATAGTATGTGCTTGATAAATGGACTCCACGTAGGCCAGATGTTCCAGTGTATTCTAGGTCAGTGTTTTTCAACCTTTTTTGGGCAAAGGCACACTTGTTTCATGAAAAAAATCAAGAGGCACACCACCATTAGAAAATGTTAAAAAATTTAACTCTGTGCCTATATTGACTATATATAAAGTAATTCTCTTGAATAGGAATCAAATAAACACAAAGAAAGTATTTTATAATTACTTTATTATGAAATATTAAGTAAACAAAATAGTGAAAAATTATAAAATTCTTGTCTTGTCTGCACCTACGGCACACCAGGCAACATCGGTTGAAAAACGCTGTTCTAGGTGCAGTTGCCTCCTTGACAAGTGTGCTCTGGGATGTCAAAGTTGCCTCTTTAATTTTTTAAAAAAATATATTTTATTGATATTTCACAGAGAGGAGGAAGGGAGAGAGATAGAGAGCTAGAAACGTCGATGAGAGAGAAACATCGACCAGCTGCCTCTTGCACCCCCTACCAGGGATGTGCCGGCAACCAATGTACATGCCCTTGACCGGAATCGAACCTGGGACCTTCAGTCCGCAGACCGACGCTCTACCACTGAGCCAAACCGGCTTCGGCCAAAGTTGACTCTTTTTTTAAAAAAAAATCAATTTTATATATATATAATTTTTTTTTTTTTTTTTTTTAACAGAGAGGAAGGGAGAGGGAGTTAGAAACATCGATGAGAGAGAAACATCCATCAGCTGCCTCCTGCACGCACCGCACCCACCTGGGGATGTCCGCAACCAAGGTACATGCCCTTGACCTGGAATCGAACCCGGGACCTTTCAGTCCGCAGGCCGACGCTCTATCCACCGAGCCACACCGGTGCCTCTTATTCAGTTTTCCACGATGCATTCTAGATGTGCTCATCTTGAAAGAAACCTGAACTTATCAGTGCTCCCCTCAGATCACCTGAATCCCGGTCTTCAGGTGCGAGTGGGATCCGGAATCCTGAAAGTGCCATTAGCCTATATAACCCTTAAGAGTCCGAACGTTTAGTAACCTAGGCAAAGTATTTTACAGGCCTCCATCCGGGGGCAGCGGCCCAAGCCCCGAAGCTTAGCGAGTCCTCGAGGCCAGCGGCCATATTTACCTGAAGACCTAGGCTTGCAGGGCATCAGGCACTGAGTGAGGCACCCCGAAGCGCACTGCGCAGGCGCAGGCGGCCCGCGAAGGCCCCTGCGCTCGAGGCTGCGCATGCGTAGGAGCGGCTGCCGGCGAGTCCCGACGGCGGCGGCGGCGGCGACTGAGGGGACGGGGCGTGGAGCAGCGGTGGCGGCGGCGGGCGGCAGCGGAGCAGCCATGAGGGCCGGGCCCAGTCACCGACAGTGAGTGGTCGATGGAAGGAGGGAAGGGGCGGCTTGGTGGAAGGATACTCTGACTTGGGGGGGTGGGGATGGCGGTGAGCTCTGCCTGTCGGAAGGGAAGGGGCGTGGGGGAGGGACAGTTTGAGGTAATGACGGGGGTAATTTGGGGCGCGGGTGGGCAGGTCGCTGCCTCCAGGACCCGACCGCTTTGTGGAGGAAACGGGGTGCGCGTTGCAAAGGGAAGGAGCTCCAGGGCAGGGCCGGTGCCCCGCGCTCCCCCGTTTGTCATCGTCCCTTCCCCCAGGAGCTTTCTCTGTCGCCTCTCCCTTTCCGCTTCTTTCAGAGAATGGTCGCGGGGGGAGGGGGGCGGAGGATGAAAGCCCTGCCGGAGCTGAGGAAGCCAACTCTGATCCTGGCAGGGAAGGGCCGGGTGGTAGGGGATGGAAACCGGGAGCCCTCTATTTGAAGCTGGCACGGACCTGGAGAAAAGAGCTAGGGGCTCAGAGTTCGACAGGTTCCAACCCACGTCCACCACAGATTAAAGTTGATAGATCATCGTGGGCAGGTCCCACTTACCATCTCTGAACCTCTGGAAGGTGGAGTGATAGAATGGACTATTGTGAGCGTCACGTAGTATGTGATTGAGATCGTAAGAACTAAGCTGATCTTACTAGATCACTGACAGTATTACTGGATTTTAGATTTGTCTGTCATGAATGGAATGACTAATTTCTTTGTCAAGGTGAAGTGTATTGTTTGTAAAACCTCAGTAGAGCACATATGTGTGTTCTACTTACTAGGCACAGCAGATCATGTGCAGAAATACCAGTTCTGTGATGTGACAAATTAGTCAGCAGGCTTATGTAGAAAAAATAACCATACTCGGGCATTTTTACAAGCTCCTTGAGGAAGGAAACAGAGAATGGAGGCCCAATATGTTAAATGCTTTCTGAACATAGTTCATTCAGGTTTGTTCCCTCATAACACAGTTGGCACTAACGTGTTTTACTATGAGTTGAGAAAACTAGTTTGAGACAACCTGGAAGGGTTGCACAGTGAGGGATGTTGCATATACAGTTGTTATTTTTAAATTATTAAAAACTTTTCTTTGCAAAGGAGTTTGCTTGCCCCAGGTCCCTGTCTCTGTTTTGGAAGTCAGATAAGCATATACTAGAAGCAGCTTTTCAATTCCACTTTCTGTTACTCTGTTACGGGTGGAGTGTCTCTCAGAGAAAAATAGAGGCAGCTGTACAGGAGCCCAGGAGGCGGCTGACGGGTTCGTTCAGATGGGCTGAAGCTGTGTGGTTCTTATTGTTTAGGGTAGGCACACCAGAGGACCGAGTTAAACCGTGTGCTTGCTGAGGAAGAAGATGGCTTTCCGGCCACATCTTTTTGAAAGAGAGGTGAAACTCTTTTCAAAAGAACAAAAAGAGATCTATGCTTGCCCTAACCGGTTTGGCTTGCAGACTGAAGGGTCCCAGGTTCGATTCCGGTCAAGGGCATGTACCTTGGTTACTGGGGATGTGCAGGAGGCAGCTGATCGATGTTTCTGACTCTCTATCCCTCTTCCTTCCTTTCTGAAATGAATTAATAAAATATGTTAAAAAAGAAAAGAGAAGAGACCTATGCTTCAGCTTTGTTGGCTCTGAAGATTGAGAGCCTGAAATGGTGAGGCCTCTTGGAAATTAGTGAGTGATGTGCCAAGGTAGGAAGTGGCGGCTGTACTAGATCCTTCAAGATTCACAGATAAGAAAAACGAGTTATTTTATAGGAATGAGGAAAATGAACTCTAGTTGTCTATAACTTCTCTATCTGGTAAAATGTGTTTTGCTTCTCTTTCCTGGAAATGCACAGTCATATATCATTTTTAACTCTTTGCTCTCACAATAAATTTTCTGTCTGTAATACCGTATTTTCCGGCGTATAAGACGACTTTTGAAACGAAAAAAAGTCAACCGAAAATCGGGGGCAAAAGAACAAAATTGCACAAAAATTACCTGCAGATCTTGACGGCAAATCAAGTCTTTTCTTTGAAGTGGGGGTAGTTTTATACAGCGAATATAGGCCTAAACCCATGTTTTAACTGTAAAATTAGGGGGTCGTCTTATACGCCGGAAAATACGGATAGTTTGAAAAAGCAAGCATAGCCTGGCCCAGTAGTTGAGCATTGACCTATGAACTATGAACTATGAACCAGGAGGTCATAGTTCAATTCCTGCAAAGGCACATGCCTAGGGTGTGGACTCGATCCTGAGTGTGGGTTGTTTAGAAGGCAGCTGATTAGTGATTCTCTCTCACTTTCATCAATGATGTTTCTCTCTCTCTTCCCCTCTCCCTTCCTCTTTGAAATCCATAAAAATATATTTTAAAAAGTAAAACCTATAAAAAATCAAGCATTTGTTACTGTTGTCATAGGTCATTTACAGAACACAAATTTATTCTGTCTTTGCCTACCACATGGAAGATGAAGTAGAGGTACAAAATGTTAGAACTGGCGTACCCATCTTATTTTTAATAATTGGACATCTATTTTTAATTTTGGTAATGCATTTTCCTTCTATTGGAAATTTCCATCAATTCAAATAAATTCATAAATGCCATTTGTGTTACGTTAAAATGGTAGAGGTTTGTTCAGCTGTGAAGAGAATTTCCTGTCCTTTCTTCCTCCTTCTATTCTCTTTCCTATTTGTGGTTACTTTTATGTAATAGGTGACTTTACTAAATGAGGAGTCTTCCCCTGGGGCAGAGAAAGGTGATGGTCAGTACTGGGATTGTCTGTTGTGTGAGCAGTCTGATGTGAGGATGTAAGGGCTTCCCATGCACCCCTGACATAGCAAGGACTAAAATAAAAGGAATAAGGTTTACTAGTTCATTTTTAGTCTGATAAAATGAATCATTTTTCTTAAAGAAGCATCTTCTGCCTCAGGGAAAACTTATTATTATTTTAAAAATATATTTCTTCATTTTTTTTTATTGTTTAAAGTATTACATATAGCATTACATATGTCTCCTTTTTCCCCCATTGACTTCCCCCCACTGTCACCCCCACACCCCCAGCACATGCTCTCACTCCCATAGTGTTTGTGATCATTGGTTATGCTTATATGCATGCATGCATACAAGTCCTTTGGTTGATCTCTTATCCCTCCCCCCCTTACAATATATTCTTATTGATTTCAGAGAGAGAGGGAGAGGGAGATAGAAACATCAACGATGAGAGAGAATCATTTATCTGCTGCTTCCTGCACGCCCTTTACTGGGAATTGAATCTTTCTTTTTTTTTAATTTTTTTACAGAGAGGAAGAGAGAGGGATAGAGAGTTAGAAACATTGATGAGAGAGAATCACCGATCAGCTGCCTCTTGCACACCCCCCACTGGGGATGTTCCCGCAACCAAGGTACATGCCCTTGACCGGAATCGAACCTGGGACCTTTCAGTCTGCAGGCTGACGCTCTTATCCACTGAGCCAAACTGGTTTCGGCTGAATTTTAACCTTAAAATTGTAATCTCCTGGCTCATAGGTCAACTGAGCCACACTGGCTGGGCTTTTTATTTATGTATTCATTGTTTGATTCTTGTATGCGCTCTGAGGATTGAACCCAAAGCCTTGGTATATCTGGCAGCCTTGGTGTATCGGTATGACACTAACCATCTGAGCTACCTGGCCAGGGCTCAGGGAAAACTTTTTAAATGAACCCATAAAAACAAAATTATGGCTTTTTCTCCCTCTTTTTTTCCTCTGAGAATATTTACTTGTAGATAGAATCTCTATTTTTTAAGACTTCTGATTTTGCCACCCATTCCTTAACTAAAGTCTCTTGTGATATTTTCACAGCTGCTAATTAATGATAGAGCCCAAAGGTTTCTATGTTTGCTTTACCATTTGTTTTGATTCTTGATAGAGTGCTAATAGCTTTAAAGGAGGATGGGAAGATGTTAAAAAAGAAGAGTTAAAGAGTGTGGATTTAATTTAGTGAATTTGTAGGTTGGATCTGATGTTTGGAGGGTAAAGGATTCAAGAATGAACCGATGGGCCCTGGCCTGGTGGCTTAGTTGATTGGAGCGTCATCCGGTACACCAAAAGGTTTTGGGTTTGATTCCCGGTTGGGATGATGTGGGAGGCAACCAATTGATGTTTCTCTCTCACATCAGTTTCTCTCTCTTCATCTTTTTCTCAAATCAATAAACATATCCTTGGGTGGTGATTAACAAAAAAATGAATGCCAAAACCGGTTTGGCTCATTGGATAGAGCGTCTGCCTGTGGACTGAAAGGTCCCAGGTTCGATTCTGGTCAAGGGCATGTACCTTGGTTGTGGGCACATCCCCAGTAGGGGGTGTGCAAGAGGCAGCTGATCAATGATTCTCTCTCATCGATGTTTCTAACTCTCTATCCCTCTCTTTCCTCTCTGTAAAAAATCAATAAAATGTATTTTTTTAAAATGAATGAACTTATGGTTTAGATTAGCCTCCTGAGAAACAGAGTTTGCTTACCAGGGTTTAGCACAGTAGTTGGTATAGAGTAAATGCTTATTAAGTATTTGATGAACGGAAAAATAGTAACAGTGTCTATCATAATCAGTGAACATGGGTTCAAATCTTCTGCAACTTTGTGTTTCTTTGAATAAGCTTACTTATATGTTTTTACCTCAGTTTTCCTTATCTTTAAATAAAGATTATTTTTTAAAGGATTTTTAAAATTGATTTTTAGAGAGAGAAGGGAGATGGAGAGAAACATAGAAGTGAGAGCCAAATATCTATCAGCTGCCTCCTGCACACCTTCTACTGGGGATTGAGTCTGGAAACCTCTCCCGCTCCCTCATGTGTTCTGACTGGGATTGAACTGGAAACTTGTCAGTGCACTGAACGATACCCAGCCAACAGAGCCACAGTTTGAAGATAATAATTACTTACTTCTGGAGGTTGTTGCAAAGGTTAAGTGTGTTAATACATGTAAAGTGTTTAGAATACTAATTATTAAATGCTAATTATTACTAGTATTTATTGGATACACTTTCTCTTTGTGCCCAAATTTATGCCAACCAAAGATGATTATGATATAGCCCCTGCCCCTTGGGGGTTCACAGTCTAGTGGAAGAAAAAGAAATACTATACAAAGTAATTTTAATATAATACAATACCTTACTTCGTCAAATTTGTGCTGCCAGTGATTGTAAGGCTCACAATTATTTTACATACCACTAAGAAGAAAGAAATGCTGTTAAATGAGACTTGGCATGCCATCAGTTATAAGATTCCCCCCCCCCCCCCCGAGAAATGTGGGGGAGGGGAGTGTATCTTGGGATTGATGAAATACAGTAAGCTTTCTATATCTAGAGGGAGGTATAACTTGTGTGGTGATGAAAGGCTGGGTGTAACTATTGTTTGAAAAGGCCTTCTGCATTGAACCTGCATGATAGACCTTCACAGTGAACAAGGGAGATGGGGCATTCTAAGCAGACAATAAAGTCTGAAAATGGGAGGGGAGAGGGCATTATTGATGTGTAGCACCATATCAGGACAAGCAGGCAGAGGAAATAAGTTAAGACTTTGGCAGAGTAACATTGTATAATGCAGCAGAGGAGGATAGGAAGCTTAGAACAGGAGCCTAATTCTTGGACTTAAACTCAAATATTATAGAATCATCTAAAAAGATGATTCTAGCCCTAACTGGTTTGTGTCAGTGGATAGAGCGTCGCCCTGCGGACTGAAAGGTCCCAGGTTTGATTCCGGTCAAGGGCATGTACCTTAGTTGCAGGCACATCCCTTGTGGGGGGGGGTGTGTGTGTGTGCAGGAGGCGGCTGTTGATGTTTCTCTTTCATTGATGTCTCTGGCTCTCTATCCCTCTCCCTTCCTCTCTGTAAAAAAAAATCAATAAAATATATTAAAAAAACAAACAAACTGGAAACTGAATGTCCCTCAACTTAGAATAACCAACTGTGATATGCCCATACAATGGAATACTATTCAGCCATAAAAAGGAACTATTCATATAAATGAATCTCAAATGCATGATGGTAAGTGAAATAAACAAAACTCAAAAGGCTACTCACTGTATGATGGAATTGCTGTGATATTTTGGAAAACTCAAAACAATGGGGCAATGAAGCACAACTCAACGATTACATTTGCTTAAGATAGGTGGAGTGTTTGACTGCACATGAGGAAATTTGTGGGTGTAGAGGGGTGGCAATGGAACTCCTCTGTATCTTGATTTGGTTATACAACTTGATGCATTTATGAGAACTCTTAGAACCGAACACTGAAAAATGAATTTTACTGTGTAAAATTAAAAAAGTCTTTATTGAGCCGAAACCGGTTTGGCTCAGTGGTAGAGCGTCCGTCTGCGGACTGAAAGGTCCCAGGTTCGATTCTGGTCAAGGGCATGTACATTGGTTGCGGGCACATCCCCAGTGGGGGGTGTGCAAGAGGCAGCTGGTCAGTGTTTCTCTCATCGACATTTCTAGCTCTCTATCCCTCTCTCTTCCTCTCTGTAAAAAATCAATAAAATATATTTAAAAAAAAAAAGTCTTTATTGAGATTGCTAAGGCACTTGACCTTCTTTTGTGATTCAGTGTCTATTAAATCATGAGTTCCCTCAGTTTCAAAAAATAAAAAAAAGTCTAAGGATGCAAGAAGGAGATTTTAAAGAATATCAGAAATGTGATTTCCGCCGAAACCGGTTTGGCTCAGTGGATAGAGCGTCGGTCTGCGGACTGAAAGGTCCCAGGTTCGATTCCGGTCAAGGGCATGTACATTGGTTGCGGGCACATTTCCAATGGGGGTGTGCAGGAAGCAGCTGGTCGATGATTCTCTCTCATCGATGTTTCTAGCTCTCTGTCCCTCTCCCTTCTCTGTGAAAAATCAATAAAATATATTTTAAAAAAATGTGATTTCCTAAACTATTTGATTTTTTAGCTTAGTTTTATTTTTTTGGATATATTTTTCCCCCCATTGATTTTTTTTTAGAGAGTGGAAGGGAGGCTAGGGAGAGATGTAGAAAGAGAGAGGAGAAAGAGAAACATAGATGTGCGAGAAATACATCAATTAGTTGCCTCCTACATGCACCCCGACCCAGGCGGGGAACAAACCCCCAACACAGGCAAATGCCCTTGACTAGGAATTGAACCCCAGACCCTTCAGTGCATAGAATGATGCTCTTAAGTATTTACTTAAATGAAAGGACAGCCTATGACACAAAAACCTGTATGTGAATATTTACAGTAGCTTTATTTGTACTCACCAAAAATTGGAAACTGAATGTTCTTCAACTTAGAATGGACAAACCAACTGTGATACATTCATACAATGAATACTATTCAACCTAAAAGGGAACTATTCATATATGCAGTGACATAAATGAATCTCACATGCATTATGGTAAGTGAAAGAAACCAAACTCAAAAGGCTACTCACTGAGCCATGCTGATATTTTATTTATTTTTATATTTTATTGATTTTTTACAGAGAGGAAGGGAGAGGGACAGAAAGCCAGAAACATCGATGAGAGAGAAACATCAACTAGCCACGTCCTGCACATCACCCACTGGGAATGTGCCCGAAACCAATACACATACCTTATTTTCCGGCGTATAAGACAACCCCTAATTTTACAGTTAAAACATAGGTTTAGGCCTATATTCGCTGTATAAGACTACCCCCCACTTCCGAGGCAACAATGTCTTCCCAAATCTGAAAATCCACACTCACCTGGAAGCTATAATACACAACCTCTAAGAATATTAAGGATGTCTCCTGCCACAATATTCTGAATGTCCAAGTTAATAGACCGCCTCTCTAACTCAGCCAATCCAAGTAGGCTTTTTATGCATGCAAATTATACATGTTCTGTACCTGAAGCTACACTGTGTTCTAGTAAAAAGCCTGCTCAGATTGGCCAGAGTGAGATTGTTTTTAAGAGTTAGGTCCCCTGCCCTAACCGGTTTGGCTCAGTGGCTTGAGCGTCGGCCTGGGGCCTGAAAGGTCCCAGGTTCGATTCTGGTCAAGGGCATGTACCTAGGCTGTGGGCACATCCCCAGTAGGAGGTGTGCAGGAGGCAGCTGAGAAATATTTCTCTCTCATCGATGTTTCTAACTCTCTCCCTTCCTCTCTCTCTCTTAAAAAAAAAAAAAATCAATAAAATATATTTAAAAAAAAAAAAAAAGAGTTAGGTCCCTGGTCTTGGAAAAGCACACTGGCTTGACCTTGATCTTGCCATAGATGCATCGGTTTTCTCAGCTGTCAATGAGGATAACAGGACCAGGTTAGCTCAGTGAGTAGTTGTGAGGCATGACTGTTAATGAAAATAATTGTAAAACACTTTGGCAAGTGTGATATAAATGCTAAGTAATAGTTCTTTATTGGGATGTTGTGAAAATTAGTAACATGCTGTTTGTTAGAGGCCTTAAATTCCTTTTGAGAAAGGTGATGTATTTTTATAAATATAGTTCAGGATTTGGGAAAAGATATTGCTACCCTAATTTCTAGAATGTAACAATTATGGATTCATAATAAAACAATTTTTTATTAAAGAGAACAATTCCAAAAGATTTTTTTATAATATCACTTCGGAGGATTCAAATCACTAGAATTTTTACCATCTTGGCTTTTTGGTTCGTCATGCCAGTTATAATACTGAATGTTTAAAGGACTAGTGGGTTGATTTATTAACTACTAGGGGCCCATGCATGAAATTTATGCTTTTTTTTTGGGGGGGGGGGGGGTTTGTTCTTAGCCCAGCATGCACCCTCTCCAATCTGGGATTCCTCTCACAATCCAGGATTGCTGGCTTCCCAACTGCTCGCCTGCCTGCCTTCCTGATTGCCCCTAACCGCTTCTGCCTGCCAGCCTGATCACTCCCTAACCACTTCCCTGACAGTCTGATTGATGCCTAATTGCTCCTCTGCCAGCCTGTTTGCCCCTAACTTCCCTCCCCTGCTGGCCTGGTTTCCCCCAACTGCTCTCCCCTGCAGGCCTGGTCCCTGGTTGCCCCCAACTTCCCTCTGTCGGCCTGGTCACCCCTAACTGCCCTCCCCTACAGGCTTGATTGCCCCCAACTGCCCTCTCTTGCAGGCCTGGTCCCTCCCAACTGCCCTCCCCTGCTGGCCTGACTGCCTACAACTGCTCTTCCTTGCAGATAGGTCCCTCCAAACTGCCCTCCCCTGCTGGCCAGCTTGTGTCCACATGGGGGCAGTCATCTTTGACCACATGGGGCAGCCATCTTATGTGTTGGAGTGATGGTCAATTTGCATATTACTCTTTTATTATATAGGATAGAGGCCTGGTGCATGGGTGGGGGCCAGCTCGTTTGCCCTGAAGGGTGTCCCGGATCAGGGTGAGGGTTCCTTTGGGGCATTGGGTGGCCTGGGCAAGGGGCCTGTGGTGGTTTGCAGGCCGGCCACGCACCCCAGTGACCTAAGTGGAGGCCCTGGTATCTGGGATTTATTTATCTTCTATAATTGAGACTTTGTAGCCTTGAACGGAGCCAAGTCTCATGCATGCTCCTTGGCCACAGCCATTTTTGTTGGGGTTTATTTATCTTCTATAATTGAAACTTTGTAGTGTTAAGTGGAGGCCAAAGCAGGCCAGGGCTGTGGAAACTTGGCTTCTTCCATGGGGGGTGGGGGGCAAATCAAGCCTCCTGCTCTCTCCATGGCTGCCGCCATTTTTGTTGATATTTATCTTCTTTTTAAAAAAATATATTTTATTGATTTTTTACAGAGAGGAGGAGAGGGGGGTAGAGAGCTAGAAACATCGATGAGAGAGAAACAGCGATCAGCTGCCTCTTGCACACTGCCTACCGGGGATGTGCCCACAACCAATGTACATGCCCTACACCGGAATTGAACCAGAGACCTTTCAGTCTGCAGACCGACACTCTACCACTGAGCCAAACCGGTTTTCGTAATATTTATCTTCTATAATTGAAATTTTGTAGCCTTAAACAGAGGCCAAGGCAGGCCAGGGCAGGGAGAAAGCTTGGCTTCCTCCATTGCCGAGAAAACCCAAGCCTCCTGCTCCCTCCACGGCCACAGCCATATTGGCTGGCTTAATTTGCATACTTGCTCCTGATTGGCTGGTGGTCATGACTGTAGCAGACGTATGGTCAATTTGTATATTACTCTTTTATTAGATAGTATATTTAAAGCATCACAGCCAATCAGTAGAACCATTAACAAAAAAAAGCATTGAAAGGGGCTTTTTATTTTAGGCGACACCATATAGACACCTAGGTGATGGTTGTAATTAGGCTTTGACGAGGGACATGGTGCCATTACAAGCAAAGCTAGCACTTCTTGTTCCATACCTGAGTCTAAATATAGAATGGGTGATGTGGTGTACTTAAAAAATGCTTGATATTTGAATCTCATGAACTAAATTTTTCTTAGCTTCTAAAGTGGCATTAACAGAGAAAAATTGGGATGTGATTCTTTTGATGTATAAAACTGATAAAAAACTGAAATGGTTAAGTAGTAGTCTGCTGGCATGCTCAGAACTTGAACTTGTTCAGTTGAGATCTTATGCATTGTATTTTTTAATTTTTTTTAAATAATATTTTTATTGATTTTAGAGAGGAAGGGAGAGGGAGAGAGTGATAGAAACAGATCAAGCCCATAACCTGGGCATGTGCCCTGATCAGGAATCAAACCGTGACTTCCTGGTTCATAGGTCAATGCTCAACCAGTGGGCCACACCTGCTGGGCTGTATTCTATTTTTTTTTTTTCTTTTAAAAAAATACATATTTTTATTGATTTCAGGAAGGGAGACAGAGAGAGAGATAGAAACAACAATGATGAGAGAGAACCATTGATCGGCTGCCTTCTGCATGCGGGGGGCCCCCCCCCAGGGATCAGGCCCGGAACCTGGGCATGTGGCCTTGACTGGAATCCAACCTAGGACCCTTCAGTCTGCAGGCTGATGCTCTATCCACTGAACCAAACTGGCTAGGGCTGTATTGTATTTTCAATAGGGACCTGTGTATTGCTGATTTTAGAACAAAGTGACATGAAGTTCTTAGCTTTACATAGGTTGGAATTGAATTTTTTTTCTGGAATTTAAGTTCTTTCACAATCCATTATCTTTTTGTATCAAGGACAAGTAAAAGTCTTAGATTTCTTTTCCTCTTTGATGGGAAGACTATACTTGCTTTTTGCAGTACCAGGCATTATTTGCTTTTATTTTGCATTTGGTGTAAAATAAAGGGGTCCCTGAATGGCCTGCTTCCATAATAAAGACAGTTGAGTAAGCTTCCTTTTTGGAGGTGCATTACTTCTATGGTTGTATATTTAGACTTGACGTTACTTACTTCCATCATCTGCCATGTTTATTGTGTACCAGCTTCAGCTGTTTTATGTTCATACCTAAAGATTCATTATATATACATATATATATATATATATGTGTGTGTGTGTGTGTGTGTGTATATATATATATATATTATTTATTTATTTATTTATTTATTTATTTATTTATTTTTCATGTGATCCTGTTGCGCAGGGGCCATGCTAATCTTTTCTGTATCATGCTAATTTTAGTATATTTGCTGGCTGAACTCATATTTTGATTTTAGTTCCTTTGGATTTGGTTTGTAGTTTTCTTGTATCCATTCTACTTAACATTTTTCTTCCCATATTAGGTGTTTCACAAAACTTATATCTTAAAAAATATTTTTAGGAATGTATTGTTTATGCTAGGCACCCTTATCTTCCCCCTCCCAACTTTATTAAAGTATAACTGAAAAAATAGTAAGATATTTAAAGTGTATAACACGATTTTATGCACCCATATCTATTTTTGTTTTACTCATTAATCAGTAGCCAAGATTTCTCTGGAAGCTTGCAGATGGCAGTACTATCAAGTCAAAAATAGCTTTAGTACTGTATGGTGAAAGTACTTTCCACCATTTCCTAACAATGTGGAATATATGTAATATTTGCTCTTGTGTATTTCTTCTATGACTACTAATTAATGCCCTTTGAAAATTTCCTTCTTTGGTTATATCCTTTTTTTAATTGACTTGTAAAAGTTCTTTGTATTTTTGTGGCCATGAACTCTTCTTCGTAAATGTTGTAAAGATTCTTTAAGACTGTGAATAAGAAGTGAGAAAGCAGGTGATTGCATCAACTACTTATTCAACGTGGTATTTGTTTAAAATGTTTGCCTTGGTTATTTGAGCAATGGTAAGCTGCTGCTTTTGTCTCTCTCCTTCCAAAGATGCATAGAAAAGCTCCTTCTGTCTGAAGTAAAGTGTTGGCTCTGTATTGGTTATAATTTGCTTTTCTGGCTGGCAAAGCCTTCTTTTTGTTTTTCTGTCTTCTGACAGATTATAGGATTGTGGGGAAACAGTGTCCAGGGCTTTTTCAGGAACTGTGCCATTTTATCTGCAGGAGAAGCCATTGGCTTTGGCACAAGAAGAGAATTGGCTCTGTGTTTAAAATTGCCAAATCATACTTGATTCACAAGTTTGCCGTCTCATTTTGTATGTGTTTGAAACTTTTTTAGGATGTTGGCTTTTAGTATTTCTACCATGTATACCTCATCAGTGTGAGAAATTAACAACTTGTTCCTTCTCATCAACTCCCCACCCTGACACCCACAATCCAAACATCCCAAACCATAGCAAATGATGAAACAGTCATTGAGGATTAGGGAAAAATACACCGCACAGATGTTACCATTTCCCTTATGGTGACTTTGACCTTTAATTCTAGTTTATCAGTTAAACCCATGGTCTGCAAACTGCAGCTCGCGAGCCATATGCTGCTCTTTGGCCCCTAGAGTGTGGCTTTTCCACAAAAGACCACGGCCTGGGCGAGTCTATTTTAAAGAAGTGGCATTAGAAAAAGTTTAAGTTTAAAAAGTTTGGCTCTCAAAAGAAATTTCAGCCATTGTACTGTTGATATTTGGCTCTGTTGACTAATGAGTTAATCCTTCGTCTTTCCTATGTAGGCTTGAATTATTTAGGTGTGTAAATGATTTGCCAACCAACATGTCTCTTTATGCAGGCTTTTCAAAGGCAAGAGTGAAAGTTAATTATCAGAGTACTTCTCTTTCCTAACTTGGAAATTTACTTTGTATAAGGCAGAGTACACTTAGGAAACTTAGATTTACTCATTTACCCTTGACACACTCTTTTTATTTTATTTTTAAAATGTTTTTCTTTTAGCAGAGACCGGTTTGGCTCGGTGGATAGAGCATCGGCCTTTGGACTGAGGGGTCCCAGGTTCGATTCCCGACAAGGGCATGTACCTTGTTTGCGGGCACATCCCCAGTAGGGGGCGTGCAGGAGGCAGCTGATCGATGTTTCTAACTCTCTATCCCTCTCCCTTTCTCTCTCTAAAAAAGCAATAAAATATATTTAAAAAAATGTTTTTCTTTTAATTGATTTTTGTTTTTAAAGAAAGAGGAAGGGAGAGGTAGAAAGAAACATTGATGAGAAACATTGATTGGCTGCCTCCTGCATGCCCCAATTGGGGACTGAGCCTGCAACCTCAGGCATCTGACCTGACTGTAATCAAACAATGACCTCTTGTTTCCTGGGTTAATGCTCAACTACTGAACCACACCAGCTGGACAGTCACACTTTTTTAGGTGGGTGTAGCATAATTTATTCTGATTTTAAGTGAGAATTTTTATCATCATGTAAGCAGTCTTAACTCCAATTGTATGTTGCCTTCAAACTTTTAATATTGTGTAAAATTGATTTTGAAATCTAGCCAACTATAAATTTTAGCAAATCTTCCCCACCTAGCCTTAGCTGGTTTTGCTCAGTGGATAGAGCCTCTGCCTGTGAACTGAAAGGTCCCAGGTTCGATTTTGGCCAAGGGCACATGCTCAGGTTGTGGGCTCAATCCCTAGTATGGGGCATGCAGGAGGCAGCCGATTAATGATTTTCTCATCATGTTTCTATCTCTCTCCCTCTCTCCCTTCCTCTCTGAAATCAATAAAAATATTTTTTAAAAAATCTTTCCCACCCAATAAGGCCTTATATCTTTATTTTCTATAGACAACAGGTGTAGGTTATTTTCATTTAGATTAAGGTAGGGGAGATAGTTAATAGAATAAGCCAGTTTGAATAAGCTGGTTTATCTAGTGTGGATTATTACATGTATGTACATGTAATTTTTTTCCTCCCTCTGCCAGAAATGCTTCTCCTGTCCTGCCTCAAACTGGCAGTCTTACAAAAGTTGAGGTTTGGTTCTCATGTGCATTCTTTTTTATTTTATTATTTTTAAAAATATATTTTTATTGATTTTAAGGAAGGGAGAAGGAGAGAGAAACATCAATAATGAAAATCATTGATTTGCATTCCCTAAACTGGGGATCAAGCCTGAAATCTGGGTGTGTGCCCTTGACCAGAATCGAACCTGGGACTCTTTGGTCCAAAGGCCACCACTCTATCCACTGAACCAAATTGGCCAGGCATTATTATTATTATTATTATTATTTATTATTATTTATTGATTTCAGAGAAAAAGAGAGAGGGAGAGAGAGAGAGAAACATCAATCGTGAGAATCACTGATTGGCTGCCTTCTGCACGCGCCCCCCAAGCCTGCAATCTGGGCATGTGGCCTCGGCTGGAATCGAACCTGGACCTGTCAGCAGACAGAGGCTCTATCCACTGAGTCAAACTGGCTAGGGCATCACGTGCACTCTTTGTTATAATTTGACTTTTTTTTTTAACTGCTGTGTCTCCTCTTACTAAGTGCCTTAAAGATAGGGACTAGCTTTTTCTCCTCCTCCTCCTCCTCTTCTTCTTATTCATCATCTGCTTCATCTCCTTTTTCTGTGTCGTCTTCATCTTGGTTGTTTTCGTTTCCTATCTTTGGGGTCTACTAGAGTTCCTGCTATATAGGAATGAAATAAATATGTTGTGACTGAATGAATGAATAACTTGAATTCTTTAAAGACACTATGAATGGATTTTACAGTTCCCTCTAGTGTCTGAAAAAGAAAGTGCAGCCAGTTTAAAAAACTTAAGGACGCCTTGCTATATTGAAATAATAGTTCAAAGCATTGCCTTTTTTTTTTTTTTTCTAAATATATTTTATTGATTTTTTACAGAGAGGAAGAGAGAGGGATAGGGAGTTAGGAACATCGATGAGAGAAAAACATTGATCAGCTGCTCTTGCGCATCCCCCACTGGGGATGTGCCCGCAACCAGGGTACATGCCCTTGACTGGAATTGAACCTGGGACCCTTCAGTCCGCAGGCCGATGCTCTATCCACTGAGCCAAACCAGTTTCGGCAAAGTATTGCCTTTTTAATTTTAATTTTTCTAAACTGAAATGTTTGTTTTTTAAATTGATTTTAGAAATAGGAAGGGAGAGGGGGAGAGAGAAACATCAATGATGATAGAGAATCATTAATAGGCTGCCTCCTATATGGCCCTCACCTGGAATTGAGCATGCAACCCATGCATGTGCCCTGACCAGGAATTGAACCATGACCTCCTGGGATGCCCAACTACTGAGCATCACTAGCTGGGCAGCATTAACTTAACTTTTTTTTTTTTTTTTTTTAACAATTGTGGGTTTTCAGGTTTTTATGGGAGAAATGCCTTTTTAATAGTGTTCAGCTTCTTTATAGATCATTATTATGGTTTTGTCTTTGTTATGCAGAGCTACTAAAAACTATATTTATTTGATTGGAGTCAATGAAGTGTCAAAGGCACCTGTTTTTGCTTTTGTGTTTTGTTTTGTTTTTTTTGTTAATTCTCACCCGAGGATATTTTTCCATTGATTTTTAGGGAGAGTGGAAGAGAGATGGAAAGACAGAGAGAAACATCAATATGAGAGAAACACATCAATTGGTTGCCTGCTGCATGAGCCCTGACCTGGGTTCAGTCCAGGGCGGAGCCTGCAACCAAAATATGTGCCCTTTGGTCCTCAGGCTGACACTCTATCCACTGAGCCAAACCGGGTAGGGCAGTTTTTTGTTTTGTTTTGTTTTGTTTTGTTTTGTTTTCTTGGTATAAATTTCATTAGGGAGCCCTGGCCAGTTTGTTCAGTGATTAGAGTGTCTCCTGTGGTTGGATTCCATCTCCCTCCTCCTCTCCCTCCTTTTCTCCTCCCCCTCCCCCTCCCCCTCTCCCTCTTCCTTTTAACATCTTTTACTGATTATAAAAATAAGACAACCTGGCCGGCATGGCTCGGTGGTTAGTGTCGACTTAGGAACCAGGAGATCGCAGTTCAATTCTGGTCAGGGCACATGCCCAGATTTCTAGCTCAATCCCCAGTGTGGGACATTGATTCTCTCCCATCATTGATGTTTCTATCTCTTTCTCTCTCCTTTCCTCACTGAAATCAATTAAAAAATACATCTTTAAATAAATAAATAAATAAATAAATTAAAATAAGACATATTCAATATAGAAAGTTTAAAAACTATAAAAATAATCTATAATTGTATTAGTCAACAAATCTATTAAAATTATAAAATGAATGCATATTTTTTATTTTTTAAAAGATCAAATCAAATATTAAAATTTTTTCTCCTTTTTTCTTCCCTTCCCCTCCTATCTTTCTCTCAGTGGTAACAACTGTTGACTTATTAGTGTATGTATACATATCTATATATCTTCTTGGACCCTAGAGACATATACCAGGTATACTGGTTAATAATGTGGATTTCCCCCCCCAAAAAAGATGGAGTTACATATATGTTGATATATATGTGATTTGATATGTATGCTGTTTTGTTGTATTGGCAACCAGCTTCAAAACTTCATATGTCAGTCCTAAGGTTTGGCTCAGTGGATAGAGCGTCAGCTTGCGAACTGAAGAGTCCCAGGTTCGATTCTGGCCAAAGGCACA
Source organism: Pipistrellus hanaki (assembly GCF_964339955.1). Taxonomy (NCBI): domain Eukaryota; kingdom Metazoa; phylum Chordata; class Mammalia; order Chiroptera; family Vespertilionidae; genus Pipistrellus; species Pipistrellus hanaki. The sequence goes on along the minus strand of NC_140518.1, from coordinate 30,509,293 downwards.
TGCCTTGGTTGTGGGCTCAATCCCAGTGGGGGGGCGTGCAGGAGGCAGCTGATCAATGGTTCCTTCTCATCATTGATGTTTCTCTCCCTCTCCCTTCCTCGCTGAAATCAATAAAAATATATTAAAAAAATAAAAGGCTACTTAAATTTAAAGTATTTTTGTATTATTATTATTATTGTAGTACTTGGGGAACTAAGGGGGATTATAGTGATTTACATATGTAATATTAGTTGCCAGAACTCTGGATGAAAATGATCATATTGGTGGTAATAGCTGGCTTTTCCCAATACCCATTTCTCTTGTATCTTAAGTGAGCCCCACTATGCCTAAGAAAATATCCTACAATCCTTAGCATATTCTATTCCAGCAGTCTTATGTCCCTAACGTTGGCATTTGTGATTGATGTATTGATGCAACCTGCCTGCTATGTCGTGGCCTGGCAATTGCTGAGGGTTTTTCACATATTAGGTGTATGGCTTGAACAAGTCTTAAGAGGTTTGTTTCCTGGTTTTACTCAAGAGAGTGGTTAGTTTGGATTTAATTGAATGTAGATGTCTTGTGTCTGAACTGGGTCAACTGTGTGTGTTTGTGGTGTTTCTTTTTTGCAGATGATTTAATATATTCCCTCTCCTCCCACCACCATACCTTCCAGATACATACCTTCCCAATACGCCCCGCACCCCTTAATTTCTGCCGTTTCAGACAGGGTGGATTGATTGATGTGTGTAGCTGATCTAATAAGCAAACCTAAATCCATACACGGTTATGATTAGTCTGAGAAAAGAGGGGCGAGGCATATAGACCTGGGGAGCATTTTTTTTTTTTTTTACTGTCGTGTGTCACCAGGTGGCTGTTGGCTGTGGAAGTCTGAGGCACTCTAGGGTACCGCCTGGGTGGTTAGTGGGCAGGGGAGCGGTAGAAGAGGTGGGGCATCACTTGGCCCAGCTATGGGATACTAGACTCCGGGCTTTGAGGTGGGGGCCCTGGGAGATGGGGGCAGCTCTAACAAAGAGGAGCCGGCCCGGGCCGGGGCCGCAGGTAGTTGGCCTATCCCCGGCAGCTGACCTCCCAGTGGGCCTCCCCAGTTGGCTGCTTTTCGAGTCGCTCTGCTGGCTCCCTGGCTCGCCATTGGTTGTGAGGACGGGAGGGGGCTCTTGGAGGGCCGGGATGGAGTTGAGGGGGCGGGGCTGGCTTCCGGCGGCGAAGCGGGACTAGCGGTCTCAGACTGGGGGAGGGGGTGCCGGCGCACCTCGGAGTGCTGCGCTCGGAGAGCCAGGCACCCGGAGCAGCCGCCCCCTCCCCCGCCAAGACCGCTGGAAGCCCCTTCTCTTTCATCCTCTCGGGCGGGGCGCCCCCGCCCGGAGAGTTGAGCTACCCCACGCGGGAGGGGCGGAGCCGGAGCCCCACCGAGCGCTGCAGAGCGAACCTCACCTCCCTTCTAGGGTTCAAGGTGTGTGTGTGTGTATGTGTGCTTTTTCTAACGCAATCCCGACTTCTGCCGACTTAACCTTGAGAAGAAATGGAATGGGAAGTAAGAGCCCCGCATCCCATCAGTTTATTTTTATTTTCTAATTCTGCCCTTCATTATTTTCCTCCCTTCATCACATCCCTGCGGCAGGGTAAGGAGATTCAGGACTCATCTCTTTTTACTGATGTCGATGTCGGTCGCGTAGTAAAATAATAGAGCGAAAAAGAGGAGCCTTTCTAATGTGGCATCTGACGCAGTGAACCGCAAAAAAAGAAAGAGAAAAAGCTTAGAGTGTTTTTTGGAACTGTACTGCATCCCTGTCTATTAAAAGCTGTCTTCATTTTCCTTCTTGGGACTACCTTAATCAGCAAAAACTGTTTGAAAAGGCAGAAGGTGCTCGTGGGAAGAGGGAGAGCCCCCGTCAAATGGTGGTTAAAGGAAATCCTGTTAGTTGTTAGTGATTGATTAACTCTGCTAAAGTCTCTTCCCGAGTACATTTTCACCGGCTTTGTGTAGTACTAAACCCTGTTGGAGACTCCTAAATAGAGGGAGCAAACTTACCTTACGGTACTGAAACTTATCTGCTTCTTATATCCATAAGTTCTCAGAGGAATTAGTTTTGGCTGTCAAAAACCAAAAAATACCCAGATGAATTTTAATTCGTTTATTTTTTAAAGCCCCTTCCTCCCAACTTTATGAATTTTAATGATTGTAGTATTACAATTTAAATTATATTTTTCTCTTTTGAGTTCTTTTGCTTCTACAACTTACGAGTCTCTTCTTTCTGAAGGATGCTGCACTCAGCCTCAGCCAAAATCAGGAATCCTTTATAGATTTTTAATGAAGAAGAAAATGATCAGTTGATGATAGAAAACCTCAAATTTTTTATAGAAGCAAAGGGTGTGAATTTGTGTGTAGTCTGCATGTCTGTGTTGAGAGGCAATTTTATGGTGAACTTGTTTTAACTGGGCATTTTTCACCAAAGGTGTTTAGACCAGATTTATGTTAATGTTGATTAGCTAGAATGTCTGAAGGGATAAATATCAATTTTTTGTTAGCACTTTGATAAAAAATTTTTTTTAAAGATCGAATTGCCTTTATTAAACAATTCATGAATTGGACAGCATCTCATTTAGCAACTAGAAGGACATTCCTGGATAAATATTAATTGAAGTGATTGGGAGTTCATTCTTGAAATTTAGGTTTAGTTTTCAGAGACTGTTCCAACTGGAGTTTAGTGTTGACAGAATTGATAAGCTGCAGGTATTTTACAGTTTTGCTAGATTAATGTTTTCTTTTGCATGGATTTATTGAATCTCTAACCAATAAGGAGTTTAGAAAGCAAGTATTATAAAGAATAGGGATGATGAGATAGGAAACTATCTCAGTTGTGAAAACTTATTAGGGCCGAAACCGGTTTGGCTCAGTGGATAGAGTGTCAGCCTGCGACTGAAAGGTCCCGGGTTCAAATCCGGTCAAGGGCATGTACCTTGGTTGCAGGCATATCCCTAGTAGGGGGTGTGCAAAAGGCAGCTGATCGATGATTCTCTCTCATCGATGTTTCTAACTCTCTATCCCTCTCTTCCTCTCTGTACAAAATCAATAAAATATATTTTTTAAAAACTTATTAGGGATCAGAAAACTTATACTTTAAAAAAATTCTCAAGTAAACTTAGTATAGAATTGTGTAAAAAAATAGATTCACAGTAAACCTTTGTTGGATTTGGGGTTTTTAATTTATCCCTTCAAACTCCATGAATAATATTTAAATTGAAAGGCAAAGAAGTTCTCTTACCTATGTTACTGAGAATGAACCTTTAAAATTCACTGATTGAATCTTTGACAGCCAGCCTGGTACAAAATGAAATGCAATTTGGATAAGCTATAGCAAGCTGAGGAAGTGACAAAAACCACTTGGTGGCCATATTAAAGCATATACATTTTGCTTCTACTAGAAAACAGGTTGCCATCCTATTTGATATTTATCCTAGGTGGTTTTTTCTTTGTCTACCCATAGGTAATGTTATAATGCACTTAGATCACTTCTTTAAAAAAAAAATTATTGCTTTGAGAGAGAGATGAAGGGCGAGAGAATGAGAAAGAGAGACAGACAGATACATGGATTTGTTGTTCCACTTATTTATGCATTCATTGGTTGATTCTTGTATGTGCCCTGACCAGGGATCAAACCCACAACCTTGATGTATCAGGATGACACTATAACCAACTGGATGAACTACCTGACCAAGGCTACTCACCTACCTTTTTATATATTTTATTGATTTTGTACAGAGAGGAAGGGAGAGAGAGAGAGTTAGAAACATCGATGAGAGAGAGAGAGAGAGTCATCAATCAGCTGCCTCTTGCACACCCCCTACTGGGGATATGCCTGCAACCAAGGTACATGCCCTTGACCGGAATCGAACCCGGGACCCTTCAGTCCCCAAGCCAACGCTCTATCCATTGAGCCAAACCGGTCTCGACTCACCTACTTTTTAAATACTTGTTTTCTTGGCTAATTTTTATAATCAGTATTTTGCATGGTGCAGTGATTTCCCCAAAGATTTTTTCCCAGGAGACAAAAGGCTATGTATAGAGCTAATAGGTGTATCTACACTGATCTTCAAATATCACTTAAGGGAGATGGAAATCCGCAGATTTGGTCCTCTGCAAGGAAACATGAAGCTGTGACTCTCCTATTAAGTTGAAGGGACATGCTGCTGCTGAGGTTAAAGTGGCTGCTTTAATTTTCTTTAGTAGTCTGTTTTTATTCATTCTGCTTATTTTTGTGAATTACAGCTTGGAATGTGTTAAGGGGTCCTATATTTTCTCTAAAGGGAGACTCAACTCAATCCTGCATTCACATCTGAAGTATAAAATGATCCCCTTAAGAAGGTGAAGGAAAGATTGGGCCCCTAGCGTTGTTTGATTCTTATAATAATTAGTTTGAGTGTTACCAGATTTGGAAAGAGAATTATTTAGAAACAATGAAGGTATTCATGTGGAGGTAGTTTGTAGCTGTTCAGCTTTGTCAGGTGTCTGAGAATATTTTGTGTGTGTTTAAACACCACCCCCTCTCCCAGGGGTTGATTCTTGGCAGCTGAGTCTTATGAGGAAGTTGTTTGCTATGAGTCTGAATCTAGAGGGTAGAGGACTTGGTGGAGTCTGTTATCTGTATATGACCCAGATAAGCTTGTGGAATTGGTTGCTGGTGAATTGCTGAACTCTTCCTAATGAAAGGTTGCTAGGCAAAGTGCATCTCAATCAGTTTAATCCTCAATAGTTTACAGGTCTGCTTTTGTTGAGGGCCTGAATGGTCTTTCTAATTGCCCTTTAAGAATCCTTTTGGATGTGCATATAGTAGTATGTTGCTCAGTGGCTTAAAAAAAAAAAGGAATAGAACAATTTAGGGAGATCACTTTATTCATTTACTTACCTTTTGGTAATCTGGATCAGCATTGTCATTAACATCTCTCCTGGATCAAGTGGTAGTGGATGGTGTTTGCTCTCCAATATTAAGATTCCACTGTGTTTGATTATCTTCTGTTTTGTAACTAGTAAGGCAATGAACTAACACATTCATTGTTAGTTGGAAACAGGCCAGTGATAACACTGCCCTTGGGCCTAGATGGATGGAAAATAGGACACAGTAAACAATTGAGGGCATAAATAATGAATCTTCCAACTGAGCCCTGGGAGAATGAAGGAGATTATCCTTAGAGCTGTTCAATCTGGCAGTGAAAAGGAAAGAGTCCACTGAATTAATTACCCTGTGTTTGATACTGCACTTATTATGGGATTGTAAGAGCCATTCAAAACACAGTTGCCTTTTTTTTTTAATTTAAAAAAATATGTATTTTATTGATTTTTCACAGAGAGGAAGGGAGAGAGATAGAAAGATAGAAACATCCATAAGAGAGACACATCGACCAGCTGCCTCCTGCACTCCCCCTCCCCCCACTGGGGATGTGCCCACAACCAATGTACATGCCCTTGACCGGAATAGAACCTGGGACCCTTGAGTCCGCAGACCGACGCTCCATCCACTGAGCCAAACCGGTTTCGGCAAACACGGTTGCCTTTTAAATGTAAACTTTGAACCCATCTTTTTGTTCATTTTGATTTTTAAAACCAAACACACAAGTTAAATTGTTCATTTATTTTTAGAATTAGGCCTTTGCTCTCTCCCCCCAATTCTTTCTATATGTTAGCATTCTAACATACTGGTCAGTTCTTACATTTGGCCAGATCTTAGAATTTTTATTAGAGATTTCATTACTTGTAAATATAAAGGGTAATAGAAGAAAAAAAGAGAAGCCTGAGGTGGTTTAAAGGAATTCTTTGGTACCTTGAGTACATAGTATACTTCTAAATTAAATGTGGGGCTAAAGAGTATCTTACCCAATAACTGCCGGGACCGGTTTGGCTCAGTGGATAGAGCGTCGGCCTGTGGACTGAAAGGTCCCAGGTTTGATTCCGGTCAAGGGCATGTACCTTAGTGCGGGCACATCCCCAGTGGCGGGTGTGCAAGAGGCAGCTGGTCGATGTTTCTCTCTCATCGACATTTCTAACTCTCTGTCCCTCTCAATTCCTCTCTGTATAAAATCAATAAAATATATTTAAAAAAAAAAAAGAGTATCTTACCCAATAATAAAGAAACATTAAATTGAGTATACCTCTGCTATGCCTACTGCCAATCAGATGAGTATGCAAATTAACCCAACAAAGATGGCGATTAATTTGCATACAAACCTGGGTCTGGGAACCTCTCTGCACCCAGGTCACTCCCAGCCGGCCATCGGAGGGGGTGGGGGGTCGCTGCTTCCCAAACCTAAAGCCTGGGGCAGAGCTTTAGGCTTGGACAGGGGCTGAGCCTGGGATTGGAGGGAAGGGGAAAAAAATCAATGGAAACATATCCTCAGGTGAGGATAAAAAGAAAAAGAAAATAAGAAATGTCATATCCTGTGAAAGACACATCTTCAAAATGCCTAAAGAAAGTTGTCATTTTTTCATGGTGAAGGGACTGGAGTTCATGTTACTGAAAACACCTTGGTGGCTGCGGTGACTGGCAGTGACTGCAGCAGTGGGGTGATGGGGCTGGCGCCTTCCCCTGATCAGACTGGTCGCCTCCTGCAAATGGAGGCCAGACTGCAGCTTAGGTCCACTCCCAAAGGGGAGGGAGCCTAACCCATCAGTAGGACATCCCCTGAGGGTTCCCAGTTTATGAGAAGGGGTAGGCTGGGCTGAGGGACCCCTCTCCTGTGCATGAATTTTGTGCACCGGACCTCTAGTAATTATATAACAACTCACAAAAGGTTAAGGTTAAGACAAGAGTTTCTTCAGCCCAATAATCATTTTCAGTGTTAACATCAGTACTTTTACCTTTGGGTTTTATTGAATATTTCTTGCCATTCCCTTCTGGCCTGCATGGTTTCTGTTGAGAAGTCAGCTGACAATCGTTTAGGTGCTCCTTTATAAGTTACTACCTTCTTTGCTCTTGCTTCTTTTAATATTCTCTCTTTGTCTTTTGCTCTTGGAATTTTAATAATGATGTGTCTCGGTGTGGTCCTCTTTGGATTCCTTTTGTTTGGAGTTCTGTGCGCTTCCTGGACTTGTAAGTCTAATTCTTTCACAGGTGGGGGAAGTTTTTTGACACTATTTCTTTCAGAATGTTTTCGATATCTTGCTCTCTCTCATCTTCTGGGACCCCCATAATTCTGATGTTGGTTCGCTTGAAGTTGTCCCAGAGGTTTCTTACATTATCTTCAATTTTCTGGATTCTCTTGCCTTCTAGCTTCTGTGGAGGAGTGTCTTCTGGCTCTTTATGTTCCAAATCTTTGACTTGGTTCTTGCGATCTTCCCTTCTGTTTTTAGGACTCTGTAAAATATTTTTTATTTCAGACAATGTATTCTTTATTTCTTGTTGATCCCTTATCATTTCTTCTTGACTCCTTATTAATTCTAGTTGATCTCTTTTCATATCCTCATAGGCTTTATCCATCTTTTCTAGGAAATTCTTGAAAAACCTTATAAGCATAGATTTGAACTCTATATCCAGACGCTTTTTGTCCTCCATTTCTTTCGTTTGTGATCTATTTTGTTGTCGCATTTCGCAGTGACAGATGGGACCGGATCATTGGATTGTTTAGATCAAATCTGAGGATTGAGTTTGTTAATTTTCAGCCTAGCCTGAAAGGGAAGAAGGTGTCTTTGCCAGCATATGTGCAGAACTCTAGTTAAGGGTTCATTCCAGATCAGATATAATCAGTTCTTCATTATTCATGCAGAAGGACAAACAGGCAAAGTATAGGCAGGTAAAAAAAAAAAAAGATATTCCTAGTCCACATTGTTAAGCAATATTTTTAACTTCCTCTACTTTTTAACTAGGATTTTCTAGCTAAACAAACTGATTAGAGATGTTTCTTTGGTCACTCAAGAGACCAATAAGCAAGATAGCCACACACAAGCTTGGATTTCAGTTAGTTTCTTAATCATCAGAAGTAGTATATAACTCAGTATTGGACCTAGAAAAGTTCAGCTAAGTTTAGTAACCTTGGGACAGTTTGTTTTACTTAATATTTTATTACTTAACCCTTGTTACCTAATTACACTGAGTTCCTATGGTGAATTGAGATCTTCCAAGTAAATCATAAATAAATTACTAGTAGTTCTTGAGACTGGTATATCTTCTTCTTTGGCTTCTTCTGGCCCCACAGTATATGCAAATCATTCATCATGTGGGTGAGCTGTAGATAGCCAAGTCAAAGAACTATTACGAAAACAAACCCCTCTTTTTTTTTTTTTTTTTTTTTCTTAAAAAAAAAAAAAAAAAGCCCCACAAACAAACAGAAACATCAATGATGAGAGAGAATCATTCATCAGATACCTCTTGCACACCCCGGCATATGCCCTGACCAGGAATCAAACCATGACCTCCTGGTTCATAGATTGACACTCAACCACTGAGCCACACCTGCGGGGCTAAACCTCTTTTCTTTAAAAAATTTAAAAAAAAAAAAAAAGTTTTTGGTTTAAGGGAAATATAGAGAAAGAGAAACATTGAATTTGCTGCTCCACTAATTTATGGTGTCATTGGTTGCTTCTTATATGTATCCTGACTGGAGGTTAATCCTGAAACCTTGGCATATGGAGATCACAGACAACCAACTGAGCTACCTGGCCAGGTCACCCTCTCTCTAAATAGATTTTAGAGAGAAAGACAGATATTGATTTGTGTTTTTTTTTAACTTATTTATTCATTGGTTGATTCTTGGATGTGCCCTGACCAGGAATTGAACCTCAAACCTTGGAGTATCAGGAGGATACTCTAACCAATTGAGGTACCAGGGCCACAAACCCCTCCTATACTGAGCTGTATATACTCTAATGATGAGGGCTGTTGGCCAAAATGAAATCTATTTAGAAGTCAGATTCTGCTCAAAGAAGTACTGTAATAAAACCTAGCTGAAGGTTTTTTTGTTAATCCTGGGATATTTTTCCCTTTTTTTGAAGAGAGCGTAAGGGAGGGAGGGTGAGAGAAAGAGAAACATCAGTGGAGAG